>NC_034409.1:14331497-14931497 GCF_002078875.1 Numida meleagris | reverse complement strand
ACACCAGACTGAATTGCTTTATCTGAGGTTTGCAAATGAAGCTGAAAACAGACGGGGAGGAATTCAGCGACTGTTTCAGTGAGCTGGTCGTACCCTCTGGATCTGACAGATGGTGAAGCAGTTAAAACTTGTGGGGTTTTTTGTTGTTGTTTGGGGTGAGGTTTTTTTTTGGGGGGGGGGGGACAGAACTGTGCAATGGGGGATAAGCAAGTTTGAAAAGGAAACAGAACTACATGAATTCCTTGTACAGAGGCAAATTACACATAGAGAGTGCCTAACGGGGACTGGTATGAGCCAGGACATCGTCCTGACACAGGAAAGATGAAAACCAGCACTTCCCATGGCAGCATGGGAAACAGGCTGGAGCAGGAGCAGGCTGGGACTTTCATCTGCCGTCTTGCCTATTTCTTTCTGTATCTGTACTTCAAAAGTCCTATTTTCACCACAGCAGATAGGCATCTTTTTGAATCTATTGGACTAATTTGTTGGACTGGCAGTTTTCAAATCTGCTACACTTTTCAAAATAGGTCCTCTGTGCCATGCTTTATGGAACTCTCTTTAGAAATTTCAGCAAATTCCCTAACAAGCATCACACCTGCCACAGTGATAATTTTTAAACATAAAATTAAATACTCGTGAAAATCACCTCAATAATGATTCTTGACTCCTTCAAAGCAACTGATAGTGAGTATATGCTAATCTCACGGGAAGGTTAATGCTGTCAGTGGGAAGTGTTGAACAGTCTTTGATATTTACTGCAAAATGATGACATGGATTTTTATAAAGCCTCTGTGAGCTTGGCTGTGACTCTTGCTTATATCTGACGCTACCCAGTGGCCCAGGAACACATCTGGGAGGTGCTTCTGACTCCGTGTCTGGGTGAATGAGCAGGGGTGGGAGTTAAACACACAAGATCTCTTTCTAGTGACCTTTAGAGGTATTATCAGTCTGCTTTCACTAATTATGGAAAAACTGTGCACCTGCTTCTCTCTACCACCACAAATTATGTGCCTGGATAAAAGCATATTTGATACCATCCCATTTTTTCTTGCATTATAAAGAAGGCATTGAGAGGCTTCCCTCAGGTGTCTGTGTGCTAATACACAGAGCCTAGGCAATTAAAGGGCACAGCTGCAGGGTCTCTGTGATCATAGAGACTTTGTGGGGCATTGCGCATGGCTGGAATGCAGCTGTGGGTGGATACAGGATATTTAGGAAGGATAGGCAGAGAAGAGGAAGGGAGCGTTCTGCTTTACTTTAAGGATCTCCTTGACTGTGCAGTGCCCTGGTATCAAGCTGGAAATGTGCCTGCTGGGAGCTTCAGTGTCAAGATCAAAGTGAGGAGGAACCTGAGGACAGTGAGTTGGTGTGTTCTGCAGACCAGCAGTAACTGACACTTTCTGCAAACTAGGTGTCTCCTGCTTGTGAGCCCTTGTCCCCACCTGGGAATCAGTCATCTGGTTATCTGCTGGAAGAGCAGCATGGCAGCAGGCAGGCAATCTGGGAGGTTCTTGGATGGTGATGGTGACATTTTCCTAATACGAGAGCTCACATGAACTATCTGTCCCCTTGTGCTGGAACACAGGAAATTTCAGCTGGCAGCCAATTTGGCTAAGCAAGGACCATCCCAACAAGCTAAAATACAAGTGGGGAGTATGCAAGAAGCAGAAGCAGGAGAGAAAAATACTGCTTAAGCACTTAGTGGCAAAATCAAAGAGGCTAAAGTCTAGCTGGAAATACAATTTTGTTTAAAGACAACAGGAGGAATTCAGATTGCTGTAGTTCAGTCTGATTGATCTCCTGGGGAAGAAGGTCCCTGACTACATCCTATTCCATCTGCCTGTAACCAGAAATGCTGGTGCAGGTCACCTTGTACTGTGGTGGAGAAAAGCTCACGAGTACCCATGCTGATGGCAGCCACGCTGTGCTTCCCTGTGTCTGTTGTTTGTGCTGGGAGCCTTGGTGCAGGTGACCTGGAGAGGCTGCAGTATGAAGAACCACGCGATGCAGGGAACTGAGCAGGGAAGCTGCCCTATTTCTGCTCTATACAGACACCCTGGGTGCAATGGTCACAAGCCTGCTCTTTTTTGTCTCTGGGACATTTATCTGAAGGAGAGTTAGGAGTGTCCTGGATAAGGATATGGCTTTGCTCTCCACATGAATGGTGGTTGTTCAGCACCGTGGGTGTGTGTGGCAAGCATGGTGCAGGGCCCAGGTTGGAGGATGGTGCAAGGCAGAGAGCCTCAACAGGTGCAGCCGTGCTCCTATTGCCAGGAACAGGGTCCCTGGAGCAACCCATCCCCAGCCATTTCCAGGCTCTGTTTTGGGTCTCTTTGGTTTGATCCAAAACGGAGGCTGGGGTGAACTGAAAGTTAGGCACTGTCAGGGATCAGTGCTTGAGTCTGCTCTGCAGCACTGTTTCGTTCAGCAGAGCAGAAAGCCGCCTCTGCTGGCCATGCAGGGAGCTGTAGCTCTGTCTTAGCACATCTGCTTCCATGCTTAAAGCAGATGGTGTGAAAACCCACCTTGGTGTAGGCAACTGGGCATGTTGCCTGTACTAAAGCTTTCACTACAGAAAACAATTAAGTCCCTGAGAGGCACAGCCTCGTTATACAGACATAAATGTGAGGTCTTGGCTTACAGAAAACAGCATATGGTATTGCCAGTGGGGAAATCAAGCAATATACATTTAATGTATTAATGTGTTAATTTGAAATATATGATGTAGTAAAGATGATTTAGTATTCAGTCTCACTCTAAGACATTAGCAGTGCAGTTCTGGATACATGCACTTTCTAGCTCTGACAATGACACATTTAGGTGGTTCTAACAGTGCAGTTACCCCAGGGATGGCATGTACCTACTGCTAATCAATAGTGCAGGTGTTCTGAATGCATCTTGAGGAAACACAGCCAAAGAGGTCAGATGGAGGTACGTAAATAAAAGGGCCTGGAGAGGTAACACATGTAAGGATTGCATTTTGAATGATGTAATTAGACTGACAGTCTTCACAAGAACACCATGAGACTATGAACAGATTAAGAAAGTGTGAAAGGTTTGGCTAGCTGAAACTTAAGCTTACTCTTTACAGTCAAAAGTGCAAAATTTACAGTTTATTTGTTGCAATTCTGCAACCATATGCTAATCCTTACGGTAACTGAGATTTCAGAGGGAAATACTTAATAAAGTAGTAGGAACTTAGCTGGTCTGTATTTATCTAACTGTAAACAAATGGGGCATCTCCAAGTGAATAAGAATCACTCAAAGAGCATGACTTGGTAAATGTGGTTGCCATTCCTAAAAATATAGTTTGGAGACCAGTGGGGTGGCTCTCGCTTAGGACCAATGACTGATGGGGAAGAGACATTGTCATTTCATTCTTACACTCAGCTTTTCAAAACCAACAATCAGAGATCAGAGAATCGGAGAGAAGCAGAGTTAGCTTTGATATCAGTAAATAACATAAGTGAGGAAAAATGAGAGAGAAACAGAAGAGGATAAAATTGGCAGAAGAAGCAAAAGCTGAAGTAGCATAGGGAAAAGTAAGAATCAAATAAATAAATAGGTTTGGGGGCTTTTAGAAACACTGAAGATGAAGAAAGAGATGGGAAAAAAAAGGCATGGAGAATAATCAGATAGAAACCCAAATTTTAGACATTCCTTCCACTTGGGTTGGACAAGGTCAGGAGATCAGCAAGCGGCAGCTTTCAAGGCAAAAAAAAAATCTGAACATCAATGATATTTGAAGAAAAGAAAGCAAACAAGCAATACTGCTTGTGGTACAGTCTCTCCCTGTGTTACTGAGATTGACATTGCTTTAAAATCCTAGCTGCCTTTGTTTGTAGTCTCACAGTGAAGCAGCATATCACAGAGCTTCCAGGCAACCATTTGCTAACAGGAACTTCTGCTGAAGCGCAAGACAGACCTTGACTCGGTTCCCTTGCAGGGAGATATAGTCTAGGTGCTGGGTTTTCTTAGGACTGCCTCCAAGTCCCAGCCCCACAGCTGATGCTCTGGCAGGATCCATTCCAGTGTTGTGGATGGACCCTCTGCAAGGCACAGCCCAGCCACTCGTTCTCCAGAGGTGCATCCTCACTCTGCCTTTCAGTGAGGGGGAGATGAGGAAGATGGTTGGGCTTCCCTTCTGCTTGGAGCCTTCTTGGTCTAAAATCAGCCTTTGACAGTATAGCTAGCAGCCTGCCTCAGGAAAAGCATTTATCAGTGCCCTAATGTTTCAACATCATGTTTCCAATGGCTGTAATCTCTGGAGGATATAGACCCAGCACCCAGGTACTTTCTTGCTTGGAACCAGCGCAGAGCAGCAGCAGCTGTCTGTGGGCAAAGACTTACATGCTCTTGGACCACCCCTTAGAGTGCCACGTGTAAGTCCAGCACCCATTGCAGATGGGCAGCAGGCCCAGCCTGTGGGCATGCAGCAGAACCCTCCCTCCTGGGCATCCCTGGCACTTCCACCTCCCCTTGATGCTGGAAAAGGGCAAGGAGGCTGGTTGCCGCTCTCCCTGCACAAATGACCTCACTGACAACGTTGTTTCTCCTACTCCTCCAAGCAGCACACTTTATAGAAACCAGTGTATTGACAAGTTCTCTTTCAAAAGGAAAACATTACTTCAGCATCACACTAATCCTTCTGTCTTCCCCAATAATCTTGCTGTGTATATTACATTGTGCTTTGGGGCCAACAGAGCCTCAGAACAACGTTAGGTTTCTGAGTAAAAAGTGATATTAGCAAAACAGATCCTGCCCTGGATTTAGACAAAACCAGATAGTGAAAATTGAGCTGGTACATAATGTGAACAGAGTTTGCTGTTGTGTTTGCTGCACAGTCATTCTTATTCCCCAACAAGGAAAAAGGGGGGAAAGTAGGTAGGCCATGAGATAGAATATTTCTTACAGATGTGCTGATTCCTCAAATTCGATCATAAAAGGGAACAGGGAAGAGAGGCAGGGCACTATAGTGTCACAAATTACACTGGAACTTTCTTCACTATTAATAATACATCAGTGTCTGTAATTTAAAATCTCTTCATCAGTCATTGCTTTGGGAGTTATGTGAAAGGACAAAACAACATTTTTGTCACAAAATTCCCATAACTAGTTGCAAAATAGGGTTCGCCTACTGTTGTCTACGACAACGTACTAAGGCTTCCCTTCTGTCCACACCTCCGCGTGCAGGGGCGTACGGGACACATACACGGTATGTAGTGCCGAAATGCCAATTTAATGCTGCGCAACAAGGCTACTTATACCTGAACACGTGACCGCCCTGTATACCCGTGACCCCCCTGGATCCTCCCCAGGTGCTCGCAGGCACCACCCATCCCATTTAACCCCGCAGCCTACAATGATCAAAGAAAGTGTCTGAGATTTAGAGCGGCGTTGGTCTCCTTTCACTGGTGACAGGTGACAGGACAAGGGGAAATGGTTATCAGGAAAACCTTCTTTACAGAAAGGGTTGTTACGCACTGGAACAGGCTCCCCAGGGAGGTGGCTGAGTCACCATCCCTGAACGTGTTTAAAAACCATTTGGATGTGGTGCTCGGGGACATGATTTAGTGGTGAGTTGTTAGGATAGTATGGTTAGGTTGTGGTTGGACTTGATGATCTTGAAGGTCCTTTCCAACCTGAGCAGTTCTATGATTCTGTGATTCTATGAGAGGATCCTCGCAGATTACTAATAAAAGAAAACCATAGAACCATGGAATCACCAGGGTTGGAAAAGTCTCTAAGATCATCCAGTCCAACCGTCCACCTATCACCAATATTTCCCACTAAACCGTGTCCATCAGTACCACATCTAAACACTTCTTGAACACCTCAACCCAGACTCCCTCCTGCAACTTTAGGAATCAGCACCCTATTCTGTGTTTGCTTTTTAATTGCTGGTCACTTTGGGGAGCTAGACCACTGAGATGCAGTCTCTCCCTTGATGACAAGGATGGACTTTCCATTCTAGACAGACTTTGTCCAATCTTCTGAGAATCTGCTGAACTACAAAGTGCTCAGAAAGAGACCTGTTGTTCAGGAGCAACACAAATGCGTGCTGGAGGCTAGCATTTCTAGAGCACATTCACTTCAGGTTCATTTTCTGAGCAGCCAAGACTCTCACAGGTCTCTATTTAGATCTTCTCAGCATGTTTGTTTGTTTGTTTGTTTTCCCCGGAAGGTTTTAATGCCTCTCTTTGAGAAATCTCAAAACAGGCAGCCAAATCCAAGTCCCCCTGCTTCTCAGCAATCATTATCTCCTAAGCCCAAAGCAAAGAGGTCTTCTCAAAGTTGGTTCTGTAAGAATTGGGTATTTTGTCACTGGCACAGTCAAAGCAACCTGTTTCTTCCATCATTTATTCCTCAGGAAATTTTACCGTCATTTTTACGAACAAAAATGCAGACTGGGGCAAATGACAGAAGTAACAGACAAACTGCAGTCTAACAAAGTTATAAGTGTCTTGTTTCCAGTGGGAAGCGCTGAACAACTTTAACTGCAGCTGGCATGTGAAGAAGTGAGGGTGCCTCTGCACCATTCATTGCAGCAGCTACAAGCATATACATCTGAATTAGAGTTGGTCCTGGGTATACATCACCACCCAAGCACAGAGCTCTGCGGGGGCTGGTCTGTCATTCAGAGGCAGAGGTTCTATTAATGCAGTGCTGAACATTGTGCTAATGAAGCCATGTTGAACTGGTAGCCCAGGTACCACTGGACCTCTGAGTATTCAGTAGCACCACTGTGCACTGGTGCATTGCATCCACACCATTGTTTGGCCCACAGCCTTCCATGGCATTGAACATATGTAAGCTACTAAATTCAAAACAACTTTATATAGTTAATAAAAGCTCTTTTATATTAGTAAGCCATGCCTGAAGATGGTAGCAGTTGGGCCTCATATTTTCCTGTGCCAGCAGAATCATTTATTAATTCCTTCTTATTCAGACATTAAGAATGCTGTGTCCCCAAACTGTCTGTATTTGATGAAACAGAGTAAAACATTTCCACAGCAAAATGGGCTGCATCCGTTACAAGCAGTGGTGGTACAGCAGCAAAATGCCACACCAGATGTGTTCTGATACATGAATTTATCTCAGGGGCTAATCCCTAAATAATTCAGTCAAGAAGTCTCAATGGCTTTAAGGGATTCTACTTAAATGTATAAATATCTAAAGGTTCAGGCTTGTTTGTACCCACTATCTAACAAGAAAAAAGCTCTGGACTTCTAAGTGAAGCTTGTAAATGTTCAACAATACTCCTGAAAGCAATAAGGACTGTGCCAGGACTGAGGGAGGAGGAAGTGGCAGTAAAGTGGAGACTCCTTTTGTCATTCATGTAGTGCGTTCCTCTGGTTGCAGCATTGAGTGGGGCCTTCCTGGCTTTCACTAACTGAAGTCAGCTGATGAAAGCACCAACCAACTTCTCTAGGATGACCTGAATTCATTTTCACTGTTCTGATCTGTCTGTCTGAACCTGTTTATTGGTCTGAAATCTATCACTGATGTTCACCTGACCAGTGTTTTTCAATTCACCGCTACTTTTGATATTAAACAAGACTCTGTCTCAGTGAAAGTCAATCTCTTTTGGGATCAGATTTACCTGAATGAAATGGCACAGCCGAAGTATAAACCTAATTCTCCTCCAGCATCCCAGGCTACTAAAATAAACACAAAGGTGTCACCAGTTTTATCATCTACATTCTACAAACTGTTTCATTACAATTTTTGTACATGGAAACTGCTTTAGACCCCATGGGCCGCAATCCATTGCACCTGACGCTTGGAAAACAGCAGCATAAATTTGGAGAAAAGCGGTTACGAAGTCTTGTCTGTATGAGGTAATATTCCCACTGTCTAGTAATACTGGCACTAACATAATTCTGACTGTCAACAACATTTTTCTTCCTAGGTTAGTATACGAATGTGGTGCTACAGCTGCTATTTTGATATCAACATCTGTTGATGCCTTATGGAGATTTTCACTTGAAAGGAAAACTTAACCTAGTTTATGCCAGTTGTTGGAACTCATAGTCTATTAGTAATTAAAAAGCATTAAAAGCTGATTAAATGTTGCAGAGTATGAAGAATGAGAAGTGCTGGGTAAGTCATCAGCTAAAAGAAATACCATGAAATTCTGAAATGCTGCTACATGTAACAAATTTGGAATACAAAGCCCTGAGACATTTAAGCCACTGACAGTTAAAGGAGCCACTTGCAGGTGTGATGGTAAACTGAGCAGCCTTAGTTACAGGACTCACCAGGCAATGCCAGGTGAGACAACACTACTTGTTCCAGCTGCCTTGCACAGAACAGTCAAAGGACCTTTACTCAGGATGGAACAAAATAATCTTTTATAAAGCTGCCTGATCTCATTTGCAGCGGACAGTGCAAACTTATTGGTTTGCACTTATCAGCTTGCACTGATCAGCAAACTTACCTCATGTGTGGAAACTCCATCTTCCAAACCACAGATTCTGGAAACTTCACCTTGAAGCTATTATGTTTTGTCTAAAACACTGAGGCTTGCCACTTCTCATTCCCACAAGTAAGCATTTATACAACACCATCAATCACCTTCGCAGCTGAAGAGAACACACTTCTTATATTACATACTGGAAGATTTATTTGACAGTGTCTAATTTGTTTTTCTGGCTGTAATTGTGGGCGATGACACAGCTGTTATTCAATACACATGGATATCTTTCTTCATGAATACACATTTTTCTCCACAACTTATGTTTATGGCTAAGGATAATGTGTAGGAATTAGGGCAATGAAAGCATGCTGAAGTCAGTATAGCAATTATGGATAGGTGCATACCTAAAATAATTTTTTTAAAGAGTGCTATTTAATTGAGAAGTAAAGTAGAAAAAATATATGAGGATCTCTGAGCCCTAAACAGGTCTTCTTGAGCATCCATCCAGCAGCTGGAATTTCATACCATCATACCATCGTGCCCGACAAGGTGCACTTGACTACATCCTTCTCTTGTGTGCTTTACTTCACCTTTTAAAACAGTTCTTTTGAATTAAAAGAGTAAAAAAGAGTACTGAGTTCAGGTGTTTATTACTGGGAATTAGCTCTAAAAGTTGACACCTTGAACCCCTACCATTACAGCTGACGGCCTTCAAAACGATCTGTGCTGGCTGGTTGCTAGCACATCGGCTGAGCATGAAGCTCCCACTGCTTCCAGGAGCTGGGAGTGAGACAGCTCGAAATAGGGCAGGTAACCAACAGACTTGGGACCTTCTTATAAGTTTGGCTTTGAAAGTAAAAGGGATATCCTATCCTATAACAATATTCCATACCCTCTACCTCAAAGGAGATCCCTATTACACATTATTCTTTACTTTTCAACTCACTGAGTACAGCTGCTGTGGCTGCTGGGCTTGGGACAAGGGCTGCTGCATGCTTCACAAAATAGAACATTCCCGTGCAGTTGCTAAAATTATCTTGAGGACTGAAAGGAAATAGCAATTAACAGCTTACAGTTGCACAAATACGATCACAATTCCATGTGATGCAGAAAAGACACTTCCAAAGCCCAGTGCGGCTCCCCTGGTTGACACCAAACACCCATTATAAGTTGCGGAGCTATAAGAGCTTCTTGAGGAAAAGGCAATGTTGGTCCTTAGTACTTAGATCTTTTGTTGATACCAGTCCTCCCCATCTTCACTCCTCTTCCTCTCTCTTTCTTAATAAACAATCTAAAACTTTTAGTGTTTGAAGTGTAGTGCAATACCAAGCATTACACTTACACTGAAATCAGCAGGGTGATCCTCCAGCCAGCCAGTACACAAAGACTCCCCAGCACATAACAAGGATTCAGACATCAGAGAACTCTACCCACTGAATACAAAGAGAAGGATCTTCATGGTACATAAACCCAATTTCTAACCTCCCAAGGGAGGTTTTACAGTATGTTCAGAAGATAGAGAGATCCAGACCTTGCAGACAAGCTGAGGAATCTATTTCAAATCACAAGACTTATTTCTATAATATGACCTGCTGTTCTTCAATGTCTTTTAGAACAAGTAGTTTCTAACTCCCTGCTTGCAAGGGCTGTTTATCAAATATCTCAAAGCAAGGTGCTTTCACAAACACCTTCTGTCTGATTTGCATTCTTTCCAGCTACTTGGAGCAAACACTTTGCTGAACTTCAGTTCACAAATACAGTTCACATGCTTCCTTTTTTTTAATTTTGCTCTGCTTCTAACAGGGAATTACTAGTGACAATTAGTTCTTGTCAGCCTCCTGCTGTAGACACAACACCTTCCACGGATCCAAATGCTGCCCTGTGCCTTTGTAGATGTTTCCACCTTCTGCATGGGGCTGACAGCTACTGCTTGCATCACAGAGCTACAACTGTGCCTTAGGAAGAAAAATAAGCTCTCAAGGAACATGTTCAGTCTGTGAAAGGTGTCTGTGAAAGAGAAAAAAACAAGTATGAAGGAAAAACCATGCTCCTTCCCATATTTCTGATGTATTTTTTTTTTCAAGGGAGAGAATACCAGGAAGAAAACTTATCAAAAACTGCTTACTGTAAAGAATGCCACGTCAGACGTGGATTACCCATTTCACCCCAAAGTAGTACTCTGTGCTTTCCAAACGCCTCATCTTCTGAGCTCTGGGAGCCCAGAGAAATAGAGACAATAAGGTACAAGTGCCTCTCATCCCAGTGTCCTGGAAACACAGGAGAGATTACAGTGAGGAGATCCCAGCAAGGCCAGTAGCTGATCACCTGCAGGCACCCATGCACTGCAACAGCCAGGCATCCTCATCCCAGGGCCCTCATCTCCTACTGGGAGTTCCTGTGTGCCTTTGCTTTGCAGGACTTCTTCTAAGGCCTGGTCTTTTACCATTTGCTGTATTAGTACGAGCATTTCTGTGGAAGTGGCCTATTAAAGCAAAGGCTGGGTTTGATATTGAGATGAAATGCCTGTGCAAAAAAATGGTAGATGTTCTGGTGGGAGTTAATATCGTTACTGTCCCCCAAGAAGTATGAATTCGGCAAGGATGCAGGTGCTGGAGGGCACAGTCAAGCTACTTGTCATCAGCTTTAGCAATTTTATTGTACTGTCAGTTGCTACAGGGATATTTCACACGCATTTGTGCAGACCCATGTGGTAAATACCCTGTCTCAGTCAGCTAGCCAGTACCTGCATGAGCTCTACTACAGAACAACATGAGTTCCTCAGCCTGACATTTGGCTTGTCTGTGCAAAATGCTATACCTGTTCAGAGAAAGGGGCCTCAGCTCTTTATCTCCCTCAGGAAATAAAGACCAAAGTCACAACTTGCAATTAATTCTGTATTGACTCTCCAAAATCCCATGGAGCCAGCAGCTTCTTTAGCACCAGTATGACAAGTGCTTCCTAGGAAGGAATGAAATGGAGCTAAAGGCAGCACCTGGTGGCAGCCCTTACTCCAGCACATTCCTGTTAGAGATAGCAAAGATGGGCCCAGGCAACATTTCTGGCAGTTTGATTTATTTTTTTTCTGAGAAGAGGTAGGTACTGGGGGGGTCTCTTTTCCAAGCAATCTGCAGTAGCATTTTGGATGCATCTGGGATCATGAATGACAACCTGGCTAATAGCTGGGTTGTGTTATGCTTCTGATGCAAACAGAACTGGACCAGGAGAGAATACTGAGGACCTCTGGGGATAAGGAATCTCAGAGAACTCCTTGTCAGCCCCACTGAGAAGTATGTCTAGCTTGGCAGTAATATGGGGCTGGAACTAGATGATCTATAAAGTCCATTCCAACCCAAACCATTCTATGACTCTGCAGCTCTGGGAATAAGATGTTTTTCTAAATAAGATACTTTCCTTTGTGGGTAAAGTTAATAAAAATCTTGCAGAAATGACTGAGTAGGTTTCATTTTCTGGTCACGAAAACTATTTCAGCCTGACAGTTTCAAAAGAAACCGGTATTAAAAGTGAATTGCTAATGCGGAAAACAGCCTGTGAGGCAAAGGAATTAAACATTTCATGAAGGAAAATGTGGAAATCAGAATAAATGGTGGGAGTCAATGTACAGTCAAATCTTCACGGCTAGAAATAGGAACTTTCCCTCCCTACCAGCAGTGTGAGCAGCCACTGGGCAAGAGCTGTCACAAACAGGATTTGGGGGAGTCTTATTCCCCCCAGATGGAGCCATCATAACCATTTTACGTGGGAAGGTTTTATTAGCCAGCATCAAGTCAGGGTGTGGGCAGCAGGAGTGGCCACAGTGAGCAGAGCTCAGCGCTGCCCTGTCGGATCAGAGCCAGCTCCGGCTTTTCCATTGTTCTATGCAAAAGCTTGCGAAGCCCTCACCTGAAGAGCCATTTGCAGCCTCACACCCCACATCTCAGGAAGCAATCAGCAGAGTCGGGGAAGGAACACAAAAGGCCACTGAGATGATGAAAGGGAGAGATCAGCTGAATAACCAAAAATGCAGAGGGGGCAGATGAGCAAGGGTTACAAAACTATGAAGGTGGAGAACAAGTTAAATGCAGAACTTACTCACCAAATCCTTCAACACAAGAACTACAGAGCACTTCCTGAACATAGCAGGAGCATCCAATAAACGGGCGAAGCCTTTGCTGGTGCAGAGCCTGGGGAAGGAACTGAGATGTTCGTATCAGGAGCTAATTCCTGTTCTACCAAACAGCCAACTTCAGGGACTCCAGCAAGAAAACCACTGAAGTGGTAGGGGCACAGGCTCAGCAAAGAGCAGGATTTGGGGGATAATTATGACTTTGACTTGTGCAGGGCACTGAAGGCTGAGGAGGGCAAAAAAAACACATATTTCAAAATGGCCACACTTTGAAAGAGCATAAAGAATGCTGACTAGTGCTATACTCGGGAAATTTCTATTTTCTATTTGTTGGTTCAAATAAAGAGAACAAAATAAATGATGCATAAAATAATAAAACAAAGATATAAATTCTCCCTGTGTACATTGCCTCTTCCTATAGTCTCAGATCTTCCCAGGTACTGTTCTACTTTAGCAGAACCTTACTTACCAAACAAGCAGCAGTGATGTACACAACATGACAACAACACTTGCATTCAGGGTTGTTTATATAAACACTAGTCTTTTGTTTAAGTACTGCATCAAGGTAGATAGCAAGTCCTCAAGTAGTTGCTTGTGGCTTTCTTAGTCTCAGTATTTTTTGAAATGTATAATATATCAAGGAAGATTGTCTGTGTAACAAGAGAAACAAGCTAAGCTGACTTCCAGGGCTGCTTGCTCTGATGCAGACAAATCAGTAGTGGAAGATCTGTTCATCTCAATGTAAAATATATTGCAGCAACATCCTCCCAAATATACTATTTGGCACTGCCCCCTCTCCACCTCGCTGTGCTGTATCAATTTCTCTTTGGCGTCTTTTAACCATGAGCAAGTTGCTGACATGATCTTTCAATCAGGTGTACTCCTTCTGGGCTTTCAGCAAAGATGTAAGCCATGCACAAGTGTCCTCCCAAGAGTCTTTTCCCTCATTGAGCAGGATTTGTTCCAGTGTGATTTTTGTTTTTTGTTTTTTTTTTTAATTTTTTTTTCTGATTCCTATTTTCAGTAGTTGTTTCTCTTTTTTCAGCCTTGGTAGCCAGAGGTCCCAGGCTGCCAACACCAAGTATTGAAGCGGTACTTAAAGAAGCTACCTTGCCTTTCCCTTTCCATGTGATTCTGCCATTTTCCCCCTGGTTGAACCACAGACTATGCCCAGAAGCTATGTTTAGTATTCTGAATCTGGTGCTCATTTGCCTCAGCAGTGATTAGCTCAGCTTAATGCAACCATATTTGCAAGTTTATAAGGCCAGCTCATCCTCTGATGCATCTCCTTTTGCCTAGAGACTAGTCTAGCCTTTAAATGGCTTTTTAACTGAATTTAGAGTCACAGGAATATGTTTATAAACATATATTATATTTTACATGAAACTGAATTTGTATTTCACTCTCTGGGAATGTTTATCAACCACTAACTTTTATAAATACCATAAAAGTAAGTAAGTAAAAACAGACGCAAAGACGGACAAAGTTAATCACAAAAATAAAATGTAAGGAAACAGAACTCGGATCTTTAATGCAATCTCATTATTTCAAACTGCCTAGGAATTCCATCCAAATTACTTACGTTATCAATTATTACTTGAAGGTACTGTTTCTGTTGTTGCTAGGATGGTCACATCTGGAAACTCCCTTTTGGTGAGGGTGTTAATAATCAGTTCTGAAGGAAAATGAGCTTAGTCATTCTCAGAACTACCTGGAACAATGGAGATGAAACATGGCAACTACTAGCCCCGAAGAAATACGTTTTCCCTTAAGCTCAGTGTCAGATGGAAAGGTTAACTTCATTGTTAACTTGTCTGAACAGAGCATGAGGAAAAGTTCGGAGTAAGTGAACCAAGAGGTGCACCCAAGTCCTGACAGAGCAATGCTTGAAGTGACAAACAGTCCAGTTCTCAATAATTTAATAGAGCCCTATATGCTTCCCAAATACATTTTGCTTGATAGCATGACCCAGCATTGCTATGATAGCAACACAGTAAGTGTTTCATCTTCCACAAAGTTTTGTGGTACTTAAATTCTCTGTCAATGTGGTAATTTTATATTTATACAATATTATGGTATCGTCACATGCTAGGTACTGCCTTTGAGAAAGTACCGAGGCTTTAATCCCC
The DNA here is from genome assembly GCF_002078875.1 of Numida meleagris. Classification (NCBI taxonomy): domain Eukaryota; kingdom Metazoa; phylum Chordata; class Aves; order Galliformes; family Numididae; genus Numida; species Numida meleagris. Next base: position 14,916,826 of record NC_034409.1, on the reverse strand, counting down.
ATGACAATTAACTGTAACAGAAATAAACTATGAGTTTAAAGCTACAGATATGGCTGTGCAAAAAAGCAAACAGTTTAAAAAATGTAGCTTGCTAGTGAGAAAATGACCAGCTTTTCAGAAGCTAAAGTGGCAAACTAAAGAAATCTGAAAAACAGCATTTTTCATTGCCTACTTTTTAATGAACAGGAATTTTGCATGCAGCAGAAACCTTTTCCATCTTAATCCAGAGCAGATTAGTACATGGGTAAAGAATCATTGCCTAATCAAGACTGCAAGATGATTTAAAACTTAGTTTCACGCTTCTGATATACCAGCTCATGTGGGCAATGTTTAACATATGACAGCACTTAGGATTTTCACCTGCTGGCTTTGAATGTTCTTCTGCCACTGACAGACATTTTAGAATTTTACCCCTCCAGAGAATACAGCTGGAAAATAAATTTTCCATAGCAAAGAAAATATACGACAAAGTTCTGCCACAAATTAATGGAGACAGGTTTACTCATACACCTTACTTTTGTGCATTTGTGCCTTTCGATATAATGGTTTAGGAACACTCAAAGTAGCAAAGCAACTCAACAGCTGAAAGAAAAGTATATGAAATACAGGCTGTGGCAGGGTAATTTACCTGCTTTTTGTTACTCTCATAAGTACTTTCCTACTAGTTCTCCATCTATCACAACAATTCAGAATGAATATAATTCACCAAGAGAAGAAGGGCTGGGTGCTGCCTGTTAAACTTGGAAAAGACCGCAATAGAGACATTTGCATTGCTGTAACTCACAGGGTCTTGAAATGAACTGTACAAGTCCTACCCAAACATGTGCTAGAAACAGTCTGTGTATGAAAGGGAACAGGAGAGAGAAAGGGAGGAAAGAACTAGAACCCAAATTCAAATTTATAGTTTTGTTTTGGTGTTTTCTTTGGTTTATCTAGTCAAAAAATAATTTGTAATAGTAAAGTAGGATGCTAAAAACAATACAATAAGTATGTGACAAGGTGATTATTGAATATCTAATTGGATTGTTCAAGATTACGTGTACATGAGGAGCAGCAACTATATGTGTGATAAACCTGAGTGATAACAAATGTCATCCTCTGAACTCTAACAGTATGACACATTTAGCTAACAGGATCCGAGGTTATCAAGAGATTGTAACAGCAACAATCAAAAAAAGTTTATGTGACCATTAACGATTTGAAATTGACCTGATAAGAATAGTATTTACACAGCATCCGAAAGACTATTAATGAAATTTTGCAATTACAAATTTACCTGAAATAAATGTTGTATTTCAGAATACAATATATTCTATTAATCCATTATAAATAACTTGCTGCTCCCCAAACAAGTCTCGTGCAGAACTGTGGGATTCACTATCAGAGATCTTGTGTGGCATGCAACTAAAAATCCATCAGTGTACATGTGTACGTATTTCAAATATCTCTGAATCAGATTTTAAATTGATGGCAAAACACCTCAAAGGGAGATGTAGCATTCCTACCAATACCAAATAACCTCTCATTCTAAATATGACATATAACATATGCAAGTACTGGAGACTTTCACAACAGAAGGTTGATCTTTTCATTTATTTCCTCTCGCTTAATCAAAAGCCACACCTGTGAATGGATTCACCAGAAACATATCAAGCTGCAATGGTCAGGAAGCTTGAGCTTCCAAGGAAATACAGAAGTCCTATGCAAGTGCAAATAGGGGTGGTTGAAGAAGATACCCAAAGTTGGGAATTCTGTGCTTATATCCATTTACAAGTGGTATCTTTTAAAGCGGTCAGCATGGAACCACAATTCGAACAGAAATTTTATAAAACTATTCAGAAGTGTGACAGCTTCAGACTTCAGAGATCCAGAAATTCAATGCATGTTTGAGATGTATGGTTCCAATTTCAACTCTGATTGATCTTTGTCTCAGATAAAATTATTGCAGCCCAACTGACATCTTACGAAAGTGATTTCCAACTCAGCTCAGAAATATCTCAGTTCATTCAGCCAAACTGATTGTTCTCTTCTACACAAATTGTGCAATTGGTAATGATGAAGATGCTATCATCAGCTCATTGCTTAGGCAGCATTCTTTCTGTGCTCTGCATCTTATTAAAATCTGCCTTTTAGCCCTGGCAGGACAAATAAGGCTTGGCTGGTAGATAATTTCATAGACAGCAAAGGAAAAATTCATTTAAGGAAACAGATAAAAATTATCACCCACTATTCTCTTAGTTTTGTGTTGGTACAAGCTGTGCATATTTGTACCAGGACTCAACCTGTCTGCTTCTGACCAAATAAAATTAAAGAACTTGTTATAAACTGAGAGTTTCTTCAATTAATGGAATGGTAGGAAGGAAGCTGACAATATATCCTGAAACGCCCAGTACTGAATCAGCACCTGAACAGAAAGGCTGCAGATTTAATGTTCTGTTAACCCTATCAACAGCAAGGAGACTCACAACTTCCCACCATGCCTGGTGAGAGTCTCCAGCTCTCTATTCAGAGAGGTTCAACATCTTCTTCAGTATAATTCATATGTCATTCTTGCAACAATCAAAATAACTTTTCTTCTTTTTTTTAAACAAAGGCTGGAAAATGCAGATAGATCTACTTCCAAAACTGAAAACCTTTTACTCTTCTTCAGAGAAATTAGTTATAGTTGATCATTTAAAAATACTGTAAATTGAAGCATTAAGAAGCATCTTTTCTTCCTCTTAAATTTTCTTCAATGTCTGGTGAAATGAGCTTAAAAAAGGAAACCACTTGCCTATTAGTCAGCTCCTTTATCTGTGATAGACCTGTTGTTTTATTACAGACTAATTCGGCAAGTAAAAGAATCCTATTTGGACATACATGGCCATGAACTGTACCATCAGGCAGAGACGCATCTTGGAGATGAACACTTTTAATATGCCATCTCTGCAATAACTGGCAAAGCAGAAGCTTCCTCTTCTTGCTGGGTTTGGTTCCAGGATTGTACAGTCCAGGTCAACCTGGGCTTTTTCCAAAGGCAAGGAAAGATTCAGTGATTGGTGAGGGGAGAAAAGGAGATATTGCTCAATGGTTACAAGACAGAATTTCCCATTCTTTACCTCCCTAGGCAAGCTGTGTTTTATCACAGCAACCTGAAATGCTCCTAAGATGTTGGTGGGGCTTCTTCATCAGGAGGAAAGATAAGAGGCTCTGAAAATGATTTGCCTGCCTTAGCGCCATACGCATGGTCCTTTCAATGTGCAAACCGCCCACGTGGTCTGCGACGCCAAGTTTATAATGAGCTGAAATGAAAGCCAGGCTTCATCCCATACACCACAGGCCTCCAGCACCAGGTGCTGCAACACACTTGTCAGCAGGTACTCAATAGTATGATTTGTTACTGCCCTAATGAGTCAGTTAGCTCATCAAGGGCCCCACATCTTCTGTTCTCCCAAGGATGAAATAACTGCATGCATTCCAAAACTGCTCTCACAAAAATAGAGGGAAATAGAATAGTGTGGCTCAGGATGAGGAACTCACAGTGAAAATATTGAAGCAATACACTTATCTACCTAGATGTTCTCAGTTTGCACCTACAAGTAGATAAAACCACAGTCAATACTTCTGAGAAGCTAAATCTTTCCAAATATTTTTCCTCTTTCGGCTGGTCTGAGTTGCCAAAACATCTTAGTTTCCTAAAGCTGAATACCCATAGCATACCATCAGTCAAAATACCTGATGGAATGCCAGATTTTTTGATCAAGCTCAAGAATGGTTCAGCTGACAAACACTGAGTTTCACCTGTTTGAAGTTCACGTGCTACTTTACCAAAATGTGATTTTGCATCAAGCCAAAAGCAATTGCTACTGCCTTACAGTAGCTGTGTAAATTTAGTGTGACTGGAGTTATTAATGACTTGTCCCCTCCTTTCATAAGGAAAAAGTGGAACTTCCCAAACTGAATTTGTGGTTATGCTTTGACTATGCCATGTAAACTTTAATATATCTATAACATTGAATTTGCCATAATCTTTAATACGATTACAAAAGTTTTACTTCCATAGCATCTTTAAGTCTTCAGTATAGGAAAATTTTGCTTTGGAAAGCAATTCCGAGTCTTGGAAGAAAAACCAATATAAGATAAAGTGGATTTGAACATTTACCTTTCAGTTTGCTCTACTGTCATACAAAGCTTAGACTCTAATTACAATTAAATGGCTAGTATCCTTTGTAGTACATTTGTTTTGAAAAGGTAAACTGAAAATAATTACACACACTGATGTGTAATTTTAAAGTTTCATCATGAAAATGTGAAGGCTTTTGTAGCCCCCCTAGCTGTCTGACTCTAATAAAGCAAACAAGTAACAGTTTTCCCCAGCAGTGATATCATAAAAAACAAGCGTGCTAAAATCTGTTTATGCAGTCATCTTTTAAAAGGTGTAAAGACAAAAAGAAAAAAGGAATGGTTCTTAAGGGAAAGCTTTCCAATTAGAATCCCAGCCCTGAAACAGTACTCACCTTAGATAATGAGAACATTAAGGCAAGCTGTTAATTACTTTTTATTTCTGTGAAAATTGCAAGATATTTTGAGCTTAATCAGAACAGCTCCTCCTACAGTATTACTCCAAAGGCACTAGGAGGAGCTCTAATTGTTCCCAAGAAAGGACAAATTACCACATAATTACTGTTAAGGTATGCCTGGTTTACTGGGTTTGTTAATGTAGATTTCACATAAAAGGTATGAAGTATACCCGTACCAAAGAGACATACCGTTTATTGCTAGATTTAAAAAAAGTTACACAGAACAAATTTTATAATTACTTCTTATTATTAAGTGCAGCTTGAAGAGGACAGTTTGGTCAGTAACTGTGTAACTCTGAAACTGTCATGCATCAAGGTAACTTCTTTCTCCTCCTTCTCTAAGACTTCCTGAAGTGGTTCATTTGACAAACATGTAAAAAATCAAGCTTAGCTATACTCAGGAGACACCATCACAGCTTCTCCAATAGTCTTAAAAACATCTGTCTAAGAGGAGCCAGCCCTCTGTGCCAAGTGAGCCCTTCTTCACACACCTCTGAGTCAGTGGATGTCCTCTGTAATTCTTAGGGCCTACAGATTTCCCGCTGCTGGGCCATGCTGTACAGCGACTGAAAGAATATGGGCATCCTCTTTGAAGTCAGAAAGGAGTTAGTCCATGCCAATGGGTGGTGCAAATGTTTGTTTTGCCAGCTGAGCTCTCCTGTGGTAGCAGCACTGGCAGAGCTGAGGAAGCATAGCTCTTTAAAGAAACATTTCAAATGTACTGAATGCTTAGGATGCTGAGCAAGAGTTGTAGGGAGGGACTTAGAATCACTTTGTGGTTTTGGTGCTGTCACACAAAACTGAATTTAAGGAGGGGAAAGATAAAGTGAGCTGTGTGTAGGCAGGTCAAAGGATAACGCTGAGAATATCAACAGGATAAAACTGTAAAAGGACAGTCTGTGTCCATCTGTCTGAACAGATTTCTGTGTTGAGTGTGGTTTTGGCCAGTAATAGAGATTAGAGAGCTCGGAAGGGGACTCTGGTATTAAAACCTCTTCTCTAAACCCAAAGCTGCACTTGAACTCTGCTGATGAGCAGAAGAGGATGTCCTTTTCTTCCAGCATGTCACTGCACTGCTCTTTGAAATCCAACATGCTGCAGCTGGCAGCGCCACACTTCCTGCATACAAATCTGGCTGAATAACCCAGCCATGCGAGTTTTCTATGCTGGCTACCATTTCTTCTCCATGTTGACTACCTATGTGCTCAGTAACAACCAGGGCATCTACCTGTTGTACTACCAATGATTGTTTCCTGACTCTAATATCAGTTTCTGCATTATCACCACACAGACCCACTCCCATTGCTCAGCACCAGCATAGCTTGCCACATGCCTCTCATTTTCCAGCACTACCAATAATCCCATACTACTTAGACTGTAGAACATAATAAATAGTTTCAGTTGGAAGGGACCCACAAGGATCATCAAGTCCAACTGTCAGACTAATCTGGGGCAGACTCAAAATTAAAACATAACATTGAAAGTTTTTTAAACATGGCCAGACATGAGGTATCAACTACTTCTCTACAAAGCCATGGTAGTCAGCATAGCCTTCTATGTGTTCCACGTGGCTTTTTATCAGCAATTTCATGTATCACTATAATTCTTATAATGCCCAAACTTTGTATTGAAGATGGAACATTTCTTATTAAGTAGCTACTGAATTTTGGCATTGACTGGATCATACCCATCAGTCTGCCCTATGCAAAGCAGCCACAATTCCCACATCTTTCAAATAATATTTGCTGAAAAATTATATAATCAAATTCTGTTCAACCATTGCTAGGAATCTTCAAACTTTTTCTTTTGTATAGTAGACCAGGAACACAGTAAGTTATTACAAACTTGTGTTTGATATTTCGTATAACTATTTTCCTCTACTTTTCCAGACTGTGGTGTTACGTCACTGTTACATCACCAAGATGTTGGCTACTTCCATTTTGCCTTGAAGTCTCCATTGTAATATTTATGTAACGCTGTCTTTGATACAAATATTTTCTGAGTAGAAAAATAAGAAATCAGTGAGTTAACAAAATACAGGTAAAGACTGAGATACGCAGTTGAATGATGTGCACAGGAAAAGGAGGACAGAAAAAAGAAACCCTTTTAAAATTCCATCCTTAATCAGAGACATTGCTCACCCATCAGTAGATAAGACATTAGCCCCTCGAGGATATGCTCCCTAGATAGACATTACAATCTCTCCAGTGAGGCTGCACATACCTCTACTAAAGAGGTATATCCAAGATACATAAAATCATTGAAGGGAAATAGCTGTAATTTTCTAGCTTTGTGCAAGCACTAGGAATTGTTTCTGTTGTCTTTAACCAGCCATTAGCTCTGGAGAAGAGGCAATAAGCAGAGCATGTCCACATGAAACCACTGACAACCTACAAAGCTACCATAAGCTATCTATACTATTCTTATATAGGTGGGAAATTAGCCTTGCTAGGAGAAATCTTGAACATTTTCTATAAATAACACTGAGTCTCCAGGAAGCAAGGATCGGAAAAAGGCTGTGAGTGCTGAACCACTCATTCTGAATTCAGCTCCAAACACATTTCACACAGACAAAGACAGAAGCTTCTGTAAAAACATCAGCCTTTTGTACTAATAGGCTTTGATGCCCACTTCTATTCTAGCACCTAAATATCACTGATACTATTGGCATTTCAGATCAAAAAGGTGTTTTGCGCTTAGTCAGCTATGCAGTATCTCCTCATTCCTCCAAACGAATACAAAAGTAGAGAGTGACAGAAAGGATCGATGAGTAAAAGGGCATGGGGTTATGTGACAGAAGGGATCACAAAATGAACAAAAGAGGGTTTAAGCAGTGTCACTTCCAGCACTTGCATGTAAGCAAGGAAGCACCAACAAGATACCATTATGGAAAAATCCCCCAAACACTTTCTAGGAAATCCACAGGCCAGAGTGCCTCTCTGTAGTGTCTGTGCACTGATGCATGCAGTATACGGAATAAACAAGATGAGTTAGAGATGTGTATGCAGTTGTAGATCTGTGGTCTCATTGGGATTACAGAGAAGTGGCAGGACAGCTCCCGTAACTGGAGTGTTGCAATAGAGGGATACAGACTTTTAAAGGAGATGTTATCTGAGCATTCTGAGGATGAAGTCAGGAAAGCTGAAGTCCAACTGGAATTGAATCTGGCCAGAGATGCCAAAGATGATGAGAAGGGCTTCTCTAAGGACATGGGTGGCAAAAAGAAGACTAGGGAAGTGTGGGCCCACAGCCCAAGGAGCCAAAAGTGAAACCTGTACTCTGTAGTCACACTTTGCTTCTGTGAATAAATCCAATCATTTTTGGAAACCAAGTAAATCTTTAGCCTCCACAATGTCCTGTGATGAGTAGTTCTACAGCTAAACAACATGATACAAAGAATTACCCTTCGCACTTTTTTTTGAACCTACTGCCGGCTAGTTTTGTTTGACATCCACTAATTTTTACACAGAAAAAGGATAAAAGTTCCCTATGCAGTTTGTACCACTCACAATTTTATACACATACAACTCAGATCAGTTTTTTTTCAAGAACAGAAAGAATGGATGAGGAATAGTTCACTGAATCCTCACAAAAATCATTCAGTTCATTCCATTTCTTGATCACAATCAGAAAATCAGCCACCTATTTGACAGAACTTTTCCAGTGCTACTATGTTCTCCTTGAGAGGGAAGGACCAATTATAAAATGTTCAAGATGCCAGTGTACCACAGATTATACATCAACATAATCATTTAGTGATGAACAGTTCAAGGAAAGAGAACAAGTAAAGGATGTTGCTGAGAGAGGATGATGCTAATTGCATCTACTAAGCCTCACAATGGAGCGTGATGGCTTTAGAACTATGAATAAGCCTGGGAAAAGCAACATTCTCCATAAGGCAGTGAAAAGGACTCTTGTGACAGAAACAGCTGCAGAGAAAGAGGAACAAGTAGCATCTACAGAATGTGCTTTAACCGTTCATGAGATAAGTCACTGCTACAGGGCTGATGTGCAAGACCATGGAAACAAAAATTACAGCTACAATATTCAATGACTCTTCCAATGTGCATACGAGAAAGTGTGAAAGATTCTATGATTCTATGAACATATGAAGACTGAGGTAATTTTTGCTACTCCATGCAGAAGAAAAATGTATTATAGACCTTTTTCATCAACACAGATGCATCAAACAAGTGACCAAGAAATTTTATTATCAGTTATTTATCATTTTCACAAACAGGAAGGCAAAAAACCTCCAGATACTTAGGAATACATTCCCGAAACCTTCTTGGCTATACCACAGCATACAGTCATGTATTATATACAGAAATGCTGGCTACTCTTGTCTGTCACAGTATAAGGTTTGCTTAAAATATAGCAACCGCTCAGAATTTGTTTAACATGACTATGAGGAAAAATGCTCTGTTTGTACAAGAATTCCACATTCCTTATATTTTTAGACTGCTACCTTCATCAGTTCTATATTTTCACTGTTTGCCAAAGGAATTGAAGCCCGAAAAACAGCACATTAGCATGGAACAGCACCAGCAGCAAGATTTTCATGCTATCTCCAAAAGAACTGCATATTATCTGAAAGGTAAATTCACCAACAAGAAATGGAGACCTGACAGCAAATACATAATGCATGAAACTCTTCCCAATAAATAATGATTTTAATTTGCTAAAGGTAGCTCAATGTGTTATGACAATATCAGGAAGCAATACATTATTTTCAGCAACACTAAGCAAGGCACACACTGAGCATTTTTGCCCTAATTAACACTTTCATGTCTAATCCAAGATGGGAAATACAAGAAGGAAGCTCTCCAAACAGAACTATACTTAAAACAAAACCTCAGGTTAACCTCTGCGACATTTTCTGAGGAAGTGAAAAAACAATGCAAGACTGAACAATAAATACAAGGATCATTGCAGGGAGTACAGTAAAGTTAGGGAATGAGGATAAATTGCATCAACTCGCCTTCTCTGCTCTAACAAGATAATGTGAATATACTAATTTGTCACATTTTAAGACCCACTGGAGAAATTTTCAGTTAGAAAATTAAAAAAGCAACAATGTTAGTTTTGTCATCAAAAGCAAACTTCATTTAGATACTTCTCTGAATTCCTGGACAGAAGCAATCTGACAGAAACAATAATAATGGCAAACTAGCATCAATACTTTATTAAACCACTCTTAGAGCCCCGGACTTTTAAAAGTTTATACTTGAATTCTGTGCTTATTCTTTGTATGCATTTGAGTCAATTCAGTGATTATATGGTTTATATGCTTTCTATATATTATTATCTATTATTTGGATAATCTAGACTGCTGGTTAAGTATTTATACACACAACTATTTCTCTAAATAGGTTTCGCTTGCAGCAAAGACATCTGTTACTCTTTGATTTAGCCCTAGAATGTCAAGGCATATGCTTTCCAAGCTTAAAACAGAAGTGAATATTGGAGAAGAGACTTCAGTGAGGCAACAAACATCTAATTGCTGCAGAATCTGCTCTCTGGCTGTGGGACTAAAGCCACCACCCTTTCCATTCAGTCAGTGTCTTACTCTTCTACAAGCTATGTGAGAGAAAATGGGTGAGGTCCAAGTCAAATCTGTCATGTCAATGTCCAGAGCTCTCAGGAATAACCCACTTTGCAGGATAGAACACCCCAGGTGTCTTGAGAGCAATTAAGAAATCATCTCAACACAGGCAGCATTTCTAAACCACATTTTAGGGTAGAGAAGAGGAGAATCAATGCCCAGGGTTTAACGTTGACTACTTTCTTTTGCCTATATTCCAAACAAAGGCTAGTTAAGTCACTACAGAAAAAATCCCCTCCCCTCCATTTGATTTCTACACCATTACCTGGTCACAAGTTGAGCTCATAAGACAGCACTACAAGGACAGACAGGTATTTGCCAAGATACGTAGGTACACAGCCAAGGGCCTGGCAGAGTGTAAGAGGACCACTCGATACGAGGTCCATGACCAAAAAAAAAAAAAAGTGTTTGGTTTCTTGTATTTAAAGTGTTAAGTTATGCCACGCAAACAGAACACAGCATCAAATCAGCCAGGGAATAATTACAAAACAGCAAGAACATTTGCAAATGTTGACAACAGTGCACTGGCACAAGAAAAAGCAACTTAAAGGGTGTGATTTCTCTAAGGACTGTGCATCTATCACAAGGTCACTTCTTGACCAGAGCATATAAAAACCCGCATCCAGTCACAGGGTGGCCAAGTACAGATACATAGAAGGGAAACTATGCTGTGCACATCATACATAGTGGCAGTGTAAAAGGGTTGTCCTTAAAGCAAGAGATCTAACAACAACTGAACCTTGAGCTATGTCCAAGCTACATCTGGGCTAGCCTTTGAAAACTTTGGGACAAAAAGGGGTGAACTCACATCCTGCAAGAGAAATTCTCCTTCCATTCACTGAAGGGGCCTCTCAATGACCAAATAGGTTTAGAACCTCTACCCCAGGGGACACAAGTCAGAAGCCACGTATCCCCAGTGGGACACAATTCATCTCAGGATGTATAGATGCGTGCATATAATGATGCTAGAAATCTTCATAAAATTACAAATGAAAGTCATAACCTGCTATTCAGATCCAATTAGTTTAGTATATTTTGTCATCTTTTTGCCAGTGTCAGAGCAAATTACTGCCTGCAGTTTGATTTGGATGATTATGTACCTGTACCTACTTAATACTGCTGGGTAAAAAGTACTTCATCTGTGGTAAGTCATAAAAATCAAGCCAAATTCTAAGAAGCTACTAAAGACTAACAGGAAAATGGACAATATTTGCATATGCCGTGATCCGGATCTGGATCTGTCTTCCATGTTCTACAACAAGTATTCTGCTTTTTATACTTAATAGTCAAAATTTTCCATTTGCACCAGAATGATGAAAAAGATGCTAATTACAGTTTCTTAAATTAAACTAGCTCTGTAGCAGATATTTTGGAGAAGCTGGCTTTGTTACAAAATGCTTCAGTCTCACTTTATGACTCTGCTCAAAGCCAAAAATCGAATGTAATTGCACAGTAAAAACCCTGAACAATATCCAGACAGAAACAGAAAATAGGATATGCCAAAACTGGTCAAATCCAAAACCTTCCAGTGCACACATTTCAAAATAGCTCAAAGCACTTTTTTTTTAATCCATAAAATGACTAAATCAAAGCATAATTGATCAAATAAGAACAAGACATATACAGCCATTTCCTACCAACATGGTTAGAAGCAGAAAAGGAAAGCTATCACAATGAAGGGAATTTTAACTTAATTTCAACAGGAGCAAGCAATATCATTACATAAAGAAATATTCTTCCAGTAAAATAGGGTGAAATCATTTCAGCTGGTGAGTATTAAAATTAATTCTCAGCTTTAAAGATTTATTAGTCATGGTCAATCCACTGACATACTACGCCCAATCCACTGTTTTATAGGAAAAGATTAGTGAATTACCACTGCAAGAAGTTGCACAAAAACAGGCTGCTGACCCTGAAACTCAGATGACTAGCACAAAACTATACAGAATTGAGAACTTACACAAGAAGTTTTGAGCATAACAAGTGGAATTAAGACTGCCAGTGGCTGACACATCCATGTAAAAACTGAATGCTGTTTTGTTCAGTGGCTTTCATCAATTTTTTAATAGCTTATAAAAATGTCAATTATTTCCTGCTTCACTGATACCTTAAAAAGTTATGTGAATAATTTATACTTATCTTCTAGGTTCAAAACCTTTATTCGTGTTCATTTTGACCCAGTTTTAGTCATGAAACAAAGAGAACCTAAAAGCATGTGGACTGGGCAGATGTTCTACTGTGCATGAACGCTGTGAGTTGAGAAATGAAATGCAAATAACTTTTGAAGGACCAAGAATTTTTAATCTACAACTAAGGAGTGAGATTATCCTACTGAGAGGATGGGAATGAATTCCTTTATTAGAATCTATATGTATGCGATTTGGCTTCAGCAAATGAGCCTTAACCGAGAAACAGACATTTTGTTGCGAAAGAACATGGTGAAGCAGCTGCTGCAAGCAGTATGCTCTCCAGCATTGGACTAAATGTATTTTGGGAATGAAAGAAAGAGGTATTATCTGAGAGTATTTATGAAGGTTTATCTTACAAAAAGTACAGTGGCTGACCAACATATTGACTACACGGGAACTTCTGGAATAGTCCTGCAGTTCCCAAGACTTCCTTATTCCTTTCTGTCACTACCTTCCAAATCATGCATCTAAACATGGGTTAATTTTAGCTTGGGGACAGCATTTATCAGCAGGTTGTTGCCATATATCAGCAGGAATGGGTAGTGTTTCACAAAGACCTTAAGAAATTAAAGTCTTGTACATTTCCAGGATCCAAATCTCAATGTCTGCTGTGAAGGAAGAAGAACCTTAGAGCTGCTGAAAATGTTAAATGCAAGGTATCAATTACCCAACTATAAACCCTTCGGGGAAATCACCAAGCTTTGAAGAGTAACTAATGTCCATGAGTCTTTCACATTAGACTCCCTTACAGCTGTGCAGCAGTCATAATCAGCTGAGATATAATACTGTTAACACAGAAGCTGGAACTGTGAAATGAAATGCTATAGTTTATGCTGTATGGGACTACTGGCTGATTACCCAAGAGACAAGAACATCACTGAAGTTTTGTGGGTTGTTTTTTTGGTTTGTTTTTACAAACAGATATCTCTTGTAACCACCCATGTTTGAAGACGGGGCTGCATCAAAACTGAGGACTAATTCACGTAAGTTCAAAGTAACATCTCAGACAGCCTAAAGTGGATTTCACAATTTTCAGGCATTTTCCAGTGCACGTAGCTAAAGACAAAATCTAGGTTTGCTTTTTCTAAAGCAGGCATGAATGGTGGCAAACTTCTACATTCTCCCATTCTTTAAGGGAAGCTACATCATACAATGCGTTGGGAGGGGCCTTAAATATCACTGAGTTTGCTGTCTGTGAAGGACCATAGGAAGCAAGCACACCAGATTCAAGCCAGAGCTGAGTTCTTTGAGGGACAGAAAACAGAACTCAGTGAATAAAGAACCAAGACTAGCTCCATCCAACCAGCCCCTGATAACGATGGCAAATGTTATTCAGTGACTGAAGTGAATGACAAATCAGTTCTGAGAAAGGTTTCATTACACTGACTACACTGTCAAAAAGGATATTGTAGACATTTTCCTTACACTCTGTTACAAAGACTACTAAGTAAAATTGTACTGCTTCATTACCAGAGTTGAAACACTGTCTGCTGACATGGTAGGAAGCCTGCCAGAAAGCTGACCGCTGCTTGCTTTGAGAACACTGATAAATGCCCATTACAGCAAGCAGCTGTGCTACTGGGAGCACTCAGTGCTGCACCCTGAGCCAAGAGCTTGTCTTCCCCATGAGCACTTTGATATATTTACCCTTTTTGGAAAGAGGCAAAAGCATGGAGGAGTGGGCACACAGGGGAACGACAGCTATTTGACTAACTCTCCTGTGGCTCATGGCTTTGATCTTAAAGCTCATGTAACACAGCACCACAACAAGTAGTATAGAACTACATGGGTGTGCTATGTTTATGGTCTCAATATTGACAACAGCTCATTGAGTATCATATTATTCTGCTCACACAGCGGTGCATTTACAGAATTGATTTAAACTGTTTTCTGCTAAGCACAATATAGTTTCAACATGATCATCAATTATGCACACTAACTGGAAGTGTCCCTCTGACTTGAAACACTTGAAGTCAGCGTAATGCTCTATCACAGTATTTGACAGCACCGTTACCAGAAAGTTGTATCAGTACTGCGGAGCAGCCAAATCTCATCACCCATCACCTCCGGGAGCAGCAATGGGATGGCAGGCACCTGGCCAGGCTGAGCAAGGGAGGGGAAGAGCGTTGCAGCAGGATGTGACAGCAGGGCACAACCCTCTCGTTATGCAGGCTCCCAGCAGAGGTCCTGTCCTGGACAGGCACCAGTCATGCCTCCAGCGTGCTGTCTGTGAAGGACCACAGGAATCAAGCATGCCAAATTCAAGCCAGAGATGTTTTGGGCAGTAAGAGGAGTTCTGAGAGGGACAAAAGACAGGACTAAGGAATCAAGACTAGAAAGTTTCCCATTGTACTATCAGACTTCTGGTCTAACCTAAACTGTGCAACAGTGCACAGGGTTGGCCTCTCCTGGGAAGGTCACAGCACAACAACGATTTATCTCCAACAACTTTGGTAGTATATGGAGCATCGGCTCACCTTGAAGTCAGCACTGATATGATACATATGACAGATTTCACAGGTCTTGAATGTATTCAGTTCACTGGTAACAGAAATTTAACTTTTTGCTATTGATATATGAAGACTTTCACATTGCTGTTATTCCAATAATTCAAGATGAACTCAATATCTAGGTCTCCCTGTACAGCCTCTGGCATGTCCACAAGTTGTATTCAAGGTTAAGATTTCAGAATTTGCCTGTAATTAAAATAAATCAATTTGGAAAAAACTGACGATACAA
This sequence comes from Numida meleagris, assembly GCF_002078875.1. Classification (NCBI taxonomy): domain Eukaryota; kingdom Metazoa; phylum Chordata; class Aves; order Galliformes; family Numididae; genus Numida; species Numida meleagris. The sequence continues at coordinate 14,901,734 of NC_034409.1, read as the reverse complement.
CTTAAGCCACAGAGAACATGCAGCATCCATCTTTGTAGAAAAAGACAGATGCTAACTCATGCTTTTGAAAATTGCAGACTTTGGTTAAAACAGAAGAACACTCCCTTTCACTTACTTTGTTTTAACCTGATTTACCATTGGGGTCACAAATTAGGAATTACAGAAGTCACATAAGATTAAAATATTGCTTGATTTTAGCAACATATTGCTAAGCAAAATCTTTCAAAATGTACAGTTGATGCATTTTACATGGTAGATAATTTGGGAAAATATTCAGACAGTAAAACTGATTGAGACTAAACCTGTTCCAATAATCATGAGTAAATAGCACCATGCAGTGACAATATTTGGAGGACTTAAAACATTCTGTTTCCCAAGCAAATTAAGTTAGCACTAGTCTTGATGCCTTACAACTGGCATTGCTACCACAGGTTACGCCAAGGACAACCAATATTTTAAAGCAAGTACTTGGTGAACTAAGAGCATTACCAACTTGTACTCCTTTATTTTACATTGAGAATATTAAACTGGTGTTTTTTTCCACCCAGTTTCAAAGAGGCAATATAAACATCTAAATTAGAGCCATGTCCTTTTGTAAATTGAACTAGAAATTTAACACTACTTCAGTATTCACAGTTCTGCTATTACCTTTGAGTTATTTAACATGGCATCAGAATGCTTGGAGAGACATAGGAGCTCTCATTGCCTAATTGTCAATCATTTTAGCCACTCACAAATCCAGTGAGTGATTCTCAGAATAGATTGAGTGACTAAAACTTACGAATTATGCCCTTGTAATGAAAAAGCATCTGATTTATAAGGAGTGCAAAAATCTGTACAGTACAACTCAGGAAGAACTAAAAAAAACCATCCTTATTAACCTTGAAAAGATTTGTAGAAAGTGGAAAATTTATTTTGTAATATGAGCAAATCCAGTAAGGTACGTTTTTTATTAACTGCCAAAATATATCGAATCATAGAATGGTTTGGGTTGAAAGGGACTTTTAAGATCATCTAGTTCTGACTCCCCTGCTATAGGCAGGCACACTTCCCTCTAGACCAGGTTGCTCAAAGCCCCATCCAGCCTGGCCTTGAATGCTTCCAGGAAGGGGACATCCATTAATTCTTCCCAGCTCTTATTTTCATGCATCCCCTCAGTGTGGGCCCAGCACACAATTAGGCCTGCGAACACTAATCTCACCAGATTAGGGATCAAGTCTTTAAAGCTCAAACTTCTTCTATATGAAGGATTGAAGTACTACCATGTCATACAGATGAAAAGCTGGCAATAGCCACCAGACCACAGAACAACCATTTGAAAAATACTGATCAGAGGAAAGATGTCCATCTTTGCCTGAAGCCCTCTGCTTTTATTTATCTTATGCCCAGAAAACCGAACAAAGTCCAAGGTAATATTCTGAATTGAGAACTCAAAACTGAAGACTTCTTACTAGAAATTAAAGGTCAAAAAAGTATTCCATATCCAACACCAGTAGGCTTTAATATTTAAACATAGGTAAGTGGCCAAAAATTCCCTTCCAGCAAAGCTAACTTCACATACTTCAGAGAGCTTCTCTGGATGAGAAGAAAATGCCCTCACCTAACCAACCAAATTCTAAGCACAATAATTACATATGTTGAAGATAGTCAGAATATACACACCTGTAATGCAATTTATAGATGTATTTAAGCAAAAATGCCTGAAATTTGCATGCATGAGAACAGTATTAGTCATAGAATGGTAAATGGGAATGCAGTATTTCTTTAGTCATTACATGAGTCCTAGTTACTCATAGAAAAAAGCAACTGACCTGAGATTAAAGGTCCTTGTTGGTATCACTGGCATTGGTCTTGTCCTGCTCTCATAACGTAATACTGCCTTCCTAACCTCTCCCCGTCACCTCAGTATCTTATTTTGTAATTGCACTTCGCTACTCCCTCCCCAGGTAACTGGAGTTATCTGAAGATGTTTCAGGCAGTTTATCATGACAGCGTAGGAGCTGATTCAGAACTACAGCCCAGCCATAGAGGCACGTTATGTTACTCAGGTTGTGTACCGCTATCACCTCTCCCTAGGGATGAAGCAACTTGAGCAGAGCTGCTGAACTGGCACAGCGGATCCTGAGTTTGCTACCACCAACAGTGGATCCAACCCGAGGAAGAAACTAGCACATCACTTTGCTATTAGAGGAATTTCTCCTCAAGTCACGTGAACAATCACATAGAAAAATCATATGGAAATCGGTACTGAGTATCGTGCCCACAGACATGATATGCCTTTGGCAAAGCAGTTGTTCTCTGATAATGATCAGAGCCTAGCCTGTCAGATTAATTGCTGTCAGTGCTGTTTAGTTCCTGGCTGTGAGACCTCCTTTTTAAATGTACAGCCCTTTGCAAGTACGGCATGACGCCATGCTACCTCCCCCAGATGACCTGCTCCCTCCAGATCAGCCGGTCCTCCCAGCCCTCTTCAAGAGGCTCTTGAAATCTGCAGCCAGGGATTTACGCTTCATGTTGCATCTCCTTAGAAACCAGCCACAAATCCCACTTACTAATTCCTCAGTCATCTTTTTTCCTTAAGAGTCTGACCAAGTGAAAGCTTTGCCTCCTTAACAGAGGCTGTATAATCAACTGGATACTGGCAGAAAACATTCTGAACATCTCCTTCAGTTTCTAATTTAGAGACACAAAATGCACCATCAGCCATTCAGCAGGAAAGAGCAGGAAAAATTATATGAAGCGCTACAGTAGTTTATCTATTAACAGAAAGACCTAGTGATATACAGCAAAGCAGTGCACCCCAAAGGACAACAGAAGCATAAAGCATTTTGGAGAAAGACTGGAATTTCAGGAAAGCAGAAGACAGGAATTTCAGGCAAACTTGTGTTTCCTCAAGAGATCGGAGAAAAGCAGAGTTTCAAGAAGATAAAAGACAAAAAGAACCAGAGATTGGATACTACTCTAAGTACACCCACCACTAGGTGTCACCCCAATTTAAGATATACATGCACAAATAAAATCTCACCTTCATTATAGTTAACCCATATCATGAAAATATTCAGCGTCTTTAATGACTACCAATCCCTTCTGAAACATGCGTATGAAACACTCTTAAGCTGCCTTTAAGGAACAAAGTGATATTTGCACAAAAATGAATCATTAAGTATCTAGCACCTTTTTGAAACTCAAATAGGTCACCTGCTCCAACAAAGGCACATTTGGAGGCTGTGGAGATGACAAACCTTCTGTACAGAACACAGAGAAAACTCAAAGCCCCTGATGGCTAAAGAGTGAGCTGAAAAGCCCATCTTTAAGGTTGTGGCAGAATACCTGGCCCTGCCACTGCTTTCTGAAGCGGTAACTCCATTAACACCACAGAGTCGCTGCTGGCTAAGACATAAAAGCAGATGAATCACTTATCAGCATTTTGTCCAGGAGACAATCAATTAACTGTTGTATCATTTCTGAACAGGCCCTGTCTGGGCACCTTCTGTCTTTCAAGTTAACACCACCCCTTTCCAGTCACAAAACTTCACACACGGAACAGTGATGTCACACAGGGAAAGGTATTTATTCAAAACATTATGCCTTCAGTGATAAATATGAGTGGGCTTCTCAAATCAAACTTCAGAAACAGAAAATGTGGTTATAAAGTCTCTCATAATAAATTTTTCATTCCTCTCTAAATATGATGAGAAGAAACTGAATGTGGAAAAATGAACCCAAGGCAGCACTCAGTCAGAAGGAGCTTGCAGAAAGAGTCCCTAGGTAAAACTAATGAAGCCTCTGAAGGCTCACCAGCAATGTAAAGCACTGCAAATAAGGAAACAGGAGAGCAGGGAGGCAAAAACACTAGAAACAGCCCAAATAGAAGAAAAGCTGTTTCAGATCATCTTCCTTTCCAGCAAGGAATAAAACAGCCTAGTACCTTTCCTTGAACACAGCCTCCCTCTCCTGTCAAAAAGATGAAGCTTCAGTTCGGAGTATACTTACATCACACTGCAACAGTCTTTTTGCAACTGACCCACTGCCTGTCTGCACTTCCTCTAAAAAAAAAATTATTAAAAAAAATCACAAAACACCCATGTCAGTGTCAGCATCAAAGTTGGAAAGGATGATGAAATGAGGGAATTACTACACAGCTGATGGCAAGACAGGTTTGAGAGGAGAGATACCAGGGACAGACTGAATTCAAATTGAGAAATTCTTTGACAAATATGATAATTGTAACCAAGAGAAAAAAAAGGAACTGAGGCAGCAAAATCATTTGCAAGAGACATCAGAGATGACTGATAACAGAAGGCAAACAACCTTAACTGTCAATGAGTTCTAAGATGAATTTGACTTCTAAATATAATTCTCAGACTGGGCTGAGCCTTGGGCGCAGAGGCCAGCCGTAATCCAGACAAAACTTCCCAGAGACGAGGCTTCTGCCAGCTTGCCTCTTCCTTTGGAAGCCCCTTTGCAGCCTCACTCCAACTGAAACTCTAGGCTTTGTCTCTCTCCTAGTCCTAACCCTAAGGACGGGCACAACCAGAGCATCCCAGCAATGTTCCTTCAGCTGCTCCTCAGTTTTCTGAACTTCTACCCCATCAACCACTGAATGGAGTTAAAACAGAAGTCAGTTACAGTAGGCTCAAATCTATCATTGCATTCCAGTAGGAAGTTCCTGTATGGTTCAATGCACCCTTCATTTCTACATGACATTACACAAATTGTGAGAAAGTATGACTACTTATTACACATTGAGTGATAAGGCCATGGGAATTGTTATATTAAAACAGAAAAGTGTCTAATTTGGAGTTACAGCCTATGGTCAACATGAAATTCTGCTTCAGAGAAAAGAGCAGAAAGCCTTGCGTAAGATTTATGAAAAAACTGACCCAAGATTTATTCCAGCAAACACATATCTTCAGGTTTCAGAAGAGTCTGAACCATTTCAGCTCTGAGAATTTTGAGGAATATCTGGAGTTCCCTGAACTCCACTACAACTTAGTACTGTAAAGCAAGTCCTACAGCCCCACTAGGGTGTTGTGAAGTCATTATTTACTTCTGTTCATTTGATGTAGTCTGCCTTTCAGTGTAGGGCTAGAACGATGGCTGTGCTCAAGCAACTGACTATAGGTTAGATGGGAGACAGTCCAGCAGGAGGTGCTGTGTGACAACAGCATAGGCTACAGGAGTGGAAAAAGTGACAGGAGATGAGAGAAGGAATCACCGAGCACTTAGTCACTGCACACAGAGGTTCATAGACTTATGCAAAGGATCATTCAATATTCAGAATCATGTAAGAATGAATACGAATACAATCTGGAAGAATATATACATTTTTGCTTGGTAGATTCAAGCTTGTCTACAAGAGTCTTTTCACATCTTCATCTTTGCTCCGTGCTTTGCTCTTTCACAAATCACTGTCCATAATTATGACTCCAAGAAACATGCTATCATGGTAAGATAATTCCTTGGTGCTTTGGTAGGGCAGATGCTGGTTAGTGCTCATGACTCTGCCACCATCAGTGCCTAAGCCACACCTCAGCCCACACTGACTCAGTGAACCAAACTCACAGATGATTCCAAACACCAACCAGTTTAGCTTCAACGTATATGTTTGCATTACTATTCCAGAATCAGACTACTCTGAAGGAATATACTGCTCTGCAGTGCAATTTATTTTGTATACCTCTACCAGGTCACTGCTGTGCACCCAACAATTCCCCAGGGTGCATTTGGGCATCCAACAAGAGCATATTTATCACCTCCCTTTGAAAGGTGGCAGCTCTGAGAGAATGAGACGGTGCACACAGGCCACAGCCCTGACACGCACTTTGCATGCAACCACATCAGAGGTGCAGCCACACTGTATCTTCCAGCAGTCCTCCAAAAGGATCCTGGGCTATATCAGTTCTCACCACACCTACATGACACATCTGTCCATACAACTGCAAAACATTAGTAACAATCTAGATGAAACAGCAACCAGAAATTATCTGCAGGAACCATACCTTCATTATCTCCTGTGTATACAGTAACCCATGTTGACCTCTGCAGATTCACAGCTGATACACAAATCAGAATATTCTTTAGAGTTATTTCAGTGTGGCTGTCCAAAACCAGCTACCTGGTTTTCCTGGTAAAAGATGAATTAAGGATATCAGGATTTCTTGAGCAACAAGACAGAGGCTGAAACTTTGTCATGCGTATATACCCTAACAAAACTGTTTAAACAGACTTGAAGATCTGGCTGCCTGGGTGGGTTTGTTGGTTTTTTTTGTTTGTTTGTTGTAACCACTCTGCACAAAATTTCGGTCACACAAGAACAGAAGCACTAACAGTAACCAAATACACTGCTTGAAACAAGTAAACCTCACATCAGCTATATCACACAAACTAACACAATGCTAAAACTTCAAGTGGTAAAGCATTTCAACTGCAGGTGCCCCTGGTTGTACAGCCAAGTATCAGGGTGCACTAAACATATTTGTTCAAGAAAAATGAGTTTTTAGAATCTTGGTTAACACTCCCAGAGTCTGGCACTATGATCCAGAAGGCATCCCATCAAACTAACTTCAATGGGGGACACCACAAAGAATGAAATGGAATACAAACGATGAATGCAATTTCAATTATTACAGCTGGACTGCATTGGAAGAAAAAAATCTTCATTACCATACTTCAGATTTCCTCCAGAGGAGGAAAATAACTTCCTTAGGCCAAATCTTTTCTATTCAATAGCTGACTTAGAATGAGTCAGTTCCCTGTATAATATTTTTTTCCCCACAGCTAAGATGGTCCTTGCTGGTCTCAGCCCAGTTGATCCCAGTTAATCTACAATATTTGTGATATGATTTCCACAGGCTTTATTCACTGCTTGATGGGGAAGAAATACTATTATACTCTACACCAGATAGACAATTCCAGTTTTTGGGAAATGGGTGTACAGTCTTAGTGATGCAATTTTCTTTTTGCCTGCATTGGACATTATGCTTTCCTAGCATATACTCTGGCTCTTCCCCTTACAGTTTCTGGAAGTTGCCTCTCAGCTATGTAACTGTCAAATCTATCTTCCCAGACTTAGGATACGCAGCTGCTATTGCTGCTTCTGCTGACTGACACCTGTGAGAGATAAGAACCAGGAAATCACAAAGTCTGTGAGCAGATGCAATGAGGTCTATTAACTTGTCAGGCTACAGCGAAAACCAATATACAGTATGCAGATTACACAACACTCTTCTTCTTCAGGCCCATAGACTCTGGGACTCCTTGACAAAAACAGAAAGTTGCAAACATCATTACAAATACAGTGGCAGAAAAGTCAGACCTGAAAGAAAGCCAGGTACTCCCATTTCTCACAGTTTGCTTTCTCAAGAGAGTGAAGAAGGCTAGAAACAAGGAGAGAGTCCACCAAACCAAATACATAGAAGGGTGGCTGAAATCAGCTACTTTACCCTCATATGGTGACTCTATATTCAGGCCCCGGAGGACAGAAACACTTCACTGATAAGCGTTACAAGCCGCGCTGGCTGAGGAGGGAAGCACAGCAGCAGGCTCTCAGAAGGTACAGGCAAGACCTGGCATAGTGTTACATGCAGGTTGAAGCCACATCCACCACAGCACCAGGGGAACAGGGAACAGCTCCTGTAAAGAAAAAAAAAAAAAACACATGAGAAGTGGGCTAACATTTAAGGCTGCCTTAAAGGCTGTGCTCTCACAGCCAAGTCTTTCTTGCCACCGAAATAGAATGAGGAAGAAGCCAGAGTAGTATTTCCCGTTATACACGTAACATCTTAGACTTAATTGGTCCAGGAGTATGCCCCCAGCACACACAGTTAGGGTTTGGACCACGACAGCCCATTTTACAACACAAATGAGATTTAAGCTCAACTGCAAGAAAATTATTTCCAGCAATCTAGTCTTCCCTGTTACAGTTATGGCTTCACCTACAAACAAAATAAGGAAATAACTATTTGCATCTTACAGGAAATTACCCCTCTGACAAAGGACAGGCAATAAAAATTTCTGTGTTTGTTCTATTATATTTAGAAGGATCTACATCTTCACTGGTTAAGTTCTTTTCAGCAATGTGGCAGCCACTCCTCAGGCATCCTGTTACACAGTCCCACAGCAAACCCTGGATCGGTCAGCCTTTTAGCCACATCCACGCACTGCCCAGAAGAGAAATCTGTCCAGCAAACACGTGGATTCCACCTGAACGAGCTCTCACCAGACACACTACCGATGAGACTACTCCAAGCACCATCCCTAAAGATCTCTAGACTCCCATGGCCTAAAGCACTCAGCCTCAAGAAAGAGCCAGGTGCTACACAATTCTAATTTCATTAAAAAACACTTAAGGAAACAAGGGCTTGGAAGTGAAAATCATTTGGAATTTAGGGAGTGCCGGAGTGGGGAGTAGAGAGGTGGAGTGACAATGTACACAAGTAGGACATGTTGAAGAACTGAACTAGGGATATCTTGAGAAAAAAGCAAAAAAATCTTTTAAAGTATAAATCAAGATTACATTTTAGCTTTAATATCTGCTTCCTCTTTTCATTTACCTAATAATTGAGCTTGAAGTTTGCTAAACCACCGAAAGCTGTTCAAAGCGTAGTTGACCAGAAAAGAACTGATGTGCACAAGGCTCTTAAATGCAGAAGAGCAGAAACTCAGCATAGACATGTGGACACTATCCAAGACATGGAGAACTTATTTCCTTAAAGAAAACTACAAGTTTATTTCACTTAGATCCACTGACACTCCAGTACGAAACTTGTATTGGTGCACTCCTATATGAACTGCAATGTAAAGAAGTTCAGAACAGCAGCACAGCCAGAAGGAAGTTCTACTGAATTCACAAAACAGCCACAAAATCACTTTAATTTTAGGATTTGAAAGTTGTATTAACATGACTTTATCATTAACATTAGTTGTAACCTATAATGGTAGGGATTCTAAAATTTGAAGGTGACATTTCTGACCAGTATAAACTCCAAAGACTGACCTTTAAAAATCTCTTGCTTAAGTCTGATAGTGGCTACAGCTTGGCAGGTTCCGGAAAAAGCCAATTACTGATAAAATCTGAGAGACTGTATTTGCATTCATTTTGCAAGACAAAAAAAAAAAAAAGTTTTAAACGTCTTTCCTTGGTTTAAAAGTTATTCTTTGTGTTTGAATTAATGGTTTTGCAGCAAGGAAAAACTTAGAAGTGAAACCAATCCATTTAATTCAACTTACTTTTGTTTTCGTCCAGATGTAATGAATTCCACACATCTCAAACTATTAGTCACCATTTCATAACACTACTTCACATTTTGTTTTCCTGTGCTTTAGAGAGGGAGATACTACCAGCTCATCATTCAACAAACGCAGTCCTAATTAGCAGACTATAACTGGGATGCTGAGACAATACTTTCTTTGTGCAGATGATAAGGGCGGCAATGTCTGAGCCTTTCAGGACCAACACACCAGCATCGTGAGTGTCTAGAGGCATTACCAAACACAGTTGCCTAGAGCTTATTTTGAGAAACTAATGACCTGTAAATGAGCTGGTCAATCAACATCACACATTTCCATCAACAAAACACTGTAATCTGAGCACAAGCTTCAAGTAAATCCATACTCCTACCATAAACCACCAAACTGGACTTATGTCTAAAAAAAATACAATTTAACTGCAAAGTTTATTCCCTTAATACTCAGAGTGCAAGCAACTTCTCTACGTAACATATCTCACTTGCACTGCTTTTCTGAAAGTTATTTACGAAGGTGCTCGGCAGCCTGCTGCCCACATACGGCATGCTCAGAAAAGCGGCTGAGGTTCCGGAAGCATTGCCAGATTACAGGAAGATTGCATCAACCACAAGTGAAGCAATGCACACTCAGGGCAGGAGAACCTTATCTCAGAATGGCAAACTCTCATTGCACAGCTTGGAGTGAAATTTTACCTCTAAGGGCAACAAAGGTTTCTTTTAAGCAAATCCACAGACCTAACCAAGCCCATGGGGCCAAAACACTTGCAAGCACAGAGGACGTGCCTTCCTTGACCAAGGTTAACCTGCTCCACCAGGCTCTCCAGCTCACAGCAGCCTCACCCTGCAGGAAAGGCCACAGCTCCTGCCCCACCTTCCACCTAGAAGAATCACTGAATTGTAAGGGTTGGAAGGGACCTCTAAAGATCATTGAGTCCAAGCCCTTGCTAAAGCAGGTTCCCTACAGCAGGTGGCACAGAAAAGTGTCCAGGAGGGTTTTGAATATCTCCAGGTAAGGACACTCCACAACCTCTCTGGGCAGTCTGTGCCATTGCTCTGTCACCCTCACAGTGAGGAAGTTCTTCCTCATGTTATCACAGAACTTTCTGCATCCCAATTTGTGCCCCTTGCCTGCTGTCCTGTCTCTGGGCACCACTGAAAAGAGCCTGGCCACATCCACTTGACTCCAGCCCCTTAGATATTGGTAAGTGTTGATAAGATCCCCTCCTGTTCTCCTCCACACTGAGCAGCCCCAGGTCTCTCAGCCTTTCCTCATAAGGGAAATGCTCCAGGTCCACAGTCATCTCTGTGACCCTCTGCTGGACCCTCTCTCTCTTTCTTGAGCTGAGGAGCCCAGAACTGGGCACAGCACCCCAGCTGTGACCTCACCAGAGCAGAGCAGAGGGGGAGGGCCACCTGCCTCAACCTGCTGGCCACATTCTTTTTAACGTACCCCAGGAAACCACTGGTCTTCTTAGCCACAAGGGCACACTGCTGGCTCATGGCCAACCTGTTGTCCAGCAGAACACACAAATCGTTCCACACAGAGCCCTAGAGAAGGACATTCCCAGACACTGCATCACACAAGGAAGCACCTGGTGGGCTCAGGACGCACCACTTGTCCAGGGAATAAACACATCAGTTTCATCTGCCTCCTTCCCCATTGAGTAAGCTACCACATAACGACATTACTTTCCTCGATAACACAAAAAAAAAAAGAGAAAATAATAATAATAAAAAAAGCACTCAAACACCAAGCCCCCACAGGGTTGCCTCAGCCAGTAGCCCCCCCTTCCAGGGATCTCTTTATAGCCTGGGCAGGATGAGAGGCGGAACCCAGTGCAGACGCTCTGCCATTCTATTGGACATTCGTGTTGTCAATCACTGCAAACGAGCGAGCCGCCAGAGCGCGGGCCCACGCCGGAGCGGTGCGGGTGCCCTCTGCTGGCGGCTGGGTGTGCTCCTTCCTCACCTCCCTCCTCCTTCCCTCCCTCCCTCCTTCCCTCCCGCCCGCGGGGTTTGGCCGCGGCCGCGTACCCGGAGCGCGGGGCGGGCGCGGGAGGGGCGGCCCGAAATAGCCGGGTGAGGCCGGGTGACGCCGCGCGGCCCTGCGAGCGCGGCGGGACGGGCCCGCGTCGTTCGCTCTTCGTCCCCGCGGCCCGAATCGGATGGGGTGAGGCGCCCGGCGGGGGGACGGCGGCGCGGCCATGGCCAGCGGCTGCCCGTGGGAGCGGGTAGCGGCGGCGGGAGAGGAGGAGGCGCTGAGGAAGCTGCTCGTCCGGCTCCGCAACGTCCAGGAGAGGAAACGGCCGGAGACGCTGGTGCAGACGCTGAGCGACATGCTGGAGCTGGCGGCCCGGCAGAGCGGTAAGGGGCGGCCGCTGCCCGCCTGCCCTCCCGGCCCCGCTCCGCCGGGCTCTAACGCAGCTCTCCGTGTCCCCGCAGCTCCGCGGCTGTTCGGCGGCTGCAACGCCCACGTGCCCCTGCTGCTGGTGCTCGACCTGTACGCGGGAGCGGCCGGCGTGCAGCAGGTAACGCGCTGCCCCGAGGAGCCCTGTGAGGGCAGCGCGGGCTCTGCGGGGTGTGTGGGCTCTTCACGGGCTTATCACAGAGTCATCGAATGGACTGGGTTGGAGGGGACCCTAAAGCCCACCAGTCCCAACCCCTGCCGTGGGCTGGCTGCCCCCCACCAGCTCAGGCTGCCCAGGGCCCCATCCAACCCGGCCTTGGGCACCTCCGGGGATGGGGCACCCACAGCTTCTCTGCAGCTGTGCCAGGGCCTCACCGCCCTCTGAGTAAAACATTTCTTCCGAACATCTAATTTACATCTCCCATCATCTAATTTAAACCCATTTCTCTTTGTCCTTGATGTAAAAAGTTGCTCCTCTTCCTGTTTATAAGCTCTCCTCAAGTACTGGAAGGCCACAGTGAGGTCTCCCTGGAGCCTTCTCCAGGCTGAACAACCCCAACTCCCTCCGCTAGTCTTCATAGGAGAGGTGCTGCAGCCCTCTGATCAGTGCCTCTGATCAGTGCCTTCCAGTGTATTTCTGACGTGTTAGTATTTTACTGTGGTGACTCAGACGTAGCAGAATGGAATGGGTTAAGGTACATTTCTGCCCCTGTCGCCCAATCCTATGACAGTTGTACAGCCAGTTTTTAGGGGAAACATCCCTTGTACCTCAGAGGAACACCTGCAGCTGAAGCTTTTGCTTGGCTGCTCCTACAGTGTTGTCCCATGTAAACAAGGGGTGGCACTTGACCAGCTCAGTGCTGAGCTCACGGTGCTGCTGCTGGGTCCATCCCATGGAGAGCTGCTTCCTAGCAGGCATGTATTGAGCTCCTGACTATGCTGTGCCCAAGGAGTGTTTACAAACTCCAGATTTGTGCAACTCACTCTCTTTGTGTGTTAAGTACATTGCTATGGTTACAAGATTTCTGGCATCCTTTCCCAATTTGCAAAACGGATCGTGCCGCATATGCCTCTTAAATAATATTGTTGTGTAAGTTTTTCTTTTAACTTCATAGACTTTAGCTAGCTATTAGAGCATAAAATTCAGATTAAAATATGAAAGGTTCTTCCAAAGACTGCATGCTTGTGCAGAGTCTGAAATTTTAATTTGTTTTACTGTCAGAATTGTCAGGTCACTAGGAAATAAAGAAAGATAAAGCAGTAATTTTTTTCAGGATGAAGCATATTAGATATGTCACAATGTACAAAACCATTGCTGAGGAACTCAGGTAAGGAAGTGAAAAACATGAGATTGAACCACAGCCAGAAGCAGGTCTGAGAGGGCTGCATGGAGCTCCTAAGAATTCCATAAGAAAGCAGTGATTATTTAGTTCTCACTGTAATAGTGGTAAAAATCTCAACTTTAATTTAATACAGAACTTTAAAATGACTTCTGTTTTACTCACTGCCTGCATTTGCTTCAGTTTGGAAGTTACGGAGCTTCTTTGCATTACTACATTGTATTCAGGCATCAAATCAAAGCTCAGAGGCAATGCAAAGCTCCAATCTGCACAAAATGCCACGGGCAGCTCTTTCCTCACATTTTGTTATGGTATTTACAAACACCCACAGTGTCTCAGCAGAGTGCTGCCTTCCGTGCTGCACCCACTGCAGCTCACTGCAGGCTTTGTGAATACACAGTCCTATGGCAGCAGTGAGGTGACATGGCCCTGATTTCAGTGTAGTCTCTTCATACTGCTAATGAATTTTCATTGAATAAATTGATTGACCCGCCAGTCGCATTTTTTGCTTTTGGCATTGTAATAGAACTGACTGTCATAAGAGAGTAAGCACAGTGAGAGCCGTATCTGAAGTGGGGATTTTCTTTCCCATCCTGTGCTTGCCTAGTTGCAAAGCATCATGTACTGTTGCTGTTCCACCAGCTTGTGCAGAGTAAATTTGCTTAACAGCTCAGTATTGCAGGTACCAGTACAAGTCAGGCTACGGGCATAAACCTTACATGTTCCTATATAAGTAGGAAGATACTGAGCTGTAAGGTCAATACCACCATAAAGTAAAATAGACATCTTTTAAGTGAATGTGGTAGTTTCTTTGTGCAGTTACTGGCTCACACTGACTGGAGCGTGTTAGAAACTATGGAGCAAAATTTATATGCACTTGAGGAAAGAGCAGTAAGCAGAGCCTTATTGTGTCACACGGAAAGGTGTGAGCTAATGTCATATAAATTCATTGCATGCTAGAAATGAAAAGGGCTTGATTTAAAAATAACAGGGTTTCAGTGCTGCCATCAGCTGTCTCTGTGTGTTGAGGCCGCTCAGATGTTTTTAAGAATATCTGTGCTTTTTTCCTTTCCCTGTAATCTTTAGTATTTCTGTTATTTAAAAGACCCTTACTTGCTTATGTAATTGTTAAATGGATAATAAGCTCTTTGTTGTCTCAGGCTGTGATTTTAATATTGTAGAACTGGCCCCATATCAGCGGGTCAGATGTTTGCTTCTGACTTCTCTGGCTCCGCAATCCTTATCAATGTTTGGCGCACTTGGAGTCGCAGTAATCTAAGTAAAAATGATCAATAGAAATATCACTATCAGAGACCATTTTAGTACAAAAATTACTGCTGTAAAGTCGTTGTGCTAATTTTCATTGGGTTCTAAACTTAACAATTACTATGGCAGAAAGTGGCACTTCAAAATCTTTTTTAAGTAGTATACAGAGTATCAATTAATGATCACCTCTGCAATGTATTTGCCTTGCAGGTTTGATATTTGTTGCTTTGAACATGGAAAATTAGATGATATATAACCCCATACTAGGGAGCTTTGGTGGTCACTAAGACTATTCTTCAAAATTTGATTGAGACTCTCTCACGCAGCCTAGACTAATTGTCCTGACTGTCCAAACTAATTGGTTTGCACTTTCATGCAGAGCAAGTCGGCGTGCTGTCTAAGCAAGGGAAGAGCATGGCAACTGGCTCGTGGTCAAGCTCATACTGCAAGTTTGAGCTAAAGAGTTAAGTTGGCTTAAAATATTTGGCTCTGCAAATCTACACCTCAACAAAAGCAAAGCTACTGCAGATAGTGTGAACATAGTGCCTGTGACCTATGAAATATAAACACAGAATTCTGTTTCCCGGGAGCTACATCACCTTTTTCATAGACTTGCCAAGGCTGTCATGAAAGCTGCCAAGTTTCTAGTCTATGCTGCTTGTGTCTCTCATCTTTCATGCAGCAGGGTTAGAGATCACAGAATTTCTTTGAACTCTGCAGTTAAGCAGTTACGCTCCATGGAAAAGGCTGCTTGCTTTCCTGGTTTTGGTAGCTGTCTTGTCCTGACCCCTTTGCTTTATATAACTCTTCTGCTGAAATCTGGTTTAATTATGCTTATTGTTTTTGAGCTATACCTAGGTTATCTTCTGTTTTAATTCTATTCTTACAGCACACAGATCTGCTTCCACTTTTTGCTCTTTTTCTTTTTTCTGTATGGCCAGGAAACCTTTATGCTTTGTTTTCATTTCTATTTGTAAAATCTGTTTTATCTTGAACTTTTGACATTTTTCAGCCCTCTTCCTCTTTTTCAGTACAGTGAGGTTTCCTTGTTCATCAGCTAATTTTTTTTTTTGCATGGATTTTGCTCAGTGTTATCATCCACATGTTCAGTTTTATCAGCCTGAAGGCTGATACGCCCAGCATGCTTTCATAAATGGTAAAGACCATTGTTCCAGCATCAGGGAACAGATTTCTCCAACGTGGACAACCAAATAGGATCATTTTTTCAGTTTATTTATCTTATTTATTTTCAGCATCATTTTCAGATATTTGAAAGTCAAGGCACTTGACTTAGAGTGGTAGTTTTAAAAAATGAGTACATCCTTTCTCCTTGTTGTTTGCAATTAAGTGTCAGATTCCTATGGTGACTGCTGTGCTTCAGTGAAGTTGGAATAGCTGTAATAGTGCAGTGATCTCTAGTGGCCCATAATGCAATTATTGGATCTCCTAACTTTTTTTCTATCTCAGCATCTCTTACGTGTGTGTTCTCTAGCCTCAAGCAGTGGAAGGTGGTATGTTGCTACAAGTGATGCACTGAGAATCATTAGCATATGTTTCACTTCCAGCTCTTAAATTTCTATGTCCTTTGTCTTGTCTTGTGTTAATTAATTATCCCTCATTTAGCTAGGTATCTTTTCAGAACATCTGTCTTCTGAAAGCTGGGGTATTAAAACACAATACTTAGGTTCCAAATGGAGTATCTGTTCTGCAATAGCTGTATTTTTATTTTACAGATGGGTTGGTCGCTGCTTTGCAAATTGATAGAAATTTGTCCAAGTACTCTACAGAACATAGCTCTTAAGGATGTTGGGAAGGACTGGGAAGTACTGGGTGTTCACCAGTAAGTATGTCATATGCCAAGAGTCTTTCAGAGTGTTTCATATCATGGCAGCATAAATATGCTATAAAATGGATTTATGTAAAGTTATTACAACAGCTTCTACATAAAGATTTTCATGGATTTCTTCAGCTTTTACAATAAAAGACTCGCACAAGCAGGGGTCTTGTCTGTGTGTACAAATTACCTGGTGGGGAGAGTAAAGAAAACTGAGCCAGGCTCCTCTCTGGGGTGTGCCCAGTGATAGGACAAGAAGCATTGGGCACAAATTGAAATAGAGGAAATTCCACTTAAACATTAAAAAACCCAATCAATTGTTTTTTAACACTTTGAGATTGATCACACACTGGAACGGGTTGCCCAGAGAGGCTGTAAGGTCTTAAGCCTAGGAGATATTCAGAACCCGACTGTCCATGGCTCTGAACGATCAGCTGTAATTGACCCTGCCTTGGGGAGGGGAGCTGAATTAAGAGATCTTCTGAGGTCCTTGCCAATTTCAATGATTCTGGGATTCTGTGGCTGTGAAGATGTTTTATTTTAATAGACGCTATCACCTGGACAGATTTGTGTATGTGTTCTTCACAAATATGATGTGTTATATCCACAAGCCTTAAGTGGTATAAATCAAGACAGGGTGTTTCTCACACCTGATCATAGTTGTCTAAAAATGAAGTATTTAAAGTAGTCACCTCAACTACCTGCGAAGTCAGTGGACACAATTACCTTCAGAAGATGATTCTTTCCATCACTGCAGTAAGTAATGCTGAAGCAAGGCATGCTTGGATTTGAACATGCCCATATCTCTCCATTGACTGCTGAGGGAGCCTAACCAGGTGGCTTCTTTATGGCTGTGTTCAGATGGGATGAAGACTGGCAAAGGTTAACTGAAGTTGTTCCATAACACAAATGCCAGCTGCAGATGTAAGCATAATACAACAAATAGGAGAGAAGGGCTTGGTTTGGTGTTCTCTCACTTTGACAGATTGCCTCATTCAGGGCAGATAATGACAGCAAGGATCTACAGCCCTATAACTCCACTAGTAAATTTTTCTCTGCTTTTACAGTCTTCACCATGCCCTTCCTTAGAAAGGTTGCTGTCGTAATATCACTTGCATGAAGTTGTGGTATGTGTGTTGTGGTCTTTTTTAATGGTGTCCAGAGTACAGAGTCAGCAGGGGCATGAACTGCCTTGTTTTTGTTGGAAAGCACAAGTGATTTTTTTTGTTGCTTTCCACGAACAATAAATAACTGAGGTGAAGCTGTACCAGCTAGTTAAGATTTTTTTGCCAGGCTTGTTAATTAACTTATTCTGAGAGGTACAATAATGCTAAAGATACTGTTGTTTATCCTTTGGTCCCCAGAAAATTACTCCATTTTTGGGCTGGTATTTCGTACAGTCTCCTGTTGTGGGTTAGATACCCACACCTGTTGTTAGTTAAGCACCACACAGCCACCTGCTTGCTCCCCCCCAATGGTACTGGGGAGAGAAGCAGAGGGGCAAGAGTGAGAAAACTCATCATTTGAGAGAAAGACATTGCAATAAAAAGAAAAAAATCAATAAAACAAAGCAAATGGCATAAAAGCAATGATTTGCCACCAGTCCACCAATGCCCAGCCAGTCCCCAAGCAACAGCAACCCCCGGCACACTTCCCCCCGGTTTTATTGCTGAACATGACATTACATGGTGTGGAATATCTCTGTGGTCAGTTCAGGAGAGCTGTCCTGGTTGCATTCCCTCCCAGTGTATGGTCCACAGCTGATTATGGAGAGAGGAAGTGGAGAAATCTTCATGCTACAGTTTCTACATGGGTATGCATATATGCTCACGCCTGCAAATAGTAAAGTGCATTAGGGATGCCTGAAACTACAGTATTTGATCGGGATGTTAGAGAGCCACATTTATGGGTGTTCAGTTACTCTACCAGCTTGGTGAGGGTGACTCCTTGTTTTGGTTGATTCATCACCCAGATACTTAGTCCATCCACCTGGGCTGTATGCTTGGCCAAGAATTTGCCTCAGGGCTGAAATGCCAGTATCCGAAGTGTGCATACAGAAACTTCAGGGAGGTATCTATTCTGAGTTTGAAGTGGGGAAAAAAAAAAAGTATCAGTATTTGGTTGGATTTTATTTTCCATTCTTAAGATCAGTCCACACACAATATTTTTACTAACCCTCTTCTGTGTACCTTAATCATCACAGCTACAACAGTAGTGCTCCAAAAGAGGAGAGATTTATGCTAGCAACATCATAGTATGGCGAGAAAATAAATAAAACTTTTAATAAAAAATAAATTTTAAAAATTAAGAAATAAATACTAAGAGGAAATACAATCATCCTAGCTTATAAAGTTAGGCTTTAGCAAGGCACACAAGATTGCTACAAGCTGGGGAATGAAATTTGGATGAAGCTTTCAGTGCTGCTTTTTTGTTTTTCAAAACAAGTCAAGATGTTAACAGATTGCAAACAACTAGACAGTCCGTTTTGATTAGATGCTATCTATACAAAGACATCTTTGAAAATCATTATATTTGCAGAGTCAAGTGCTCCAAAGTCATGAATATTAAAAATGGAAGTTCCTTGATTTTTTTTTGTAAGGCCTGTCTGTTTTTATTTAGTTTTTAATTATACAGTCTTGGGATATGCTTCATTAATTGCAAAATGAACACTCATTTGTTTTCTGCCATCATCACTGCTCAGTGTGTGTCCCACTGCCTTATTTTTGATACCTTATCTGAAAACTGGCCTATTAATTTCTCCTTGGCTTTTCTTAGCATTCATCAGTGTTGCTGAGAGCTTTACAAATCTTGTTAAAAGAGGAGTTATTACAGATTTGAGGTCACCATCTTACCAAGTGATGTTAAAAGTATCAATTGATTTTTAGGTGCCCAATTTGATACATGCTCTGGATTTTGCAGAAGAACTACCATTGCTTGACTCTCCTAGTGTTTAAGAATTCAACTCTGTTTGACTCGACGGGCAACATTTCAGAGGTTAATATCCATGGGTTTCAATTTGGCCCACCCGGAAAGGAGAGAGTATACAATTGCTAGTCTATGAAACACTTCATAGTGATTTGTCCAGCATCACATAAGTGCTGTAGGACAGAACCTTACATAGGGTAGAATTCTCCACAATGCTGTTCAGGTTCTTTAGCTGAGAAGTTGCTTTTTTTCTCCCAGAAAGTCCTTCATCGTTCACTGTAACTTCACTCTTGCTACAAACAGAACACTGCCGAACCATCTACAGTCTGCTGCACTCCACAGCCCTGCTTTCTGTAGAATAATTCCATCCTGGATAAAACTTGCCTCCTGTAGAATTAACATATGTGTATACACTTAATTAAAAGTTCAGTTGATAAATTACACATCATTACTTCCATGAAATATAGCAAATGTTAAAGTACCGAAGTTATTTCATTGCTAACTTGAAAAAAAAAAAACCATAAAACTGAAAAACAATGAAAAAAAATGAAGAACAAAAATGACTTTAGGAACTGCTGCTAATTTCTCTAGCTGTTCTTGTTTGTTCTATTTTTAAGTAATTGTTTGGAAAAAAAATGTATGCTAGTGTTTCTTTATCTATAACTCTTCCTTTTTTTTTTTAATTTTTAGACAGATTCTTAAAATGCTCACAGTCCACAAAGGAAATGCAAATCTCTCAGTAATAGGACTAAAAACATTAAATCTACTCCTGATGTCAGGTATTGTCTGTTTATTTTCCTACTTGATCTGAGCCTTTAAAACACAGATCTGTGGTGTAAATCGTGTGACCGTACGCTTTGCCCTGCTTTATCTGTTTTATTCTCCAAAGTCAATTGTACTGGTACACAAAGTAATTACAGTATTGTTATACACCTTTTTTGAACTAGGTAGAAAAGAGTCTCCAAATTGCAAGGCTATGAAGAACATGGCTGATTAATTTTGCTAGCTTGTTATTAGCATGGACACACATACTTGCTGTATAATTAAGTTAAATAAGTAAGAGCTTATTCTTCCTTAGCAGAGTGTAAACTTGGTGACATTCTGACTTGATTCATTTAGTACTGGTTTGTAGATTTGAAAGGAGTAAATCATCCCTGCTGTATTTGTTACTCTGCTCTCCAGAGAGCTGATCTTACCAGGTACTGAGACCTTTTTTCACAATCCTAAACTGCTGAAATTAAAGAGAGACTGCAAGGGAGATATTCTGCTGTCTTTATTCATGGTAGTGTGTAATACTAAATAATTGTTCAAATAGGAATGCTTCCACTGATTTTAGAAAACATTAGAATCAGCCTTATTTACAAAATAAAGATTTGACTTTATTTTAGGTTGTTAAAGCTCATCTGGCATTTCTGCTACAAGCAGCAGAATGAGACAGGCACATTCAGAAGATGCTGCATGCTATTTATTTGTCTATTTTTTAAGATCATTACCTCCTGAACCTGATTTCCTCTTCCTTTTAATTATAGATGTAAAGTCTTATTCCAACTATCTTACTTCAGAAAAATATTTGAAATGGTACCTTGTCACCTTGCCGGAAAAATCTGCTAGTATTCTTTTTGTCTCTATGCCCAAAAACTTGAACTGCACTCTAGCTGGAAGTGATAAGCCACAATGGACAAGAGAGTGCAAATAGGATTTCATGATACAGATGGACAAATGTCATGGTTCACCTCATTTGCTTTCCTTTGGAAATGTATTCCAGCCCTCTTCATTGCAGAAATTTTGCTTGTCAGTGAAATTCTTCAGCTTGAAAGAAGTGTCTTTTTGGATTGGTTAATTTCCCACCAGTTTAGCAAGCTGGACTGGCTCATTGAGAGGTCTGACAAGTGCCAGTGCAAAGTGGGAGCAAGAGTGCTGAGAAACTATCTTTTCTGCCAGTAATGTTTTGGAACATACTAACTGTATTCTAAAATATGACCTTAAGAAATAACAGCCTCTTCTGTTATACAAAAACCTGGATTTGAGCCACCAGACTACATTTTAAAGACAGAATTATAGACTTTGGGATTTTAATAGTTAAGTACAGTGCTTCAATAAACATGTTGAGAACACATCAGCACAACATATCATCTTTTCTTCTGTTTAGATGTAATTGCTTTCCTGCTCCTGGAAGAAGAGGTGGATGTGTTTTCCTTGGTATTTAATGCCATGCACACCTTCCCTAAAAATGAAGAGATCCAGCAACATGGATGTAGAGCATTATACAAGCTTTTTGAAAAAGGTATTTATATCTTGTGGGTTATTAAATTAGAAAAATGTATAGGTTGGGAGGGGACTGCAAATATTTATTCAACTGCAAAAAATGAATTCTTGCATTTCAGGTTTTGTGTATTGAATTTGTTTTTTGAATGAGTTAGCACAAACCAGGTTTTCTAGGCAATATCGCAAAATTTCTGAATTAGATAAATGAGTATGAAAAATGTTGCTGTATTTCTAACTGATGGGATTCAAAGTTATGGACACTGGAACAAAGCGTAGTGATGTTGGATTTTAATTCTCAACAAGCAAGGTTGCTTATTTAAAGACTGATAAATGTTAGGTTGCCAGGAAGGTGTGAAGAAGTCTAAAAACAATCAAATCTTTTCACTCTTGAAAACATAGGTCCTTCTGCTTTTGATCCTAATAATACTAAACATTAAGAATGTATCTGTACATACTGTACTTAGATATCTGTACTGTGTTTCTTTGGAGGGATTAAGTCACTATGCATTGAATTTCTACAAAATTTTCAGGAACTACATATGTGTAATGGCCAAAAATCCCATTGTTGTAAGCAGTTTTTCTTTGCATTGAGTTTCTTGCTTAAAAATAAATATTGAGAAATACTACTAGTACTACTACAATTGCTGTACTCTTTTGCTTCAAAGACAGCCTTCAGTTCTTCAGATTTCTTCTTTCTGGCACCATTTTATGTTGCTTCTCTCCTAGGTCTTCCTCCCACATGTGTGCCTGGAACTATTTTTTGCTTTTCTTTCCCTCTTTCACTCTCCCTAAATACCTTTGTCCTGCCATATTTTTTTCTTCAGAATCCACAGATGCCTCAATTTCTTAGATTTTCTGTGTATGCTTTTTATAAGAAGTGCTTGATTTTTACACATCTACAAACTGTTCTGGTTATGGACCTACATACTTTCTTCCCAGTGGCAGTACTAATACAACAAGTTCCTAGGCTGCCTCTGGCCATTTTCACCTGCCTTTCAAACACCTTCTCAGTTACCATAATGTGAACGTTTGTACCTTTATCATGGACCTGATTCAGAAAATGATTCTGCTAAAAAAATTTAAAGTATGGGGTTTGTTCTCCGCCTGGATCACTGCACGAACTGGTTCACTGCACAGCTGCAGTTATGTCAGCACAAATGATAGGGGGCTCTGATGGAAAAATCTTAAGCTGTTATTACAATGAAGGTAAGATATTATTAAAACATGGTTGTAGTCTTTATGGAAAGAACTCCATTACGAAAAAAGCTGATAATTGAAATAAAATCATGGAGTATATGAAATGACATTCCATCACTGTTTTCGTTGTATTCCATCACTTGCATCCTGTCTTTTACGAGGAACACCTGAACTTTGGTCTGTGAAAAAGACTGAAAGGCATTTTTGCAAAATAATCACAGGAAAGCATTTAAAAGCCAGAACTCATTTACAGAAAATGCAGTCTAGAAAAAGCTCCTAGTAAAGTAGCTCAGTTTTTGTACAAGGAATCTTAATTGAGGAAAATGGAGAGTACAGGTATGGAGAGTACTTATGGAACACGTGTTCCATAGAAAATAAATATAAGGAAACTTTATAATATAAACAATTGTATTTTCTCATCTTGTATCAGAATATGAATTATTTCCTCAAAACATACTGTCTTTCTTTTAATTTAGTTCCAGAAGAGCAGCTGACTGAATTTGTTGAAAGCAAAGATCATATGATCATACTGGAAGTATTTAAAGAGTTTCCTGAGAAAGAAGAGGTGATTCTTCCTGCACTTTATTCATTACATTCCTTGGCTGGTCCATGTAAGTGCATTATTGAAAATCATTCTTCCCATAGCTTGCATCAGCTCACGTCAGTGCATGGTAATCTCTCAGTGACTGTGAAGAAAATAAACCTTCCATGCCTCTCTAGAGAAAAACGGATGTTAATACTGCAAAAATGGTGACACGTTTTGACAGAGGGTACAGCTTTGCAGTGAGAATTGTTTGGGAGCTGTCAGACAAATCACTTTTCTGTTTTCTTTGGAAAGTACCGACTTGTAATTTTTAATGAGACTTCTTCCTTTTCAGCCATTCTTATAACAATTAAATCTCCCATAAAGCGTCTTTCTTCTGCTCAGAATAAGACATTTATCTTGGTTGTAGGGGTTAAATTTCAAGTGCTCTGCCTTTTAAAAATGATTGAATAATAAGATCTATTTATTGACTAAATGTATATTCAGTGATTTTATGTAGCCTGTAAAGAACATTGCTGGCAGAGGCTGTTCCACAGGGGGAAGATTTCCCATGGACTCCAATGCAAGCTAGGGCTGAGAAAAGGTGCTTGGGCTCAGGCACCCCTCTCTGATCATTCAGTGATGTCTGCAATGAGGAGCACAGGTAGCCTTGCACACATTATGGAGTCTTGTGGTGCCTCATACATCCTGTCCATTTGTATAGGAAACATGCTGGCCCAGAGAATGCCATAAAACAGGAACTAGACTGTAGTTTCCCACATTTCATCAGACTCCAAGCTGTTTAGTTTCTCTTTCACAAGCTTTTTTTACTTTTCCAGTTTGTGTTTAAAAATTAAACATTCCTTGAGCCAGAAATAATTGTACCTTAACCCAGAAGTTATTTCCATTTTCTAAGGAAGAGGGTGCCAAAATGTAAGTACTTTTGAAAGAAATAATTACTTAGACAAAGTATGAGAATTCCAAGAGGAGGCCATGACAAAGATTTGCTTCAAGGTAGGTATTCTTTTTGGAGTTAGTGCTCTAATTTTTGATGTGAGGGACTAAAAATAGAGAAACAAAGATAGCTTGTGCATGAATGTGCAAAGCAAGACTACTTAGGCCAGCATTCATACTCCTGCTCTATTACATCCCACAATACATGCACCTTGGAGAAGCCACCTTTTAGAAGATCATTCAGTACATACATAGGCTTTGTTCCAGCTCATATGTCCTAAGAAATGGAAGGGTGGCAGTTTATCCCAATGCAGTACAAGAACTCAATGTAATCTCAGTCATCTTGACTGAGTGAGAAAATGCTTTGCTGCCAGCTGTCCACCAAAGTCTGTAGGGAAGTGATGTATCACATGAGTTTTGCCATTTAAATGTTAGTCATTGGCAGCTGTCCAGGCTTCTCCTATTTTTAATGGGGAGAAGCAGGCACATCCAGAGGAAATTTTACCTGAGGCTAGCAGAGGTACCTGTTATTCCCTGAATTATGGACTGCTCAGATCTGCTCATCAGTTTCTGTGAGATCCTAGATGTCCAAGTTTTGGTGGCTAAGATTAGATGAGACACATTCCATTACCTTTTCTCTAGCTGGTCCTGGGAAGTGGGGGCTCGCTGTGTATGTACCACTGCTTTGATGTTGCAGGATGTAAATATGCACTTAATTATGCTCTCTCTGTTGTCAACAATTTTAGAATCTTATGAATATTTTAATATATTGATTATCACCTGTGAATTGATGACTTCTTGAGAAGTGTGCAAAATTTTTAAAGGTATTTTCCTGTTAAGAGTGACATTAATAAACCACGGTTATCTTAAAGCATTGTGAAAAGTACCTTCCTTCATTAACAGTGATTCAGAAATACTTCTCACCAGAACTTCCTTTTTTGATTTGCAGAATATCACTGTACACAGGAAAGCCAAGCTTTTGAAAAGAATATTAAGAAAGTTTATAGATGTCTGTAGAGCAGTGCTGACTCTCTTGGAGTCAGTGACAGGATTCTCTTTTATTTGTTGAGGCCAGGATTTTGTCCAAGATTTCTGGGGGTTCTTTATCATACTCTGGATAGACATCTGCTGCAAGGATGCTATCATGCACTGTGTTTTCAAATACCGTGATGCTGTTTTGTTTTTAAATTACTAAATGTAAGATTGCTATCCTCTGTAGAAAAGGATGCATTCCATCATTTTAGTGGATAGTTTGACTGTCCCATTTGTTTCTCTATCTGACCTGCATAATAAACAGTAAATAGGATGAAGTGACTGAGCCTTGGCTCATGCTGCCCAGCAAGGCTGTGGAATCTCTGTCCTTGGAGATACTCAAAAGCCATTTCATTATAGAATCATAGAATCATAGAATGGCCTGGGTTGAAAAGGACCTCAAAGATCATCAAGTTTCAACCCCCCTGCTGAGTGCAGGGTTGCCAACCACTAGACCAGGCTGCCCAGAGCCACGTCCAGTCTGGCCTTGAATGCCTCCAGGGATGGGGCATCCACAACTTCCTTGGGCAACCTGTTCCAGTGCGTCACCACCCTCTGTGTGAATATTTGGCCATGGTTCTGGCTCAGGGTGATCCTCTCGATCAGAGGGGTTGTTCCATATGACCTCAGAAGTCCCTTTCAACCTCAACCATTATTTGATTCTCTGAAATACAGAATTTGAACCGACGTTCAGAATGTAGGAACATTGGATGAACATTTCTATGCCCTCAATACATAATAGTCATATGGTAGAACTGATTTGAACCGAATTTGAACTTGGTGACTTTCACTCTAAAAATGAAGGAAAATGAAAGAGGAACATGGTTAAAGCAAATAAATGACATTATTAGAAAAAAGAAATCTAAATTGTTTCCCAGCTGTATGCCCCTTGGAATATTTCTCAAAATACTGTAAAATATAATATTGAACTCATATTTTTAAATCTGTTCATCTTTAAGAAAAAATTTACATACAAATAGTTATTGAGGAGATTCCTGTTATGTAGCATGGTGTGGAATGGAACAAATCCATGAAAGTTAATGTGGACTCTGAACTAATGAATTATTTCCAAGCGTTGGTAGTCATTAATGCTTTCTACAGCAAGACTAAGAAAAAAAATGCCACCCTCTTCTCAAATTGCAAGCAAAAATTGAAACACAGAACCCGTTTTCTAAATCCATTTATTTGAAGTCTCTATTACAACCTAATTACTGTGGTTTTTTTTCTCTTAAGAAGTAGTTTTTATTTCTGTTTCTTCAGCCAACAATGTTGAAGTGCTCATGTCTGGAAATGTTCGCTGCTACAACGTTATAGTGGAAATGATGAAAAATTTCCCCAATAGTGAAACTGTTCAGGAAGTGTGTTGCTGTTTGTTGCATAAGCTTACATTGGGTAAGTTCACAAATTTTTTTTAGTCAGCCTATTCTAACTATGTAGGAATTTGAGTTAATGACATCAAGTGTTAAAGTCAACTAGAGCTACTGTTCCAGTTAATCCTCAGGGTATGTATAGCTCTGTATTTCTAACAATGTAAAGGTGTTGAGGTGACACAGTAACAGTCAGTAGGGAATCTTTTGGTGATAAATGTAACAATGACAGAAGCGGCCAGAAAAACATAAAGTGAAAAAAAGTGGTCGCAGATCAACAGATCTCCCATTCTTTATAACATTATTGTAGAATGGAAGAAAAATCCTTCTAAATGCGTTTTTTGAAGTGGTAGTGCTGGATGTGTGAGAACTTGCTGCTGCTATGGAACAATATGAGAAGCATTCCCCAAGGCTGTGTTTTTCCTCCTACGTTCAAAGGCCTGTGCTGCATTCATTCCTGCTCAGCTGTGGTGCCTGCCTCGGGGCTCCCTGCCTGCAGCCACGAGAGAAGGAGTTTGCTGGACTTTCCTTGACGTCAGTACTTTGTTCATCTCGGCTGACAAGATCACATTAAGCAAAATAATAGCAATGTCTAAAAGGGATTTGATGTACCTCTTATCAGCTCTGTCGCTGTAGTAAGCTGATCTGAGCAGTTGCTAAGGATTATGTAATAGGAAGTTCAAATGAAAATAAATATATTTTTCCTTCTACTGTGTTAAAAAAAACTGAGTAGCAGCTGGCGTGGCCCATGCTGCATGGCAGGTTCCTCATCACTCAGCCAAGGTCTTTCTCACGAGTTAGACTTCCCACTTCTTGCAGGTGGCGGCCTGAAGCTGCCGCAGATGCTGGTACCACTGCATGGCTCCCGTTAATCAAATCAATCTCATCCCATCACCATCTGTTTCCTCTCCTTCACGAAGATATTGTAGAGAATACAGATCAAACTTGAGTGCAACCCAGAGCAACTTCCACTTCCCCTCCAGACAGCCAAATTAACTTTTAAAGAAAATGTGGTGGTTTCTGAGGTGGTATTTGCAGCTCTTTGGCAAGAGGTGATGTTACCCTTGAGCAGCTTCCTGTGCAAGGCCAACTGAACGATAACAAAGCATTTGTGGGGACACAGCAACTCTGTTGACATGCTGTGATCCAGCCCTGTGTGCAACCAATCTGATTTCATGGCCTGGAACATGCATTTGTCACGAGTGTTTACTGACCAACAAGTAGTAGTGGCAGTTAAACAGCCACGAGATCTGTTACTTCTTCTTTCAGCTTAACAGATGCCTTTCCTCTTGATAAGCTGCCACTTTGAAAGGGATATGGGAAGAGGTGCCCACAGCACCAGGCAGTGAGGGAAACAGGTGTGAAGTTGCTAGGTTGTCCTTTCTGTCAATGAGACTGGTAAAGAAGTGAGGTTAGCTTCTCTTGTGGGTGTAATTCCATTTCTGAAGCTCAAATATCTGTATTTCTCGAGCACTTGCTGAACACTGATACAGATTTGAATTCCACCTTTCATGCTGCTAGTGTGATTCTCATTGTTACTAACTGAAAATTAAACTGAATTAAATATCAAAATAGAAACCATAGCTATTGAACTGTATTTTACCAAGTGAGTGTTGTTATACTAAGCATAATATTTGTTTTCACAGTAAATTGAGAAGTTATTTTCATTTTATTGCTTTCATTTGAGGAATTCCTTATATTCAACACACAATATGTACCATATAGATTATTATAAAAACTGTACTTTACATACATTTATCATTAAAAGCTAGTTCTTTCTACCATTCGAAAATGTACGTGTTCTGGATTTACAGGAGTAAATTTGATCTATTTAACAAGGTCAAAATCAGAAGGCAGAACAGGGTTAAAACACTCTCTTGGCAGGATAAATCAAATCATTGCAGGAATTCAAGACCAGGATTGCTTTTGCTTCCTGGCAGGAAGTCTGAAAATGACACACAGACTGTATCCTTCTTATTTTGCTGACAGCATCTATTTCATTTTGCATTAAACCTCAGTCTTTTTATAAAAAACAAAAACATCACAAAGAGCTTAATTCCTAGTTGTTTTTTTTTTCCTTTCCTATTCTTTCCTCAAATAAAATAATGTTATGTGGATACCTCTAAAAATACATCTAATATTTGCTACACACAGGTTTTGCGTTATGTATTGAGAAATTTATGCTGAATGTGTGTAAAACTAGGTATGTGCTTATGTTCATTTAATATCTTAATCTATTTTCAGGAAACTTTTTCAATATCCTTGTGTTACATAAGGTTCCAGAAGTCATCGTGAAGGCTGTGAAAAAGTATTCTGAAAATGCGAAGTTACAGGCTGCAGCTCTCAGTTGTTTATCTCTTCTCAGTGAGTAAATTCATTTCTAAATCCATAAATGCATTACTTAACTAGGAAATTGGCAGATCAGTGTTTTAATATTTAATATTTAATTTCCTGTAGTTCTTAATTCCATTTCTTTAATGTGAAAGCCTCAAATAAGGTAGCTTTGATCTTCTGCATGCTTAATTAAGGTTTGTTGTGTTAATATGATAGTGTAACATTCTTGTGTTCATGCCATATTGCTGAATGTTCAGAGCTGGGTGGTCATGCTGGCAGATCTTAACAGAGCAACCTACTGGTTCGTAGGCACATGTTGGATAATCCCTACTTCATAAAAAATTTCTAGAGGTAGCAACACTAATTTGATGCCATGTTTGTCATGTAGGGCAGTACTTATATTGTGCCTACTGTCTGCAACACCAAATCAGAGCTTGTGCTTGAGTTTTGAAATGAATTAAAATGTTTAACCTTTTCCTTACGTACACTCCAGTTGCTATTTTTAAACAGAAGTTAGTCAGCTAGTGGCAAAAAGCTGATCCTCTTAGTCTCCAAGAAATACAGAAGTCGCTAGAAATGCTGCGTAGCAATCCTCAATAAAGCAACTGTTAGAAATCATCACACACTCCAGTAAGCTTCAAATAATGTAGTCAGCACTGATACATTTTTTTCTTAAGTGCTTGTCAACGGTTTACGGGCATTCAGCCCGGTTCCGTGACGAAGGGGACGGGGGATTCACAGGTCCACGCCCCGGGAAAAGGGAAAAGGGGAAAAGGGTAAGGAGATGGCCCTGAGAGCAAAGAACAGCGGCAACAATCTGAGGAGAAACAAACTAATTTACTAAATAAGATATCGGAATGCAAAACAACACACTATAATACAATATAATTACAATTTAAGCTGATAAATCCAATACTTTGGATTTATCTCTCTCTCAGAGAGAGAGAATGTCCCAAAATCAAGGTAGGCCTTACTCTACTACCGACGATAAGACGGCTGGAGAGCGAGGTGCTGCCAAGACGAGAGACGGGCGGAAAAGGAATGAGGTCTCGTGATCTGCAAGTTTTTATACTGCGAGCTTTTATCTTTTCCCTCCGGCTGGAAATGGTAACAGAGGAGCAAAGTACCGTGGGGACTGTAGTAGTCCTTCTCTTCTGAGAACCAGGTACATTCACTACATGATGTTATGATGTGGAGTACCAATAACCGAAAATCACAAAACCATGACAGTGCTGAAAATCACAGGTATAAGATGATTTATTTTACATTTTATTGCACTTTCTGGGACCAAATATTTATCTCAGCAACTGCAATTTGCATTTTTAAATGGCTTCACTCTTCAGAGTGAAGATGGCTCTGTGATAAGTGGTTATGTGCAACTGAACCACAGTTGAATTTTATGTGTGTTGTTCTGTATGTAAACACATAACATAACATAACATATCATAACATAACATAACATAACATAACATAACATAACATAACATAACATAACATAACATAACATAACATGTATGTATGTGCAGGTCTTTTCAGAACCTCAGCCTTGACTGTTATGTAATTATCTAATTACAGGTACGCTAAAGTACTACCTAAGAAAATTTTTGATTCCCTTTATAGCCCTAAAGACATTTTTCAGTTGTCACAGTGCTTACGTCAAAAGACTTATCTTTCCCCAGAAAACACTAATCCTCCAACTGGCTTTCCCATATAGACAATGTGAGTAGCTCTATGACTACAGGAAGGTTAAGACGTGTTTTGTCTTTACATTAAGAATTGATTGCAAGTATTTTGTATTTCAAGCTGAAACAATATTCTTAAACCGAGACTTAGAGGAAAGAAAAGAAGAGGAGGAGGAAGAAAAATTATGCTGGTTGGAAGCATGTTACAGAGCATTAGAATTGCACCGGAAAAATACAGATGTACTGGTGAGAATTTCTGAATGATAAGGGTGTGGAAAGACTGCATTACTTATTAAATAAAATGTTTAGCAACAAAGTTATCTCCTGTATATCCTTAAACAAACAAGGCCACAGAGTCTGGATCAGCATGTAGGAAAAAATCTTTCTGTTTTTGCCATTCTTATCTTTGCTCACCTCAGCTAGTTTCAGTCACTGCTTTGGATCAAATGTAGTTAGATGGTTGAGAATTACTACCTGGAACTTTGGTCAGGGAAAAACTTGTTGCCTGCTTAGTTCCTCTCTGTATGGCAGCGAAACACAGACCCATCAACAGAAGACTTAATGCTGGTCTAAAATAGATATCAAAGTAAAAATCAGATAATGAGAGTGTGGCACATGCTTGTAACTGAGGCCTTTCCCAACTAAAGGAATGTGCCAGTCTGTACTTTGTTGTATTTCTACATAAAGCAACTTGTATCTTTTCATAGAATCATAGAATGGTTTGCATTGGAAGGGTCCTTTAAGATCATATAGTTCCAACTCCCCTACTAAAGTCATAGACTGAAAATCACTCCACCTACTTGGATTTTTTTATGTTTTTTTTGTTATTCTTAAAACTTGTTTCCTTAGTCCTTTTGTCTTCTCTTGTTTTATTTAGGAGGCTGCGTGCTGGGCTTTGAAAAATCTCTTTCTGTATCAGCGCAATCTTCATGAGAAGATTGGAGATGGAGATAAGCAGTCAGTGTTAATACCTTTAACTGTATATTTTTAATGAAAAAAAAGTGTCCTACTATTAGACCAGTTGGGGGGGTCTCATGTTTCAAATTATTTTTCTTTTTACAATACGTGATGATATGCACGGCAATCAACATGGAAAATCAATTTATTGTAAAGTATGCTAACCTCTACTCGGGCCAAATTGCTAGTGTTTTAATAAAGGATCAGAACACAGTCTAATAGAACCAATTTATACAGTTCATTGGAAACTTCTTCAGCTGCAACAAGAATAGGGAGTGTTAAAGAATGTGGGAGTGGAAAAAATAGAGAAGGTTAGGATATGAATATGGAAAAGCAGCGTGTGTTCTCCCATGAGTCAGATGAAAGGGCATGGTAGGGGGAGTGCAGCTCATCGGGGGAATCTAGGCATGCATAAGACAGACTTTCATTTCACTTAAACTTTTTCTCAGACTTTCTTTTAATATTAATCATTCCAAATTTGATAAACCTGTTTTTCACTCCTTTCTGCACCTAAAATCACTGGGAAGTCATGATGCCAAGTGGATTCAGTGAGATTCAGGGTAGGCTAATGCACACAGTTTGCAAAGCTGTTGCTGTGGAAAAGCTTTAGAAGACAATCTAAAAACTTGATTTTGTTGCTTAGTGCATTTTCAGGAAACTGATCTACAGTTGTGAAATAACTGCTGTAATATGGTCAATGTGTAGTGATTTTTTTTCTCTGTGAAAGGTTCCCCATAGATAGAGCAGTGATGCTGTCCATGCTGATGCACTCCTCTTCAAAAGAAGTGTTTCAGGCAGCAGCTAGTACCTTGGCAATTTTGTCACAACAGAATGGTAAGGGAATTTAACTATCTTTGCTTCCTAATTCCACTTAAAATTATTGCTATATTACTGAAGAATATTTAAAGCGTGCTATTGTTTGAATACAGTGTTCAAATTGATTAGAATATTATTTTGTGTTTTTGTGTAACTTTGTGTTGTGTTCAGTAGGAGGTTCATTTCTTTCTTTGAAAAAGTTGCTGTTAGCTGGTATTGAGGAGTCTATGTGGAACTAAAGAGATCTTTGTCAGCTAATGTGTTGCAATTGATATTTTTTGGAGCAGGAGATATGAAGTGAGTGACCTCTTTGTATGCTTAAGTTTCTATCATGTTTGAATTTCATCAAGAGCGGTGTTTGTTGAAACTCACACGAGTAACGATTACTGACAAATACTATTTTCTTGCTTAATACAAGGGATTTGAGCAGTCCTGTTGACTTCAGCGAATCAAGTCATGTGTAGAAAGCTAAGCATATGCATAACAATTTTCAAGATTGTTTCAGTCCTGATTATGTCCCCTAACTTGGTTTCCTAACTTTTTTCAATTTGCAGACCCCCTCGAAATATTTCAGTGGAAATGTGGACCTCTGGGTAGAGTATTTAAGCCTACTGACAGTTGGCCCTCTTTTGTTAGATACCTTTCCCAGAATCCATTGACATGGTTATGGATCTCAAGTGGTTTGTAGACTGAACATTGAAAACCACTGGCTAGATAGGAAGATAAAAACTAACAGTTAATTACCTTTCTCTAGGTGAGAAAGTTTGTTTTATCACTCGGTTTCTGAGCCATCTAATATAACAGTGTAACAATGAAGAGTTTTTGTTATTTATGAGAAAAATATGTATCTATAGGGAGAAATCTCATAAATGTATGCATACTGTTATATTATATAAGGTACTTTCATAATGGGTTACTTACAACTGGGCCTCTTGTTCCTATGTGATTCCAATTGGAAATCCAAAGACAATTTTCATGTTGTCTTTTTTTTTCTTCCTTTCCCGCTAACCCCAATTAAGATGTTTACACCAGCAATGACAGACATAAAGAAGCTTAGTAAAACCATACGATACAATGTAATATCGCATGAATAAGCCATTTGAAATGGATGTATGGAACTGGGAATGACAAGAATTGGTGGTAATTGCCATGATAATATAGAAAGTTTTTATAATATTCTGATCTGTACTGGCTACAGTTATAGCTACAGCATGTGCTTGGGTATTTGAATATGAAATGATGCATTAACAAAGGAATTAGAGTGGGTTAATATTTCACTTTTGAAGTCTTACCTTGAAAGTTAGAAGCTTTTTTGGAAGTTTTATTTCTAGCTTTCCCACTGGATCACAGAATACGCTTCAGAGGAAAAATTGTTTAAGAATAAACATCTTATAAATTAAAGTAAAAAGTAAATAAGAGTAAAGCAATATATTCTCTCCTTCCTTTAAGTTAACTTTGTGCAAGTAAAAATAGCAGATGTATTTAAACTTATTAGTCACTTCAGGGATTGTAATGCTTTTGATTAAGATAATTTGGCTTCAGCTTGAATCATTTCCCATTCTAAGCTACAGTTCTGTAGCACTTACTATTTTGAGGAAAAAAATCAAAATGAGAAAAAAGTTAGCAGTTCTGTTGTCTACAAAGGCAGGGAGAGTGAGAGACTTACTTATGTGAGGCTTACTATTTTGTATTGTAGTAAATATTAGGAAGACACTTCTGGCTAAAGGAATACACATGAATGTTTTGGATATAATGAGGAAACACCCACATTCTCCTGAAGTGGCTGAAAGTGCCTGCAGAATTCTGAATCATGTTTTTGAAGGAAGGTAACGTGCTTAGAAATAACACGACCGCTTCCAAAGTGAAGGTCTGTGAGATGCGCTGCTGTAATCGATTACATTTAAATTATTGACTCTTTCATGTATGTTAAAATTGACTACAGGCTGATGCTGAATCACATCTAGCCTCTCTTGTTAGCCACACTGAATTCCCTTAATAGCTAAGAAAATTCCCATAATGTTAGCTCCACTTAATAAAATTTTGGTGATAATATTTCTTTTGTATTGGCTTTTGCAAATGCTCTAGAACATGAGTGGAAAACAAATCTGTGACTCAGAAATATTAGCATAGGGTGGAAACGTGATTCCAAGTGTCTTGCCAAGTTTTTCCAGCCTTCTCCGAAACCTATATATATGCTAAGCTGTCAGTGAAAAAATGACAGACTCAAGATATACTCATAGAACTTTTTACAAATAATTTGATTTTATAAGGAAGAAAATCTCAAAACTTCCATAATCGTGCTTGTAGGAATAAAATGTATTATAAAGTAAAAGAAGAAAAATTACCTTAGAAGTGAATTAGTGGCCTTTGACCACAAAGGTTTTTCTTTTCTTCAAAATTAGAACCTAACATGTTAGATATTTTCCTGTTTATTCTGCATGTATCTGGGAAATCATCAATATTTTATGCAACTGGAGAGCAGTAAGTAATGGAAGATGTATCTTCTCACATAGAATCAAAGTGAAGTATATAAACCCACAATTCACCCTGAATGAAATACTATACTCTGTGTGTATCAGTGTTCTGGACTGAATTGAAAATTACCTCTCGGTTGTCTCAAATGGCTTGAAAATAACTTACTTGTTATGCAGCTAAAACATACCTACAGTGTTCAAAAGGAATGTCACGCAGTGCTAAACACCTAAAGAAAAGAAGCTAATGTATGTAAAACTTTGAAATGCAGTATTTTTATTCATTTTAAAAATAACATTTTCAGTTTCCCCCATTTGGATATAATGACAGTAGCTGCATCAGAAGTTGTAAAAGCCATGAAGAAACATGAAAAATCACTTTCTGTACAACTGGAAGCACTTCGAGTCCTTTTACACTTTATGATGCCTGGTAAGTCATCTAAAAACATAATCGGTGTGGCATCGTACACCACATTGAAGAATTTAAATAGATAAGCTGGGTTTTAGTCTTTCTCATCTAATGTGACAGCCTTTACCAAAAAATGTCCAAAGTCCCATGTTTAACAGAGCAGCTCTAAATCTTTAAGAATGTACAAGATAGAAGATAACTTTCAATTCATTGAAAGCAACGGGCCAAAATTATCACAGCTGATATCCCTTTGATTTCATCAGTGATGGTTTAGCTCTACTAATTCTTAATTAAGGGAATGACTGTGGAGCCATTGCTGTGGTTGTGTACTCTCAGCATAGATGATCTTTAAATGAGAGCAATCACTGATAATGATATCAACATAGTTTTATCACAAAATGCAATTATTTTGATAATATATCTTGGGAGGAACAGCAAAATTGGATCTCTGACATCAAGACCGTGATTCAGAGATATGAAATATATTACAATACACCATTTTCAACAGCGAAGGAGAAACCAAATTGATGAGAAACCAAATTGAATTCCTTTCCTCCAAATAAAAAAACCTCTTTAAGGGCAATCTACAAGTAGAAAAATGTGTTCTTATCTCCGTACCTTTAATAGAGTTTGGGGAAATTTTTAACTCATCCGTATCAGTTTACTACTGTGTATCCCCATTTTTCCCCTGATGTTATATGTGAGTGTACAGACCTGTGGTACTGATTTCTTTTTTCCAAACAGTGTTATGCAATTATCTTTCAGCAGTTTTAGTTGGTTATTTACAAAGCCAATAACTTTGAAGCTAGTAACTTCACTAACATGCAGATTGATTACAGGTTTTCAGTTTTTTTCTGTTCATTGGATTATAATCCTAGTACTGCCAAACTTTTTCAATAAGCAGGAGGATTAAGACCTTGTACATCTATTCTATCATGTAGGCCAGGGTATTTTTTTGTGAGAATCCTTCAAGTGAGGCCCTCCTAAAGTGTAATGAAACACAGCGAGCGCAAAGTGGACGTTGGAATTTGCACATTAATTAGAGTGTTAAAAGTCATTTGGGGGAAAATAGTAATTGGAATGAATATGAATGCTGAAGTGACTGTTAAGGGAATTCTCAGTACTTTCTGTGGTGCCATTTGCCTGCAAGTACTGATGGCTACAAGAGAAGTAAATCTGATAGACTATTCTGTGTTCTTCAATTCGCATTCATGTCCCACTGGTGTCATCTGTGGGTAAAAATTGCCCTCTGATGTGTTGCCAAGTGAATCATAGAATCACCAAGGTTGGAAAAGACCTACAAGATCATCCAGTCCAACCATCCACCTATCACCAATAGTTCTCACTAAACCATGTCTCACAACACAGCATCTAAACATTCCTTGAACACCTCCAGGGTCGGTGACTCCACCACCTCCCTGGGCAAAAAGAATGAATAGTCGGTGGCTTTTTTATCATGTCTCCTTCTAAGAAGGAAGAGGCATTCTGAAGTAATCAGGAACACCAAGAAACCATGTAGCTCAGGAAAGTAATAATGTATTGCAGTGCACTCTGGGCAAAATTATTTGGCATGATTTTACATTTTCACAGTAAGTGCTGAGCAGTCATATGGTGAAGCTGTCACTTCAAACACGGTGTACTCAATACTACAGTGTAAATCCAGAGAGGTTCCCATTTCTGTGAATACAGTGTTCTGAAAACATGATAAAAAATCAGAAATATGCCTGTTGAGTCATTTAGGCTGTTTGTTCAATTCAGTTGTAATATTGGGTTAGTAACATCGGGTTAATGTTGGAGAGAATATTAAATCCATTCTTCTGATGAAGGCTGCTTTCTGTTGTTTCAGATACGAAGAATGATCAGAACAATTCTTCCAGAAATATGGGAGATGCTGCTTTCACACTTACAGTAAAAGTCATTAAAAGCCAGTGTCTGCTGGAGGGAACTCATTCGTTGGTGCTTGGTGCTTTGAACAGGGTATAGTTAAAGCTTCATCCCAATGAATTTTGTCCCTATTTTGCATGTGCAGTGATGAATCATTTATAATTTTTAGTTCCACAGTCATTTTACAATTGATTTGATCAAATCAGTCCTAACCTTCAGTTTCATTTATCTTTGGAGGTTTCTTTTCTTACTTTTTGCTCTACAGTACATTAGATCATCTTCTTTTTACAGTAATTCTGACATATTTATAAAAACAATGCTGCTTTTGTTTTTTCAAGTGGGCAGTTTATTTGTGATTTTCTTAATGGACTACTTCATACACAAAAGGTGTTCTCGTATCTTTGCCTCAGCTACACATAGGAATGAGTGGCTCTTTCATATGGCTTCTGTTGATATGTACCCCTTTGCTTTCGTCAGAGCAGTGATTCTCAGTCATATCCATTCTTTGCACTGTTCAATTCCATAATTTTCTCCTGACATCTCTTGACCTGAAGATAATACAAAACAGGAGTTAACAGGAATTACATTTTTACTTCAGATTGTTTTAGTTTTCAGTGCTTTGTGACCGTCTAACATGCTTTTTTTATCTTGCTGATTTGTGGTTTTGGTTACCGCATCATCAAGCAGAAGGGCTAGAAGTTTTCATATTTTTATGAAATAGTAGAGAAGGAATAAGGAAGGAGATGGGCATGAGCTCACTGAAATAATTCTGCAATGTTGCAAATCACTATGACATCCACGCACACTGTCAGATCTAGGCCTTATCTAGGTTTCCTCCACCTAAGAGTGAGGAAAAATTGTGATAAATAATCACAAATAAACTACTGAATTGCTTGATAATGGAAAATAAAACTTAAAGTCTTGATACCTATATTGCAATACCTGTATTGCTTCCTAACTTCTTTTTTTTGTAACTTTATAAAATGTTTATATTTCTCACTTGTCATTGTTTTCACAGAACCTCATTTTTATTCCAGTTTAATTATAAACAAAGTACATTTTCTCACTCCTTTTCCTGGTAAAATAGTACCAACTTGGGAGCGGTTGTAATGAAACTTGGAGAAAAAAAGCATTCCAGTCTCTGGTAGAAATCTGAGGAGGTTATAAGGAGCTGAAATATTTATTGGAAAGAAAACCTTTTTGTAATTGTAATTCTTGTTATTTCTTTTCATATCAGCTGTAATTTTGC
Source organism: Numida meleagris (assembly GCF_002078875.1). NCBI lineage: Eukaryota > Metazoa > Chordata > Aves > Galliformes > Numididae > Numida > Numida meleagris. The sequence goes on along the minus strand of NC_034409.1, from coordinate 14,863,574 downwards.
ATCCTTTAAGTACAGTGATCACTAGCAACTCTTAGGAAAACAGACTGTTGATCTGACTTTATATTCGTTTCTCTGTTAGTTTATTGGAAATCCTAGCATTCAGAGGTGTGGATTAAAACTACTTACTTCTGTAGCTGAGTGCACTGGTGCTTTAGAAATCTTAACTCAGCAAGGAGCCACTGACACTGTGCTTCACACCCTACAGATGTATCCAGATGAACAAGGTATGGAAGGTATTTTGTTAGTTGAATGTGAATGCTGTTGTAGGAGGGGTTGACGAACCGTACAATCTTTTACCTGATTATTACACTCTGTAGTACTGGATATGAGCATGGCAAGAAAAGGCAGCAGGACTGTATAGTCTCCAGGTTCAGCCACTCTCTTGTAATGCTTAGCCCTGTAATAGCTAATGCAAATAACTGTCTAGAATATTAACAATAATACTCTACTTAGGCCACAGTTTTATTCCACTCAGAATGTCTGAACAATCAACTTTATTAATTTTTCTTTTTTCTTAAAGACATACAGAGTTTGGGTTTGAGTCTTCTGCTCTTTTTGATTACAAGAAAGAGTTTGTGTATTGCAACTATGCATGTCCTGGCTACAGTTCTGGTTTCTACTCTGCGACGATTTAAAGAGGTCACTGAAATCCAGATGCATGTATGTGTTATTTCTACCTACAAAGATTGAAAAAAAAAGACAAAACTTTATAAAACTATTTTGATGTAGTTATGTAGTTGAGGCAAAATTATTTATTTAATTCTTTTTCATTTTACTGCAATTATTAGATTAGTATAACCCTTTAAAATTAAGCCAATATGATTGTCACAGAGCTGAGTTTTGTGGAGGCACATATTCGTTACAGAATGTATAAGCTTGAGTTTGGGTGTTTATCTGGCAAACTAAAACAAATTTCTCAGTCACTATGCATCATGCATCAATCAATAGTTATTTAATCGAGTAACCATCATTATTGTGTTGTTCACTCTTTTGAAAAATAATAAGCATGTCTTGGTTCACAGCCTTGTCACTAGCAATAAGCTTAGTTTAAGAATTTTGAATATTACTGGAATTCTATGTCAGAGTGACAGATTTTGGATCTACTTCTGAGTATGGAAATGGAAGTCTCCTTATTCTGTCAGAGTATACACATTCAGTCCTCCTCACATGAAAGCTCTGTTTCCTCTACCTTGGAAACTTTCCCTGTTGCCAGTTTAAGTTTTCTGGTGTAATGAAGTTTCCCTGTGAGGTCAGTTTAAGAAAGTTTCTGCGCTTCTGTTTTAGATCAGTCTGGAAATATCACAAGTGCAGCCTCCTTTTTTTTTACTTTTTTTTTTTTCCCACAGCTTCTAAGTTTTGCATAGGAAGCATCAAAAATAATGTGGACATCAAAATAATGTGGAGAAATAAGGAAGTTAAATAAAGTCATTTAATCTCAGTGAGGTTTGAATTAGAATCCATTGTTTACCCACTTCACCATTCTAAGAAAACTTTACTTGCAGAATCACAGAATAGGCTTGTCTTTCTTTTTAATTTCTAGATACAGTTTTTCAATTTGCCTATGCATTTTTTTTAAATCAAGGATTCTGGAGCAACACATTGGGATATGTGATGCATCTCCTTAAAAGCAGATTGTTTCCTCTATACAGTTTTCAGGAAATCACGAGTACATGTGTCAGGCAGGATGTTGTCAGATATTACTGTGCATAATTGGACTTTTCAAAATGTCAGTTAATATCTCCTCAAGTGGGCCAGCTAAGCAAGCATGATACTACAGCTCTGTAAACACAGAAACACCAGGTCTTCCTGCCTTCTCTCAATTTCTGAGTTATTGCGTGTTTAACAGGAAAACATAAAAAATAAAGTGTGTACCTTTAGGTCACAAGTTGATTTTGTTGCACGACTTGTTCGAAAATTACACATTTTAGACAGTATACTTACAGTCTTTTAATTGTGCTTGTAGGGATTTCATGCAATCTTGTCGATTCTTGATTTTTCACCTTGTTTTGCCAAGCTGCTTGTACATGAATCATTTGACACAGTAATCTTCTACCAAATGTCTATGTGCTTCACTAACCAGCGAGATCGACAGGTACGAATCTTCTCTCTTCTGACTGCACCACATCTTGAAAAATGGTGCTTTTTTTGCCCTAACTTTGATTGTTTGTGTTCCCATTCAGTTTCAAAGCCTGTGTTGTAAATGCTTTGCTAAAATAGCTGAAAATGATGATTTGAAAAATATGATGCTTGAAAAAGCATGTGTCGAGTACAATAGTATTATGGCTGAGTGTTTACTTCTACTGGGAGCTGACATTAATAAGAAGACAAAGACAAACTCTTTGATCTATCAGGTAATATGTGAAAATATACATAGATTCGTTGCTTTAAAATTTCTGCTTTTGGCTTTCTTTCTCTTTTCGTGCATACCTATATGTGCCTGCATACAGTGGCACTCTCTAAGGGAGTCTAACTGTGACCTAGGTGTTGACAAACATTGCTATTCCTGGTGACTTCAGGCCCAGTTTGATACTGACTGAACTACTCTTCACTTCTCTGAGGCTCACAGTTACTGTCACCTGGAACATGCCCACACTGCTAGCTCAGTTCTGACGCAAGTTCACTTTAAGTCATGCTTTCTGCTTCTTCATCCTGCTCACATGCAAACCAGGGTTCACTCAAGTACTGACTTAGCTTTAGAGTATTTTTGAGGAAGAAGACTTCAGCTGAAACAAGTTCACGAGTTTCAAACTCCCAGGTGCTTTTTCTGAACTGTTTAGGCATAGATGGCATCAAGCCCATTAGAGCCCTGTTCATGACCTGATCTTCCAAATTCAGCTCATCCTAGGCACTCTGAAGCCAAAATGCAGACAGCCCAGCGGGCAACACTATGCATAAATAGGTTTCAGTGTGCCTCATTGAAGTTCCACTCTGCTAGATCTGCAGTGAAGACTTCTTCTAAAATGCCTACCCTGGAATGGTGATCTCTTTTACTTTGTTTTCTACTTACAGACCAATACAGTTATCAGTCTTTTTGCTGATTTAAGGCTTTCTATCAGCATAGCTACAATAATATAATATCTTAGAATGACTGCACATGCACTAGATGCAAGGTGCTTTATCCATTGATCATGTACAGAACCTGAACTATCTGAAACATACTGGTGTCTTAACTAAGGCCAAGGCTGTTCCCATCTGCTTATAAGTATTCCCTGCTAACTGTGACTGTCTTTTAAAAAAAAATGGAGAAACTGTTTGTATGAGCACTTCTTAATTTTGCTTTAGTGCCAAAATTTTAAATGCTTGGTCTGAGGTAACTCTACCAAGTACTGCCTAAAGTAAATCAGAAAGTGTTCCCATGAAGACTTCCGCCAGGAGAGCTGTCTGGGTTATCATCCAGCACAGATGAATTTCCAGCAGACCATCCATCCATGGAGTCTGAAGCAGGCAAATTAGTGTTAGTCAACCACAGTGGAAAATACGGAAGTAACTAGAATTAATTCTAAAAATATTTGTAACATTCATAATCAACACTGCTCTGTGTAGCAATGCAGGCTGAGAGATTGGAAGGAGATGAGCTAACTGAAGCCAGTAGGCTTGAGTTCCTAGCACTAGACAAGGCATGGTGAGTTTCAGCATTGTTGCCCTTTGATCTGATGTCCCGCTGATGTGGCAAAATAACCACTAGGAGTGTGTTTTTTTCCATTAAACCACATTCAATAACCAAACAATGGAAATCATTATTAATTTTTGCCTGAAAATTGTGTGCGCTTATGGCGGAAATTGCATTTACAGAGCTCAAGGCTTTACTGTAAAAATGAATGTGGGAGTTTGTGCTCAAGTGACTTAGGCAGGTATGTGCCCTGAGGCATAGGGAATTGTGTAATTGAAAAGGGAACACAATCCTAAAAATACAATGAATCTAAATTTGAGAATGTCTCTTACTGCAATCTCAGTTGTTGTCTGAGTCCCTCACATAAACCTGTTAATTGCTTTCTTGCATTAGGTTTGTGAAAAAGGAAATAATCCTAAACTGGTGGAATTGCTATTAGCCAACGGTGCTCGAGAGCAGGATGTTCGGAGTGCTTTAACCATCAGTATAAAGAGAGGAGATAGCCAAATCATCAGCTTGCTCTTAAAGAAGCTTAGCCTTGACATCGCCAACAGCAGTATATGTCTTGGAGGGTTTGGTATTGGGAGACTTGAGCCTTCCTGGCTCATTCCTTTGTTCCCAGATAAGCTTACTACACCAAGAAGACAAAGTGAGTGTACACAGAATTTGCTATACTACATATGTTAATATCTCCTTGTAATATTGTTTTAGATCAAGACCTTTGAGACTCTCTTCACAGTGCTTAGCTGATTGTAGAAAGTCTGCCAAACCTTGAAAATAAATAAAGTGTTTCTGTTGTTTTTTAAGCTGTATGCATTTTTCAGAGTACATGTTATCTTCTTGGTTTCTGATACATATAGATGCAGGTTCTGCACTGGCAAGAATGGTTCTTAAATACCAGATGAAGAATATTTCTGAGGATAGATCAGGAGCTTGTTCTGATTTAAACTTCTCTGAAGAGGGAGTGGATAAAAACTACGACTGGAATTTCATTTCTGACCCGTTAGTGGACACTGTTTTTCCTTTGAGTGATGATATTGACAGTGAAGGTAATTGTGTTTTTTTTTAATAGTCCAAGTCTAGTATACTGAGGTTAGTCCATAACTATGAATTCCTTCAAGTTATTTAGGGAATTATAAGACTGTCAGCTGAGGAAAAAATAATTAAAAAAAAATCATTTGTCCGTTGTTTGTTTGTATTTGGGATAAAACATTTCTCATGGAAAGTATGCTTTTATATTTTGTTTGTGGTACCCCTGAAAAATAGTTTGTGGTAGGTAAGTATGTGCTTTACCTGCAAAAGTAGTGCTTTAAAGTATTTTATTCAATTATCCATTTAAAATCAGTTCTTTCTGAACTGGAATACATTCAGTTGCTTTCTTATAGAAAGGATGAGATTCATCCAACCATTTTTAGCTCTTGACTATCTTGATGCCTGCTTCTGAGGTAAGCTCACATCAGCTGTTTTGTTTTCTGTTTCTGAGCAATTCTTGTACGCTTCCTCTGTAGTCAATGGCACAGGCACAAGTGCTTCAGGAGCACATGTCTCACCATGAAGTCAGGTAACTGTGATTCAGAAATGCTCTGTTCCCTGGCTTGCCTATAAATGAAAAGAGCACAACTAAGTTCAGTATAAAGAATTATATTGTTAACAAATAAATTAGGTGGAATAAGTCCTATCCCAAAGGTATCCAACTGATCAGAAAGTGTAAATGACAAGTCTGTGTTCAGTCCAACATTGTTCTTGATAGCCATGTCAAGAACATGATGTATAATAATATAAACTTGATGGAAATTTTAAGTGATAAATCACCAGTGTAACAAACTGCAGTTTGTATTCTGAATATGCCAGGTAGGCATGGCTCTTGTACTCTAGAGCACGTTAATATTCTAGGCCCACACACAGTTAACCAGTGGGTTCCTGCTGTTATTGATCTTTTGAAATATGTCTCTCCTTTGTATGTCAGCATGTATCTTACAGTTGAATTCTGAGCCTCAGATTGAAATACATCATTTCATTTACCTGTCTTCCTGTTTTATTTCTTTGTCCTAGGAAGTGAAGGTTCACTTTTTAGAAAAAAGAAGTCCAATTCCATTGCGGTTGCTGATTTATATTGTAGGGAAACTGCCTTTCAGAGAGGTTCTCCTACTTTACCACGACATTCCTACTCTGTGGTAAGCCACGTTTGTATTCATTCCAGGTTCCTTCTGAAAAAACATCTATGTTGCCTAGTGTAAAACTGTTAATAATCAAATGTAAGGAATGGTTCTATTCTCCATCCTATCGCCCCCCCCCCCCAAGAAAATCATTTTAGGTTGTTAAAAATGCAGTATATTCCTTGCACTCTAACATCTACTGTAGTTTCCTATTGCATGAATCAGTACGTTTTATAAATCTGTGACCTGTTATTTGTAGTGTTAAAAAATTCAGTCTCTCTGTTTTCCACGTGAAAGTTCTGATTAAAAGAAACGACATTAAAAGAAATCTCCTGAATTCGGATCATTTCGTATATCTGCATGCTTCTATACCAATTGGTTTTTTTGTTCTGTTCTGGGATTTTCCAGGGAGCTGGCTCAGATTATGAACCATTAGTGAAACAAAGAAGAAAATTATTGCCTTCAGATGAACCTCTCAGTAAGTAAACTATACAATTTAGCATTTATAAGGCTGTTTAATCCTTAATGCTTTCACAAGCATAGTTAGATTATATATTTGTTTACAAAGAGGACGATACATATTTAAATGCTACCATGGAGTACAAATATTGCATATATAATGCAGTATCTTTTCCTGGACTTCTCAGATAATTTAAGTGGAATTGTACAAACAATGTAATTTCATGAGTTCCCTGAGTTTTCAAAAACTATCTCTGTTGTGCAGTGCATATGCCTTTGCCTCTTCCGTACTGTCTCTTAAATTTTTGCCTCCTCAGAAATCTTCATGGATTTGGACTTGACTAATATCCAAGCATTCACTGTCTTTTGCTTATTTAGATCCCAGTGTGATTCATCTGAATTTTAGTTATGTTTTAAATGAAATCATGCTATTTTTCCCATGTCTTTGTTTTCATAGAAGGAATCTCAAAAAGCTCCCTGCATTTAAGACCGTCAGACAGTCTTTCCTCATTGATCTCAGAGAAGGAATGTATTAAATCACTAGATCTTTCATCAAATGAGCTGGAGAACATCGATGCCATCAGCCAGAACAGCAGCTTAACAAGTCACTTGGAACATCTTGATAAACTGGAGCTCCACCAAAATGCTCTTACAAACATTCCAGAACAACTGTGTGAAGTAATGCTGCATAATTTTATATAATACAAGTTGAGATTAGTTATAGTAAATTGTATGTCTTTAACTACCTGCTCAAAACAACACTGTTCTTGAGCATGGATGTATATTTTGGCATGCGTCGTACATTTGCTGTTTTCATTCAGGATTTATGTGCAACTGGAAACACAAATATTTTCATGGGACTGTTTTAAAGCGTTTACATCAAAGAACTGCTTTAGGATGTTATATTCAGTAACATAACAAATGAAACTGAGAACTGCAGGCAGTTCATAACTGTCTGATTTTGTGGAACTGAGCTAATTAATTTTAAATAATGTTTATATTTTGTTCCTTAATAGAAATATTACTGGTTACATTAGTATTATTGATATTTTCTGCTATTTTTCCTAGTCAGACAAATGCCACGTAATAAACTGTATAAAGTATAACTCAGTTTAAAACCTATAAATTCATGTTTTCATTTCACTTTTTTTTAACATCTCTTTTTTACTTTCAGAACTTGAAATGCTTGACATACTTGGATTTGCACAGTAACCGATTTACTTCTTTTCCTACTTATTTGCTGAAAATGAATTGTATTGCATATCTTGATATCTCTCGAAATGACATTGGACCTTCCTTTTCTTTGGGTCCACATCTCAGATGTCCAACTCTAAAGCAACTTAATCTTTCATACAATCAGCTGATGTGCATTCCTGAGTTTCTTGCAAATGTTGCTGAAAACCTCGAACAGCTGTTGCTGGAAGGGTGAGAGTAGCATTCATAAATGGACTGTAGCATAACAATCGTAGTAGAAATAATGTATTTGTTATCCAGAATGGTCTGTGCTGTAGCATGGAAAGGATCATTTAATCAGCAGTGAAACGTTGATGTTACTTTCCAAGTGTGTAAATCCTTTCAGTTATCTGTGTTATATGACAAAGTACATTAGAACATCTGCGAATCTAATAGCATTGCATTTTTGTACTAAAAATGTTGTAGTTCAGCATTTTTCTACTCCCACACTGCTCATCCCCAAGATTGTCCACATTGTCTACGTTTGGCTAGATTTTCTTTCAACAGAATACAGTTTCCACCATATTTTGTATTAACCAAAGTTTTTTGGGACGTCTGATTCATGTTATGGCTATGTTTTAGGTGACAGAAGCAAAGAAAATATGTTGTGGGTTTTTTTGTTTACTAGCACTTTTTAATCATACTTGTTAGTGAGTGAATTAATTCATACCTCTTGGGAATTCATACAAACAATAATACTGATAGTGCCGTAGAATGTAGAGGTTGTCTCAAATGTATAGTTTAACTATAATTTAAGTAAGGATGTCATATTTCTTGCACAGAATTTTACAGAGTAATAATAGCAAGATATTTAACTAAACTAAGCAGTATTAAATATGTGAATCAAATTCACAAAAGCATTATTTGAAGTTTAAAATCCTGTTCCATTTCTTCATAAGCTTTATTTTGAGCTATATTAGCAACATTGGTTACAGCACATTGCTGTGTGATTCTTTTATCAATGTATTTTCAGTATCTTTGTCTCTGATGTTTTTCTTTCCACAATACATTGCTTGTAACATCATATATCAATCCTAAATGTGTCCCCTATTTGGATTTTTTTTTTTTTTTAGATTGACAATCATTCTGTGACTATAATCCTGCGAATGCACTTCTTTAGTAAACAGAACCGCTCACAAATGCAGTAGTTCTCTTTGTGTGGGTTTGAGCTACAGTACATCATCAGGAAATGACACCTTCTAGTACATTCAGGCATCTGTTCTCCACGTTAATTAATGCAATCTTAGTATCAATCCTGTTATTCTGTGTTACCACAAGCACCAGTATTTTTGCTGACCAGTCAGTCTTTATTTAGATAAGTGTTGTAATTTTGGTTGACCTGTGTAAGAATAACAATGTTGCATTAATACTCTTTACTTTCACTTTTTTAGCTAATAGTTTCTGAATAAAACATGGGTTTTTCTTTTCTTCTTATCACAGAAACAAAATTTCATGCTTATCTTCACCTATATCCTTGAAAGAGCTGAAAATTTTAAATATCAGTAAGAACAGTATTTCATCCCTTGCTGAGAATGTCTTCATGGGCTGTACAAAACTAGAGCTGTTCAATGCCAGGATGAATGCTCTTGGTAAGTATCTATGACCCACCTTCTAGAAACCATTCACATAATTCCTACTCACCAGCATTTGGAGTCTTGGGAGAAGAGTGAAGGAGAACAGCACATATGCTTGATGGAGCACATATATTTGTCCTTGTCTATACTGCTTCAGCTTTTGTTCACTGCTGGAAGCAGTATACTTGGAGCCTGATGGATGGAACTGATCATCATCTTATACTTATAGTAGAAGCTGTAAAAATGGTTGAGTGTAGTTGAGATGTTGCATATTGCTGGGGAAAATTCAAGGCAGAGGAAATTGTTCAAGGTTAGCTTGACAAACTATTACTAATACTGGTCTGTTAATGTACTGAGATGTATGTCAAGTATTACTATGCTGTACCCAGCATAGTTTTCTGAATAAAATAGGATGTTTGATTCACTTGCCTAAACATAGATGTCATTTGAGATGCCCTGAAGTATCCCACTTGGCCTACAGCTTCCGATCCAGAAAAAGCAGGTCTTCTGTAGCTCATGTGTTGGATCATCAAGGCATGTGCAGATAGCTCAGGTACCACAGAGTAGCACACCTTTACTAGACCCTTGTGTTTAAACAATTTAATTCAGTCTAGAATGTATTTCAGTGGCTTAGCATATTTTCTGCAAAGGTTTTGAAGTTGTTTTGTGAAATATAGGAATGTTATGTAAGTGTAAATAAAGATTATTTCAGCGTTTAATGCCAATATGAGATGAAGTATAAAAGGATGTAGTGTGATAAAACCAAATACATTAACTCTGTTGTACGCTTTTCTAAATAAGCTAAATAAGCTTTAAAATAAGATTGTTTCCCTCCTGGGCAGTTTATATAAGGACCTATGTATAGAAGATGACCACCTGACCTTTTAGTCTATCTGTGATTTTACAAAACTACAGTATGGAAAGTAATTTAAATAGTTCTGAAAAATAATGGTATTAACTTCTTTTTCTTTTCTAGAGATAATACCTGACTTGTCATCTACCATAACAACCTTAAAATTATCCCAAAATTGTTTTATTAATGTTCCAGAAACAGTACTTCTTCTACCCCAGTAAGTTGTTCTTTTACCTATTGAAGTTAATATACAGTTCTTGATGAAGAAAATCTTGTGGCCTTTGTTAAGCAGAAAATTCAGCAAATCTACTGATTTTTAGAAAATTCTCTCTCTGAGGTGAATTGCTTAGTCATGTCTTTTAACTGAAGCCAAATGAGTCCATTTTCTTCCTTATTTTGGGAAGTATTATTCCTCAGATTCAAATAGTTGTTGTTAGAAATATGTTACTTGACTGTTGAAGCAGACAATTGTTCTGAGAAGACCAGAATTAATTAATAAATTAGTAAAAAGATACTGGCAATTTTTCCCCTACAGGGATTTCTGCAGCTTCAGATTTTTTGCACGTGTCCACTGAAATTATTTTTTTCACTTCCCAAATATCACAAGACATTTATTCTCAAAGAATGACACTTCCTCTAAATGGAATTGTGATAATGATGCATGTGACATTTATTTTGCTGTACCTTCAAAGCATTACTCATGTGAAAACCAGGACTTATGCTTTTTTTATGGTCACTAGAATGAGGTGGTGGGAATAGCACTGGAAGAGATATCGAGTCAGATGTCTGATAGATTGGGTAGGTGTGAGTGCTGGTGGCACCATGGTGGGGGAGCAGATCAGTAATCACAGAAAGAAGAAAGAACCCTACTGTTATCTCAGTATGTACACTTAGACTTCTATTGACTGTAATGTACTATCTGAAATATATACAAAATATATGTGAATGCTTATTTTTATGAAATTTAATTCACTGGCAAACACAGTGAGAACATATTACGTTGCATTATTAATATGTATTTTCTTGTTATTTTTTCTAAGGTAGTGGAGACCTACTTATAGCATCTTAATTGCTTTTGCTCACAGTAGTAATTCCCATCTTCCCATCTAGATTCCTGACAGAAAACTGTCTATTCTGATACCTAATCCATTCGTTTATTGAAAACCAGTACAGTTCCAGCTAATCACAGTTTGATTTATTTCGTTTGCTAACTTTTCTCTTTTGTATTTTCATCTTTTTAGTTTGCGATCAGTGGATTTAAGCCAAAACAAGATCATCAGCCTGCCTGGCCCCGTGCACTGGAAATCATCAAACTTAAGGGAGCTCTTATTTAATCATAATCAAATAGGTGTCTTGGACTTGAGTGAAAAAGCGTGTGCATGGTCTAGGCTAGAAAAGCTACACCTGTCCAACAACAAGTTAAAGGAGGTAAAGTGTAAAATTCTACCTAAAGAAAATCAAGTCACTGTTCAATTTAATTCAGTTGTCAACGTTCATACAATTTTCCTAGCACCGCTTCACATCACTGTACATTCAATTTGTGAAATGGTATGTTAGTGGGAATCTTTTTTCCTCTGAAGAAAATCCCTATATTCTATTTAGCTTTCTGTCTGGAATTTGTGATATAATTGGTTTTCATAATGAATTAATTTGTATATTAGTGAGGGGTATTAGGTCAATTTATTAAAAAAAAAAAAACAAGAACTAAACTACAGCTGTAAAAATACCAAGTTTTGTTAAATATTTATGGTATTCATGCTCAGACAAAAATATCTTTTTTTAACATTGAATTGTCTATTAAATGTTCTTTTATTTAGATTCCTCCTCAGATTGGCTTCCTAGAAAACTTGACTTCTCTGGATGTAAGTCATAATCCCGATTTGAGATTCTTTCCAGATGAAATGGGAAGGCTATCCAAAATTTGGGATCTTCCTTTGGAAGGACTCCATCTTAATCTGGACTTCAAGCACGTGGGATGCAAAGCCAGAGACATCATCAGGTTTGTTTCCCTATAGCTCTCTAATATTCTTGATTTGTTTTCTTTGAGTATGTGGTGAGCAGTAAGAAAACAACATATTCTTTTGAAGAGAAGAGCTGGTTTGCCATATGATCTCCAGTATAGCTTCTACTCTGCATGCACACGCACGCACAAAACTGATTATAGTCATTGAAAAATACGGCTTCAATGCTTTTTAAATTTGATAGTTTTATTAACCATGCAATAAATAGTGTTTACAGGTTATCTCAAGCATTCCTTGTGTTCCCAAGTGCATTGCATAGAGTACGTTCTGAGTTAATAACAAAACCAAAAAAGACACTTTATGAATTAAGCTTTAACTTTCAAACCAGAAATTAGAATATACGGTTAAAATCCCAGTAACACCAAATTGATACTGAAAATTGGAAGGAAATTGTATGGTTTTTGATTTTTGCTTGGTTTCGTGTTCTGTTGGTGTTTATTACACATTTCTGTGAGTTCTGCCAACTTCTTTCATGCCAGATTTCTTCAACAACGACTGAAGAAGGCTGTACCTTATAACAGAATGAAGCTAATGATTGTTGGAAACACTGGTAGTGGAAAAACTACACTGTTACAACAGCTAATGAAATGCAAACGAACAGAGCTGGGCTGTCCAAAAGCTACAGTAGGCATTGATGTAAAAGACTGGATCATTCAAGGGAAAGGCAAAATGAAGAAAGAGCTTATATTAAATGTCTGGGATTTTGGAGGTATGTTGAGAGCTTATTGTCTTTCACTATTGACTTCCTTAACACAGTAATGTGTTGCTTATTCTCGGAGTGAAATTTCAAATTATAGACAGTAGAATTATGCACATTTACACCGAGTCAGGTGGCCACTTATTCATCAGGGAATTCTGCAAATTGGCAGAAAAGTAATCAAATTTAATATAAAGCCTCAGGAATTTCTCATCACCAAAGGTAGTCTGATCATTCATTTCAACCATAGCACTCTAGAACTGTAATTTCAGAATAACAAGAAGCTGCTCTTTATCACGAGAGGAACCATCTTCTCAAATCTGTTTTTCCCCTTTGTAGTCAGGGTCTCCCTAGGCTGTACAATATCACTGCTTTGTAAGGTCACAGAAGCCAGTGCACTTACGGAGAGGCTTGGGGATTTTGGTAAAACTTTCTAAGTCTGGAGCATTCTAGAAGCACTTCTAAAATGTAGGGGTGTTTCAAACTGTAGAAAAGTTATTTTTAAACATTGGTCTGTGAGCAGCTTCATACAGTCTATGTCACAGTGCATATGCATTCTTGTGAAATGGCGAGCTTCAGTTGTGACACCTTGTGATTTTAGTTGCTGAGCATATGAATAAGACACTTATTTTGAAATTGCTAAAATGACGAGTGAAAGGGAAAAAGAAGGGAAGGAGCAAGGAAGAAAGCAGTTTACATTTTAGTGATTAGAAATTCAATATTGAGTTTTTAAAAGAAGCCTGACTTTTGTATGCAGCAACCATGTCTATCTAGCTGTTGAACGTTACACTTCTTGATTTAAAACTAGCTTACGTATTTCATCACAGCATTTCAGTCAACGAGATACCACAGAATACCTACCTAAAGTTCATAGTTATTGCAGGTTTCGTATCAATTTAGATTATTTTATGCAAACATTAATTTCATTTGTGAAGTAGTGATCTGAGAGGAAGTGTTCTGCTACTTTTTATGATCTGAAGATGCTCAGTGATTGAAGTTGTAAACAGTGGGAATTTTTTATCATTAGGACAAGAGGAGTTCTACAGTACCCATCCTCACTTTATGACCCAGAGAGCTTTATATCTTGCTGTTTATGATCTCAGCAAAGGACAAGCAGAGGTGGATGCTATGAAGCCATGGCTTTTTAACATCAAGGTATTAAGCTGTAGATAAGTACAGAATGGAATGCCACTTTCCAGGGAGCTGCTGCTGAACACAAATTAACCACAAATATATTTTAGAGAGGAGAATGACAAAGAAGCTCTTCAGCAAATAAAACTAGTAAGATGAAACAGGTGCTGAAATGTATTATAAATTGGATATGAAAGATCTACACCGTTTTGTACTTAAGATAGTAGAGTGATGTGCAGAACAGTTCGCATGTTCTGGCAATATTTTGGATTGACTGATAAGAAAGGGGTTGTATTAAAGGAATAATGAGTTAAGCATGCTTATTATTTTACACTATTGTAATTTCTGGGGAAAATGGAATTTCACTAATGTAAAACTGACTAGAGAGGTTTGAAATCACGTTCTGTTGAGTTGATGGATTATATGGATATTGCTAACAGGCACGAGCTTCAACATCCCCCGTCATTCTCGTTGGCACCCACTTAGATGTTTCTGATGAAAAGCAACATAAGGACTGCATGAGTAAAATTACTAGAGAGCTATTGAATAAGCGAGGCTTCCCAGCAATCCAAGATTATCACTTTGTGAATGCTAAAGAAGAATCAGATTCCATTATGAGACTTCGGAAAATCATAATAAAGGAGAGTCTTCACTTCAAAGTAAGCTGCATACTGTTTGTAACGCTGAAAGCATCCTAGTTTTAGTTAATATATTTTAAGACATTAATTAAACACGTAATTAAATACATTTTTGTGTGATAACAATTTATGCCTTCTACAAAATGCAGACATGGCAAAATAATGATGGAAAATCACCAGTTTTGATTTTATTTATTTTTCTACCAAGAAATCAATTTAGTAAAAAATCTCAGCTAAGTTTCTTTCTCAAACACTAAGACCATGAATAGAATATTTAATTTAAAATTGTCTATCCTTTTCTTTTGAATAAATCTGGTCAAAAACTGCCCATTTTTGTTGGTTAGCAATATCTAATTTCAAGAATAAATATTGCAAGTTTTCAGGGGATTGGGAAATAAGATTTTGTGATTTCTGAAAGCCAACTAATTCTCCACTTACTGATTTCGTATTACACTGTGTGGTGGAATTCTTAGAAGGAAAAAAGTGAACTAAAGCAGGAGAAGACCCTCTCGGTTGAATGATCCTCCTAAACTGGATCTGCTCATAGTTCTGTTGTCTCCAAAGTCATCCCTACCACCTACCCACTTCTTGCCTACTTAGTCACGGCATCAAGCTCTGAGTGTGAGCAAGCATGTAGAGAGTTGTCCAAGCACGAAGCTGGTAGGAAAACAGGATCCAGTCTATAGAAGAAAGAATATGGATGTTTTTATTTTTCTGCTTGTGAAATATTGATCACATATATACAGTGTCATAACACGTTGAAGAGAGAAAGTGATGTCTTGTGCTTTGAAAGTTACAGTCAGAACTTCATAAATCACAGCAGAGCCCAGATTACTTCTAAATTATTGCTCTAATGATTCTGAAGAGCAAAATCTGCATTTATGACTAGCATCACACTGCTGTGTTACAAAGGAGGGGAAGAGTGGACACTCTTCATTTTCCTCTCTGAGGAACCATTAGCTGAGCCACATCCTTAAATTGCCCGTCTTCATTCCACTGTTCAAGGGATAGTTAACCAGTGCAGTAAAAATTGTTTCTGTAACACCCACATCCATTCCGACTATGTTTTCAACTGATGTTTAAACTTCCGTATGACAGTAAGGTAGTCCGAAGGAAAGGAGATATTTTCCATAAATAATGTAGGCACTTTGTGAAAGGAGTTACAAGGTACCTGCCTAGAGCTTCATCAAAATGAATTAAGCACTAAACGTGGTCATCAAATGCTTTGAGTCTTTGAACAAGACAGTAATTACGTTTCTGACACATAAAAATGCCACAGTACATTTGGTATTTAACTTCTTTAAGAAACTAAGAAGCCAATTGGGAAATGTTAGGACAATTGTTTCCAATTTCCTCCCCCCAAGTGACTTATTCAGCGCCTGTGGAGAATGAAAAACCTGACTGATTCCTAGCTAATACCAAAGGTCAAAGCGTGTGTCCAGGAAGGAACTCAGGCTACAAGAAACAGGGGCAAAATACTTGGCTATGTCACTAATCTTGCTAGATTTATTCTCTTCTGTTTTCCTCTGACTATCACCATCTGTTGACTGTGGAGACTCTTACTTAATTGACTGCCCTTTTCCCCCTAACTTGTCTAAAGTCATGTCTGGAGACATTACAGATTACAAGGAATATAATTTTTAAAATTCTTTTATTTATGTATTGTCCTCTGCCGACATGAGATGTGTGACATTATCTGTTCATACAGTGAATATTGTCCTTTTACTTCAAATCAAAGCTTCTCTTTGTACCTCCTAGATGTCATTTTTTATTTTACTATATACATATAATAGGGCAGTATTTTCTTCTGTGCTTTTTCTTTTATAGAAAGACATGCATACATTAATTCTAAAAGAATTAGTCCCATCTATTTTTCAGAAGCCACATTAGCCAATAAGTGTTCTTATTCCTTGCTGCCGCTATGGTTGGGCTAATATACCCAGCTTACATCTGAATTGCAATATTGTTTGGACTTTATATGAACAAATTAATACATTTAATATTATTATTCGGAATTGTACAGATCAGAGATCAGCCAGTGGTTGGTCAGCTAATTCCTGACAGCTATCTGGAGCTGGAGAAGAGAATTTTGCTGGAAAGAAAAAATGTCCCAGTTGAGTTTCCTGTGATTGATCAGAAACGATTACTAGAAATGGTACAAGAAAACAAGTTACAACTGGATGAAAATGAACTCCCTCATGCAATTCACTTTCTGAATGAATCAGGTAAAGTATGATCTTCAATGTATGTTTTGTTAGCATTTTGTTGCAAATCTGCAGCAGACAAGACTTGTATAGATTTTTACATTTCACACAAGGTTGACCCATTGTGTTGAGCTGAAATGCTGCCCTTGGGTAAAATACTACAGTTCAATAACCCGCATCATTATGTCAAAAAGGAATTTTATGATAAAAAGCATCACTCTTGTAGCAACTTATGTATCTTGTCACTCCCTGAAAATACCACACTGATAGTTAGGCTGCACAGTGCCTGAAAATAGGTACAATTGCTGTAACAGCTTGAACAGAATGGCAGGTAACAGCTTGTATCAGCGCTATGCAGAATTCGTGACATTAAATAATTACCAATGTAGAGTATAGCTGCTTCACCAAAAATACCCAAGTCAGATTACAAACCTAACAAAACATCTGAAAATAAAAGTAAAGCTGAACAAACCACGATTGCATTCTACTCTCCCAAAATACTGACATAAATGCAGTAACTGAGGTTATGATTCAAACTGGTTGTATCAAGTCACGTAAGGAAGGCAGACCAGAGTGGGGTGGTTATTTTGCTTAATACAGAGCATGAGGAATGTGTTGCTAATTACAGTGTGTTTTGTGCAGGTGTACTGCTTCATTTTCAGGACCCAGCGCTACAGCTAAGAGATCTGTACTTTGTAGATCCTAAGTGGCTGTGTAAAATCATGGCACAGGTCAGTCACAGATTCTGTATCTACATGCATGAAACATTTTCCCCTGTACCAAACCACTGTAACTTACCAGTGATTCTTTTTCACTGTTTCTTTACAGTTTCATGATTTAGTATTTCTTCATGGCCCAGATTTCCTGTCTCTTTCTGTTTTCATTGCATTCTAGGCAACTGCCCGTCCCAGTCTTTCCATTTCTTGTGCTGTGATGTCCAACATCATTTAAACTGCACTGGGCGCAGGAATACATATAAAGTAAAAATACCTCAGGGATGCACTGTAATCCCACAGGTTATTGTGATAGGTGAAGGAAAAAGCAGAAATTGTGCATTAAAGTAGTAATAATGAGTGAGGAAGTGTCCTTGTATGCTTCTACTGATGGTGTAGGAAAGTGGATGATACACAATCATGTATTAAGACAGAAGAGTAACAGATTGTCTGCTTAAGTGAATCCATAATTGATATCTTGATTTAGAAACACCACTCTCAAACTTTTTGATAAATATTCATATGACCTAACCACTGAAACTTTACCTTTCATTCAGTGGAGGAAACAGGAATACAAAAATGCAAGTTTGAGCCTATAAAGCTGGTGGGAGTAAGAGTGAGAGAAGACTGGGGACGTGATGTAGTCTGCTTGTGTGAAGTGCAGATCTGAAAAATCACTGTGCATATGCTTCTTTCAGACTACACTTCCATAAGTTAGCTTATAGAATAAGTTTCCATATAATATTAAACAGTGAAAGCTACTAAAGAATGGTAGCACACTAATGGCTTGGACAGGTTAAATTTCATCACAGCTGTTTCCTTGCTGGTTAACATTATGGAAGTGAAACCATTATTGGTTTCACTGTGACATAGAGTCCAATTTTCCCCCTAAATAATAGACTACCAAGTATTTCAGGGAACAACATTAGTAAGGAAAATGCAATCTAATGGTGACTGTACACCTCAAATTGTTTTACTTTTTTGGAAAGATTTTGACAGTGAAAGTGGAAGGCTCTTCTAAATATCCTAAGGGAATTGTAAAGCGCTCAGATGTGGAAAAATTCCTTTTAAAGAAGAGCAAGTTTCCTAAGATCTACATGTCACAATACTTTAAACTTCTGGAAAAGTTTCAAATTGCTTTGCCATTAGGAGAGGATCAACTACTAATCCCAAGCAGGTAAGCAAAGACCCACAAATGTGCCATAGAGAGTAATCAAAATAAAAACCTCCCATTGAGCTAGCTAGCTTAACTGACCAACAGAGCAGTTTGGCATTTGAAGGCATAATACGTACTTATTACCTAGTAAATGCTTTCAGAGACGTGTTAAACTGATCTTGTAGCAGATAAAGCTTACATATTTGATTAATAAAATGCTTTATGAGGAAAGTACTTCTTTAATAGTTATCATGCTCCACAACAGGAAGACTATAATTTAGCCTTACATCATGGTCTGCCAACATTACAGATATTTATTGCAAAGTAAATTATAACCGTGAATTCTTATGACTTACTTGCTTGGAGTCAGAACCAGTCAAGTTACTCAGAGGCAGAATCTCTCCAAAACAGCGCAGTGATTAAATGCAACCCAAAAGATGTTCTGAGTGTGGTCTTTTTGCTCTGTCTAAAGCAGGTAATGGCCTCAGTTACAGATTTCCCTAATGTGTTAAATAATGCTTATTTTTCTTAATGAAGAGTGTTGCATGGTTGGTTTTTTTTCGACAGTCTTCAAAGTGCTGAATAGATAATTTTTTTTTGAATGCCTCTTAGTTCCCTGATATATGTCTCAGGTACATTTGATATCTGGTTGTTGGTAAGGTTGTGATGAGTTTGAATTATAGCAGAAATTTACTTTATCACAAACAAACAGAATAAGCAAATACACTGTCTGATGCTGGATCATTTGTAATATTCATTCATTAATGGGTACATTTTACATCGTAAATAATGTACGCTGTCAGTCAGTTTGGATAAAGTACATCGTTAAACATGGTATAATGTTTTTATTCTTTCAGTTTGTCTGATCACAGACCTGTTATAGAGCTTCCTCACTGTGAAAATTCAGAAATTATCATCAGGCTTTATGAGATGCCATACTTTCCTATGGGGTTCTGGTCCAGGCTGATCAACAGGTTGCTTGAAATATCACCTTACATGCTGTCAGGAAGAGGTACAAATCTTTTACTTCCAAAGCAATACTGAGCATATTTCCTCTAAACATGAACACCTACATTCGAAAGCTCTAATCCCCAATACTATTTTGATTTAGTTATCTTCTAGCCACTCAGAAATGTAAGAAAAATAGCAGTGGTAATTTTTGTAATTTAGAAGAATCGAGGAATAATTACTACGTGAGATCTTCGCAGTGATGTGCAAAAGAAAAAGGTGAAAGAGGCCTATTTCTCTCCTTTGAGTGCTACAAATAGAGTAGCTCTTCATATGTGTGCAATATTGTTGTTTGATTCCACAAAGAATACAGGAAAGGATATGTTTTCTTCACAGAAAGACAGGTTAATCTATTCTCCCTGTATGAATATCCAAAAGCTCTGCTTTGGTCAGAACTGGTGATTTTTCTGTAATTTTTTTCTACTATTTCAGTGTTTTGACCTCAGATCTAGCCCCTGAACTTTGCAATTTCATTCATCTTTGATTTTTTTATATGTGATTTATGAAAAATAATGATGAGGAAGGTGTGCAAAATATGCATTGCTAATCTACAAATGCTACTTATAACCAGCACCCATGTACAGAATTCCTGACGCATCTTGCTATATCATGAGTGTGTGATAGAGGAAAGATTTAAATCACTGATTTTTTTCACACGTAGCCTAAGATAATCTGTATTTAAAGCTGAATGTACTTAAGCATTTGTGTAATCCCTGCGTTGCTTACCACCTCATTAAATATATAGCTTGTAGATTTGCTTATAGAGCTGATGACCGCTTGACACGTATTCAGCATCTGTGGGGCTGTTCTGACTGCAAAGTTGTAGCCTCCATTTTGTTTGTTATTTAGCATAAGTGTACAATGATAATTAAACACTTAAATATCATTACTTATTCTGAATATTTTAAAAAATGACTTTTATATTAGAGATCAGAATTTTAATCGGTTTTTCTATTTTCTAGCACGAGCTCTTCGTCCTAACAGAATGTATTGGAGACAAGGCATCTACTTGAATTGGTCTCCTGAAGCTTATTGTCTAGTGGAATCAGCGGTATTTGACAACAACCCAGACAGTTTTTTGAAAATTACGGCACCTTCTTGCAGAAAAGGTTAATTATTCCTGAGACTGATTTGTACTCCAGTTTGATTGCAGCTTGGCATTTTGGTTTGTTGTGCTTTTGCCTTTTGGAATGCAGAGTTTAGCTTTGAAATTGTAAGTTTGGCAGATAGAGGCTGTAATTTCACTGTTTTGGTTTGTTAAAGGTTGCATCCTTTTGGGACAAGTTGTGGATCACATTGATTCTCTTATGGAAGAATGGTTTCCAGGTTTGCTGGATATAGATGTATGTGGTGAAGGGGAAACACTGTTGAAGAAATGGGCTCTGTATAGTTTTGAGGATGGTGAAGAACACAAAAAAATACTACTCGATGACTTACTTAAGAAAGCTGAAGAAGGTATATATGTCTATGACATTTGAAGTACATAGATAAATTTTGTATCCAAGGCATCCACTTTATAACATCCGCATACTTCATGTTATTTAAAAATGTGGTCATTTCTGTAAGAAATAATTCAAAACTGTAAGGCAAAAGCAACTTACTCCTTTTTTTTGTTGTAATCCAAGAGATGTCTGTATTACTGTACATATATGGGACAGATTGCAGCTGCTCAATATAGTAGTGTATAAATGGCAACAATGAAGAGTATTACTGTCATGATGCTGATAATGCAAGTTCATCCATTTAATTGAATCTAGCACGTGGTAAAACTGTTACTTGATCTTTCTGGATCATGTACAGCAGTAATTTGAAAGGTGATATTCATGTGCTGACAGAATTCTTTCTTTTTGTAGACAGAAAACACATCTCTAGGTTAACTGGGTGGTGACATAGCAACAGTTGCTTTCACATTTGATTAGTACAGATACAGAGCCTGGAAAATGTTTAAACAATTAAGGCACTGTAGAAATTGAATGGGATAGTGAGTGTTCTGTTACATATGTATCCATATACACATATAATACATGCCCACGCGTATATATGAATTTCATTATAGGTATATTCATCATGTGCACTTTTAGAGATCTGTGCATCTTTCAGTGCCTTTTGATTGCTGACAATGCTTTTTTACAATTCTAATTTATTTTCCTTAGGAGACCTCCTAGTAAACCCAGATCAGCCCAGACATACCATTCCCATCGCTCAGATTGCGCCTGATCTGATCCTGGCTGATTTGCCTAGAAACATTATGTTGAACAATGATGAGCTGGAATTTGACAAAGCTCCTGAATTTCTCTTGGGTAAGTGTTATTTTGTAGGTCTTTTTAGAAGGGCTTACATTGACAAATCTGTTGAAATCAGTTCTCCAACATATGAAAGACAGTTTAGAGATTTCTCTTCAGAAAATGTATTTTTTAAGATACACAGAATTTCAGGCTATTTGGTTCTGAATTTTCCATTAACTCCTATACTAGGACACCATTTTTAATGTGTTTGGATTATTGATCATGAAGTTCAGCAGCGGATGATCCACGCTTTTTAAAATTAGACCCTTCCAGCTGTTTTTGAGAAATGACTGATACACCTTTGTTTTTAATATTCTTTTCAATTTTGTCTGTAAAAGGTGATGGTGGGTTTGGATCAGTGTACCGTGCTTCCTACGGTGGAGAAGAAGTTGCTGTAAAGATTTTCAATAAACATACTTCCCTCAGGCTTCTAAGACAAGTAAGAAATGATGCTTTGTTTTCTGTAGTGCTGCTTGTGGAATACCAGCCCTGGTAAAGAGCTTAAAAAACTCAAGTACTGTGCAAGACTTTATTTCAAAACATTTCAGAGCTATGCTACCCACAGTATTTCGTCTGATTTTATGATTTTCAGGAGCTTGCAGTGCTTTGTCACCTCCATCATCCCAGCTTAGTGTCTTTGCTGGCTGCTGCTGTCCGTCCCCGGATGCTGGTGATGGAATTAGCCCTTAAAGGATCTCTTGATCGTTTACTTCAGCAAGACAAAGCAAATTTAACTAGAACACTTCAGCACCGGATAGCTCTACATGTAGCTGATGGCTTAAGGTAAATGTGACTTCTGTGTTACTGTAAAAATGGGATACAACTGCAGTTTGGACATACTGAAAGTGAAAAGCTTATCTTATCTTACATCTTCAGCAGAACATTTCCTGGGTCAAACAAATACCTGTATTCTTATGATTGATTAGCTGATACAGAACACAAGATTTTGTTACCGGTTTTTTGGTTGTGTTTTTTTTTTCTGGTAACAAGTGGTGCTCATAGAAGTAGAGATACGGCACAAACATTGATTGGAATTTGCGATGTGGCCGTGAATTCTGTATTAAAGTGTCATAGAAATTAATTGAGTACATTTTTATGTTTCTGAAAGTCCATGAATGTCCTCAGAAGCTACGGAAGTGTGACTGTGAAACCACAAAATCTGCAAAATTTGCACAGAAAATTAAACTTCTGAGACTGTTGTCAAACAGCCAGTGGCTCTTCAGATAAGACTTGGCACTAAAATTCTGCAGTGTTTGTGTGGCAGTAAATACTATATCAGAACAATTCTGAAGTTATTATTTGGTAAGGCAGTGTCATGTTGGTGGTACTTGACCTTTTTGTTACACATTATTTAACATTTGAAGGCACAATTTACCGTTGTGGGAATGATGCATTTAGTGTTTGTGCGCACATGTATCTCTGAATTATGATTGCTTTTAATAAATACTTTACTGGTTTACAGGTACCTGCATTCAGCAATGATCATTTACCGTGATCTGAAGCCTCACAACGTGTTGCTCTTTACGCTGTATCCCAATGCAGCTGTCATTGCAAAAATAGCTGACTATGGCATTGCCCAGTATTGTTGCCGAATGGGAATAAAAACCTCCGAAGGGACACCAGGTCTGGAAAAATGCTTTGGTTCACATTGATTCAAAAAAATAGTTAATACATTTTTATTTTAGTTTGGAAGAAGTACCTCGGATCTACACTGTAGTTGAAATCCCAATATGTAGTCATGGTCTTGTTACGCATTGTGGTACCAGATTTATACCCCTCTGCCTTTCTTCCATTCGTGCTTTTAGAAGAATTGAGAATCATAGAATCCTTAGAGTTGGAAGGGAGAAGTATACTAAAGGTTTTAAAAAAGAACAAATTGAATTACATGCACTCGTTTTGACTCTGTCCTGTCTTGTTTTAGTATGGATTTTAAGATAATGAAATTATACTGCGAAAAGTGTTTGTTGTTCTAATTATCAGTAATGCGTAGATAGGTCTTTTTTTTTAAGGCAGTGAATACCAGCACTGTTCTCTCACCTAAGAGAGAACTTGTTAGCATCCATTCTAAAGCATTGATCACTTGAAGAACTTTGAATGGTTCCTTCAGGTCTTTGAAATTGTTTATGACGTATGGCTTCAGGTGTTAAGTGTTAGACCTTCGTAAGGACTGCAGAGTTGTCTTCATTTTAATTTTCATGATAAATCAATTATTTTATG
Organism: Numida meleagris; assembly: GCF_002078875.1. Taxonomy (NCBI): domain Eukaryota; kingdom Metazoa; phylum Chordata; class Aves; order Galliformes; family Numididae; genus Numida; species Numida meleagris. The sequence goes on along the minus strand of NC_034409.1, from coordinate 14,839,619 downwards.
CGTATTGGTGCAGGAGGTCTGTAACTAATGTACTGTCTCCTTCCTTTACACTGATTGCTGATATTTTGGGTAGTCTGCCACATGCAAACTATTCCAGCCCAGAAATAGTGTGACATTTTTGGTTTACTTCCTCTGATATTTTCATCAGTAAGTGTTTACTCTTGCAAGAATAAAGATAACTTCAACTTGGTATGAATCATAACTATTAATGAATTATTTATTTGCAGGATTTCGAGCGCCAGAGGTTGCCAGAGGAAATGTTATTTACAATCAGCAAGCTGATGTGTATTCATTTGGCTTGCTTCTCTATGACATTTTAACAGGAGGAGGTAGAATAATGGAAGGTGTGAAGTTTCCAAATGAATTTGATGAGTTAGCAATACAAGGAAAGTTACCAGGTATGCCTTGTTTCTTCTAGATTTAGAGTGAAAGCGGGCCATTTGCTCTGCCTCCTGAAAATAACACCACTTGTTTTATATTCTATCTGATGGTGATCAGAGGAAGAGCTTAAACAATAACACTTTTTAGAAACTTCTCCTAATTCCACACAGTCTTAAAACAGTGAGAAATAGGCATCTATTCAATATTATGTTGGTTGTAATTTCAAGGCAACAAGCTTGTTCATTTTATAAAGAAATAGGGATTTTCTATACTTGCTATTTTGTCCAGACCTAACTTAAATGAGCATTGCTAGAGGTATCTTCTAAAACCATGCCAGAACTTGACCCTTACGTGCTACTTTGTTTATGTATATCATGTAAGGTATTGTTAAAAGAAATCTACTTCTCTTATTTGATCATGATACATTACATTAAAAAATCCATTACTGAGAAGCTCCTTATCTCAAAATCTTTTGAAAAGACTTATAAATACAATACCTCAAAGAGCAGCCACCACTCCTAAAGGTTTTAAATAGTAATCCCCTTTAACGTGTCAGGCATTGGAAGTCCCTGCCTAGCTACGTAGTGTTCTTCAAATATCATGTGCATTGCAATATGTAGTTGTTGGTTGCTGAAGAAAGACTAAGCAGGCTGGACATGACGTAGTCAGCTGAGAAGTGTAGCTCATGGTGTTCTCATTTATTGCTCTGCAATGGAAGATATGAAATGTTCTTTAAGTCTGAAAAGTCATTCCATCTGGGAAAGGGCAGTTGATCTGATATGTCTTCTCCATTTGAGGGATAGAGAGTTCATACATTTTCTACTCTGTAAGGAGAGGAGTCCAGTTCATAATAATGATCAGAAGTATTAATTTCTGGAGATAATACAGCTCCATCTGTATACATGGTCATCATTTATATATTTCCAGCACAGAGGGGACTGCCTGAGTTCACAAGTAAACAGAGCCCGTTGTTTGCTGAACAGAATATGTTCATTTGTTGGTCTTATTCAATCCTTATTCATGCTACCTCTGCCTAATGTAGGACTGGAGTATCTGCTGTGGATGTTGATGGGTCAAAAAGAAAAGCAGTACGAGCACTGTTACTCTTGAGTGATTTGTTCCTACAGTGGTCAGCGCCTGTAGTGATAAGATGCACATTCAAAGCGCTGAGTGGGAATTTCAATTTCCATCTCTCACAAATACTGTTTGGAGTTGCTTATCTGAACTGCAGTACATTTTATTGAAAGTTCATCTGTATTACCAAACACAGAATAGATTTGGGAAGAAAAAAATGAAGAGAAAATTGAAAAGACTGTGGACAGAAATTACATGCCCTTGAGTGGTCAGCGTGAATCATAACATAACTCACACGTATCTGATTCAGTCCTCATGAAGAGGGACTGAATCCATTTGCTTTAACTGCTTTTAATGAAAAAGACTCTAACTCTGGGACTCTCATTTTTCTGTAATAGCAGATGAGCAATTCCAAGCTGTTCGTACTGACGTTTTGCCTCAGAGCGTGGTAATACTTAGAACAGTTTTGTAAGAAGTTAGATGAATTCTTAAAAGAAGGAGAAAGTTATTCAGAACTTGCAGTTCCGCTGTAAAAGGCTGGCTAAGAATTTATCTAATTTTTCATTTAAGATCCTGTCAAAGAATATGGCTGTGCCCCCTGGCCTAAAGTTGAACATTTAATTAAAAAATGCTTGAAGGAAAACCCTCAGGAACGACCAACATCTTCCCAGGTATTACTTAGTGTATTTATTAGTATTTTTGTGATAGATGATACCATGAAGTTATTATGCTTTCTAAAAAGAAATGGCAGGTTTTCCTTAGTAAGAGGCAGTGTTTTTAATGTTGTTCTCCTTCTCTGGAAAAGAAACAACCATGGAATATTGCCTGCCCTGATTACCCAGGATAAACTGTTCCATTCAAATCTACCAACCATTTATTGTAGCCTTCTGTTTTCCCTTGTTTTGCTCAGTAGTGATGATAGTGAAACAGAGCCCAGATTGCTTCTATTTTTTACTAGAGTTATGCAAAAAGGACTTTGTTGTATAATATCAGCACAGAATCCTTACGCTGTTCCGTGCATGTAAGAGGAGGAACAGTGATGTGGATCTGAAATCTACTGTCTGTTATCACACATCGTATTGCTCTTTGACATGAAATTTTGAAACATGCCTTAATCCCATTGATTTCCTGAAAAATAAGAAAATGAAGGTAAAGATGCTCGGTGAACATTGCTCATCAATAGCAGTATATAAATCAGCAGACTTGCTGAGGTAGATTGTTTGTATTCCATAAAGCATTGTTATCCATTCCTTGTTATTTATTTATCCCTGTGCAAGCCCTTGTTATTACCATGTGCGTGCTGTGGCTTTCTTTGTAGGTGTATGAGATTTTGAATTCCGCAGAGCTTATCTGTTTGATGAGGTATGTTTCAATACCCAGCACTTCCACAGCAGAGTGCATGGTAGCCACCAATCAAAGCTGCAAGAAAGCAGGAGTCTGGATAGGCAATGGGAACACAGAAAAAGCACAGCTTTCATTTGTTAACCTAAATACAGATGGACATACTTGTGAGGTATGTGTGGAAGTTGTCATTTATTCTAACTTTGTTGGCACCCAGATGTGTTTCAGAAGAGTTAACTGCATTTGAACAGTAGGATATTGCTTCTGGACAGTTCAGCTTTGAGAGATCTTGGAGAGAACAAAGATATCTTATAAATGAATCATCCTTGTGTCTATGAAATATAACAGAAACACTCTCTTTTCCTCTCTTCCTGCCACCCTGCCTGAACTTTTGACTAACACTGTCTTTCCAACACCATGTTTCTTTCTTACACTGTGATGGGGGTTGGAACTTGATGATCCTTGGGGTCCCTTCCAACCCGAGCCATTCTGTGATTCTATGGAAGCTATTTCTAGCATGGAGGCTAGGTCAAGAAGTAGTAGCTATGCAGCCCTTTGCATCTCCATGTCCTTTAACAATCCAGCTAGTCTCTTACCAATTCCTCTCTTCCCGGGAACATCACCTCCTTCTGACGCTTTGGGTGATGACCTTCAGCTCTCTTGATTTGCTTTTTGTTCATCCCAGTAGGAAAGTTTTACCCAGGCTTGATGAGCTGTGATGTCCATATGTTTCTCTTCATCTTCCAGAACTGAGTATGACTCATCATCAAAGCTTTTTAAATTGTATTTCCATAAAGTATCTGCCATCTGTTGACCATGATACATTTGAATTAGTAGACTCGGGATAAATTGTATGGCTTATTTTTCTAAAACTAAAATGGAAAAAAAAAGTTAGACTCGCAGCTTTATTGTTAGCAACTAAACTGAACCAGTATTGTGTAGCTCCATTTGCTTAATGCTCTGATAGCTTTGAGACCTTCGTTAGAACAGGGAGAGAAAATATTTTTTTCAGTATTCATCTTAGAGATTTTCCTGTGTGCTGTTTGAGGCGTCCTTCCCAGCGCTCTGCAGATGGATGGTACAGTTGAAGTTGCGTTCTGCTGATCAGGAATTAGATGTCACGGAGAAAACTTTCACGGGAAGACTCAATGCCCAGGAAGATTGTACTTTATTTTTGCTGCCAGCAATTTACTAGTATTTACCTGCATTGAAAACATAACCGGGTTGTTGGGCTTTTTGTTGTTTCTTTTCTGACTCAGGATATTGCAGATAGTAAAATTTTAAGCTTGGCGTTAGTGACCCTTCCTACTGAGAAAGAAAACTGGATTGTGGCAGGAACCCATTCTGGATCTCTGTGGGCAGTTAACACAGAAGATGAAACAAGACGGCACCGTCTGCAGAAGATGTCAGATTCTATCACCTGTTTATACTGTAATTCACTTTCAAAGCAAAGGTATATGTGATTTTTAATATTTTGTGTTACGTTTTGAAAATGCCACTGAACAGAGATGTTCAGAAGGTGACAGCTGTACATTCATGAGATGGTTTTGTTCAAACAGCTGCCTACGTTGTTCATGTTTTCACTTACCCAGTGTACCCAGTGTAACTGGAAACTACATTCCTGACCACAGCTGGTTGTATTTGCTTTTAGTGCTCAGTGAAACTCGGAGCACCAGAGGTTACTAATTTAATTTTTGTCTTACCTGATCAGTGCATTTTTTTGAAACCATTATTTTATTTTGTTTTATTTTATTTCAGCAAACAGAAGAATTTCTTTCTGGTAGGCACAGCTGATGGCAGACTGGCAGTGTTTGAAGACAGAGCAGTAAAGGTAGATTTATTCTTTCCTGTCTGTTCTAAAAATACTGTAGTATGTAAAGCAGTTACTGATAGTGACTTTTATTTCATGCAGCTTATTTTTAAGTTGCTTCTCCAAAATTAAAAATCATTTTTCTGTACAGTCTAAGGGGAGCTGCACATGTTTGACAATAAACATTCTAGCTGATAGTTAAGAGGGGAAAATTATTTCTCATTTCAGGACTTGACAGTTCCACAATTCTGTGACTTTAATAAGCCTGACTAGAGAGTGGCATTAACAGTTGCTATTTAGAATATTCTGAGACCATCTCCTTTAGTTATTGCTATTGTAGTTCCTTTTTTTCTTTTCAATCACACTACATTTTCCCTCTGTAGAACAGATACTTCAAGAAGACAGTGTTGTTTAGATTCCCTAGGGGTCAGAGTTCTGTTCAGAGAGCAGATAAAGAAATGCCAGCAGCCGTTCCTGTCGGCTGCTTCCTGAGGGTTCGCTCCCGGCCGTAGGCAACTCAGGGCAGTTACAGAGTTGCGATGCACTGCAGGACAAGAATATGGCCTGGTCTGGAATTTCTCTAGGACGTGGCTGTGGCTTTCTTGAACTGGGCCAGCGGTTGCAGAAGGTGTGAGTCCCAGCTCTGTGCTGTTTATTTCTGCTCACGCAGGCTGTTTTCTCTGGGCATCTATAATGGGCCCACAGCCCCTGCCATTCTGCAGAGAGAGAACGGTTCCGAAGATCTAGCTGTGAGAATATTCTGCGGGTTGTGTGCTGCTGTTTTCACACTTTCTACTTTGTGTGTCTGTGTGCTCCTTGTTTCTAATGGAGAGTATATTTCTTCCCGCAGTGTAAGGGTGCAACACCCTTGAAGATACTAACAATAGGAAATGTTAGCACACCACTGATGTGCTTAAATGAATCCACGTATTTGTCTGAAAAAAATATAATCTGGGGAGGCTGTGGAACAAAGCTCATAGCTTTATCTAGTGATTTCTCTGTCCAAAAGCTGATTGAAACAAAGTCAAGCCAACTGTAAGTTTTTTTTATGTAACATCACTTGGCTCTTTTCTCGTTTGTGTCAAAGATTTCTGACAGTACTTTGATATAATGTCTTGTTCTAGATCTGTTTGGGTCTTTTAAATTCTTCTTTCCATTATTTTCCTTCCATAATATCAGTGAAGTGCAGTATGCATTAAAATAAGAGCACTGAGTAATGTGTAAAGTATTCATTGCTGCTTTTAAACAGGGGAAACGCAATGTTACTACAGAAAGGATTTATGAAGTCAGCATATGTTTAAAAACTGTATAAATGCTAACGATCACTTTTCTCCCTTGATGGCATTTGTGCAAGCTTTGATTGCTTTACTCAGAGCTACACTCACATGTTTAGTGCAGTGTTTGTCCTTATGTGTTGGTTTGGTGTGCGCACCTGTCTTTGCCCTGTGTAGGTAAATCCTGTGTGACTGCTGACCTCTCAGTATTTAGGAATTAGAGGCTGAAGTTTTTGGAGCTATAATTCTTATCTGGGTAAATCCTGCTCTGAAGTTATGGGAGTTTTTCCTGAGTGGGTAATACAGTGTTTGATGTAATACAAATAGAGATAATTATTCGAGGGAACGAATTTCCTTTGGAAAATAACGTGTTAACATAAAGCAAGAAACTAAAGCTTTGGTAGAATTCAGTTCAATGGCAAGATGAAAAGTATGTCACAGGAACACCTAAAGCCTCGTAGGAGCAAAACTGTGCAGTTCAGAAAATGAAACTGTCAGAAACAAGTAACATTAGGGAAAGCAGCAGTGTTGCTGAGTCTGTTGTCAGGTGTCTGTGATTTGGAGCTGCTCTTCAAGACAAATTGAAGAGGCAGTGAAATAAGGTAACGCTGATTAATTGCAGGGCTAGTCGTAGTTTGATGTGTGGATCTGGCATTAGAACCCAATTCATATGTTGAGAAAAGCAGTCCAAAAAGCAATTGGCTGCAGTGAGACGAGCAGAGCAAGGTGAACTTAACCTCACTGCTGCTTTTTGGGCTTAGTCATCCTCGGTAAGTGACCCTTGTGGTCTTGTGGGCCCTGGAGCAGCTGTCAGGTAGCTCCAAGTACTGAAAGAGTGGTAGGAAAAAAAAGGTGGAGTTTGCCTTGGTGCGATGTGAGCGTTTGTGATTTGAGCAGACAGGCAGGAAAGACTTGGAATACACCTCCAGGGATATCCCCAGTGCAACCTCACTACTGTGAGAATTTGCTTCAAACTGCAGGAAGGTTACAGCAAGCCCTGTCGGTTGTATCCTAGCACACTTGGGTTTTAAAGCTGAATTAATCTCTTTAAAAGTTACAGACAACTTTGTAATATTCAAATTTTTTTTCTGCTGGATGTTTTCTGTGATTCTGACTGGAGTTCTTCTCTCTTCTAGGTTCTGTCATAACGCTTACAGTGATGCAAACATTATTTCAATAGCAGTAGACAAATCCATCTACTTGGCAAAGAAGAACAGCCATTTTGTGGAAATCTGGGACAAGAAGACAGAAAAACTTTCTGAACTAATTGACTGTGCGCATTTTCTTAAGTAAGTACTTTATTTCAAACTGATGGCCTCTTGCATAGAAAGCTGACTGCAGGTTGCCTTCTCCAGCCTATATATATGATGTGCTAGATATATATACCTCACATTTGTGGAGAGAAGGGGCTTGCCCAGTTCATTGGGAGAATTTCTTTCCCCTCTTCTGGCCCAGAAAATCAAAATATCCCATGCAGAATCTCAGTTCTCTAAGACCTTTATTATATTTCACAATTTGTGATTTCAAGAAGATTAATTTAACTCTACTGAAGTGAGAAGAAAGTCTTTTGCTGTCCTTATCTGATCTGGTAAGATACTCATGATTTGTGCTCAGTTACTGCCTGCATCCTGTGACGAAAAATATCTTCTCTATAGATCCGAGTTTTAGTAGCAGTGACAGCAATTTACATTTGCATTTAAATTGTTCCTCTTCCTTAATGTTCTATGTCCCTTTGATTTTTATGGTGAAGGCTAAGAGGAGCTCTAGGTCTGCTCCTCCCTCTCTGCAGTGACCTTGTTCCCCTGCAAACTAAGAGAAAACAGAGGAGCGTACCTGCCTCCTATTTAAAGATCTTTTCCAGCACACCAGCTGGCTCTTAGAAGTCCAGTAGTTTTCATCTCAGATTGTTTAAAGCAAATCAACTGCTTAGCATGAGATTTTTGCGGTTAGTCTTGATGAATGATCATTTAAAAGGCTGGTATTGAGGGAGACATTCTAGCAGCTACGGGATAGCGTGCCACCAAAATTTAATACAAATTCTTTCCACGCTTGTAGGGATGAAGTGGAAAAACTAAATAAAGAATCAAAACATAAAGTTGCTTATTCTGGAAGAGTGAAGACAATTTGCCTGCAGAAAAATACTGCACTGTGGGTAGGGACAGGAGGAGGACATATCCTGCTACTTGACTTATCGACACGTCGCCCTGTACGAGTTATAGATAACTTCTGTGACTCTATTCGAGTCATGCTAACAGCTCAGCTAGGTAAGTAAAGCCATCAAATGACAAACACTTCTTTGAAATTGGTGCCAAGTTTAGGATCACTGGCTTCTGTCTGATGTGGCGTTCCAGGAACAGATTAGCATTTTCCTTGTTCCATTCATTCATACTATTCTACCGCTGTCATCTTCGCTCAGTGGCAGACAGACCAGTGTTAGCTGAATGCAGAAAACAACAGCTCTCCCCTGGCTTGTGACTGATCAGCACATGAATGCAGCCATCTTCCCTGTACCCTTTGTGCTGTGCTTCAGTGCAGCTCTCACTGTCCTCTGTCCTATAGGCGTTGTCTTAATCTGTGTCTGCCTGTGTTGATTCTCCATCTTAAGTTTTATGCTTCTGGTTTCTCTTCCTGTGGAGCTCATTGTGTTTTAATTATTTTTCCTTTATTACTAATTTCCTGCTTTTCTTCTACCATACTTATTCAAGAGTCACAGAATCACGGAGTCATTTAGGTTGGAAAAGACCTGTGAGATCATCAAGTCCAGCCGCCAACCTGACCTACCAAATCCCGTCATTAAACCAGGTCCCTTAGTGCCGTATCCGCATATCTCTTAAATACCACCAGGGATGGGGGACTCCACCACCTCCCTGAGCAGCCCATTCCAATGCCTGATTAACCTCTCCATGAAGAAATTCTTCCCACTGCCCCATCTAAACCTCCCCTGGCGCTGCATGTGACCATTTCCTCACATCCTATCACTTGTCACTCAAGAAGAGACACTGACACTTTCTCACTGCAACTGCCTTCCAGGTGGTTGTAGAGTGCAGTGAGGTCTCCCCTCAGCCTCCTTTTCTCCTGACTAAACAGCCCCAGTTCCTTCAGTTGCTCCTCATGACACCTGTGTTCTAGTCCCTTCACCAGCTTCATTGCTCTTTTCCACACACACTCAAGCAACTCGATGTCCTCCTGTAGTGACGGGCACAGAACCCAGCCCAGCACTTAAGGCGTGGCTTCACCGGTGCCACGTACAAGGATACAGTCACTTCCCCAGTCCTGCTGCCACACTGCTCCGATGCAGGCCAGAGCACTACTGGTTTTCTTGCCCACCTGAGCACACTGGTGGCTCTCCTTCAGCCAGCTGCCAGCCAGCACCACCAGGTCCTGTTCTGCTGGATGGCTTTCCAGCTGCTCTTCCCTGAACCTGTGCTGCCACATGGGGTTGTTACGAGCTCGGTGCAGCACCCAGCACTTACGCTTGTTGAAAGTCATTCAGATGCTTTTTTCAGGCTTGGGTCACGGGCAGATGGCAGCAAAGCTGGAGGAGTGTCCCAGGCTTGGACTCAGACTGATGACATATATGCTGTACCCGTCACCTCATCGGGCTGCTGTGGTGCAGCGAGCTCATAGTCTGTTCAGTCCTCAGCTGTAAGTGTGCCAGCTACCGAGTCCAGATTCACTACCACAGCATTATGAGTCCTTCTGGTCCCGATAGCTACAGTATTAGTGCTGTAAAGGGACTGTTTTATTTTTAGTGTTTTGTACAGAAAGAATAGTTACTATAAAAATAAGATTTCTGCCTCACATTATTGCCATTGATAGGAAAATTATACTGTATAAAGAAATACGGTGTGACAAAAAGCCTTGAGTCTCACGTGCTTGGTTTCCAGACTACAGAGCATTTTAAATCAAAATTTTATAGAGAGAGAAGTTAATACTTCATGAGAAATAGATTGGTTGCATTTGCACACAACTCAAGGATGGCAAGAGACTGATTCATGCCGTTTGATGTGTACTTTTTCCTTTTGATCATTTTCTCCCAGCAATTATTTATAAAGGCTGGGCTTTTTTCCTACATTCAGAGATGTTGGTTCCACTGGTGTGTTCACAGAAGCCCTGAAAATGGCACCGTGGCTGCCAAACTGTTCTTCATTTTAACATTAAAATATATAACGTCAATGCAACTAGTTTAGGAAACAAGGATTGTCAGATGTTGAGATATCAATTTTATCTTTAGCTTGCATATGAACTAGTGAACGTGTCTTTTTCTAATTCTGTCACTTGACAATTCACATATAATACACAAGATATCATCTTTAGAGGATGGTTTATATGTAAATATATGTAGTTCATTTTGCAAGTGAACATGTAGACTTCTCTGTAGTAAGCAAGGCCCCTAGTTTGAGTAAGAAACCTTGCACTTCAGTTCCCATCTCTTCGGTACGAAGTATGGACAGAGCTGGTTGCAGATAAGGCGTGCAGTGAAACCTCTGGCTGTGGGAGATGCACAAGGTTCCCACCAGCCCTCTGTGATCCAGCTGCTCTGAGCTTCCTAGTTGTTTTTCACGTTATTCCAGAGGCACCTTCTTGTGATCCATCCCCTATTTCTACTTCCTGCTAACTTTCCTTCCCTGCCTGTGTGCCGTTTGTAGTTCAGAACACTTCTAATGAGTTTGTAATCATATTTCATTGTTTCTTTTGTTTGCAACCGAACCGATTGCTGGCACTTTCTGCCAAGCATTGGAACTTTGTTTGCAGCCTATGCCTTCGCTGTGACTTCTGCTTTCTGTGACTGCTACCTCTGCACGGGGTAAATAGCAGGGTACTTTGTTCTTAGGCTCGTTCAACAGGCTGAACGGCTGATCCAGGCTTTGAACTCTGGTAAACCCCTACATTAAATAGAGGCATTAACTCTATTGCTTGTTTTCATGTCGTTTTCTTCTCATGGTTGATGACTATGAATAAAGGGCCCAAAGAGAAATTCTGGTTTCTGTCATCTTAGCAGCATTTGTAAGCTCTTTTTGTCCTTAAATTACAAACTTCCCATTAAAATTACAATTGGACCTTTTGTTTCTTTGAAAAAGGGAGTCTGAAGAACGTGGTGTTGGTTTTGGGATATTGCTACAAGAGTGACACCGAAAATGACAAATACCACAAAGGTACCTGAATTGTGTTTTATTAGTTTATATTATTAGTGGAGTAGAAACTGTGATGCTTGGCTGCCCTCTGAGATATGTTTGGAGAGCTGATGACCAACATTTGATCTTCTCTTATCAAAATTATTATTAGTTTTCGTCATCTGTTGCGTTTCCAGGCTCCATACAAACAATAGCTTCCTAAATGGAGCAGATGAAGCTACTCTTGGAAGGGCATATAATTTTCTGGAAAACTCTATTTGGAGAGTAATTACCCTTGTCTGATTGGAGGATGTGTCAGATGGATTCCAGAGCGGCCTCCTGGAACACCCGATGTTATTGTGAACGATGTGGATGAAGAAATAACCTATCTGCTTTTCAGATTAGCAGACAGCACTTAGCTCAGAGAAGCCACGAGCGCAGTGGAGGACAGGACTGGAATTCACAACAGCCTTGACAGATAGAACAAATGGTCTGGAAGGAACTGGATACAGTTCAGTAAGGACAGATGTAATTAGGAGAGATCTGCTGTAGCAACATGAGGAAATGGTCAGTTTAAGCAGCAGTGCTGAAAAAAAGGTTTATTTTGATCACAGGCTGAACATGAGTCAACAGTGTCATGTTCCTGCAGAAGAGGCAAAAACCATTCTTGTGCCAATAGAAAAGTGGCTTCTCTAAGACATGGGAATTGATTCCTATGCTCTGCTGAGTTCTGATAAGGCCTCTGCTGGAGGAGCGCGTCCATTTGGGATGCTGCTGAATGATCTGAACTATTAGGAATAGTCCAGAGGAGAGAAACGTGACCTCTGGGGAAATATTGAAGATAAATTGCTTAATATAAAGAAAGCATAGAAAAGACATGACAGTAGGCTTCAAATAAAGAGGAAGGGAATAAACACTTCAACATATTAGTCCCTGTGGGTAGGATAAAGGCTAAGCAGTTTCTATTACAGCAAGGGAAATTTAGGTCGTACATCAGGAAGAGCTTCCTGACGGTTAGGATAGGGAGTGCTGGAATAGGAAGATAAAATCTCCATCTTTGTTTCTGTTTTTTTTTTTCCTAAGAACAGTTACAATTGATGCTCTCACCAATGCCCTGCTTCAGCTTTCTCCCATCCCTGTTTCTGACACTCCTGATAACGTGGCAATGACAGCATGAAGTTAAAGGCGGCGAGTGTAGACGAGCTGACTGCAGTAGGATAAGAGTCAAACTAGAGAGTGAAGAAGTGGCCCCTTTTCAGTATTTTCATTACCTTATGAAATCAGCTGTCAGTGAATGGCTTTTGAGCCTAGTAAGCATTCCAGGTATATCTGCTCAGAAACAAGGATGAAATTTTATGCAGGCACCTCGATATTAGCATTGGCCGTAGCTCAGGTCAACACCTGATGGCCCACGGGCACCAGAAATGCTTTCTGAAGTGCATTTAAATGGTTTCAAAACTGGAATCCAAACCACTGTGCAAGTTCAAATGGCTGTAACCCGTAACTTAATTACCACGCACAGGTGTCACACAGCTTAGCTTCCAGCTCCTAAGTATTATACCTCAGGCAATTAACGAGCAATTAAAAAGCGAGCAGACAAGCGATACCACTTCCATTTCCACAGTAATAATTTGCTCTATTGCCCTTTTCTTTTTGTTTTTCCCAGAATTACAATCCTGTGTGTCAGTGTGGGACATTAACCTCCCCCACGAAGTGCAAAACCTGAAGAAGCATATAGAAGTGAGACAGGAACTCGCTGAAAAAATGAAGAGCTTCACTTTGGACTGAAAAAAACCCTGCAAGTGCCATTCTCTTTTCTAGACTTGTACCCTAACTTACTGTGCAGTATTCACAGCTTCCTGTTGCTGGGCTCCTTGACTCAAGCCAGGAAAAAAAATGTCAGGATCTTCCCAAGTCATTGTGTACACCAAGAAGAAAGAAGGGTGTTACTTGTAATGTCTGAAAGGACAGAAAATCATTGAGAATTTCATAATCTAAAGTATTATTTAACATGTGTCTGTTTACTCATGAAGTTCTGCACCGAGCAACTGTGGCTTGGCTTCAGGATAACTTTGTTCATCTGGTTTTTGTTCCCTCTTAAATTGGGAATAAGCCAGGAGACTGAAAACAGCTCTGATTTACTTCATTGTCTCTACTGAGTCGACACTGTAATAAGAAGCAAAAGTGAAGGCTCAGTTTGCTTATTGCAGTCTGTACGCATGAGTTTCCTCTGATGATTCATGTTTTATTCATGTCAGAGCTCTCGACCTTGGCCAAAAGAAGGAAAATATTACATTTTATATAAATAGCCATATTTAAGGAGCATGTAATGGCTGCATCGCTCCTTGTGGAAACAACGGGCAGACTACAGTCTTTGCTTCTTCCATGGGTAATTGACATTTTCCATTGTGATCAGAAAACCAAACTGAGCTAAAATAATACAATTTCTCTAAACTCAGAATTGGAATACACCCACCAGTTCTGCATGTTGGTGCCCTCTTGCAGTAGTGCAGTCTGCCTTGCTCTGAGCGATGGAGTCACAAGGTTAGGAACATTTCCATCCACGTACATCTGTTGCACAGCTCACTTTTGAAAGCCAAGGGAAGAAACAGAGGGTGAAAACTCCTGATCTAAACGCTGCTACAGCTCTTACCACAAAGAAAGAAGCACGCTGCAGTTCTTGGTGCAGCTTGCTTGCTTCAGTCTGAGGAGGAAAAAGAACGGCACTTCAAAATACAGCATGGAGTTTTCACTTAGGCTTGTTTTAATTTATATAAATATTTGGGGGTAAGCAGTGAAACCTCAAGGAGTGCAGGAATTGGCCATCTCCCGTGCCTAACCGCCACCAGAACTTGTTGCCACACACCCCCATTGCTGCCTGCCCATCGCTCCAAGCTGCTGCTTACAGCCTTGGCCACTCTAAGTGCCTTTGTTCCATCCATCAGAAGACAGATTCCATTTTCCTGTCGTGATACCAAAAGAATAGGGTGCTCCTGAAAACCCATGGGGCGGCGTACTCTGAGCCACTGCTGAGTTTGTTCTCTGGAGCAGAAGGGTCAGCAGCCCACAGGCTCTCGGTCCCATTTTCCCAGTTTTAAAGAACTGATGTACCGGGACAGCAGCATTTACCGTGTCCAGCTCTGTCACTGTGCTATTTTCTGCCGCTCGTGCTGTGCGGACTCAGGATTCCTTTCAGATCTGTACCCCAGTTTTTTATGCATTCTTGTATTCTGCATACAGAAGATAATTTGCTATTTATATGGGATTTTATAACTCAGAAAATATATATTATAATGAATACATTTTAAAAAAAGATTATACATAATGCAGTTATGTTTATTTATGAGTCATTTTGAGATGTAAGCTTTCTACCTTTTTATTAAAGCTGTGCTTTGTTAACACAGTCTGCTTGCTCACTGCTCCATTTCCAAGGAAGAGCTCTTGTAGACAGCTTTTGTTGCGCTTGATCCCTTACGTCTACACTCTTATTTGCATCCCTAGTGAGGAGACGTGCTGTCCTGAGAGGGCCTTTCCCAACACCAGGAGGTGACCACGGGCAGCGCTGTCTCCCTGCAGTTCTTGTTCACCCATCAGAGGGCCATAGAATCATAGAATGGCTTGGGTTGGAAGGGGCCCCAAGGATCATCAAGCTCCAACCAACCTCCACATCTGATACTAGACCAGGCTGCCCAGGGCCCCATCCAACCTGGCCTCAAACACCTCCAGGGATGGGGCATCCACAGCCTCTCTGGGCAGCCTGTTCCAGCACCTCACCACTCTCTCAGTAAAGAACATCCCCTTGATATCCAACCTAAATCTTCCCTCCTTCAACTTAAAACCATTTCCCCTTGTCCTGTCATTATCTACCCTTGTAAAGAGTTGACTCCCCTCCTGTTTGGAGGCTCCTTTAGGTGCTGGAAGGCTGCAATGAGGTCACCCTGCAGCCTTCTCTTCTCCAGGCTGAACAAGTCCAGCTCCCTCAGCCTGTCTTCATAGTGGAGGCGCTCCAGCCCTCTGATCATCCTGGTGGCCCTCCTCTGGACCCTCTCAGATCCCTGTCTTTCCTGTATTGGGGGCCCCAGACCTGGACGCAGTGCTGCAGATGGGGCCTCACGAGGGCAGAGTAGAGAGGGACAGTCTCCCTCCTAGCCACTCCTCTTCTGATGGAGCCCAGGAGACCATTTGCTTTCCAAGCTGCAAGAGCACACTGCTGGCCCATGTTGTTTTTCATCCACCAGGACCCCCAGGTCCTTCTCTGCAGGTCCAATCTCTCTCAAGGATTGCTCCTGTTGCTCGGAGAGGAAAACCCACAGACTGAACATGGCCTATGGGGTGAGTGTCACAGGAGTAACAGCCACAGAGCCAACAGCAGCCAAACGAAGGACAGGAGGTCACCACAAACACAGCTAAGACGGCCACTGCTGGGGACTGGCCTCCTCTCCCAGCAGCAACGTGCTGAGCAGAGCACAAGCCCTATCAGATGTGATGCTGCCCGCATACTTGGGATAACATCCAGCATCTAAAAACTGAAGATAATCTTTACTTCAAGAAAAGCCTCTTTGCCCATGGGAAACAAGCCGCACGGTTGGGCTGGGAGGTAACACCTGAGCTCAACATTTAATTTAGCCCACGTTGCTCAGAACCATGCAGCTGAAGGATATTGAGCTCTGCACCTAAGGCAGCAAACTGCGCAGAGGGAGCTGAATACTTCAGTATTGATTTTTGTATTTTCTGCCTCAGGGTTGTTGACTTCATCTCATTCCTTTTATTGGTTCCTTACTCTGGCAAATTACACAGAGCAGAGTCAGCTGCACGTTAATTTTACCTTATTTACAAGCAGTCCCGGGTAATCATACTGTAAACAGGTTATACAGGCTGATTTGACACCCTCTCTGGTTTATGACCCATCATTCTTCATCTGAACCGTCACACCTGCTCGTGTCCCTCGCACCCAGTCCTGCCAGGGAGCCGACTACTGAGATCCTCCCAGAAGCCACGTGAAGGCGTGTGGGAGAAGCGCGGCTGATCTGAGACAGCAGCACAGCTTCGCCAAGGGCAGCCAGTGCCCGACCTGGCTGGTGGCCTTCAATGATGGAGCGATGGCAGCAGTGGACAAAGGGCAACTGCTGTCAACTACATGGACTTGTGCAAGGCCTTTGACGTGGTCCCAACACCACATCCTTCTCTCTACATTAGAGAGAGGGATTTGAAGGCTGGACTACTCAGTGGATAAGGAATTAGTTGGATGGTCACAGGCAGAGGGCTGTGGTCAACGGCCATATGGGTGGAGGCCGGTTATTCCATGAATGCCAATGCTTCCTTACAGACAGGGTTATTTGTCATTACTGCCACATGATAACCATGGCAAGGCACCTGGAGCAAGGAAGATGGAGAATCCCTGTTACAATAACCATTTCAGACACCAGAGGCAGCAGGGCGCTGGGCAAGGGCTGGGCAGCAAGAGTGCTTTCTAACAACCAAAAAGCACAGCGGCCAAACAAGCGCAGAAAGGCTCAGCAAGTGAGGAGAAGATGGCATTTTGCTCTCAGTCTGCCATGTAGAGAACTGCACCAACCATTCCTCTTGTCACATTTTTCTGGCCTTTCTGTCAGCCATCCAAAATCTGCCGCCAATTCCCATTACTTGTCTTCAGAGGACCAGTTTTTCTGATCAGAACTGGCAGGTGCTTGCTCTTCTGCCTGAATCAGTTCCTCAGCCATACTGGGAACCCATCACAAGACTACTACAACGCACAGTCATAATAAAAAACTCATTCTGGGCCTTTGAACAAACGTAGAAAATAATTTTAAAAGTACACTTGATGTCTGCCTCAGGACTTCAACCCCCGCCCCGGCTCCTGTTTGATCAAGCGACAGCTGCAAGAACAACGTGGGCCTGCAGCAGTGCCAGGATGGCGCCTGGTGCCTGCTTCACTGATTTGAACTGAGCACTAAGCTGGAAGTATTTTTTAGAAGTTCTTAAAAACGATCTTATCAGCATACCCCTAGAACAAGGGATTTGTTAAGACTGGTCCGTGACAACTCCACTAAAACCAACAGGAAAGTAGAAGCTAGTTAATCTTTCCCCTGAAACCTTTTCCTCCACATCGCTGTTGTTTTCTTGCTGCCTGAGAAGGCAGGAGAGTGCCGGCAGGTACGCTACGCTCTGCTCTTCATCCCTGCAAACGCTGTCATTAATTACAGGGAACAGACCGACAACAGTAAATCATTGCGGTGTCTCTTGTGTACGGGAACATTCACTTCCACCACAGTCCATGAGTGGAACTGACCTGAAAAGTTAAGATGGGTGGGAAAGAGGAAAGAAACGAAAAGCCTTCTGTGGCAGTTCCATCGATCTGCCTTTCCCCCACCTTTCATCCACCTCCCAGTGCTCTGCCCCCCCAAAACCAACACCCGCACAGCAGTGGGGACAGGCATCTGGGTGGCTGTGCCAATTTAGATCCTTCCAGAAGGGACGGCCCGCATTTCCCCGCAGCCACGGACAGGCGCTGGGTCACCCTGCCTGGTGACGGGGCGCGGTGACCCCGCGCACAGCTCCAGCCCTGCCCACACAGGGCTGTGGCAGAGAGCCACCGAGCCGCACATAGTGAACCTTGTTACGTTAATGCCAACCCTGCTGCTTTCTTTTACCTTGGCATCTCGGCAGCCACACGGAAGGCATCCGTTCGCCCCCGCCACTCCCAGCTCCTGCAGCACTCCCAGGGCTTGCAGCTGAAACATTACACCACAGGAGCGAAGGCCAGGGCTCAGAACAATGTCAGCTGGGCACCATCCTCCTCACAGGTGAAGCACGTGGGAGGCGGCTCAGCACAGGGCTGGCTCGGCTCCTGGCAGACATTTGGAGGCTTCCCTGTGGCCACCCGAAAGCCTCGGCCTCAGCTGTTCCAGCCGCCCTGCTCGCCACTGCTGACCCGCAGCTCCTCGGGGCTGGGACTGCTCTGCAGGTGGCAGCGGCAAAACCTGGGTCCTAAACTGGGGAAATGCCCCCTAAGATGGGTTGAGACTTGACACTAAGTCACGGGGAAGCCCCTTTCACGCACCGGCTCAGGTCTCCCTGTACCCATTTCCCACTGAACACCCCCAAAGCCCACACGAATACTGCCATTTCTAAGCCTACTACCTCAGAACTTAGAGCAGGGTGGATGTTTTTCCAACCCATCCTGACCAGACCTTGCCAGGAAGGGCCTCAGGAGGAGGACCAGAAGCCCACCTGCTCCGCACAGCGCTGCTGGGCCAGCAAGCACAACTGTTCCCTCCCCACCTGAATGCGGCAGCTGCAGCTCTGTGTCAGCAGCTGGCAGCAGCTCAAAGGATGCTGCCATATTGCATTGCATGAGTAAAGGTTCAGTGACTTCCACATCACTTCAAAAAAGTTCAACTTGAAAGGTAAATTTCCAAACTTAAAATCCCTTCTCTGGCTGCAGCTCCGAGAGCAACGGCATCCCCACCTGGGAGTGGGCAGCAGGCCTGTTCAAATGCCACAGTTGTTCAGTCACTCTTAGTAACAGCTGCTAGCCAGGTAATTAAGCTGCAGTAAACAGTAATCCTCAAGTGTTCTCCATCTATCACCTCCTCCCCCCACCCCACAGCTATCTCCCCAGTTCAGCATTGTGACTGCACAGAGCTGAGTCCTGCTGGAAAAAGCCTGAAATCACCATGGCCAGAGCTGAAGAGCCAACATCCAGCTTCTGCCAGCTCCCAGGGGCAGCATGCCCAGGGTGGGGGGCTTTGCAAGCCACATCACTCATTGGTGGCACTCACACCGAGAGGAGCACTGGTCCTGGGACTGTGAACATCTCTACAGATGTTGGGGTGGCCAGCAGGGAGAGGGAGGTGATTGTCTCCCTCTGCTCTGCCCTCATGAGGCCCCATCTGGAGTTCTGCACCCAGGCCTGGAGCCCCCAGCACAGGAAGGACACAGAGCTGTTGAGGCAGGTCCAGAGCAGGACCACGAAGATGATCAAAGGACCAGAGCACCTCTCCTGTGAAGAAAGGTTGAGGGAGCTGGGCTTGTTCAGCCTGGAGAAGACTCCGGGGAGACCTCATTGCAGCCTTCCAGTCCTTGAAGGGAGCTTACAAGCAGGATGAGGATCAACTTCTTACATGGTCTGACAGTGACAGAACAAGGGGGAATGGTTTTAAACTAGAACAGGGGACATTTAGGTTAGATGTTAGGAAGGAATTATTTACTGAGAGTGTGGTGAGGCCCTGGCACAGCTGCCCAGAGAAGCTGTGGGTGCCCCATCCCTGGAGCTGCCCAAGGCTGGGTTGGATGGGGCCCTGGGCAGCTTGAGCTGGTGGGGGGCAGCCCTGCACACAGCAGGGACTTGGAACTAGATGATCTTTACGGTCCACTCCAACCTAAGCAATTCTATGATTCTAAAATTATGTCATAAAATCAGATTCTGCACAAATCCTTCTATGTGGAAGCCAAAGGAAGGCATTTGCCTTCAGCTCTGTCCCAGAGAAGGCAAGCTACCGCCCAAGGTAAGCTTCTAATTTACTGACCACAGAGACCCCAAACTGAACCACCAAAGCAAAATGAAGCAGCTGTAGGCACAAGAGCAGCCATGGCTTGAGCCTTGGGAACACATAACAGAAGCACCATGTCCCACGCACCTGGCCTAAGTGAGCATCATCCCTGAATGCAGCACAGCTGCTCCCGTCCCTGCTGGAGGGGCTCTGGCAGAGCACAGCCACACACTCAGTTGGCACGGTCTCTCACCTGCTTCCTATTTTCACATAATTTTGGCAAATTTCCATCAGACTTCCACACCAGCAGGAAAACTTGAGATGGGACCAGGAGCAATGCTGTTTAATCTCCATGAAATAAGCGCCTTTACAGAGGGTGATGCGCTATCATTACTTCCTGAAGTGACACCAAAAATTCTAGTACTGTGCTACTGATTATAAAAATAGAAATTTCCCTGGGGGTCTAAGGTAGGAGCAGGAACTCTGTTGGAAATAGTGACAAGAGGCTGCAAGTCCTGCCACATGCCTCAGCTCCAGCCCCATGGAGCTTGGGCAGCCTCTGTGCCATCAGTCCAAAGAGACATCAGGTGAGGGCTGAGAGGTGATGCTCCCTCCCAGATCCCTGCACTCAACTAAATTAAACTAAACTCAATTAAACCAACTGCAATTACATTCCTCCTGTTTTAAAGAGCGCTGACAACACGTTATACAGGACACAGTGCCATATCCTTACATAGAAGTACACAGTCAAACAACAAGACAAAAGCCAACTCCCTGACCTTGCCTCTCTCTGTACAGCTAATCACATCTGGATGCACACCTGATATACCCACCTCTGACAGTTCCTAAGCAACTGTGCTGGCTTCTTGGAGCTCAGTTCCCCGCAGCAACCTCTGAAGAGCTTGCAAGGATCTCTGCAGGGCAGTGGTGAGTGGGGCGGTGCTCGCAGCCCTGACCCAAACCCAACAGAAGAGCTCCAGCCAACATGGCCACAAGCCGCCCCCTGAGCACAGCGCGTGGGCAGAGGAAGGGCTGGCACCGCAGCCATGGTGCGTGGGGCCCCAAACAGAAAGAGCCGAGCACCCTGCGAGCTCGCCTCTGCAGCACTCACCACAACAGGTACCTCTGCCTTGCTTGGCTTTCTCCTGCCCACCCAGGCACCTTGCCATTCCGCTTCCCGCTGAGCCACAAAGCAAGCAAGCCCCAGACGGAGCTCCTGCAGGTAACAGCTCTGGCTACATCCTCACCTTGTTCTTTCTCTACTTAGATACATTTTGCAAAAGATCTCAAGTAACACTGAAGTCTGACATCCTGACGGAGAGATTTCATAGTGATTTTTCAGTGCAGTGCAATTCCGGCTCTTGGGCGCTGGGTCTGGAGGGTACTCCCCCCTGCTAAAACACAAAGAGCAGCAGCAGCAGCTTACTGTGTCATCCTGCGCCCTAAAGCAACAGGGTTACTTGAGAAATACCTGCTTACATTCTCTTCCCACCTCCTCTTGTCTAACTACATGTGGAAAAAAAATAAAAGCCTTAATTTCTCTTATGACTTTTTGGCAGCACCCGTTTCTCCTAGGCCTAGAAGAAGTGCTGCATTCCACACGGAGGGACAGGGCTTCCCACCTGTAGCAGGCCGGCAGCTCCACGCTGCCCTCCCCACCTGACGCTGGGACAGCCACATCCCCACACAACGCTCAGGCGCTCAGACGGAGCCCAGATGACTGTTCTATTCCCACTGACACAGCCCACACCCCAGGAGACAATTACAGAAGCAGGGCAAATCCCAAACCATTCCAGCTGGAAGAAGCAAGGCAGATTTTTTTTTTTTTTCCCCCAGAAATACAGCAGAGAGGGACTGGGCAGCCAGAGTAATCTATAATTGACACGCTGTGAACACACCTTACCAAGGTTAAGAGCTTCTTCCCGCATTCTCTTTCCACCATATTAGAGCCAAAGTTAAAAACACAACATTTTGACCATCTTTCCTGACCCAGAAAATGATCATTTGCCATCTACCACCTCCCCTTCAGGGCATACGCATCACAACAACATCGGCATTTATTATTTCCCTTGGGGAGCCCATTCCTTTCATTTTTTTCATACTACACTCTTCACTTCTTGCCCACAATGCAGATCAACCCAACCAAACAAACCTACCACTTCAATAAACTACTGTTTTCTCTGGAACACCCTTGCATGCACCGGCTTACCCAAATGACAGCATGCGGTACACAGCCAAGGGGCACCAGCTGTAACAACCAAACTTCCAGAGGGAGAAGGCAAACAGCGCCACAAACGCAGAAGTTCAGACGATCCCACGTTCAGTCTGCAAAGCAGCGCCTCAGATCTGGAGGTCAACCCTAAATTTTCTTCCATTACCAAGTCGCTGTCACACAAGCCTTGTTCTAGATCGAACAATACAAATACACCAGATGAAGATTTCAGACTCAACAAGCCATTTGGCTCTTTTATGTGAGAATAGAAAATAACACTTAAGTTCTGGTACAGAAAGTCAACTGAGAT
Source organism: Numida meleagris (assembly GCF_002078875.1). Classification (NCBI taxonomy): domain Eukaryota; kingdom Metazoa; phylum Chordata; class Aves; order Galliformes; family Numididae; genus Numida; species Numida meleagris. Next base: position 14,817,611 of record NC_034409.1, on the reverse strand, counting down.
GAGAATCTCCTACCAGCACAGTTTGTTTTGTGCAGCTAAAAAAAACAGGTGTTAGGGCTGAGCCCAAAGTAGAAGCAGCCCAAGCTGTAGGAGGGAAGAAACCTCAGAGGGAAATGCTAAAGAGAAATGGGAACCCAGAACTTACAGCTTCTGATCTTCATTCTCACTGAGGGCAAGAGCTTGTTTTTCAAGTTGCTGAGCTTTAATGAGTGTTAAAAAAAACACCAAAAAACCCCCATAAACTCCCCAAAATAGAAAAGCACAAAAGCTGGCTGTTACCTCATGGACCAGGCTTCCCTGACTTCTGACTTTCTCAACAGTCAGACCGAGCAAGGGACTCTCCTTGTTTCCCACACTTTATTTAGTTACTTCATGCTACTTCTCAGTTTAGGAAGCCTTGGCTCTGCACAGAAAATCAGCTAAATTATTTATGTGTTCATCACCGAGATCCAAGCTCCTGGTAAATTACATTAACAGAAGCTAGCAAAACCTGACAACATCACAAAGACTTTTATTTTCCTTAGTCAGCCCCTGGTAAGGCCAAGGTCAGCGTAATCTCCTAATATGTTATTAGATCAGTTCTGCCGAGAAGGAATCACACTATTATTATCTTTTCATCCTGGAGGAATAACTTTAAGCACAGGTGTACGCCCATAGTTCAGCTGTAAGAGGATGGTCTTTAGTTTCTCAAAGCACCAGCTGCATTAATTATTGTTAATTAACTCACTCTCAATAGCATATTAACAATATAAACTGATATTGCTCTTTTTGTTTATTTTACAAAAACCTTCATGAACAGTAAGGATGAACTCTGCGGATCCCTCCTCACCATTTGTTTGCAGCAAAATGATTCCGATTCCCTGAAGCCACCTCCTGCCTGGAGACCAACTCTGCTGCTCCCTGCCCGGACTAGCAGACTTCCCAACCAGCCTGAACCCCATGTTTCTATGATGTACAACTGAACCAAAGCCAGGGAGCACCTTGTTCTTTCGCTCTCCACACTCTGGATTTACATTCCATGGCTTGCATGCTAGCAGCAAGGGTAAAGGAAAGCTGCATTAAAGAAACTAAGAAAAGGGCATATAAAGAGTTACCTGATCTTTTGTAAATGAGTCAAAACTATGCAGAGATGCCTCACTTAAAAGGCTTCTTATTCCAACTCAAAAACAGTGCCAGGCACTCCAGGAACCCATTCTCAGAGGCCTTGGGCACCTCCACAATAAACACCAGAAGTGATGGCTAAGCAGCTATATGAAAACGGAGGAACTCCTCTGCTCCGCATTGTGTTTCTTCCTCTAAGGAATGAGAGACTACAGAAAGGCAGAGGCTATGACCAACGTTATGGCTTGGGCTCCAACTTATTCCAGAGTCCTCTCTGTCTTCTTTAGGACTTTCTAGATTTGCTCCCCACTTGTATCTTAGCCCCCGCTTTCAGTCATTAAAACAAACAAGAAAATCCAAACCCAGTTTGCACACCCTAAGAGAAAACTCCGGCTTTACTACCGTCCCTCTTTGCTTGCTGCCCAGCCCTCCACACATCCCAGTTGTCCTCTTTTCTCACTGGAGGCTGCTAGCTTCCCAGGCACAGAACTGAGATCACTAAGCAGACCCTTCAGCAGCTGACAACAGCCAAAAACATTCAGCTTGACCACGAATACTGTACTGGCAGGAACGCTCCTTTAATCTCCAGAGGATGGTCCACTGCACTGGTCTCACAACCTCCAGTGACTCCATACGCACTTAAAAAGAGAAAAAGTGACATAAATTGTTGTTTGTTTTTGTAGAGGTTTCACTTTTCACCGCCCATCAGCACTGTGTCTCTGTATATTGCACAATGTTCTCTTTATTATAAAAAATGTCTTCTGTATCAGGCAGGAGGAAAGAGAACTCTCTCAGGAGGTGCTAATGTGCACTGTTGTCTGTAGTTAGAGGTAAGTGGTTGCTTGTGTGGCCATCAGGAAGGGGGTCCTAGTCAAAAAAAAAAAAAACAGTGGTATGAACGGCTTGTCCAGGAACATAACCTCCCCCTTGCCCCAAACACACATTTCTTCATTCTCAAGTATTTTCGGTATGACTTTCACTTGGCCTCCAAAAATTGTGTAATTTTTATCATTCAAATCTATTTACCTTCCCTCCTCTCCTTCCACTCAGGTAACCTTGTCAAGAGAAAGACAGAAGTCTTAAAGGCTACCTACAGACTAAATTGAAAAAATAAAAGTGAAGTAAAATCAAGTAGTTGCTAGAGGAACGTTACTACTGATGTCCTGTGAAGGGAAACGTTAACACTGCTCAGCTCTTACACACTGCCCGGCAGCAGCCCCACAAGCTCAGCAGCAGCAACACCGCACCCCTGCAGCACATATAAGTAATATAGCAAGGATGACAATGGAATATAGGGAAATCCTTAAGAGACTTGGTTTAATCAAATCAGCTCCTTAGAAAACACCCTGCTTCCTTATCTGTTCAGTTTTCCAATTTCAAAAGTTGCAGAATCTTTGCTAAGATGTATGTCAATGGGAGGGTCACGGTGAGCAGCTCATACTCCCCTGGGGCCAAAACCCAAAGCTGTCCTACTTTGTAACAACTCCAAATTCTTATCATCCACCTTCACGTAGCTGTCACACTTTATTTAAGAAGTAGTTTTTCTTACCGATGTAGATCTGTAAGAGCCCAGTCTGAAACGGCAAAAAATAACTTCTGCTACAAATCTCCCAAAGCCATGTAAAATTCCTGCCACGTGAAACATGATTCAAATTGTCACAAGTAGTAAGGCTGAAGTATTTATGGAAGTATTACAACAACATTCTATACAACAATTAAACGTGATACATTGCAATAAAGCAGTATGTAAAACGCTAAGACATCAGCGTGAAAAAGGAAACATCAAGGAGGGAAACAAGACTGTAACACTCTGAAATGCATCAATAAAAACAAGAGCAAGGCTATCCAAACAAATGGAATTGCCTCTGCATTGCTTTAAGGGTGAAAACACATTATGTGAGACAGAACCATCTACACTGCCAGACAGCTCTTAGCTTAAGGCCCCTTCAAGTGAAAGCCAAGAGAACAAGTAACTTCCAAGCAAGATACCCTATTATGCCTTGACTAACAAAGTTAGTTGTGTCTTTTTGACTTAGTTTATTTCCTTTGAAGACCAAACCCTGCAGTACATTGACAAGTTACATGAGAAAAATCTTCCCAATGACTTCAGATAGAAACGTTGCCTCAACTTTCAGCACTGCTCTATCACTGGATCCCAACTACAGAAAATACAAAGAATATCAGAAGGGAACAGCAGGTACCCTCCAGACACAGTGCACTGGGACACTAAAAACGAGTGTACTTTATTGCACATTTCAGCCCAAAGAAATGAGCTCTTAACCCTAAGCCTGCTGGAGATTCAGGACTCCCTGTAATTTATCCATACTATAATCACAGCGACCTAAAAATGAAACAAACAAAAAACATCCCATAAACTAAGAGGACATCAGAGGGAAAACACTGATAGTTACCTGTCGTTGAAAAAATTCCCCCAATAATGCCACAGAGCCGTACTAAGAACTGCCAAAAAGGCATGTGTTCTTCTGTCACTGTCACCATAAGTGAACTGATATCGTACTTCATGAATATTCCTGACACTCCATGACTGCCAGCTGCGTGGTTAATTACTCTTTCCTGCAAGATGAAAGAGAAGTACAAGTTAGTTGCAGTCTCATTGGTCAGAAGGAAAACAACAGAGGCGACGACAAAACTACTTCATCGGACACTAAGAGTCAGCGTCTTGGTGAATTCCAGGAAGTGCACTGCTGTAACACAGCGCCCCAGCTCCGACTTTCTGCACTGCTTCCCTGGAGCATCTCTCGAGATTTACACGTCCCAGAGGATTTAATGGCTGGTTCTTAAAAAGCACCAGAGAAGATCCCAAACTAGAACACACCATCACAGAAATTTAGAAGCTTAAGTTAAATTAGACCAATGCTTTTTTTTTTTTTTTTGCTCACTGTACATTTATATGCCAAAATCCATTACTTTCACCGACAAAAAAAATAAAAATGGGGTTCTTAAGTTTCTGGGATCTGAAAACCCAAATCTAGGCCTCTTCAAAATGTTTGTCTGAAGTGACCTGACCGAAAATAATCACAGATGAAAATAACTTACATAAAAATGATAACCAACTTGCCATGACTACTCTAAGTGGATCACATTCCTCAGTTCTAATGTGTTCACTGAAACCCCCCCATCCTCACTTTTGCAATTTCTTCCCAAATTCTTATGTAGAAAAATCCCAAAGAGGAGAGCATTTACTAGCATTCTGTTGTTAGGGAAGCGCTGATAAATGCACTGCCAGGTAAATCTGGCTGAAAATAAGCAAGAGCAGCAGAAAAGAACCTAACTGGCTGAAGACAAGCTCAGTCATGTCTAGGCCAGAAAAAGACGACAGACAAGCAAAACTGAACAGCAATATATCATAGCTCCTTTTCATCTAGATTTAACATAGCCTGTGCTCAAAAAGTATGCGAGAACAGTACAAAATCAAAGCAGACTACCACTTGACAAGTTGCCTTTTTGTACTCAGCTAACGTTGACCTAAGCTGTCCTGTTGCTTTTGCTATCAAAACCAAGAGGATGACAAAATAACGTATTGGCTATTGATACAAGCTCACAGAAATTTTACAGCAGTTAAAAAAAGGGCACAGAATGTTTTCTGTATTTCAAGAGCATGACAACAGTGAATGTTAGAAGAGAACACTCAAAATTCTACCATCAAAAAATATATAGATCTTTTTCCTCAACCATTTTGGTCTGCTTGCTTCTACTGCTGCAGATTTAATTGCTGCTTGCTAAAAGCTGCTGAAAATAACTAAGCTTGTATCAGGTATCTTGGATATCAGTGAAGCTTTGCTAGGATTAAATCCTTCTAACACATAAACACAGTATCTCAAAATTCAGCAACAGTGGAAGTGATTCTGCCTGCACCATTCAAATTGCTTTCACCACTGGCAACTGAACCTTACTGCACTCCTATTTTAGCCACAGCTAGCTGACCGCCTTTCTCTGGGTCTTCATACTCTTATACAATAAACACCTTAATTTGCTCAATGATTAATTGCTAACAGCCTTTCCCAGCTCATCTGCTGGGGGTGTTTGGTTTCCAAAGGTAATCACAACAGGGCAACCTACTGAGAGGGAGCAAGCAGCTATGCAAAGCCACTTCACCCCTGATCAGAAGTTCTTCTATTCGAGACAATGTTGCACCATTCCTACAAAATAAAACTATCAAGTAATTTCTGAACTTCCTATCGACCCAAGGCTTTGTCCTTACCTTTCTCCTCAGCTTCCATTTTTAATTAAGCTTTTCAAAGAGTTTTTTTTTCTTGGCTTGAGAATAAAAGATCAAAACAGAGCTCAGTGTCTGGAAACGACAAGACACATAGCTGGCACATGTAAGGCCTTCTTTCTTACTGACAGCAGCCTTTTAAACTGGTGTCTCGTGATTTGCCCCGGTACCACACTGCAATAACGACGTTCTTTATGGATTCAGCATTAAACCAGCCTTTCTCCAGGCCCAGAAGAACTTGAAGGACTCCAGTCTGGAGAATACTGAAAGTTGGTTGTTCAGCAAAGGCTAAACAAGATAGCTGAGAGACAGAAATGCCTTGTGTGTGTGGTTTTTTGTTTTTTCCATACAAGCCATCAATTCCATTTCTAATGCTCCACAACTGTGTTGATAACATGAAGGGACATGCAATTTTCATTCAATTGTCACAGAGATAAACACCCAAAGGATTAAGTACTTTTAAGACTACACACAATATTCCAGACCTGCAATGTAGAGCTTCACAAGCACCAGTAGTAGCATCCAGTTAAGTAGAAATGCCTGGATATCCATCATTAATTCTACATGCAACATCAGACTCAAGATTTACAGATGCAAAAACACTAATGCAAGAAGTCAGCATGCATCACTAAGCATATATATAAAGTTCTCACACGTGAGCTTTTGTTAAGGCCAACCACTGCTAGATTTTCCCCTGCATGGTTTTCTCTTATTTCCACTTACCCTTTCTGTCACTGAAAATTGATGAGTTTCTGCTGAAATTTTGTAGGTATGGAGTTTGGTTGGCACAACTGTGATAAAATACTGGAACATCTGGTTGTCTAAAAGAAAACAAATCTCAGTGTTGAATTAAGTATAGACCAAAACACCATCCGAGACGCAGTCACAAGGAACTCAAACAGTAATTATTAAAGCAGTTAACCAACTAAGCTGTTTACACTAAGGACATTCTTCAAGGTGTCCCAGCACTGCCAAGCATACTTGAGCACCGTCTGCATGAACAAAATCAGTTTCTATGGGGAAGACCTACATCAAATCTGTACTCAAACTCATTTTACCCACGTAATGAAAATACTCATTAAAATCAGGCCACTTAAGAGCTACAAGTGAAATGCATAGTGTTTTCCAGGGCAGCAGAATGAGCAAGTTTCACAGTCACTTCTTACATTACACATACTGCAACAGGCATTCTCTCTCTTGACAGTGGTTCAAGGTTTTAGGTACTTAGTTGTCTATGAAAAAACAGGATTCCTTCTAAACTGGTTAAGGTTTCTCCTACAATAACACAGTCTTCTAGAGAATTCTTCTAAACCAATCATCAGCAGACTTACGCATTTATGACTGCTGTCTTCATTCAACTCCCTAAGAAAACAAACATTGCAAAACTGAAGCAATTCACTTCAGTAATATAAAATTGGCTAGAAGACCCAACAGACCAGACTTTGAGGCAACACCAGCTTTAGAAGGTACTAGCAATCACTTGCGCGTGGGAATGGAAGTCAGAGGATAAGAAGTAGGCATCTATGTAAAGGAGGTCCCTATATTCCTTTATTTATTCATAGGAAACCAGTGAAATACAAACCCTTCTTGTAGCTGCCTCACAAAATGTATCACAGAAGTGACAAACCAAACACAGGAAGAGAATTTAAGATTCCCTGTGTCATTTTGTTTGTTTTGTTGCTGGTAGGTTTGGGTTTTTTGTGTTTGTTCTTTACTTCTTCTTCAGAGGACAGTTCTGTGACCTTCCTGCCCAGCACACAGTTGCAAAATTCTTCCCAGCTTGTTCAGGCACACAGTAACTTCAATACAACTTCCGGACAAAACTGTAGATGAGCTTCAGCACAACAGTGAAGTCCATCAATACCGACATTGCAAAGAAACTTCATTTAAGATGCCATGTCAGCAACTCAGCAGTGCTGTGTTCACTATAAATTTAATAAGGCATACTGGTTCTAAGTCTGAGCATTCGTGAAATATGATAATGTTTCATATGTAATTACTGAATCAATATAGAAAGCAAGAGGCTTTTTTTAAAAAAAAAACAACACAACACTTACGATCTGATGCTATTTTTTCTGTTCCATCCAAGGGATTGATAATTCCTGGAATAAGCTCTCCAAATGACAGATGATCTATTCTATGTGAGAAGTTATAAGCTGAAAAACAATGGAGAGGAATGAAACAACTTTTTAAAGCTATGAGATTCTGTACCTTTCTCAGAGAAAAAGACTCGCCTATTTCTCACACTACAAAACACTTTAATTGGAAGATTTATCACACCAGCGTGCATTCCAGTGGATTTGTGCCTGTGACTGCATCAATAAATCCACACACATATTTCAAACAACACGAATTCAAAATATTTAAGAAGAAATTTAATTTCTGTAGAAAATAAATTGTAACACAAATTACATCTTTAACCAACCTAGGAGCTGAAGAGTTAAAATTTAGTGATGGGAAATCACCCGTTAGCCAAATACTGAAATTCTGCAATTCTGGTGGTTGTACATAGTAGCATTAAAAAGACTAAATATTCAAAAATTAAACGTACAGAGGAAGCACCAGACAACTATCAAGTTACTACACAGCTTGACTTTGCTAAGATATGCAAGTTTTACAGTATATACTTGTGCTCATGGCCAGACATCTGGGGGTTTAACTAATTAAGCACCAATAAGTCACCTGTGCCTTTCAACAGGTACCACAGCAACACATATTTAGTAGCTAAGATTCAGAAACCAAAAGCGAAGCTCCTAGAGACAGACGTTAAAAATTCTTAACCTCTTGAAAAACAGATTTTATAAGAAATTGGTATTTTGGACTGAAATAAAGGAATTTCACATGGTATCTGTGTTACAACAAAATATACCTGAGATTTCTATTACATTATCATACTATAGAAGCAGCCTAAAGATAACACTAATAATGTTAAACGAAGGGGGGGGAATGGGGAAGGTTAAATTACTACTGAGTAATAACATTTCAAAGAATACTATTCACATCCTTCTGCAATGCCGTTGCCCAGCTGGAACATCACTCCAAAACCCTATGTTAATATATGAGCCAGAAGAGTTCGTTCTGAAAGAAATGATGCTCATTTGTACAGAGATAATAGAAAGAACTTACACTCATGGCTTACGAGAGCTGCCAAGTGTGCGTGGCCTCGAGGGTGTGGTATAGCCCTAAAGAAAGCAAAATATGTTTTATGGAAAACTTGCTTAATGAACCCATGCAGAAAGACACAGTTTTCCTAAACTGGACCATGCAGACACACATTACCTCTCCCCTCTATTTTCAGTAACACCAGAGAGAGAACTTTCATTGATTTATATATTAGGAGTACAACCAATAACCAGGTAACCACCCTAACAATGAGGAATGAAGGAGACCAGTTAAGAAAGCTCCCAAAGGAAAAAAAAAAAAGGAAAGAAAAACAAAGTCCAAAACGGAAAGAGGAGCATGTTTAATAGAAATACAAACATAACAACAAGCAAAAGGAAGCAAGGGAAAGCAAAATTCAGGGTTAAGAACTTCAGCCAGGAAGAGAGAAGCGATGACAGACCATATGAAAGACCAAAACAATTGGCTCTGGAAAGGGCTTAAGAACTTTGACATCTATGTGAGAGGTGGCTCAAGAGCAGGCAGAAGAGACACTTGGAGAAATATCCCCACAAAGACATCAGCTGGAATTCCATGTGGATAGATTAGAATACAGACTGAATGCTAAGACCTCTCTGAAAGTGGCAGCAGAAAGCGAGGACAGCCAAACTGGAGGGCAGAGAAAAACTTAACGTAAATTTGTCTGAGATGCAGCTAAGCTAATACCATTAGAGAAGCTTATCAGAAACTCTCCTCAAATCAAGAGGAATGGGAACTTCGGTTCCTCACTATGCTTCCGTAGCTACACTATCTCAGGACTGAAAAGACACACGTCTACATGTTAGTCATGTTTGTTAACTGCAGTAACAGAAAGGAGAAGTTGGGACAGGCCCAAAGAATGGAGGCAGCTACGAGCAGCCTGTTCCATATCTTATGTTTACAGACATGCTCTAAGACATTGGCATTACCCACTACACCACATGCAAGGGGAAAGAGCTTTTGTTTTAACAGCGTAGAAAAGGCACCACATGGAAAACACATTTGTATGGGACAAATAAAAAAGTCATTAATTTCAAAGTTAAAAGCATACAGACATATATACATGCATGCACTATATACAATGCAGAAGTCATTTTTTTGATCTTTTATTCTCAGAAATTGAACAGAACATACTTGCCCACAGTTATGTGAAAATTCCCTGCCACTTTATTGACATACAGATGACCGTGAATTCTGCATGCATCTGGAGACTCTAATGAATTATCTTCCCTGTTGGAACAAAAGCAACATAGAGAGTACTTGAGAATATTCACTGTCTAGTAAAAATAACATAGTATACTTAGATTTCTTTTGCCTGGAACAAAGACATAGTGTCATCGTCTACCCCCCGTCATATTCTTCTGGAATGGTAGGAAGGAGGGAAACAAATACAGATCAGCTTGCAGAAGCCAGTAAGCTTTTCCTTATACTGGTATTCAGAGATACGGTCTACAAACCTAACTTGCAACTCTTGAACAACTGAAAACATCCTAAGATCTTACAAATACCTTGCTGCCCTGTGGATTCCAACCCCCGTTACTTCTGACAGAGAAGGTCTGTTCAGAGATTTTTGTTGCTACAATGTGCAGACCAAAATGCACGTCACTTAACACTGCAGCAAAAATAGCTTTCGAAATTTATTTTTTATGAAGCTTTCCTCTTCCCACTCTTGCTGAGACGCCCACAACTCAGAGCGTATCTCCAAATCTGCTTCTCAGAGGGAGAGGAAAAAGCTTCTTAAACACACTTTATATATAAATAGCATCTGAAATACTGCACTAGCAAGTGTTGTGGAAGCACGGAAGGACTTACTGAAACACTGAAGATATCAACTAAATGGAAAATATGATTTCTGAGCACTTTTCAGCCTTGCCTCAGAAAGATAAAATGCATTAAGTCCTCAATCAGATTAAAATACGTAAAGTACACAGAGTGATTTTGGTGTCTGCTTTAAGGTTTGTTTGTATTTTACAGAGAAAGAAATTTCAACTTATATGCAGAAAGCATTTTTCCCTTAAAAATCCTGCAGCCTTTAGATGCAGGCAGACCAAGCTTTCTGTGCTTTTGTTTCCCAGTATTTTGTAAGCAGCTCAAATAAAATGAGAACAGCAAGGTTTCTCCACTCAATTTTAACACTTCTATTTGAAAACATGGCATTTACTAACAATTATTCAAAGTTTATAATCAAAGATCGATACTTCTAAAATCATAAAAGTACTGTCATAAGTAAAAGGAGGACTTTCATTTTTTCCATTACGTTGCTGGATAGAATGAGAGCCTTCCATTTAAAGAAGACTTGCCTAGGACTGCTTTGGCATTATTAAATGACTCACAATAGGAAGGAAGAACCAGATAAAACAGACTAAAAAAGCATGTACATGTGTCTGCCTTAAGTACACATGCATAAATACACACAAAAGTGCAAACCTTCTCCACAATGGAAACCCCAGAGCTTTTCATAAAACATCAGCCCTCAAAACAAGTGTCAAAAACACTATTTTAGGATGCAATAAAAAAGCAGTAAGTTTTTTCCAACCTTATCTTCAAGAAAAAAAAATTGTAACCATAAGAAAAAAAATGACATCTACTTTGGAAGGGGAGTGGGAGGAGGGAGGAAAAACCCAGCTTTTCCTTACCGTGGTGGCAGTGCCGTAGAAGCACTTTTAAAAGCACTTTTGAATATCACATCTTGAAGAGAGTGTTCTTCCTGCAGCCTACTCTGAATTAGCTGCAGCATCCTGAGGATTATACAAATGTGAAAGCATGCAACACTGAATCAGAAAATATCTTCACAATTAACCGTCAGCTTCAGTTGCAGTTTATAAATAGGGAAGTCACCAAGATCTCATGTAAATATCAAAATGTTGCATTAAAATTGAGAACAATAGTTCATACAATCAAAAAAAAAGTAAATGTAGCACACAAACTCTGGTGTTAACAGTAGAATGTTACCAAGACACCATAGCTCAGGCTCTCTAATACGCTTGAGTTTCTGTTATAGGACTATCAGCATAATCATCACACACAATCAAGCAAGCTATTCCAGTTTAAATAATAAACAGTGAGTCAACTAAGGGACATAAAGATTCAAACTCATTTGCTTTTGCCTGAATGTGCCCATCTGTTAGTATGTTTCAGCTCTGACACTGGATGTCAAGCTATCTCTGAACTCTTAATTAAAACTTGTGCTACCAAGTATTTGCTTCGTAAGGTAAGGTACGCTTCTGTTTCTTGGCTTGCAATAGCATAGCCCATGCCCACAGATCAATCCAAACCCAATGCAGGAATTCCATCAGAGTCAGCTACTGGAGCAGTTTTCAGGCCTCCCAAAAAAGCATATGTGCACTGCACGCTTAGTCTTGTGTAAACCAGTAAAATTAAACTTCTCCTCCATTCCTTCTTCAGGTACCTCAACAATCTTTTGGAGCAGCACAGCTCAATTAGTAATACTTCTATCAGTAGAAGGTGAGCTATTGTGGCAAATCATTCTTAGTTCTTCACAAGACATCAAGAGAACAGTTCCACACAAAGAAAAACGATCTCACATTACAACCCACAAAATGAAACCAAACCCCAACTATGCTTCTACAAGCATAAACGACAGCATTTCAATAAGAAATAGCGTGCCAATTTTTGTCATAGCAGACATCCCAACTGATGAAAGAAGTGAAATAAATTCATTTCTTTTTACAGGCTTTCACTCCTAAATTTCAGGCAGGAGCTGAGAGACCCAAAATATAGCTCTGTTACCCAACTCAGGTATACCTTGAGGTCACTTCCAGTACATACAATATAAGCATGCATCTCAGTACTTCAGTTACCTTTGCCATTCCTTTTGTTGTGGGCTGAGATCAAATACTACCTGAAACAAGAATAACACATCCAGTAAAACACACAGGAAGCACTGAAGTCCCATCCCTGAAACCGAGAACTGGAGGGGTGGGAAGCTGTGGGAGACTAGAAATAAGCCCACACGCAGTACCACTGGAGTTTAGAAAAGGATTCTGCTCTTTAAATAATGTATTTATTGTTCAAGTGCAGAAATTTTTGTTCCTTTCCCTGAAAAAAAAAAAGAATCACTCTCTTGTTTTAACATATAACTTCAGTATCTTTTCCTGCACACCTAGTAACTTGAGTTAGCTGTCCCTGCCCTTCTAGCCTTTGACTAATACAGGCCAGAAAGCAATATGCAGCAATTTATTTCTAAGTGATATAATTGACATGTGTGGTTTTGATGTGAACAGCAATTAATTGAGCAGAGGAGCAGTCTTCAGAAGACAAGAGTCCATTTCTAGGGTGATCCCTCATTGGGCATGCCTTTAAGACAAGCCACGAAACTTGCTTTACTTCAGTCAGTACAAGATTATCATCATTAATATCTGTGTGCTGAAATTAACAGAACACACTTGGGTTATAAGGCATGTAGTAACTACAGCAGGAAGTTACGTTCTCTGATACATTTTCAGTAAATGATAAATTACTTTCATACAGTATAATTACTTCAAAGCTTATTGTATTAAGCAGGCAAAATCACTTTTAAGAGCACAGGCTTATAAATTTCCAGTGCCTTCGGTCTGCAATACAGAAATTAAATGGATACTTTAAATTTAAGCTTGTCATCTCATACTACGAGGATATCATGGTGATTTTTCACATTTTTTTCAGTCACAGGATTCTTCTAGTAAAAAAAAGCGTTACATCAATTCTTTTTTGATGTTCCCCTTCTCCAACAAATACTTTTAGCATTTATCTCAAGAATCGGGGAACGTAAAAATAACTAGCTGTAGCAATCAGCTGGTTAAAAAGCACCGACCTGAGAGTCTGCTATGATCAAACCTGCTGTATTTGCAGAGAGCGAGCACGCAGACCTCACAGTGTGCAGCCTGCTTCCCTAGCAGATTCCTGCAGCGAGCACTGAAGACCTCACTTGAGGATCACACAATACTTGGAGACGTTCTGTGCAGCCCAACCGTGGCGAAACAAATCCAAGCCAGCAAACCAACCCAGCAGTGCTTCACGCTGAGTAAAGAACAGTTTCATTTCTAAATACAAAGGTTTGACTCAACTTACTGGTTCATAGATCAGGCCATCTGCAGAGGCAACCATTGTTTCTGCTAAATCCAGAACATCGGCCCCCACATCTGTTTTAAACAGGGAGAAAAATATGGAAGTGTACAGGTGATCAGAAAGAAAAAAAGAAATGTTCAAGTTGAGATGAATTTTCATGGTACGGTGGTAACCCTCAGCGTAAGTTAATGGAGAGAAATTGGGGGAAAACCAACCAGCCAACAACCACCAACAACCCAACACTATATTTCTTGCTAAGAAAGTGCAAACAAAAGGAGAAACAAAGCTGTCAAGTAGTAGCTTACTACCAGGGAAGTGGTGGGGGTGGGACACCACAGAATCCTACTTTTCAACCTATCAAACCTCTGAGTATCATGAAGCGATGATGTTCAGTGACCAAAACCAAGCTTGCCATACTTGTGGTATCTTCTCACTGATGCAACACCTTCAGAGATGTCAGATGAAGCACACACACAAGCTTTCTAGGATCAGTTACGTACAAGCGAGTAAGTTTTTTGTTTCACAGGCAGTGAATCCATACCAATACCAGCCAAGGACAAAGTTTTGTCCATTTCTCAAATTAAAATAAACTTAAAAGAAGTCAGAACGTTCAAACTTTTGATGCTATCTGGAAGATAGTTCCTCAGAGATTAAAATAAATTTTCAGAGTAAGGAAGCATGACCTGTGAATTAATACTCGTGAGACAATGCTAGTTCCCAATATTGCTGAAGAACAAACCAGGTTAGTATTTGCAAAGGTCGCTATCAAAACAAATTCCTGCTGCTGAACTGTCTCACAATGAGTTTTTACTCTAGCTTGCCAAAGACGGGTGCAACAGATCATCTTCCCTCTGACTGACATGCCAGTGTTCTGCAAGATGCGGACAACACGGCATAGATCCTTTTTCTTATCTTATACCAATTCTTCCAGTGAGTCATAGCAGTACACTACATGTCATCAAGATCAAAGTAGTCAGTTAAAACAAATACTCTGAACAACATTCAGTCATACTGCGAGCAAATGCATACAATGAGGAGTCCTTAAAGTGCTCAGTTTTCACTACTGGATACTTACATTGACACCTCATGGCAACTGTAATGTCAATATTGATTCTAAGTTTACTGTAAAAAGAAAAAAGGCAAAAAGGTAAGTTGCAGTGAGTAAAACTATCAAGAGAAATATTAATAGAATTCTCAGGTTACTTGCAAATATAGTCAACCGATAAAATTTGCACCAATAAATATAAGCTGTTCGAAGTATGAATGAACCAAGACAGTTTCAATTATTAAAGCACTGATGATCACTCATCATTTAAGATATAAAAGCATCAGACCTCTCTGCTGAACTTTACTTTGAAGCTCCTAACAGATTTTCCTGAAATATCACCAGCCTGAGACTGTCAGGCCCTTGTGAAGAACACAAGGTTTTCAGTATCTGACACATTTTTTTAAATACAAAACCAGTGCAATAAGTTACATCATCCAGCAGATCAGATAACATAAGAGGTACAAATCTAACACTGAGCAAACACTAGAGTACCTTCCTGCTCTTTTGTCCTCAAGACAGGGCACTGTTTGTCCTCAGGACTTTCAGGATCAGGCTGAGGAATTGCTAAGGTCAGTTCCCAGAAAACACTGTCATCTAATAAGGAACGCTGGTTTTGCTAGCACTACTTCGGGGAAAAAAAGCTCATTTCTCGACAGAACCACCATGTTTTAACAGCAAAATGCCTTGCACATTAGTATCTTTATCTTGAACTTAGCTAGAATGAAGGCAGGTGGGCAGAACAACAAAATAAGCCATGAAGACGCACCAAGTTTGATTCTGTGGCATTAACCAGTAATGAGGGTATTCTCTGTTGGTTTTCATGATAGCCTCAAAAAAGTTTTAATCCGTGATGAATAAACACCCTCATTATAGTCATATGGTTCTGTCATCTCCAAGGATCTCCTTCTGGGAACATCAGAAGATAGGAGAAAAAGCAATTACAGCCATACAAGTTTACAGTGGTTTAAACTGTCGCAGGACTACAGGCTGAGGGATTAGCCCACAGTCTAACTGGGCAGCCTGCAGCAGGGAGCTCCCAAGTCCTGTAACAGTCTTAAGCACCAGACTATACTTGCCTCCCATGACAGCTTCAGTAGGGAAAGAACCTCTTTTAGAAACCCCTCACATCTGTATGAATGAAGACAAAACTTGAAATTTCAATGCTTCTCCCTTACATTTCTCACAGTCACTATTTTCTTTTCCTTACAGAACCCTTCCATATTTCTGAAGTACAAGATATAAAATTAATATACATATATTTAGCTTGTTACCACAGCAACTAAGTCAAACGGCTTTTAAAGTTATTTAAATCCTAGACCTGTGATATTTAGACGTGCTCAGTATATGAAATCTCCTTTAACTTCACACAGAATCAAGGTAGCCTGGCATCACCTGAGAAGGAAAGGCACGAAGCTGATGGCAAATGAATATTCAGTGATCTTGGGGACCATACCAGGAGGCAAGATCAGAAGTAACCACTTGATAACTCTTAAGCTTCATCTCCAGTGGAATGAAATATAGTGACAATCAATATACTAACTGTAAAAACTACCATCATGCAAACATGGAGGGTTGGCATAGCTCAGGAAGAGTTATGTATTACAGCGTCTTCTGAATTGTTAGCAAATAGATCCTCATAGGTCTACTGCACCAACACACCTACACTATTTTGACTCCTTCACTGCAGTAATCACAGTTTTTCTTCTCCACATACTCCAGGAGAAAGAAAATGATTTTGTTGGTTGATTTGTTGAGTCTCCTTAGTATTTTACTTATATTTCAACCACAAATTGCTTTCAAGTCACAAGCATATCTCATACCTATTCTTTCCTGAAAGGTAGACAACTTAAATGTGAAAAGAAATCGTAATGAATAAGAATTACCTAGTAAAATCCTTGTCTACTTCATATTCGTATTTCATCCATGTGTCCCAATACACCATAAATTCCATTATAGTCAGGAAGGCTATCGTTGTAAATGCTATCAGAGAAACTGAAAGAGGACGAAAAAAAAATTAAGATTGTGAGAAATATTCAGGAATAAACAGGACAAAATTATAACATTCTACAATCTGAGTATTACCAGTACAATCCTAATATCTTTGGGGATTTATAAATCCATAAGCTGACCTTAGAAAAGAGAAAAAAGTGTACTCGTACCTACAGTACTTCCTTTTGCATAGGAGAGGAAAAGAAGTCCTATCTTTGCATCGAGAAAGATGAATGGGGGAGGTTATGAAACCCCTGGAGGATTCATTAACAGGCTAAATATTCATGAGCATACAAAATAACATCTAGCACTGTCAGAGTTGGTCTAGGCAAACACAGTCCTAACTTCAAGCATGAAGGAAGGAGAAGAAAAACCCTCGAGTCCCTTCAAACCTTCACTTGTCTACAACTTATGTAACTTTTTAATCAAGTCTCAGAGCCAAGAAGCTGGCAGAAAACAATATGCCGAAACAATACACGTTGTACACACTGCCCAGTAAACAAGAGGTGCCCTTATACTGCTTGTGGATAGCGGCACCGATAGCGGCACAGTCAGGACTGCCAACACCATTACTTTGAACAATTCCGACTCTGATGATAAGCAACTAACTCGTTCTACCAACAGCTAAATAAGTGCAGAACTGGTATGTTATTTTTGTGAAAGAAAACTATAGGGTACATTTAACAGCATATGTGCTTTGCTTATCTTCGCTTATCACACAAGTGGTTGTGCAATGCAAAGGGAAGATAACTCTACTGCACACAGAAACGTGGCAAGCATGTACAGAAGCGCTTGCTATGCACCTTTCTATTAAATTAAGGCTTTCGTTAAGTTGGAAAACCTTCAGTTATGTGGCACAGTAGTGATTTGCACAGCTCCTTTACAGCGTACATTTTCCATCTGCATTCTGTAGAGTATTTCTGTGGATTCTCAAGGCAACTGGAGAAAAACAGGACTGGTTTTGATAAGCTTCGGTTCACTATACCGTGGCCTATGGCCCAGGGATGACAGCAGGGAAATAAAGCCTCAGTGCTATAGGATCAGAAAAGAAATCATTTATCACTTCCAGATCACAAACATTTCAAGACCAAGTCTTCACAAGAAGCTATGTAATTAATGATCATATATATGAAAGCCTTCACAGCAACACACGCCATAAAGGCTGGAGCCACAACAGCTGCTTTTTGTGTAATTCTGAGCAAAGGAATTTGCAGAATCGAGCAGGAGAAGGAAGTCTTTGAGAATAGATCCCCTTTTCTGAAGACTCTCCCAGTCCAGAGCTGGAGTCAAAAATCAGCCTGAGAGATCTGTCCTTCTTCTGTAATGGGTTTTAAGATAGTAAAAGGCTGTGAATAGAGTCCTGATATGTTCTGCATCCTCATCGTACCAAAACGTGTGCCTGGTCTCCAATTCTGAGTGAAACGAAGACACTATTTTCTATGCCACTATAAAATTTGGGTAAGACAATCACACATTCTCTTTGATAAGGCTGCTGGAATAAACCATCCGAAGAGTGCTGAGAAATCCTTAAGGCACCCTTTACCAAAGCAAAGGTCTCATGTAGCATGGTGCTGCACCAGAAAAGAGGAATTGTTAACTTTTTCTGTTGTAATTTGCAGAAGAAAAAAGAACATACAAACAAAAAAAAAAACCACTTCACTTGCTTCATCAGGAAACGGGCTTTTTAAAATTAACGAGGAGTTATTTCATGAACTCTCAGAGGTTTTTTTACATAAAATAATGCTTCAATTATTAACAGTGCAATTCAGGAAACAGCAAGGTAAAACAGATCTTTGTGATATTTACTTCTACAGCACAAACCATGTAATGACTTTAAAGGCTTATCTGTAGATCACAATTGCTTCTTGTACCCTTTGTTCAGCTGAGCTTCAGACATTATTACACATGAGAAGATTTTTGTTCTCTATTTCAAATTGCTAGCAGTTTCCTTCCAATAGTCCAACAGGTGAAGTCATTTCTTTGCCAGTCACTGGGTTTGAGGTAGCCTGATAACACTTTCTGCTCAGATACAAACAGGAAAGATAGTTCTTACAGCTACAGTTCTCTGAGAGAAGCCAAGTGACAGCACAAGCACACGCCCTGGAGTAAAGTGTTTCATTCTTCAAAGGGCTTCCCTTACTTTTAAAATCAACTGTATCTTCAAGATGATAAGTGTTAGAAAGCTGTCTTCACCCTCATGCTCAACTCAGCCGGCTCTTAAGACACCTCTAGACAATTTTTCTTTTTTAGGAAATCATAGCACTGAATCCAACCCACATTTCACCATTTCCCTCCAGGCTGGTACAGTCTTACCCAGAAACTTTATACAGAATTAAAGGAAACGGCTTAGAGGGACTCCACAAATTAAGAAGTTTCACTACGTCCTTGACACGGTGCACTTCCAGTTGTAATCATTTCAAAGAGCTTACAGTGAGCATTTACA
Organism: Numida meleagris; assembly: GCF_002078875.1. Lineage (NCBI taxonomy): Eukaryota > Metazoa > Chordata > Aves > Galliformes > Numididae > Numida > Numida meleagris. The sequence goes on along the minus strand of NC_034409.1, from coordinate 14,798,588 downwards.
TTTGATTCTCTCATCAGTTTTACAGAAAAAAAAATCTTGCTCAAGATGAGCAAAGACCACATCTATCAGGACAATATACTACATGCTTACATGAAGTAGATTAAGAGATTAAGATACCAGATTGGGCTAGTTTCAAATGAACGCAGATGACTGCTTCCCTCCTACTGAAGCTTCTAGCCCAAGAGCACACACCAGACTGAGCTGACAGCATCTCTACGACGTGAGCATGCCACTAAGGCCTACCTGTCCCTCCGCTTGCTGAGGTCTCCACGTAGCTTTCAGGAACCTTTGGGAAGGCATCCAACTCTTTCATCAAATTCAAGGTCTTCTTCCGATTCAGTCGCCTCATCTTCAGCACAGTCCTCCACTTCCTCCTTCATATAATCCCTCTGATTTGAGAATAAGTTGTGATTAGAAGACACAAACGATACTGCTCATTCTCAAAACCCGTGATAAGGCAATTAAAACCTAAGAAACACATGTTAGACAACTGGATGGTCACTTTTGCTTCAAGAAAACCACTGAAACCGGCACATACCTCACTGCATGCGTTCCAGCCACATCTAGTTCATTCAACATTTAATTACTGATTCATTTTTTCTCAATGAAATTCTTATTCGTATCGGATATGCAGAATTTTAATTAAAAAAACAAACTCCATTCTGAAGTAGGATCTGTAGTAAACAGACCTGACAATGCATGGAAGTCACTGACTTAGCAAAGCTTATCTAATTGGCTGCATAATTCAGGAGGATTCATGATACTCTGGGTCCCTGCATCGAGGCAACATGGGCCATTATACGCTGAAAGAAAATAAATGTACATTTTGCATTTTTACTGTCACAGCTTTAGAATTTTATGATTTTTTTTTCTGTAAGAAGACCCCCAAAGCAAATGAAATACCAAACCCTAGGTTTAGCCTTCAGAATCCTTTTTGTCCATGCCACAAGCTCTGTTCTGCTTGGAGGCGCTGGCAAATGAAGAAGCACGACGCTGAGCACAGCAGCCTGCCCAGGAAACAGTCTTAAACCATTTCCCAACTGTGCAAACACCCTCAGAACCCTGTCCTGCCAACACACGATGTGTTTTAACAAGCTGGCACTGCTGCCTTCCTCCAAAGGAAATGCTGCACTTTGCCCAGAATTCTGAAGCTAAGAAAACCATCGTGCATTTACTGCACTTAGAGAACACGTCACGTCACCATATCCTACTCAAGGCAGCCAAGCAAACCTATGCGGGAGACATTCCTCATCACTGTGTTGCGGAAAAACGTTACTTACTCCCCCCCATTCTACGAGCGAGCGTGCCAAGCTCCCAGTGAGGCGTGGGGAAATTTCTGCACGGCTGTTCCCTACTCCGCCCCTCCCTGCTGCTACCATAGCTTTGCTACTGAGAAATAAGGAAGGAATAGGCTTTCTTGGAAATGGAAGTTCGGACACCAGGAATCGCCACTGATGTCTGCCATCCCCTCACTACACAAATCTGCTTCAGATCTGGGTGCGGAGATGCGGACCCTGCAGGGCTCGCTGGGCGCAGCGGGCAGAGCAGCGTGCCGGGACCAGCAGCGCGACGCTGCGCGGGAGGGGGCTCAAAGGGAACGCGGGCAAAGAGGGGCGCTGGAACAAAATTTCTGTTGTATGGCATCAAAAGCACAAATAAAAACATCCGGGAAGCGAGGTCCTGTCCTCACCACCCTCGCATAGCTGCGGCTGAGAGGATCACGGCAACTCCACTCCACGTGGTTTACCGAAAAGCCGGACGGCTCGGGCGGGCAGGGAGCCGCCTGCACACGGCGCTGCGTCCCACAGCCAGCCTTGAGAGCGGCTCCGTACCGCCCCACGCAGGCCCCAGCCCAGCGCCGAAGCCCTCGCGCCCCGCCAGCCGCCCTCCGGCCCGCCCTGCGCAGCCCCGCGCTACCTCAGGCGTCTCTCGGCGCTGCCCGGCGCAGCGGGCGAGGCCGCGGGGAGGAGGGGGGAGGAGGGAGCCGCGAGGCGCTGCCCGCCGCCCGCCGCGCTCACCATGGCCCCGCTCCGCTCCGCCGCCGGCGGGAGGCGCCCGCCCCGCGCGCATGCTCAGCGCCCCCACGGGCATGCGCGGAGCGGCGCCGCACGGGCAGCGCCCGCGTGTGTCGCTGAGCGGGGCCGGGCTTGGGGGTCCTTTCCAACCCGGGATATTCTATGATCTCGCTCAACACGAACACTGCTTAAAGGAAGAGTGCGGTTTATAAGATTTTTAACGAATTAAAAACGTTTATGCTAAATACTTGTATTGACAGATTGGAAATGAGACTGAAGGCTAAAATATTTTTTGATGAGACAAGCAAATAAACACGGAAACACGCAGAAAGCAACAAGCTTCACAGCACAGAATTATTAAGATTGGAAAGACCACTAGGATAATCTAGTCCTGCCTTCAGCCCATCACCACCAATATTGCCTGCTAACCCATGTCCCTCAATGCCACATCCACACGTTTCTTGAACACCTCCATGGACAGTGACTCCATCACCTCCCTGGGCAGCCTGTGCCAGCGCCTCACCACTTTTCCTGAGAAGAAATTGCTCCTGATATCCAACCTGAACCTCCCCTGGAGCAACTTAAGGCCTGTTAAGGCAACTTCACTTCTGATCCTATTGCTGATACCTGGCGAAGAGGCTAACCCCCATCTCAGCACAACCTCCGTTCAGGCAGCAGTAGAGAGCATGAGTGCAGGTTTGCTTTTTCTCACTGTTGAGAGAAAAATCAGATCCATAACAAAATAATCTCACCTAGCCTGCCAAAGTGCATGCAGTTTGAAGACAACTGAGTTTGTCTCAGTAACAACAGCATTTGAGAAGGAAAAGAACCTGAAAAATGACAAGGGAGTATGAACAGATCCAAAGAGTATTTTTTTTGCTTTTTAGGGGTAGGTCACTGAGCTTTGAAGAAGGAAAGAAAGTACAGCAAAGCGCTTCTGTTCTCACTGAATTCTGATCTGTTATGATCATTTTGGAAGCTGTAATACTAACTAAGCAACTGGATCAGAGAGACAGAGAGAAAAGCGGGTAGAAGATAGCACAAGAAGCAGATGACAGGGCCAAAACCAAGCTTATCGATACGTGTGTTCTCCCATCTCAGACACAAGAGCAGGCAGCTTTAGCTGCAGCACTTTCAGCTCTAGTACTGACAAGCCAGAGCATAATTCAGCAGCCAGGGATTTTGCTAAGCTCCGCTTTCCCTCAGAATGCCCTCAACACTGATTCTGGAAAGAGCATCAGATGGATCCGGTTATTAGCTGTGCCTCAGGGATGCTCAACAGATGTTCCCAGCGGCTACGAGCTACAGCAGTGCAATCTGCTCATGGGTTTGGCATTACTGCCCACACCACAAGATGCCTCTTACAAAGCAGCATAGGGAAAAAGCTGCTCACAGCTTTGCATCATTACAGTCACATTCATATCTACAGATGTTTCTATGGGATTTTATGGGGGAAAACGCAGTAAGTGTTTAAGAAAAATAGAAAAAGTTAGCATTACACCAATACTATCTAATACACTTAACACTACTGATTTGTGAACAATCTTGATGTGTGGGAAAGGGGGAAAACCACGAAGAGGAGATAAGTCTCATATCCACGCAGTTCAGCAAACCACAAATGAAGCAGGACAAATATATATTTAAAAAAAAAAAAAAAAACAATGCTCCCTGGGATGTCACGCTCTGAAGCACATTTAATACCAAAGGCAGGAGCAGAGCAGACGGCAGAACAACACGAGAGAGGAGCAAGGCAGAGGAGAGAGCAGCCACTTTACCGCAACGTGGAAACCCCGAGGTGGCATCGGAGAGGGAGGAAACGCAGGTGCAGGAGGACGAATATGGAGATAACGGGGTGGGAGTGGCTGGAAGGGGCGGACGGGAAACAAACGAGGCCCGAGCGCTGCGCGGGAAACAGCGAGGACACAGAGTGTTAGGGCTGTGACGGCCCAAGGGGCGGCGATAAGAAACGGCTCTAAGAACAGCGAGGTGCGGCCGCCGGGCGGAATAGAGCGGCGCTGGCGCGAGGGCGGCTGGGGGCGGAGCTCAGCTCGGCCAATCAGAAGGAGCCAGGCTCGCCGGAACCAGCGAGAGGAGGCGGCTAGGAGGGCCCCCTCCGTGCCTGTCTGCCCCGCCTGGTGCTGGGCTCGGCGCTTTCTCCGGCAGTGCTGGAGTGGGGCTTTGTGCTGTCTTTCCGGGAGCGTCGAAGTAGCACGAGGAATTTGGAGTGTTGTTCCTTGTGTCTGGGGCTTGCGGCTTGCCTTATTCTTCATGCTGATTTGTCGATAGCAGCGTTCTGTCCCTTTTTTAATAAGCATATGTCATGATTGGTTCATCCCTGTTAATTACAGCAATGCTTGTTCCGTTATCCTGGGATGGAACAGCAGCTCTATTAGTCAACTTACAAGTACATTTTCTCAAGTGTGTAATAAATCAGACTGTTGGTGTTGCTTACACCACCCCAGTCATTAGCTGTTGCATTTGGGCAGTGAGCAGAACCTTTCCTTGAGGCATACTGGTGCCAGCCTAAGTTGGTGTACCCCAACTTGTCAGTAATAACCTTCCAAAGCACATTCTTGTGGTACAGCCCCGCACCAGAAATTCATAAGTGGTTGGGAAGACAAACAGTTGAACTTGACTACCATTCCCCAAAACAGTTTGTGTTAGTTGCACCAGAGCATGAGCTTGTATGAATTCTGACCTAAAAAACACCCGTGGTTCTTGTAGTAATGAGCTAGTGGTTTCATGTGATGATATTTTCATAGTCTAGTGCTCAGAAGTCTTTGTTAATAATATGAATTGAAGCCACCCTCAGAGAAGGGATAGCTGATGGGACACCTCAGAATGACACTTCAGCATGCATTAAAGACTGGCCTGTGTTCCTGCTGGGCTCTGACTGCCAGCCCAGGGCCTTCTGTCGGGCAGGCCTTCTCTTAAAAACACAAGGGTCTGGAAAGATTTCTGGATATTCTTCTTCCTTTTGGGTGCAGGAATCTGCAATTCTATAACCTTGTCATTTTATTTAAATCACCGAAGCAAGTGCATAGCATGTGCATTCAGATGTTATGTGGCAAAAAGCTCTGTTTTATGCCTAAAAGGTGAATGGAAATCCCCATCCCTCCATAAATAGGAATTGCAAATGTTACAGTATGTAACACAAATAGTCATTAGTGCTGTGGTCTTATTTATGTATAGTCTTCTATGTCTTCCATTTTTTGGTGCATTTTCAGCTAATTAAAAAAGTAAATGAAAACAAGTGGCAATTAAAGGAGACCTCCATGCCTATTCTTTTACATCCTTTTTCCTGTTCAGTCCCACTTCTGTTTTTTTTTTTTTTTTTGAGAGATCTTTTTTTACACAATCATTATGAACATGGCTTTTCACAGAGATACAAAATACACAAGAGTCCAATTAACCATAAGGAAAAAATTCGCTATAGCTATTTATTCGATCTGAAAAAAAATCTCAGTTAAAGTGAATTAATTGGGCAAATAGGATAACTCTGTTTTATGGAATCTAAAATTATTTACCACTGCTAATCTGTTTAGAGGAAATTAATCCTAATTCTTCTTTGAATATTTTGTGACATTTTAAATGTAATTTAATACAGCTGCTACTGAGGCTCACACCACTCACACAAGAGCTAGGATAAGTATTGCACTTGAGTACCATAAAGCTGCAGTTAAAGATGTTACAGTGTGATCTTGTTTTTCCCTTTTCTCAAGAATTTAAATTGTTTGGTGTAGACAGATAACTAATGTGAAGTTGTGTCTCTCGTTCGGCAGAGATTTGCTATATGTTGTTGATAGACTGGAGAGAGGCAGGGAGAAAAGAAACCTATGTCACTGAGCTGAATTCCTGCCTAGATTACAAATGTCAGTTTGTGAGATGACGATCATCTGGTTAGTAATAAATCTTGATCTATCGCCACTTGACTATTTTTAGTAATTATATCATGATTACAAAGCAGAAATATTTTGATAATTGATAAAGTTACATAAAGACACTAATCCATTGGCATAAAGGCTTCTTGAATTGTCTAAGCACTCAGCACAGGGCCAGCAACTACCAGGAGAGAGAGACACCGCACAGTAAATTGTGACCTTCAGTATTTCTTTGGTTTTAATGTTCTGTTTTCCATTCTCTGCAACACAATTTTCCTGAAAACAAAGAAAGAAAATCATATTGCCCTTAATAAATAGGTTTCCCAAAGTTTCTTTGAAGTTTTATTCATAAATCATTGTAAGCAGTGGCTTTTTTTTCTTTGCTGTGTCCCAGCACGAAAACTGTAGTCTTAAAAAGTGTTATCTGGCATAGTGGAGGGATAGAAATTATTTGCCTTTAATAGGGAAAAAGGCATCTCTGTTTGTTAATTGCATAAAAAACATTAAATGTGTTTCATAGATCAGAAGAAGGTCAGGATAAGCATATGTGAGTTAATGTTGACAATGACGATTAATAAATATTAGTAGTTTTGCTATAATCTTACTAATGTTCATCAAAATGGCTCAAGTTTTTTGTGATCCATGTGATGTTACCAGTATACAAGTAGTATAAATGACAGCAAAATTGATGCTTAATCAGTAGAATGAGTTTCTCCAAATTTACTGTGTGTAGTTAAGTATGTGTGTAGTTAAGCATTTGATTGTTTGGGCTCTATAAGAAATATATCTATAGAATTTCCTTGAAAATTATTCCTTTGATGTTCTGCCAAGCCAAACAGGTTGTAAGAAAATCTTGATGAACACCGGAAAGGTTTTACTTTATAAGAAGCAAAATTTGTTTTGATCTTAGTAATAAAGAACATTAACTCCATGTTTTTGTTGTTTGTTTTCTCTAACAATTTTACTATGGTTGATGAGATATGAACCTTGCGAAAACAACAACTATAATGAAGCTTTATCTACTCTAAGTGTTGTCTGGCAATCAGCAAAGATTATGGATTTTTTTAATGTGCAGCGCACTTCTGCAAGGCAGTCTGAAGGGGTCAGGGTACTCTTATGAGAGCGCCGCAGCATGCCCAGGATGTCTGAAGAACCCAACTCTTAAAAAAGACATTGCATTTCTGCCCAGACCTGTGCAGGCAGTGTGCGGAGAGCCCGTAGCCATTCTTGTGGGTAGCCATGTGTTTTTTCAGCCTCCATTCCTGGGTGACAATGTTGTTTTGTTTTGTTTTGTTTTCTAAGTTGTAATACAAGGCACTTCTTACATGTACATTTAACTAAGTCACAACTTCCAATATCTTCATAGTCTCCTGCCCAGTTCTCTCCATGCCCAATCTACGTCCCGGTGTGTGGCAGTGGACCTTCTCAGAGCATTACATCTTTTCCTGCTGGGATTAGTGGATCAGCCTGTTTTCTCTCCCACCCCCTCAATCCACAATTTCAAAGTAATTTTGGCTTCCCCACACCTCTGGGCCTTTTCTTCCCTGTCTCCTGTTCCAGATTGCTTGTCCTTCATGGTACAGTATACTGAACTGCCACCAGTCATAAACACCCATTCCCTTGACTGCGCAGTAGGGGGCATGCAGCAGCATTCACAGACAACCTGGTGGGTAAGGACAGGAAACGTGGAACCAAAGCAAATGCTGTTGAAATGTGCTCTTCACAGATGGTCAGCAAGGGTGGATTTACTTCTGCCTTCTTCTGCCAGAAACGAGCTGCCTTGATGACAATGTTTGAAAGCAAGAGGTCTTTCCTACTCTCCAGATTTGATGCTGACATTTGCTGAACTTGGCTGGGTTTCCAACTGCCTGGTAGTGACAACACTTAACTTCTATGTGACAAGGAGAGAACAGGAAGGTGAAGGGAGATGCTGATTTTTCTGCTTTCTCCATCTGGTATAATTAAGTCCTCAAGAGAAGGATAAAGCAGAGGTTATATATTCTAGATCCTGGACAAATCATGTAGTTACATGCACCTGTTCCCAGCTTTCAGGCATGCTGTGTTATTGCTGCGCTACTGTTACATCATTTATATTGCTGGAGTCCATGACAAAATCAAATCATTCTCCTCATTTATTTTGTGCATAACTTATGTGTGATACTTCCTGTGTTTGTACAGATTCCAGATGTTACAGGACAGACACAGATAGAACAGAACACCTGAGAGTCAACGAGCCATCATTCTATCATACTTTTGGGTAATTAGCATGTGTATGTTTATAGATTTAAATATTCCCCGGAAGTCTTTGTATTAAGTTTAACTTGGAACTGAGGAATGGAAAATGTCCAAAATGTCAGTTTAGCAGTATGTATTGCTAAGTTAGGCAAAAGGAGGTATACATAGCAGTTGAGGCTTTTGTGAGAGCATGGTTATAGCACATCACCAGGTACCAAACTTGTCACAGGTGCTGGTGAGCATGGATGGAAAACATCAGATTTCACAATGATTTTACCAGGCAGACTATCCTATGTCCACAGCTTCCTGAAGGACACCTGCTATCCAGCTTTATTTATTTCAATCCAAACAGACGTAAACAGATCTAAACAGGATGTATTTTTGTTCTGTTTTGTTCTGTTGTTTGTTTTCCAGTTGTATGAGAAATAAATCATTTTCATTTTCATTCCTTCTCATTTTTACTGAGCAAAATGAACATTTTATTCCGGGACAGTCTAAACCAAAATATTTCACATTTCAGTTCTTGTAAAAAAAATAAGGATGGGCTATGAGGGCTGCCTTTTTTCTTCTCAGAAGCCCATTCTTCAGATACTCCCAGGCCTGTGGAAGAGCTGGCTTCCCTTGTTGCCTGTGGCTGTGGGGTTGGTGCCAACACTTCCAGGGATGCTCTCTAGCCTCCAGCTCATGATGACTCTGCACTGGGTGATCTTGCTGCTGCTTTTGTCCCCTAGTGGACACATTTTTCTCTCCATTCTTTTCTCTCCTCAAGTTCACATCATCGTCCTTCCCATCTGTCAAGTTCTCCTCCCAGTATTGTACATCTCCTGGGTTATTTTTGTTGAAAGCTCAGGGAGCTGACTGTTTTCCCTCTACTTTTCCAGACTGTGCTCAACTAGGTTTTGAATTTAATTCCCTCTGCTCCCTCCCATATGCCTTGACTCGCAAGCAGATGACAGTATGGTAAATTTCTGTTAATTTCTAAGCTGCTAGGTCACAGATATTCCTCAGGGGCCAGTGAGATTCTCTAAGATCAGGGTCGTTTCTAAACAGCATAGTCATTTAACCTTTGCAGAAAGGTTTATTTAACCAAGGGAAAATAATTTAAGCTGACAGGTACAGAAGATCTAATAATAGGTATTCAAAACAGAGCATTATACAGATATGAATAAAATTAACCATTTTCCTATTGGACTTAGGGGGAATCACTGTTTCTGGTTAATAGACCAAGTACATTTGTTTATCATTGGTCAAAGTTTCCTAGAAATAGTATTGTCCGGTTGTACTGCTTGACCCCTCTGGTTCTGAATAAACTAATAGTGATCTATTTTATGCCACACTTCTCATCCCACCAGTTCTACTGTCCACTTTGAAATGTCAGGACCTCAGGAGAAATTATGAAACATCATATATTGAGTATATATATATCTTGAACAGCACTTTAAAAAAGACAGTGATACTTTAAAGCAATGCAGTTCATCACCCTCTCTGTCTTTTTTTCTCTTCAGTGTTGATTACAGCCATCAGCAACACTGTGCCTGCCAGGGAGATAACATTCAAGTTGAAACTGGATTTCTTGTTTGTAGTGGAGAAAAAAAACAAACTTCAAATACCAGACTTGCACGCAAAAAGTGAAGGGCACCATGGGTGCTGTGCCTGTTAGAAAGTGAAGAAGTGTCTCATGACTTACAAGTATGCTTTACATCCTTTTGAAATGTGGAAAAGCTCATCTAGACGATGATTAAAGAAAATTTTAACTGTAGGTGTTTGCTCCAGGATGCAAAGCTTGCCTCATGGAGGAGCAGAGCACAAATCACTCAGTTTAGCCTCTTGGTAAATTGTTTGATTGTTCACTGTGCCATACTCTTGGTCATAGCAATGTTATTTCTGCCTATACCTTGATCTCTTTCACAAAGATCACTTGTTTCTTTTTCAGAGCAAACAAAAATGCATGTTTTTCTGCTGTCCTTAATGCTCTCTTGATCAAATATGTCAAATAAAATACATTGTTTATCTTATTGTGAGCTTGTGCTTTATTCTGCTTTTATTATCCAGTGCTACATTCCATCAGTATGTGGAATATCAAAAAATACATGCTCCTTGCCTCTGAGAAATGACGCTTCAAACAAAATGTATGCTGAAAGAAATTAGAGCAGAAATAAAAGGGGAAAGATAGAAATGTAGCAGGATGGTTTTGTTTTTCAGACCATTACATTTCATTTCATTGCCCAAGGAGGTTGTGGATATCCCATCCCTGGAGGCATTCAAGGCCAGGCTGGATGTGGATCTGGGCAGCCTGGTCTAGTGGTTAACGACCCTGCACTCAGTGGGGGGGTTGAAACTCAATGATCTTTGAGGTCCTTTTCAACCCAGGCCATTCTATGATTCTATGATTTGTGATTATGGCTTAGTTCTTTATGGATGGGATTCATCTCAGTACAGTCAGTTCAAAATACAGATATACAGCCTGCACTATAGAATGGGGCTGCACTTACCTAGAGGAAAGCAGTAGATACTTCCAGAAGGTGATATATTCCTTTAGGTAAGTATCTAAAAAACATGGTAGGATGGACCCTGCAGGAGTCCCTGTCATTCTCCACTGGCTCCAGGAATCCCAGGTAATTTGTTTAGATAAGGTACTTATTCTTCTGTTGGCTCAAATTATTTTATTTCATATCAAAACTTGAAAGAAAAACATAATTATTTTTATACTTTCTCTGATGATTTTGACATTTTCTTTAAAGGGAAAAAAATCATCATATACCCATAGAGGTGTTGATTCAACATATTAATGGGAGGTCAGTGCATGCCTGCGTGGGCTGGTACCGCACTCTGAAGCATGACTGGGGCAGCAAGGCTGCAGCCTCTGCTCATTCCCTTTCCTCACTGTTGACTGGGGTCTGTGAAATGAAAATACGCCCAAGTGCTTGCAGTTCCTGTCCTTCGTGTGTTAAGGGTATTCCTAGGGCCTAAGAAATTACAACCGTAAGACCTGTGATGACTTGAAAAATCATGCACCAATGCTATCTACCCTCCAGCCAGCATGGGACAAATGAGCATTATAAATCCAGATCTTTTACCAAGGGAGAGATTAAAGAAGTGAAATAGAAGTTCCTTAATCCCTGCCTCAAGCGTTCTAAAAACTCCTTCTTGTTCAGGGTCTGACATAAATCAAAACACTGGACCAGCTATATTCTGGAAATAAATCTTCCTTCATATTTACTTCTCACATAACTTCTCTGTAACAAAATCTGAATTCCCTACCAAATATGCTGATAAAATGTCAACCATTCTATAATTTAGTAGCATCACAATAATAATGCTTTCTTTAGTTACATGTCATTCTTTCAGAATGCATTTGACATACTGCTTACATATAAAAAGTAGAATTAATATCTTAATATATCGCTTAATCTTTTGTTTTTTAATTTTCAAACCCATAAAAATAAATAATAATCAATATAATATGGAGAAATTTAAATAAATAGTCGATCATGTATGAATACAAACAAAATGCAGATTAAATTGGACTGAAAAGGGTCTCCCACAAGTAATTTCCATGTACACCCATGGAAGATAATTTCCAAAAATGTAAGTGTATGCATTATTTCTGCTAGAGTGAGTTCTCCAAGTAATAGCAGAAGAGACAGCACTGAACACTACAGTATCCACCTGGTTTTTGTTTGCTTGCTTGTTTTTCTGAAAGGATAGTTTTTAAGATGTATTTTGCACATTTAGAAAACTTTCTGTTTGAGGGTGTGATGCTTTACAGACAACCATGAATTAGGCCTCACAAGCAGTCAGACAAGGACTAATAACAAGTAGATCAAAACTAAAAATAAGTGTCCAAGATGATCTACTGTTCTGAAAATTGAAATCAAAGTGCTACAGGTTTGACAAAGCCATCCACAAATGGCCGCCACTTGAGCACAAGTGGGTGAGTGCCATGTTGGAGCTACTCCTTCTCAGTGCTTCTCAAGATGGCGGTGTAGGCTGTGCACCACGCTGCTGGTGCTTGCTGGTGAGGGTACAGGCAAAAACATCTGCTGAAAGTCAGCACTGAGACTGTACTCAAGTTGTCCTGATGTCTTTAGCTTTTGGATGGAAAAAAAAGGAAATAATATTCATGCCATTGATCCAAAGTTCGAACTAACTTGAAGCTGACTTGTTACATCTGCATGGGCTTTGGTCGCAGCTTTTGAGCAGGCGTATTTACAGTCACCTCAAAGCCTGAACCCCGCTCTTTCTGCCGCTTTGCACCCCTGCCATGAGGAGGAGTTGTTTTCATTCTGCACTCAGTTAAACCAGTACCACAGGACTTCTGTTGTTGTGTAGTGGTGAAGGCTCCAAGATACAGCTGCAAAATTGAACAACTGTTCAACTACACAACAATTAAAGAGTTGTTTTTTAAGAATCCTTAACTTCTCTTTTAAGTTGTAAGAACCTTTCCTACCTGTCACAATATTCTTTCACTGCACATACTTGCTAATGCCAGAAGCCCCATCAGAGTGACTTCACAAATCACCCCCTTGGCAGGTTGCAGGCCAGGTCTCATTCTCACCTACACCTTCATGCCTCAGGGGACGTGCGATCTTGTTCAGCTGAAGTGCACAGGTATGCCTTTACTTGCTTCACACATTCTGTGCAGTTCGCTTCGAGCTGAAACACTCATCTGCCTGAAATACAGGTAAGACGTCTCCAGTATTTAATTTTCTTGCTAAGTGTGAAACTGAAGTGTGCTGGGGTTTTGCTGGTCTTTGTTTGTCTGCTAAAGTGAGTCATGTTTAAAGAATATCATTGGTATGGAGAGTGAATGGGATGTGTAATTACGAAGATGGGTAGATTACTCCTGACTGCTGAAACAGCCACACAGACATGTCTATTCTCTCCTGTACGGATTGGAGTTGTGTGAACCAAGCCTATGTGGAGCCTATAAAATCTGAAATACTTTGAATGCCTTTGCTTATGTGAACAGTTGCTCTGTTCTGACACAATGGGATATTTTGTCTAAGACACTTTGGGTGTGTTTGCATGGAGACACCGCAGCAGCCAGAGTAGCATCAGAACATGTTGATTCCATCAGTGCCTACAGATGGAGAAAGAGGTGGAAGGCATAAAAGTGAAGTCAGGCTGTGGTTTGGAAGCTCTACATAGTAGAAGGATGCTGGGCCATATTTTCCATCCATTTCTGCCTTCTGTTTTTTCCAATAGAATTCTTGTGTTGGCAAAACACACACACCTTCCTCTGCAAGAATGTTAGTAGGAAGTATGTGAAGTAAAAGCCACAGCAATCCTCCTCCTAGTTGGTTCTAGCTGAGCTCTCTTCCATACAAGTATTTTGTGCTTATAGTAACATTATCTATTTTTCCTCACTGCACTTAAATATTTGGTTATACTTGCATCTCTAGTAAGGCCAAAATCTGTAGCACCTGACTTTAGGCATTACTCAGTAGCATCTCAGTATTAGGACCTCTGGCTTTCTTTGAAGTCAGTGCAAAGAAATGAGGACTTGGAAGGAGTTAAATCTCTGCAAACATCTCTGTTGAATCTAATTAGGATTAAACAGTTTATATTTGAATACCACAGAAGTTTTGCTGATAATGTTTAATTTTTATTTTAAACTGTATGAATATGTTTTATGGTCTTTTACAAAAGTACATGCGAGGTATCCCTCTGCTTTGATCCCGTTCTGAAAAAAATCTGTTATGAGAATTTTCCACCAGAATAAAATCAAGACCAGCATTTGTTTTTAATCTTCATGTTTTTATTGTGGTTCTATCCCTTTGCTGAAATACAGCTCTGTGCAAACCCATGCGCAAGGCGTGCCCTGGTGCAGACAATCACTGTGTGACCCACTGGCTCTTCTCTTCCAGCCAGCCCAGCCTGAGCTCCATGCAGAGACATGAGGCTTGGCTGGCCCTTGTATTGCACCTCAGTAAGTATATAAAGTACAGTTATTTGGGCCAATTTTGAAGTACTATCATGTCATTTATATGTTTCTCCAGGACTTTGCTAGGATACTTCTTTTGTCTACACAATTAAAATGCATGAGACAGTGAGTCCTTGTTCCTCATGCTCCTGTATAGGAGCTCTGAGTGATGTGCAACCTTTACATACTAGCAAAAAATATTTGTTGTGATTAAGCCTGAATCAGCTCCTGAAAGGGGCATTCAGTATCTGCTAATCTGCTAATAGTGAAAACACAGTGAACCTGGATAAATAAACAAGGGCAGGTTAACCAAACATATGCATTGCTTTATACTTAACGAGTCAAGTTTAATTCAATGCCTAAAGTATAGGCTGAACCATGAACAAAAATCTGTCCATTTCAACACTCTGTAGAAATATTCATAGTAAAAAAATTGTAGTAAATATATTTAGTGCTGTAATTGCATTACTGCTTTTCGTGTTCCTGTGGGATCTTCATGTATTGATTGTATTTTTTTTAACTGTACTTTTTATAACAAGTTGAGCCAAGTAAAACTGAGTAGATGAAGCCTCCAAGGTACCCATTCCTGTTCAGGGTTTCAGGATAGAACTTGTTTAAAAGGACAAGCCCTGTAAGGGAAGTCTTGACATATTGGAAAAAAATATTTAAAGTAGTTTCAGGCAAAATAAACCAAAAAATCTCACAATTATTTACAGAACTTCGAATTATTCTTTTCAATTATTAGTGACCATTCATAGGTTCTGAACGGAAGGTGCTGGGACTGGAGCAGGATGTTCACTGCAAATCACCAGAAAATCATAGGGCCTCTGACTTTGTACCTGGCCTCAGTTTCACCAATACAGCTTGGACAACTTGGCACAAACCAGCAGAATGAATCAGAATCTGGCTCTGCTCACAAAGTCAATTGTAATGCCTGTGATTCTGCTGCAGCAGCGCTGACGATGCTTAATACATTATTGTTCCTAGCAGATTGGCATGTTTGATGGACAGCAAAGTGCTGAGGATATGGTTTAGCATACATCTGCCATATGCTAGCTCTATTTTTGTAATTATTTTGCAGCAGGTGGGTTCATGAGTGAAGCTCTTCCATATTCTGTGAGGAGAATAGACAAAAGACAATTTACTTTTCTGCTGATGTTAGAACATCACTGATTTTCTGCGGAGAGTGTTGCTGAGTATGTGAGCTAGTTTAATCTCTCACTGATCTTCTTCTGCACACAGTGCTGGTGGGACTCCAGCAGGCACAGGATGACTGTGGGGCTGGGTCCTGCCACCCGGCCGTTGGGGACCTCCTCCTGGGTCGCAGCAAGCAACTACTGGCCTCTTCAACCTGTGGAGTGAACGGCCCCCAGAAGTACTGCATTATAGGCTACCTTGAGGTTGGTTTGCTTTTCCTTTTTAATAAACTGAACTCTCCAGACTAACAATGTTCTTGTCTGTAAAAGGAAGCTGCTCAGACTGGGAAGCTTCTCCTGGACTTGTCTGAATACTCATCAGACAGCACAAAAGAAGCCTGGTGGAAGGCTGTGCCTTGTTGAAGCACATATGGAGGGTTTGGCAAAAACAGCAAACAACCTTCAGTGATGCACAGCTTCTCCAGAGGGAGAAACATCCATGCAATGCAAATGAGCACAAGGATGTCTGAGGGAGTCTTACTCTGCCAATCTTTCCCCACTCAGACATGAAGACCACAGCTGGCACATGTGTGAGTGCTTAGCAGGATGGGCACAGTCTTTGATGTGCCTTTGCTGGGGGACACATCCCATACAGTGCTGAGACCTAAGGCAGCCTGTTAAGAGATTCACACCATGTCCTCACGTGTCACTTGATGTGAAATAAAACCGACATTGATGAAAGCAGAAGAGCCATGTCTGAGAGAGGGAGAAAACACAATTTTGGCCATGTAGGTGGATAGACAGACATGAAATGTGGGCAATCAAACTGATCCCTCTCGGGGAAGCACCTGTGGGGAACCTATGTGTCTATCTGATGTTTGGAATTGGTGGCCAGCAGAAATGGGCTTTCCCTGCTACACATCTTGGCCCTGCTGAGCCATATTCTCTCCAGCAGGAATATTTTCGCTAAATATCATCTGCAGGGTGAAAAGGAAGTTAAAAAATACCATTTCACTTATAAGCAATCAAAAATGTTTAGTTTATGACCTTCTGGCAAAATGCTTTGAAATATTTACAATGTAAAGTTCTGCCATACTGAGATGACACCAAACACTGCTCCAGTTACTCACTGTGACTGCATTTTTCTGCAAAATGTAAACAATTCTTTCTGCTTCCAAAAGATCTTTTGAGCTTCTCTTCACCTTTTGCAGTTTTTCCCCAGGTTGTTTGAACAAAGGAACTCTGGGCCCTCTGTTGGTGGCTGTGCTCTGAGCCTTGGCTCCACTTGGTAGCCCGGCACAAAGAGCCATCTCACTTCTGGCCCTTGGCTGGAGGACTTCCTTCTTTTTCTTTCTAAGATGAGATCAAAGAGTGATAAAAAATCAATATTTTCACTTGCCTGTTCTTATCCTTTGAATTATGTAAATACAGACTCCTGAAAAGGAACAGCTGTTCCTGCAATAATCTCTGTGATTTAGTGCTGCCTCAAAACATCTTGACCCCCAGTGACTGCCTTCTGAAGACAAGGCAAGTTATGAGTCCTGCTGCTTCCCAAAGCTGGCTTATGCTCTGGCAATGTGACCTGCTGTACCAGCTCCCCTTCGATGTGTCTGTCACCTGAAGTATGTTACAGAGTCCCACTGAAATCAGTTCTTCCCACCAGCACACTCCTGGAGGCAAGCCCAGAAGCTTTGCGTGCTTCCTTCCCAAATTCCCCTTCTGATGACCTGTGTCATGACAAGGGAGCTGTGGCAGGAGCAAAACTGGTGTGTGGAGGTTTGCCAGTCAACTTGGCAAGCTGCCAGAAGCCCAGACTTGGATGGGATATTTTAATGAATATTTTGATTGAAAAAATTGGAGTTCAACTTCTTTGCACTTGAAAAGAAGCACTTCTAACAGTTGTGCCTTATTTAGAATAATGCCTCTATTTGTTTCTAAGTGTAGGTTAAATGGGTTTTGGCCCTATGATTGGGCTTCCTACTTACATGTGTTCAGAAAGGAAAAGAAGGCAGAGAGTTCAAAGCTGTGCGCTTCAGGGGCAGATGGTATCTGGCAGACCTGCCTGCAAGGACTTGCACGTGCTTGTCATTTGGGGCACAAAGAGATTTTCACGGTGCAACCTTAAACATAAATGGAATGAGTGCCACATAATGTGTGTCTGTATAAGCCAGAGCATGGGTGTACACAGTACCAAATGCTGAGATAACTGGAGTGCTCCTTACTAGAGCTTTGTAAAATGAGATGAGTCAGTGGTTTTTGTGCTTCTGCCTTGTCTTACAAATTGTACCTTCACCATACGTCACAAAGTACAGTGTAGAATGGCTGAATATCATGTTATTTTTTGTAATATTTAAAACACGTGGATTATAGCACACTTTTGAATTCTCATCTGTATTTTTATTTAAATGTGAGTAATTCCTGGGTGATTTCATAATACAGAGATGTGGAAACCACTCCTATGGTTCCCTACATGTCCTGAGCATGCTGGGCAGGCACCTCTCCCCTGTTCCTGTTCTGGTTACTTCCAGCCTGGCTCCTCTGCCTACTGCTTTCAGCCAACCCAACAGCCTTGGACAAGGTTCTGAAGAGGTGCATCCTCCTTCCTCTCTTCAGGTGCTGGGCAGTGCTTGCTCCCTGCCGCCTGCCTGCCCTCACTCTGCTCGCTCTGCTCCTCAGCCCAGGTCCTCTCCCCACCTCATCACCTCTCCTAATGTTTTCCTGCTGACATCCCAGTTCTCCACTCTGCCCGTGGAAGGCACTGGTTGGGGTGGTGGTGTCAACCCAGACTTTTTACATTTTGTATGGATCCAGCCTTCCCTTCCACTTGTACAACAGCATCTGTCTGCTGCTCCTGGCCACATCTCTGGGGTACTAGAAAATATGCAAAAGAGAGAGAAAAATACAGATAAATGATGTGGGTAGGGAATGTTCCCCTTCAAGGCCCCCTCAGGCCTTAAGGAGCCAGTCTTCCCCTGCAATGCCTCTGCCATCTGACTCCAGGCCAGAGCTTGCACTCACACAAATACACATCCGTCTACCAAATCTTTCGAGAAGAGGCCAAACTCATCTTTTATTCTGCTCATTTTGTTTTCTAGGCCGAACAGAAGTGCTTTGTTTGTGATTCCAGGTACCCATACAATCCCTATACACAACACAACAGCCACAGGATTGAAAACATTATCACAACTTTTGAGCCAGATAGGAAGAAAAAGTGGTGGCAGTCAGAAAATGGTAAGTTTTCTTGACAAAATGTTGCTCCTTGTGGTTAGATTTACTTCTGTAATTATTATCCACCACTTGGCCTTCATAACAAGATGGGACAAAGCTTCACGTACTCCTTGAGTCAGCAATGCTACGTGATTTTAACCTATTCCTCTGTAACAATATAGGACTTTAGAAATTCTGTTTTTCTACAGACAAATTTTAAACACAGTGTCTTCCAAGAGCTGAGTGGAGGACCTGCAGCAGTGTTTTGTGATACGCAGTGGGCATGCGTTATTCAAGGATACCTGCTTTTCAGGGAGATGTAGTCTGTTGCAAAAGGTACATTTGCCTCCAGATGCATAAGGACAGAGTAGTACCCATCTCAAAATTCCTACACCTTATTATTTCCTGGTGTGTAGTAAGGCACTGTCAGCAGTTTGGAGCCCCACTGTCAGTAGAGTGGTGGGCCAGCTGTGTGAGAGATCCTTTCTTGCTCTCTCCACCTTTCCTTTGGGTTGAAGTCTCCTGATCTGATAGCTCTGCTCATGGTGAATTTCAACTCTGTTGGTACAGAAGGATTTAACAGATCCATTTAGCATGAAGAGCACCCCATATTTTTATTACTTTGTGTTTCTGTCAATAACAAATAAAATAATTGGATGACTTCTAAAAAATTGACATGGTTACAGGAAGACATACACCCAGAACCTTGCCATCACCATCACTTGCCATCTGAATGCTCTTAACAAGACCTTCAGCCATCTCACACAGCCTCCAACTCCCAGCACTGTGGGTCCCACTGTGTGCACAGCCCCAGAAGGAGCAATCTGGATGTGTGCTGACTTTGTGCTCCCAGGATGCCCCAAGGAGCCTGGCTGCCTTGGCTGCAAAAAGACATCTGAGAATTCCCCAAGGAAAGCTGCCTCAGCAGCCCCTCCAGTGTGTGATTTGTGTTCTTCACTTCATTTTCATTCTTTTTCAGGTGTTGATCATGTCAGTATTAGACTGGACCTAGAAACTTTGTTCCAGTTCAGCCATCTCATCCTGACCTTTAAGGTATTACATGCACGTCTTTTACCACTCCTTTTATGTAATTTTATACACTAATTCTTTAACCACAGGAATAAATTGCTTAGAAAGCAGTGAAAGCACCATCTTCAGAGGTATGTAAGAACTGGTTAGATAAACACCTGTCAAGTATGGTTAAGTTGTAGCTGATCCTGCCTTAGGGAAAGTAGATAGGCTGAATAGCTTCCCATTCATGTGCCTTCTGGTCCTATTTTCTATAAATCTGATAATTAAATCTGAAAAATAAACTATGAAATTAAGCCCAAATACTTCAGATATTTCTAAATGAGGTAGTTCTTTCAAGTTTAATTCTGTCTTCTTAAGCATACTCATTATGATCCATTTAGATGGCTACATTTTTTTTTTTATACAAAATTCCTATATTGTTATAGTAGAATTCCTTACTTAGAAAATAATCTACTTATTAAATAATCTACTGGGCAGCCTAATCTGGTGGGTAGCAACTCTGCCCCCAGCAAGGGATTGGGAATAGATGATCTTTAAGGTCCCCTCCAACCTAAGCCATTCTATGATGCTATGATTCTGTATGGAAGATTGCCCTTCTCTGTTCCTGAGGGGGTTCAGATGAGATGAGGAATATGGCTTTTTCAGAGTCTCATGTAAATAGCACAGTGTGCCTGCAGGCTCCCAAACACAGAAATTTAGCTGGCAGCTGTTAGCATCCCCCAAACAGGACTGTCAATACAACTATCCCGAAGATGTCTTATCAATGCCTTGTTAAGAAATTCTTGAAATAATGTTTCTTGCAGACATTTCGGCCTGCAGCAATGCTGGTTGAGCGCTCCACCGACTTTGGTCAGACCTGGAAAGTGTTTAGGTATTTTGCACAGGACTGTGCAGCTTCTTTTCCCAACATCTCTTCTGGTCCATCAAAGGGTGTGGGAGACGTCGTTTGTGACTCAAGATATTCAGACATTGAGCCCTCCACTGAAGGCGAGGTACTGCCAAAAGTCGGTGATTAAGATCATATGTGGCTAGTTTTCTGGAGCTGAGGGTCTCACTTTTATGTCCATCATATTTACTTACAGAGGTCCTGAGACATGAAGTGCTGTTGACTTTTCAGGAGTAAGAGGAAAAACCACAGCTTTTTACCCTCAGTTTCATAGCCAGATGAACTCAGAAAACAACATGTACAAAGCCTTCCAGTGTTCTTTCCTGTTTTCCCAGTTTGCATGAAAGCCCTTCCTTGTAAGAGCTCTTGGTTCCCTATCAACTTCTGCCACTGAAGAGCTTTTTGCCTCACCCAGACAAAGCCAGGCTGAAAGGGTGAGAGAACTTTCTGAACTGGGGCCAAGATGATGGTTTTAATTCTATGGGATCAGTAAAGTGACATCAGTAACTAATGGGTCTCAGGTGGCAGAGTTTATGTGCAAAAAGAATATCTTCCATGACTTACAGAGCTGTTTCAATCTGATTTGCAGGTTGTCTTAAAAGCTTTGGATCCTAGCTTTGAAATAGAAAACCCATATGTGCCGTATATCCAAGGTAAGAACAATGCGAGTTTTCTCCAGTGATACTTTGCTGGCGTTGCTTATTTTGTACACCAAGAGGAGCAAAAGCTCAGCTGATGTTAATCAATGATGTTGAAAAATATGTACCAGAGGATCATAGGAAGACATATGTATTAATAAATTTTAAAAGGGCCAATCTTGTTCCCTAGCCCTGCAGGCAAATGACGCAGCTCTGTACAGCCCATCCATGCTGTACAGCCCATTCAACTATCCTTCCTTCCAAGACCAGGTGGCCTAATCCTCCCTGCCACTTGGGTGTCTCTCATGGGCCCATGAGGCACTGTCTGGGGAAGCACTGCTTAGCCAGGGCTGTACCAGGGAAGTTGTCTGCCAGGAGCTGGTCACTTGTCCTGGCCCATATCAGACCATTTTAATGATTTCTTCAGTACGGGGGATTTACTGGAATTTTAATGCAAGCTGTACATTTGACCCTCTTCATTTTCAAGTCAGCTTGGGCTCCTGATTTCTTTTCTTTCCTTTCAGAGCTCATTACAATGACAAACCTAAGGATCAATTTTACCAAACTCCATACCCTTGGGGATGCTCTCCTTGGACGAAGGCACAGTGATCCCCTTGAGAAGTACTACTATGCTGTCTATGAGATGGTTGTGCGGGGCAACTGCTTTTGCAATGGCCATGCCAGCCACTGTGATCCTGTGCAGAATCTGCGGGGTGATGTCTTTCATCAGCCCGGCATGGTGCGTCATTAATGCTATTAAGTCCCTACCTGGTGTTTTGGTGGAAGGAAGGAATGGAAGGAGGAAGGGAGGGAGAGGAAGGAAGGTCTCTGATGACCTTTGGATTAACCCTTTGCAACTCCAATGTTTTGATACAACTTCTTCCTTCAAAACTCTGGGCCATTCTCAGATTTCTCAGAAGCTGTGACTTTGTTTGCCTCAGTGTGGTGTTTCAAAAGCAACTGGGACATGACATGTTGATAACAGCAGCAAAATACCAGAGCTGTAATGGTGCAAATATAATGCAGTAAGCAGCCTGTGCTGTGTGCAGACTTGACTGGCTGCTTGTTGGGTGAATTCCATGCTCCAGCTGGGCTCAGGGGCTCTGCAGCAGGGACAGAGATATTGGCACAAAGAATGGCTAATAATGCAAAGCTAACCCCTGAAAAATTGATTATTAAAAAAATCCAGGGAGATGACTGAAAATTCTTTACTTGTGGGATAAAGAGGTCGGACTTTTTTGCTTCTGAAAATATGTTTCTCAGTGTAGACACATGTAGGGAGAGAGAGAGAGAAATAAAACATGTTGAAGTCTCCATTGGTGTCACTAGAAGTACTTTTTTTCCTAAACGTTGCCCAGCAGCTTTAAAACTATTGGGTTAAAGTTTGTAGGTATTCTCCAGAACTTTTCCTCAAATAAATGAGAATTTAGTCAGCTGAGGGAGCCAAAGAGCTTTGAATGCCCCCAGTCTTGCTAGTGTACCTCAAGCAGATTACTATTGACTATATTTGCAGATAAGACATTTTATAATAGCATAAGCAACTCAGGAGTTGCTTATGAATACGAATATTATACCTGAAAGGATATAACTTGATTTAGGAGTCCTAATGAAGGCTAGTGGCAATCTTGTGGCATTGAGACTTACAGTAGCAGTGGAAGAAAATATCACTTTAAATCTTAATGGAGGCAACAGAGCCATCAGGAACAGATTACACCAGCAGACATACAGGAAACATCATTTTGATCCACATCTGTTTCATTTGGAGAGGAAAGGATGCTTTGATGTTTTCCTTCCATAAAACTAAAAAGAATCAGCTCTCCTTTCCTCTTCTCTCCTCCCCTCTCCTCTTCTTTACTCTCTTCTTATCACCATATCTTATCCATTCTCACCGCCTTGCAGGTGCATGGGAGATGTATCTGCCACCACAACACTGAAGGCTTGTCCTGTGAAAGATGTAAAGATTTCTACAATGACGCTCCCTGGAGGCCAGCTGAAGGGTCACAAGATAATGCTTGCAAACGTAACTCAGACAATTTTCCTTTTTAAATACTGGGGGGTGGATGCAACACAGTCCCAGCACAATGCATTATGGAATGGTTTCAGGGATGGAACATTTTCCATGCCTCTTCTAGAAAAATAGATGGATTCATGTGTCCATCGGTGCTGTCACCCTACATGGAGAACTTTCATATTCTTATTTTTAATAAAGAGAAAAAGAGTAAAGGAAAGGAAAAGCTGCTGATGCAAAAAGATAATTTATTGCTTAACTTAGGGTCTTTCTTGCATATAAAACAAGTATTTAGACAAGGCCAAATTATTTATTTCCACCATGATGAATAATGTAGGGCATAAAAGAATAATAAATGAAGATCCGTATCAGGTACTTAAATAGATCTTTCTTCAGTGGAGGGGTGCTCCCTACTCCATATCAGGCAGACACACCTACATGGGTTCTTCTCAAAGTGTAGGTAGGGCCCTGTTCTGGCTTCTGTAAGTGTCTGCACTTTTGGTGCCTGCAGGGCTTTTAAAGGGGGGATGCTGCTGCTCCCTGCAGGGGGGAGATGGCAGGCTGAGGCCTTGAGGCATGATTGGAAGCACCCACAGTTTTTCACAAGGTCTGGCGGCTGCTACGCCAGCCTGAAATGGTGCCACTTGCGTAGCGCCAGCCCTGCACCACGTGCCTGGAGCCTGCTGCCATGTACCTTCTGACTTGGTTTATACTTTAAGAAATGAGTAGATGCCCAAGACAAGGCTTTGAAATGACTTACATCTACCTCCTACACAGACTGCTCACTTCTGCAGATGAGAGATTTAGCTTTCTTCACCTTTGGTCTTTCCCCTCCTTCTCTCCAATATTTTTCCACTGTCTAGTGTTTCAGGTTTGCTTTTTTTTCAATTAGTCCCCAGTCTTAGCATCATTATATTCCTGCTTTGTGGTATATGTAAATGCAATAAATATTGTTGATGGCAGCAAAACTAAAATTTGCAATATGAGCATCGTTGTTTGCAGAATCTGGGTGCTGCGATTTGCCCCCAGCTGTAAAGTACAAGGACTGGGAGGCTGTAATCTTGCTAGAACACTGAAGTCACATGGGTAACAAGTAAAACTGTGGTAAAGGTAGACACAGTGGTGGCAAGATACAAGAGGAATTGTGGTGTTAATTATGCCCCATTTGTTTCTGGCTGCAGGCTGTAACTGCAATGGCCACTCTGGCAGATGCCACTTTGACATGGCTGTGTACCAGGCCAGTGGTGGGGTCAGCGGTGGGGTCTGTGAGGACTGCCAGCACAACACCACGGGGCAACACTGTGACCAGTGCAAGCTCTTCTTTTACCAGGATCCACGCAAAGCCATCTCAGACCCTCACGCGTGCCTCCGTAAGCTTCCTTGTTTTAGTTTCTATTTGCTTTGAGCCCTATTGCATCCCCATGCTTGAATGTGGCCGTAGAAATGTTTCTGAGCCTCTAACATCCAAACACCTTACAAAATAGCTTAATGACACCATCCTTCAAATAGCATTGTACAAGGAGCTGCATATTCCAGCTCATTGCTAAACTGAGCTTTCAGTCCAGCAGGGACATCATCATAGAATCACAGGATGACTTAGGTTGGAAGGGACCACAAGGATCATCAAGTTCCAACCCTCCTGCCACAGGGAGGGCCAATCTCATCTTTTCTGAATAGCATCAATAGTAAACGGACTAGCAGTAGTGCTGTTGCTTTTATGATAGTCAGGAATTACAGGAGCGATGTGAAATGGTGGGAGGAGGAATATCTCTTCTAGATATTTGTCATATATTTAAAAATAAGATTTCAGGCATGCAAGCCCATCTTTTGAAAGGTTAGTTCAGTATTATCACAGGATAGGAAAGATACGTTGAGTATAATTTAATTGTTATAATTGATTGGCATGGAAATCTCTTATGGAGCTAAGGGGAGATTACCCAGGGAAGTGTTGTGGTAGATGTTAGCAGTGCAGTGAGAAACAGCCTGAGCAGAAATTGGGACGTGTCACTAAGGCAGTGGCCCCTGCTGATCCCATCCTTTCTAGCAAATTACTCAGCCATGGCCAGTTCAGGCCATCCCTGGGGAGGCTCCCTTGTGGCACCCCTCTGTGACACTGTGGCTTTCACAAGAGCATCCCCAGAAGCACAGAGCCTTGCTTCTCTCCAGGTGAAGAACATTGGGAGTGGATAAGCAGCACCAATTTCTGCCTACAGCAAAGGGTAAATTTCTACCAAAGTGAAGACTGTAACTCTCCTCCAGAGAAAATGTAGATCTTGGAAACCCTCTTGAAATGTTTCTTAATAGTGACTGTGCGTTAAATATGAAGCACCCAGCACGGCAGATGTGGATGGACATCTCCAGTGTTCACAACAACGCTGAACTTTAACAGCCTGCAGTTGTACAATTTCAGTTTCATGCTTATATCTAAATACATTTTCCTATGTCTCCTTGACTCTGCCTGTAGCCTGCAGCTGTGACCCAGAGGGCACACAGCATCGCGGTGCATGTGAGAGCCGCACAGACCCTGTGCTGGGAACAGTGGCAGGCCGGTGCCTGTGCAAGGAGAACGTGGAGGGCGTCCGCTGCGACAAGTGCAGGGCCAACCACTTCGGGCTGAGAGGCAGTGACCCACTGGGATGCCAGCGTACGTAAACCACCACTTGTTTTCTTCTACCCAAAGCATTTTTAAGAGATGGGAGTAGTTAAATGCACAGATGCACACAGTAACTCATGGATACTCACTGTATTACAAAATACCCAATTGGCTGCTATAATTTCATGTCAAGGGCATGTTCTTGGTACAGCATCTGAGAAAAGCAAAGGTTGTCAGGACTGAAAATATGTGAAATCACTAGCAGAATACATAGTATTTTATAGTAGGTCAGGCTACTGTTAATAGAAAAATGGTTAAGTATACTATTTAGTTGGAAAGGGAAGTTAAAACACCTCCCTTGGTGATTTGGTTAGAAGCAAACTTAGCACAAATTTGAATGAATAGCTCAGACTGTGCTCAGCCTCATGCAGTGATGAGGGGATGCTGGAGAGCCCAATGCCAGCCCCAGGGGCAGTAACGTGGATCCAGACCAGATCATTGGCCCAGATTTCCCATCTCAGTCCAGGTATCACAGTGCAGACAAGCTTGATGTGTTTCCTAATGCCCTTCTCCCCACTTAGGGCAGCAGTTCCTGGGCTGTGATGCTCTGCTTGCCATCTTTAAGGTCCCCAGTAGCTAAGCCAAGCATCTTCAGAAGAGTCTTTTGGCTCTTTCTGGGAAGTCACAGTCAGAACTGTTCTTTTAAATGCAGTTAGAAGCTGTTCGTTAGGAGGTAAATGTATTGCTTGTGCGGAAATAGGAAATGGAAATACCACCCCAATCTGCACACTCCACTCACATTTTAATTTCCATGCTCAAAATATCACTGATATAAGATGCACGTGGGCCAGAAACAAACCTTCTGAGGTCTGAAGGCACCTTCTGACTGAGGTGCCCGTTACACATTTTGCCTCCTCTGCCTGGTGCTTAAATTCTTTAGAGAGTATTTTGGGGCTCTCCATGCTGCTAAACACTTTGTAGATTAAGGGAGCTGTGCCCGGCTGTGATAGCTTCCAGCCAGCCGTTCCTCAGAGCGAGGCATGTTGATAGACACATCCCACCCCTGCTTCTGTCACCAGGGCCAGCTGAGGCAACCACACATTTGTCTCCCCACAGCCTGCAACTGTGATGCCACCGGTACTTTGCCTTTCTCCGTCTGTGACCCTGCCACTGGGGAGTGCCTCTGCCAGCGGTTCACCACGGGCCGGCGCTGTGAGAAATGTGTTGTATGTGTCTGGACAGCTTTTGTTGTTCCTTTGTGCTGGCTCTCCTTGCATGTTGTTTTAGAATTCTCCTCTCCCATCTCATGCCTTCCTGTGGGCTCTGCCATGGCATATCATCAAAGGAGAAAATGGCATCGGTTCTGTTCATGTGACATCATTTCTTATGCGATGAGGCTATTTAGGGAATATGAGGACCATCTGGTTTTTACCAAGGAAGTGTCTCCACCCTGGCATGGGATAGCTTCAGGGTTTGTCTATTTCAGTTTGAGCTTCCGTTGGGCTCACTTTGTGTTCATGGGCTAGGATTGTGCTCACCAATGAAGAAAGCAGTAAAGAACTGAAAATGGCCTTTGTTCAGAGTCTGAAGACGTCCTTAGATTCAGTTACAACCTCTCCTTAGCAGACTCTGGATGATGAGGAAATATGAATGGAAAAAAGCATCCTCTGTGCCTTAGGCTGTGAAATACTGCCACCCTGTCCTGGTTATCTGTGGATTTAGCTGCTCTCAGAATATCTGTAGTCAGTATTCTTACAAAAAAAGAGGAGCTCATAGTCTTCTTCCCTTTGTTATGAAGGGAACAATCATTGCCAGAAAGGTAAACGATTAGATTTATCCAAAATACAAATTAATTTTATAGCTGTACTCTTCCATTTTGCATGGACACATTCATGGACCCAGTTGGTCCTTTTTTACTGCTTGTAAAAGTTTGTGCAGTCAGTTTGCACCAGAAGCAGCACTCATAGAAAGAAAAGGAAATGCAATGTCGCCTTTGCCATTTCCAGAGCAACTTGCACAGATGGTTAAATACCTGGTCCATCTCACAGTGTCTGAGCACCCATACATTCTGGTACGAGAAGCAATCTCACATGGCTAAGCACAGGCAGGCATCCCAGGAGTGGACTAGAGCATCAGTCATCCAAAGGAGTAAATTATGTTGTCTTAAATACTTACTATTAAGAAAAATCTTTCACTTTCTTTTTACCCCAGGTGGGATACTGGGGTCTCGGCAGGAGCTTGTATGGCTGTTCTCCATGTGACTGTGACATTGGTGGTTCCCAGGATAACTTGTAAGTTGATGTTCTTCTTCAAGTTTTGTCTTATTTTTAATTTTCAGAAACTCTTGCACTAGATTTTCTAACTAGGTTAATAGAGTCTCAGTACTCAGTGGGAAAATAGACTGTAGACATAGTTTCATCACATACAAACATTATAAAATCATGTTGGGATCTTGGAGATCTAGCTGTGATTTTAAGGGGGATTTATCTTCTACCTTCAAAGCCAGTTTTAGATCAGATAGAGTCAAGATTAGCTTAATACAAAATACAAGCTGCATAGTTTGAGAGAACCAGTGCCTCTAATTTTAGTAGAAATTAGAAGGTACAAGTGAAATTTTTAGCTTAGCCTCCTTTCCATACTTCAAAAGCTATAAATATATTTTTTATCTTTTTTTTTCATTTTTTCTTAATCACTGTCTCATATTCAAAGCATATTAATCAAGAGACCAGTTCTGTTTCACATGGGCTTCCCCAGGAGTCTGTTGGGCTGAAGTCTTACTTGTTAGATACAGTCCAATGCTGCAGAACAGCTCCTCAGTTTCTTTGGCTTGTATTTGTCAGCAAGAAATCAAAGCTAGACATCATCTGATGTGTAAAACAAGAGCGTAAATATATGAAAACTACCATATCACTCAAATCAAAGATGCTAGTGACCTCATGTCCTGTTTCTAAAGGTACATGGGATAGATGTTTAAGAATGGATATGGTAATAGATATTAAAATGGGTACAAGAAATGGATTCAGAAATAGATGGCAACAAGTGGTCAGAAAAGAAAAGGATCTGTGCTTCTGGTTATAGAATGGACGGAGAAAGGCATGACATGTCACATCTCCTAAGAGATGAAAATGAACTAAATTAATGCAGCATTGTACAGAGGAAACAGAGAGAGAGAGTGGGTGGTGGGAAGAAGTTTAATAGTGGAGACAGTCCCACAGTGGAAGAAACAAAATGGAGCTGCAGCAAGGGTGGAGCTGAGCTGCTCTCACGCTGCGAGGACCTAGTGCTGCACTCACATCCTCCTCGTACCAACTCCTGCCCCAGGTGCTCACCAGAAGACGGTCAGTGCAAGTGCCTTCCCAACATCGTGGGACGCCAGTGCAACGAGCCAGCCCCAGGCTACTTCTTTTTACCCCTGGATTATTATATTTATGAAGCTGAGCATGCAGCACCCCTTTCTGGCTCTGCACCCTTGGTATGTAGTTGGCTTTTCAGGCATCATATGGAAAATGGATCCATATGATGGGTGATACAAAGCAAGTCCCTTGACCATCCCCAATTCTTCCTTGCCTCCCATGTCTTCCAGAACTGTTGCTATTACTACATGCTGTGGTGACCTGCAAACCTGTTCTTGCTGCTCCTCAGGTGTGGGCTGTCTAGCATAAATTAGTGAAATTAATTTAACTGTTTAAATTAAAGCGTCAACAGCTCAAGGAGAAGCTATAACAAACTCTGATACTTCTGGAAAGCTCCAACAAAGGAAGAACTACATTGCTCTCTGCTCTGTTGGACACATTCTTGCTGCCTTATATAAAGAAACTGATTGTAGCCTGATTTCCTTAGGAATTTGGCATCCATCCATAATGTCTTAGAACATTTATTTATTTATTCCTCAAAATTGGTGTAGATTTTCCTCCATGCACAGTACACATCTCATCTTGCTGGAATGTGTCCCTTCTGCTGCCTACATTTTACTAAAATTTCTTCTCCAATGTTTTGTCCAGAAGCTATGGAGAAGTAATAATTTTAAAAATGTTTATTTGCAGGTCACATCCACAAATATTTAGCTATAATCACAGACAGTAATCATCCTACTGTCCAATAATTAAATGGAAAACAGATGTCTGGGACAGAGTTTATGAGAAGAAGTGCAACCTAATTGTAAGAGAGAGAAGGAAAACGGTTTCCAGCCATTGCTGGGCCATGTTACAGGGTTTCACCCAGCAGAGAATAGAGCTTGTTTCGTGAATGGGGATTTCCTGTTAGCTGCTTACCAACCCTTCAAAATTGCTGAGAAAATGCTGCCTCCTGTCTCATTACTTCTACTTCATAGGTAAAACCAACCACTCTCCCAAGGTGTGACATCTACTTCCAGAAGCAAGGATATGAGTTCATGATTGAAGATGGAAAGATTGTGCTAAACAGGAGTGAAAAACGAAGTGTAAGAAAAGCTGGACTTGGACGGGTAAATTGGAGCTTTTTTATTGATAAAGATGTACCAAATGCCAACTTTAATCTTGCACCAGAGGGAAAGGATGTGCCTATGCATGTGGAATTCACAGTCCTAGGCATTACAATCCAGACACAAGTGAAATCAATCCTTTTAGCTGGACATTTTATAATTCACACAGATAGGCTTGTTTTGCTATTTCCAGTGCCACTGTAGGCTCAGGTTGAATTAATTATTTAGAAAGGAATATCCTCAAGAAAGCTGAAATCATTTTTTTTTGTTTGTTTGATTTGCTTGCAAGACATCTACAACATTCAAGTTGTACCTAAATGTTAACATGGTACCTACTGTATTTAAATTCTCTATTTTTGCAAGTCAGCTTAGCTGTTGTACACATTGGTATTTATTCATTCAGCTTATAATGGAAAGTCCAGCCATGTACAAAATCAAGTTCTATCTGTTGAAGGTTTGCAATGTGAATGCCTGGAGGTACCAAATATACAGAGATGGATGGATTAATCTAATCCTTCTTCTTGTTGTGGTTCTTCTCTATCTGATGCTAAACTTCCCACATTTGGGAGAGTTCTCAGCATGCAGATCAAGAGTGTGTCCAGAAAACAAGGCTGACTGCTGGCTGAGATAAGTAATTAAGACAGCAAAAATAGTTCCTTTCTTTTTTCCAAAATTTGCCTGTTTGTAACTTGGCTGTGACGCTGACAATGCCAGCATGTCTTTGCAGGGTGCAGCTGAGCAGGGACAGGACCCAGCCCTGGAGGTGGTTTTCAGGCAGCCCAGCACTGGCCGAGCTGTCACCTGGACGGGCCCTGGCTTTGCACGCATCCCCAATGGAGCTGGGCTGAGATTTGCCATCGACAACATTCCCCTGGCTATGGACTTCACTATCACAATCCGTTATGAGCCTGAGGTATTGGTGATAGCTTGCATGTCTTGCGATGTTGTGACAGATGCATGGTCTATTTTGCCAATTGTAGGAGGTAGCAACCCCTTCTACTCTTTACATTTTAAATGAAAATCGTTTGCTTTTTAATCTTTATCAACAGATTAACATACACTCTAACAATTCCTTTAACCCTTTCCATTCATATTTAGAAAAACACAAGTGTTTTCTTAGTATTAGCCAAGGTGTCATTGTTTGGAGCTCCCCATTTGTTACCCCTGCTTGGACTGGACTTCTGTTCACATATCAGACACCAACAAAATGCAGCTGTTTCACATGGGCATCTTGTATTTTTAGCTGAGATTTTCTGGGGAGAACAATGGGTACACAGGCAGGAAAGGAGGGTGCTGATCTATGCATACACAGCAGATGTTTCTCCAGAGCTTTCGCAGTCATCCACGTTCCCAGTTGCTCCAGCTGGGCTCTAAGATGTGTGAAAACCTTAGAATATTAGCCAAAATCTTATTTTGTGCCTGGACAAAGTTTCTCAGTGATGAAGACATGTCTAGGGAAATACATTAATCCAAATCTGGTTAAATCCAAGTCTGCATCTGTGTGTTCAAAGATGCATGCAAGTGTTTTTTCCTTATGAGTATTTATGCATGCCTTCTTCTTTCTCTTCCCAGCTCCCTGGGACAATTCCTCCACTCACGATACTCCTTCTGTCTACTGTATTCTATTCTTTTCCTGTCATTCTGAGGCAAACAAAACTCCCATTGACTAAAAGCATGATAACAATTTTGCAGTGGGCTGATTTGATGCTGTTTTTTTCATTCTCAGGACTGGATGAAACAGCTGAATTTTAAAGACTTTCATTGCAATGTGATTTATGTTTGTTATTCCTTATTAGATGTGAGAGGAGGCACATGGTGAGGGATATCTCTGGGACAACGCTATGCTGAGAAGGGAAATAGCTCCAATGGCTTTAACAGAGCCATTTCCATCTGCACCAGTTGAGATCCCATTTCCATTACTGCTGTTCAAATACAATGCATTTTTCTCAAATAACTTTATTTTTAATCCTCTAAAAGACAAAGGGATACTCTGCTTTGTCACTATGTGCAATCATCAGCTGGCTTTCAGAAACCATGACAAGGAGAAAGTGAGTTTTTCAGGTACAAGCAATCAGAGAATCATAGAATCATAAAGGTTGGAAAAGACCTCTAAGGCCATGTAGTCCAATCATCAGCCCATCCCTACCATGCCCACTAACCATGTCCCTCACTGCCACAACGACCCTTTTCTTGAACACTTCCAGGGACAGTAACTCCACCACTTCCCTGGGCAGCCTGTGCCATTGCCTCACCACTCTTTCTGAGAAGAAATTGTTCCTAATAAAATTATGAAATGATCATAACCTGTGTCTTTCGTTCATAGACCTTAGAGGACTGGTTAGCAAGTGTAACCATCCATCCCACTGGTGTTTCATCAAGTCAACACTGCAAAGCCAACAGCTTTTCACAGGAGCCTCACATGTTGGCCCTCCCAGCTACAAAGAGGTCTGTCTATTTCTGTCTGTAGATTTTCTGTGTACAAATCTCTCACTGAAGCATTGCAGCATGATAAATCTGTGGGAAAGTGGGGTTATTGCAAACACATGTGTGGTGTTTCCTGCTGCTGCCGCACAACAACACCCTGCAGCCTGTGGGAGTGCAGGAAGAAGCAGATGCCCCCTCCCAGCCTGACAATGTTTCACCACAGCCAGGAGAGCAGCCTTAGGCCCTGATTCCTTTGGTGGAGATCCAGCTGAAGCTATTTCAGTATAGGAAGGAAATATTGACCTAAAGACATTGTCCCAGCCTATTTTCAAAACCAGCTTTTCAGTTTGCACCTATGTAAATAATGGAGAGTAGGTGAGAGGGCGGGGAGAGCTTGCAGCACCCTACAGCTTGCCCTGTCCTGCTCTGGGAGAGCCCCTGCCTGCTGGCTGTGACAGTGCTGTGTTTCTGCTAACCAGGATTGCACTGCTGCAGACCCCAGTCTGCCTGGAGCCAGGAACCCAGTACTCTGTGGATGTCTATTTTTCTCATCCTTCTGCCTCTGACCCAAAAACTAAAGCGTTCATCTTGATCGACTCTGTGAGTAATGCTGTCACAAATCCCACAAGGTTGTATTTGTACCACTTTGAAATGGTTTTTGTTTGGTTGCTTTTTGTTTGTTTTGTTAAACAGACTTACTCAAACATTTCAAAATCATGTATAAGGTGTTTTATCAGAAATTCAGGGAAGTATGCTTTTGTTTACCTCCACTGGTACTGGCTTCCTATGTTTATATATGGAATGATGGCATTATGTCATTTAACATTTTTATGGAGCAACACTGTAGCAGCTCATCAAGTTTTAAGTGTTGCATGTGTTAATAGCCAGTGTATGCACCTCTGTTGGTTGCTCATTCGTTACAAGCATGCTCCACAGATGCCAACAAGATGCTGTGGTTAGGGACACATTCTTCAGTTCTTCATTCACCTAGAGGTTTTGAAAATCCTCGTGATACATATGAATCCAATTAAAAAAGCATGGATGTATTTAGAGATGGGCCCTCACATCGGAAAAATAAAATTAGTTCCGTGTATTCCTGGGAATTGTGTGCAGACATTTCCCAAGTTTCCAGCAAGGCAGAAAGTGGACGTTGGTTTTGGGCCCTTCTCTTGAGAAAAATATTTAAATATTCATTCCTCTAATTATTTCCATAGAACTGGACCTGGCAAAGGCTGGCCATACTTGGACATAGAGCCTGCAGCTGATTTTTTTTTTTCCTGTTGCAGCAGTGCAAGTAAAATTTTTGGTCGGATGCTGCTTTTGGAGTTGTAAACATGGCACCTCTTAGCAGCAACAACATTTCTGAGCTTGTATCCGACGTCTTACTATAATCTGTCTTTTTTGTACACAGTCTTATTTGAAGAACTTGGGGAATGTCTAGACCTTCAGAATAAATGTGAATTTAAGTTTAGAAATGCAGTGCTCTAGGCCTCTGTCCTTTCCATGCACAGCACCGTCAGAGGATGTGGGAAATTCTGGTTTTCAGCATATCTAAGCAAAAATATTTTCCTTTCCTCTTGATGCCAAAGCTTGGACTTATTCCCAGAATCAGCTCCCTGGAGAACTTATGCAGCAAAAAGGATTTAGATGACTACCAAAAGTATCACTGTGTCGAAATTGCATCGGAAGTCGGACCTCATGTGCTGCCCGAGGTGTGCGCCCGGCTGATAGCCAGCATGTCAGCCCGCCTTCACCGCGGCGCCGTCGGTAAGGCCTGCATGTGGGCAGCTGCCTGGGCACTGCTGTTTTCCCTTGAGTTTGTTGGACATTTGGCTGAGAGCTCTGAGGTGGTGTACTCTAATGAAGCCAATACGGGCAAGCAGGGTACATCCTATCCAACCCTAAGCATGCTGCAAATATCTTCATGTGGCATGGTGGATGAAAAGCCCAAGGCCCTTGAAGCCCACCTTGTGATGGAGCAATGGTTGTATGCTTTCTGAAGAGTGTTACAACCAGATTCACCAAATGGCCAAAGCAGCAAGTTTGATTATTTTTGGCTGGCAGAAAATGACAGAAGATTTTAAGCCCCGTCCCCAGATGCTGCAAGCCAGGTGGATGCTTGGTAGGGCTCCAGGCACAGCAGCACACAGGCTGATTTGCTGCAAGATATTCAGGAAGAAAACCTCAGTGGTATTTCAGTGTGAGGGCTATAGCAGGTGGGGTTTGAACCTTTGGGCAATGTCCTGAACCACTTAAGTTTGGGCTGTACTGACTCCCCTGTAAATCTGATCCCAGTGATGGGATTCTCACTTTGGCTTTCTAGCACTGGCATCTGAGTGTCCTGGTCAAATATTCCCTGAGAGTTAGAGCAGCTTCATTCAGCAAGAGAGTTCGAGGTGTTCAGAAAGCAGCAAGAGGGACAGGCTAAGCATCAAACAGTCATAGAATTGTTTGAGTTGGAAGAGACCTTCAAAGGCCATCTAGTCCAGCTCCCCTGCAATGAACAGGGACACCTACAGCTAGATCAGGTGCTCAGAGCCGCGTCCAGCCTGACCTTGAATGTCTCCAAGGATGGGCTTCCACCACCTCTCTTGGCAACCTGTGCCAGTGCCTCAGTACCCTTCTTGTAAAAAATGTCATCCTTCAATCTAGTCTAAAAGCATTGCTTGCCCATCATGTCCAGTGCCACAGCAGGATGCAGGTTTATATCAAACACTTTTAGACTTCAGGGTATCTCTGTGTGGATCTACATTTCTCTACACCCCTTTCTGACCTGTCCCAAATACAGGCAGAGGCAGTGCTCTGAGCATGGTGTTTCAACACCAAGACTTGTGCTGGTGGTGCATTATTGCTGTAGCAACAAATAACCCAAGTCTCTTGGTGGCTGGCAAACCTCCAATGAGTGGTAGTCAGGATCTTCCCTTCCTTTCAAGTGCAAAATCTGCAAGTTTTTTACAACTGTCACACTCTTTTGGTTTTAAACCAAACCTGACTTGATTTTCTTTCCTGTTGGCAGCGTGCAATTGCAATCCCCAGGGCTCACTGAATGCCAGCTGCAGCAGATTGGGCGGCCAGTGCCATTGCAAAGCCAATGTCGTGGGGCGCTGCTGTGACACATGCTCTGCAGGCAGCTACGGCTTTGGGTTCCACGGCTGCTACCGTGAGTACTCAGCACCCAGTATCAACACCACTACCTTCATCCATACTGCAACCAGTACTAGTGTCAGTATTTGGTGCTCTGTGCACACCGCAACTTTGTAGGACTTTGAAGCCACTATTGTTTATAGAATCATAGAATCATAAAGGTTGGAAAGGACCTCTAAGATCATCTAGTCCAACTGTCAGCCCATCCCCACTATGCCCACTAACCCACACCCCACAGTGCCATATCTCCACATTTCTTGAACACTTCCATGGATGGTGACTTCATCACCTCCCTGGGCAGCCTGTTCCAATGCCTCACCACTCCTTCTGAGGAGAAACTGTTCCTAATATCCAACCTGAAGCCCCCAGCACAACTCAAGGCCATTCCTTCTTGTCCTGTTGCAGTTAGCTGGGAGCATAGGCAGACCCCCACCTCACCACAACCTCCTTTCAGGCAGCTGTAGAGAGTAATAAGATCTCCCCTGAGCCTCTGCTTCTCCAGGCTGAATAATCCCAGTTTCCTCAGCTGCTCCCCATCAGACCTGAGCTCCAGACCCTTCACAGTTCCATTGTCCTTCTCTGGACATGCTCCAGGGCCTCTATGTCTTGTAGTGAGGGGCCCAAAACTGAGCACAGCACTTGAAGTGTGGCCTCACCAGAGCTGAGTACAGAGGGATGACCACCTCCCTGCTCCTGCTGGCTGCACTATTTCTGATATAAGCCAGGATGCTTTTGGCCCTCTTGGCCACCTGGGCACACTGCTGGCTAAAGTTCAGCCAGCTGTCAACTAACCTCCCTAGATCCTTTTCCTCATGAAGCAATACAAAAACTATTTCCATATTTAACAACTTTGCCATTCCCACTTCTTGCCCTACCTTCAAGTAGTGTTGGTGGTGGCTGGGTGATGGGGACGTGCTGAAGGTAAAGCTTTACTTTTGATGTTTTCTAGCATGTGAGTGCCACCCGCAGGGCTCAGTGAGCTCGCTGTGCGACCAGGTGACGGGGCAGTGCGCCTGCCTCCGGGATGTTGACGGTCGGCGCTGCAGCCAATGCCTGCCTGGGTATTTTGGGTTTCCCCACTGCCGCCCTTGCCCATGTCATGGCTTTGCAGAGCTTTGTGACCCGGTGACTGGCGAGTGCCTGAACTGCAGCAGGTTTACAGCTGGAAGCCACTGTGAAAGGTGAGGGGATGGGCAGCACTGCACAGCTCACATGAAAACCAGCTCTCTGGAATACGTGCTTTGCTGGGGCCTCACCTACATTCCCGCAATGCATCCATGTTCTTAACTGGAATCATAGCTAAAACCAGGGTCAAACCAGGTCTCACTCCTAAATGGCAAGTACCCATTCTTGGGTAACTGCGAGGGGGAAGGTTTGTCTTCAGGGATGGGCAGTGGCACAGCACGCACACAACATTGCAGTGGGCTCCCCATAAGATGGCATTTGAGACATGGGTGCTCTATGTGATGGGCTTCTGGGCCTGTGCAAGGTACTGGACCTGCAATACAAGGTCTACTCTAGCTTTTAAATTGCCAAGAGGCTAAACTAGAGCTGAACATTCAATTTAACACCTGCAGTTATCTCCAAGGATCTTAAATAAACATGCCCTGTTTGCTGATTCATATCATTTCTGTATGACCAGCAAATGACTTTTCCCACATGTTTCCATTCCCACTGCAAACAATGCTCCTTTTTCATTCTATGCTCTGGTAGAGGCATAGAATTCAGCATGGACATCAGAACTGAATTCGTTGGTCGCTTAGTTCGATTTGGCTGGATTGTGCCTTGACATTCCATGTTAAGAGGATTTCCCCATGAAACCCATTGAGCTTTTCTTGCAGTGTGTTTGGACAATAAGACCTTTAGCTATTGTGCATGTAGGTAGCAAGTGGATTAAAAATGGGAGACTGAAACACTTGTTGCCCTGTGCCTCCACAGGATATCTATACCCCAGAGTGAGGATCAGGGAGCCAAGACTTTTTGCCTGGCTTGTATAAATATACAGAATTGTGTTCCCATTTGTCATAGTAAAGCAGATTAAAGAAGCTGCCATGTTGCCTGTCTGTCTGGGTAATGGCACAGCCACCACAGCCTCGGAGGAGCCATCAGGCACCCCTGGTTTGCAGAACGTGGCAGACAGAGCATGGATGATTTCAATATATATGCCATGCTTGAAATATACTTTTTCACCCATGCTGAGACTTTCTGGTGTCACAATGACTACTTTATATGTGCATGTATGGCAGTAAATGAATATAAGTGGTGAGAAATTAATACATACTGTAAAAGATGGATATGCAGAATTTTTACATGGCAGCTTTTAGCAGTCTGCAGAGCATGTGTGATATATATACAGATTGGCATGTTTATTACCACTTAGTTTAAAATTATGCAGGTTTATCTGAAAGTGATGCCTCCTATTTATCTCCATGGTAACAACAACAGATTCAAAAGAGCACAATAACACTATTTGATAGAGCAAATTCTCAGCTACAAAACACTATTTTTCAACATTGTCATCACCATTACCCATGCATTTTCACCACCAGTGAACAAGAGCCTGCATGCCACATGCATAAC
This sequence comes from Numida meleagris, assembly GCF_002078875.1. Taxonomy (NCBI): domain Eukaryota; kingdom Metazoa; phylum Chordata; class Aves; order Galliformes; family Numididae; genus Numida; species Numida meleagris. Next base: position 14,760,424 of record NC_034409.1, on the reverse strand, counting down.
AATCCAGTGAAGGTGAGCCACTGTCACCATTGTCACTGCTGAAACACACCACCCACCGCCTCACTGTGCTCTGCTCACATCCACTGGTTGGTCTCCACAAATATTCAGCAAATGTCGATGAATGTCAATGGGTGAAATTTTTTCTGCATGGAGGAATTCAGTTCCACACCTTTGCTTCAGACGTACTTCCATCTCAGAGGCCATTTTGTCAGACTGCCCCTCTGCTGCCATCTGTCACATGGCAACAACATGTAATGGAATAGTGGTGGGAAGGTTCAACAACTACTATCATACCACCAACAACCGCCTCTGATGTCATGGGCCAACATAATAAAATAGCAGGCATTACTTTCAGAGCAGCCCTCATATTTCAGAGTGAATTTTCCTTGAAAGGAAAACATGTGTGGTTTTTTGTTTGTTTGTTTTTCTTTTTTTCTCTGGACTTTGGGAATGCAGATCTAATTTTCAATCTTAAAATATGTTTGAAGCTGGATACATCTGTGGCAACTAATGGGAGATAGCATTACAATACCCTCGAATCCTAAATTAATTATAGATACATATAAATCAATTCACATGCAAGGACTGAAAGGAGCGTTTGACATTTCCTGCTGCATTTTTGACTGCTTCAACAGGTGCATCGATGGCTATTATGGAAACCCTTCCAACACAGAACCCTGTCGCCCATGCATGTGCCCAGGGACACCTACCAGCAAGAGGTTTTTTGCACATTCCTGTTACCAGGACTCCCAGACTTCACAAATAGTCTGCAATTGTCTTGAGGGATATTCAGGTAAGGAGCAAGATAAAGACATGCTTTGACATCATGCCCAAAAGTGACTGTGTCTCTGTTGGAGCGGCCACTGCGGAGAGGAGCATTCTCGGCTGTCCCAAATGCAGCTGTTTTTGCAGCAAACGGATGCCTCATTTCCAAAGATCCCATTGGCTTAGCTTGAATTTCCACAGGGAAAATTTGAAGCAATTTTTCTTCCTGTTTGTTACGAACATCTCCAGTGATGTTCCAAACAAAAACCTTTTTTTAGGCCAGGTTCCTTTATAAGTCAAGAGCAGCTTTGCCTGAGGAAATGCTGCCAGGCCAAAATGATTCCTGTTGGTACTTGCCCAGGGGACTGCTGCCCTCGCAGACCTCTGATATCCTCAGTTCTGAACTTTCTTCTTCTTTCTCCATCCTGGTGTAGTCTCTTGGTCACCTCTCTGGAACCAGACGCACCCTCCTGGAGACTGGGGAAGGCTCTGGTCCTGGGGATGGTGATGAAGGAGCAGAGACTTTGGGCAAGGGCGAATCACTGGACAAGGTCCCAGTGACACCAGCTTGCCCCTTGCAGTGAGGAGGGTGTATTTCCATCAGATTGCAGTATGAGAGATATAATTTTAACTGGTCATAGGATTATTATAGGGCACCAGTCTCAAACAGAGATTTTCTGTTGATTGAGCAGAAAATGTTTGATCTCAAACAGTACTTTCCATTGGAACTGTGCATTTGGATAGAGAGTCTGAGCCTTTTAGCAGTATAATTAGAAATTGCATGATCCACTTGAATTCTCATTTGGCAGCACATGTTTGTACCTTCCTGTCTGACAGGCAGCCGGTGTGATGAATGTCCTAGCGGGTTCTACAAAAACTCAGGAAGCCCTGGGGAAGAATGTGCACCATGTCCCTGCAACAACAACATTGATCTGACAGACCCAGAGTCCTGTAACAGGGTCACCGGGGAATGCATCAAGTGTTTGCACAACACCCATGGAGCAAACTGCCAGTTCTGCAAACCCGGGTATTTTGGCTCAGCCCTCGACCAGGACTGCCAAAGTAAGTGGGCAACAGCACTGCAACTGCACATTGCCAGCGAGAGAAGTTATGAAGGAATTAGGCTATAGGCAGAGGTTAGCCCTTAGGGGAACAGCAAAACTAAAGTGGACCAAATATAAAAGCACTGAAGAAATTCCTTCCCAGTAACCGAAATAACTGTTAAGAAGGCACCTGTTAAGTTCTATGTTTTTCACGCAGGTCTCCCTAAATCTTGTACTGAATATCACCCCTAGGAAATGCTCACCTGAACTGAAATCACTATTCTCTGTTGAAAAATCAATGTGCGTTCATCCCAATCAGGAAGAAATTAAAATTAAAGAAATCAAAGATAATTGTTTATCCATGTTGCAGGCTGATGCCAGCTAAGCAATGCTCAGTTAACCAGATGATCCCCTGCTGAGCTCCCTGCCTTGCCAGTTGTTTTAATGATATGGCTAGAAAGAGACTGCTCAGGCGATTTAATAGACCTCATGAGAGCACTGCTAATAACAGCATTTTGAGCAGAAAGGAAGGAGTACAAGAAAATGCAGAGCATAAGTTTCCTCCCGGAGTTTATCAAAACTCATTTTCAGAAATGTTGTTAATTGAAAGTCTAATTTGTACAGTCCAGAAAACATAACTATTTTCAAGAAGTCCTTTCTCTGGGAATCTCTGAAATAGAGTTCAAGCCCACACCTCATTCATCTTTGGAAGATGTCAGCTAGAAATAATTCAGCAAGAACTGTTGGCTCCTTGTGAGGAAGGCTTCTTATCTTACTTGGCTTAAACCTTTACTGGGGTTTCCCACGCTGGATGGTGCCTACTGTAAATCAGCGTCTCCTTATCCAACATACTCAACATTTCATGCTAATAAGATTCAAAATTCACTACAACTTCAGTTCTTTGTCCCCATTTTAGAAGTATTAAAAGCTCCCAGTAAGTTTGTTCAAAGCTGTAGATAAACCACAATAGAAAGAGGAGAACTTGGGAATAGTCCCGAGTGGATAAAACATAGGATATAAGACAACAGTATAGTATGTGTTTGCAGCCTGGAAAGCCAATCGTATCCTCAGCTCCACCAAAAGAAGTGTAGCTGGTAGGTTGAGAGAGGTGATTCTTTCCCTCTACTCTGCTCTCATGAGGCCCCACCTCCACTACTGCATCCAGGCCTGGGGCCCCCAGCACAGGAGGGATGCGGAGCTGTTGGAGTGGGTGCAGAGGAGGCCACAAAGATTCTCAGAGGGCTACAGCACCTCTCCTGTGAAGACAGGCTGAGGGAGCAGGCTTTGTTCAGCCTGAAGAAGAGAAGGTTCTGAGGAGACCTTACTGGAGACTTCCAGTACTTAAAAAGAGGTTATAAGAAAGATGGAGAAAGACTTTTTACCTGAGCCTGTAGTAACAGGACAAGGGGCAGTGGTTTTAAACTGAAAAACGGCAAATTTAGATTAGATATAAAGAAGAAAAATTTCACGATGAGGATGGTGATATACTAGAACAGATTGCCCAAAGAAGCTGTGGATCCTTAGAAGTGTTGAAGACCATATTGGATGGGGGTTTTAGCAGCCTAATCTACTGGAATGTGTTCCTGCCAATGGCAAGGGATTGGACTAGGTGGTCACTGGAGATCCCTTCCAACCCAAACCATTCCGTAAGCCTACAGCCTGTGCTTCCCATACCATTCTGGTTGTCCATCAGCCATTTGTATCAGCATCTGCTGTAGCCGTTGTCCTTCTCTTTCCAGTCTGCACGTGCAATCCTGCAGGTGTCCTCCCTGCCACATGCCCTGGGGGGGACACAGCCTGCCTGTGTGACTCAGCCACTGGAGCTTGCCTGTGTCAGCCCAACGTGGTTGGTACAACATGTGACAAATGTGCGCCGGGCTACTGGGACCTGGCTGGTGGAAAAGGATGTCAGCTCTGTGACTGCGACCCGAAAAATACCCAAAGTAACCAGTGTGACCAGGCAAGGAAATTACTCTGCTCCCTGGGAACTGGGAGGGTAATGTTTTGGCATGGCACGGTTGGGACCTTCTCATATGAGGATGGATTTTTGTAATGGTCCCCAGAAACAACAAGTCTTTGGAAATTTGCAGTTGGTGTAATCTGGCTGGGAGCCATTATATCAAATATGCTGTTCTGATACTGTGGCTTTACTTGCAAGCAATTACTCTTTGCCTGTGTGTTTCCTTTTAAAGTGGATCATAGAAATACGTGAGAAAATTACACAAGGAAAAAACTGCCCCATAAGCGTACATAGAGGGAAGGAGGAAATCCAGGCTTGGACCTAAGAGTCTTGCATGTGTTTGTTTTTTTAAGGGTTTCTTTTCAAAAGGAGCAGTGGCCATTGTTAGTCATGCAATATCAATCAGGTTACTGCAGTATCTTTTCCTAGAAAATGTAGCCCTTAACGTAGAAGAACTACTACTGCTTTTCTGAGTTGTACCAGTTATCAGAGATGTAATTCCCTGCAGTTTAATTTCAGTGCTGAATTCCAAAACAAATTTTTCTAGGGCAATGTGCATAATGTACCCTGGAGGTTTTCTGTTGCAGCAAATATATCACATAGTTAAAAGCTGAAATGTTAAGATGAGTACTTTGTTCCAGCAAAAATAAACCATTAATCTTTTCCACAAAGAAGAAAAAATCCTCTCTCAGATAATAGTCAGAGGATGAGTTCTCAAAGACCATCTGTAGACTGGACCATACAAAACCTCTCATATAAATAAAGAAAAGCCAGCTCTCAAAGTCGTTTTTTTTTTTTAATGGCCTTCAGTAGGAAGATGCTAAAGGAAGTTTATAACGTTAAACCATGCTCAAAGAATGCAGAAGCAGTATCACTACAGTCCCCATGCAGCTGTATAACAAAAGTCACAGAGCAAAAAAGAAACGCAGAAAATAATGTATATGCAGTCATACTACATGGGCGGTTGTTAAATCTTGAACTGTTTACAGCTTACAGGCCAATGTCTATGTAAGATAGGCTACAGTGGGAAACGTTGTGACGAATGTGAGGAAAACTACTTTGGCAATCCTCAGAAGCATTGCATTTGTAAGTATTATTACTGGGTTAGAAACTGCCTCAAAATAAATGTTTGGCCTTTATTCATAGATGAGACAGAACTTCTGTCCAGAGAAACAGATATATTAGAGTGTATGAAATGATAAAGTTGTTTATATTGTTTATCAGTGTTGTTCCCTCTGCAGTTTTGGTTGAACCATGGAATCAAGAGCTGAAGAAGAGCCATTAGATAAGCCATCCCCTTCACTCTGACTTGAACACTGGCTTCCCTCTCTGTTATTTAGAAATGGGCTTTGCTAGCTGAAGGCAGCAGAATCAGCATTTAGTTCAGCTCTCAGCACACAACTCCCCAGCCCAGGGAGAAGCAGGATGAGATATCGGAAGGGATTTATCTCACCCGACATTAGCTGTTTCAAAGCCTGGTCTGACCTGGTCTGAGCTCCTCTGATCAGTGGTGAATTTTCCAGCCAGTGCAGGTAGATCAGTGCCTCCAAACAGTGTTTTTTGTCCAGCTTTTGCTGTTCAGATTGGATATTAGGAGAGTGTTCTTCGTTGAGAGAGTGAAACAGGCTCCTGCAGGCAGTGGTCACAGCCCCAAGCTGCCAGAGTTCAAGGAGTGTTTGGACAATCCTCTCAGACATAGGGTTTGAATTTCAGGTGGGGCTGTGTTGGACTTGATGATCCTTGTGTGTCCCTTCCAACTCAGAATATTCTATGATTCTGTGAGTACCGATTTAGGTTGATTTTTAGGTGCACCTGCTTTGCATTGCCAGTGAAGGAGCCCAGATGACTGACGCACAATATACCGTGGCCTTTGGGTGGCTGAAGTTAGCTTAGCATCTGTTTTTCCCTTCAGTGTAAAAGCACAGGGAAGCAATGCTAGAAGAGCAGAGTTGTGCACAGTGGGGGAATGCTCCAACTTGTTCCAAGCAGAAAGCTCTAGTAGAAATCCATCAAGAAAAATAAACCCTATATATCACTGTCCTGCCCAGCAAGGTAATGTTGTCCTTTTGCAGATCCAGCCCAGCAGGCTCAAACAGCAGCACAGAGAATCAGTTTCTATTTATTGTGTTAAAAGACATGATTGTGCCTTCTGTATGCCTTACTCCCGCAGAGAAGGAACAATTGCATATAACTCGCTGTCCCTTTCTTGCAGCATGCAACTGTAACCCAGAGGGAACCAGCTGGCCCCGGTGTGACAAAGCCACCGGTGCGTGTAATTGCCGTGCTGGTGTCACTGGGCGGTTCTGTGACCAGTGTGGCCGTGGCTTCGAGAAAGACTTTCCCTCTTGCCATCAGTGTCACCTTTGTTTTGATGAGTGGGACACTGAAATTACTGCCCTCGCCCAGACTGTTCAAGGGTTAATGAGGTTTGCTGCAAGCCTAGAAGATAAAGGAGGACGGACGCCCAGCTGTGACATGCGATTCAAAGCCTTTGAAGATGCCATTTCTGAAATTGAAAGAATTTTGAAACATCCTGTTTTTTCACTGGAGGCGCTCTCAAGCATCAAGGATTTTCATGGCTACGTTCAGTAAGGGCTCCGCTGCCCCGCTAAAATCCCTTGGCTGACAAAGAAATCTTCCCCCAGGTTTCACCAGCCATGCCCTACTCTTCAAATCCTGTTTCTGACCAGAAAAAGAGATGCTGGAGTGCTAATCTACTGCTTCCAGTAGATCCATGAACAAAATAACCTATATATATATATATGTCCCTGTTTATTGCAGGGAAATTGGACTAAATGACCTTTAAAGGCCCCTTCCGACTCTAAGGATTCTATGATTCTATTCTTTGATTATTTCACACACTGCCCCCCAAGGCATATAAGTAAATGTTGGAATTTTCCTGTTCCTAAGAGTTTCCTAAATAAGCCATTACAAGTAAATGTTTCTGCTCATTTAGAAACTTATCTCTTATCCTCTAAAATATTGTGTACCCTAGTTCTGGTTTAAGAACAGTTCAGTCTGACTTCTGCATAACTGTCATTTCCCTTGTAGACAAAAAATTGCACAAATGGGTCCAATTCGTGGTATGCCACATGAGTTTCCTGACCTCACTGAGAACATTGAAGACATTGGTGAAGAAGCCGATCGTGTCTATGATCTTCTACAACAGAAATTAGATCTGCATCGCACGTTTCATTACTTGAGCCTCAAAGGTAAGGCAGCCAGTACTGAAACAGGTGAACATATGCCATGAAATTTCAGAATGTTTTTCTCACCATTGAGCCATACAACGTTTCAAAGATGCTTAGATTTTAGTTCCATGTGGTACTTCAAAAATCCAAATACTAAAAGCTTTATTATAGTAACTTCTCAAACTCTCTTTTGTTTTAAAACACTTTGATTTATAGCATCCTAAATTTCACATGCCATGATCATGTCAGTCAAAAATCTCAAGAGCACTGATTTTTCCATCAGGATTTAAAGGCTACCCAGTTTTACTTTACAGACTCACTGATCATACAGTAGAAGAGCAAAGGATATTTTCCCTGTTTCTGACTCCTATTGCTCTTAGCAATACTTAAAAAAATGTTGTACAGCAATGGTTTGTTTAATTAAAGAAGACAGTCATGGAACAACTTCTCAGTGTTCTCATGGGAAAATACATGACTTTATGAGGTAAGGAACTGGCTCTCCATCATCACAAAATGTGAAAACATAACTGAGTTCCTTGGCATTTTTTAAATAATTACACTGTCTGTGCTTGAGCTAAGAATAGTCTCCATCAGCTGCTAATGGCAGTAATAACAATGTCACAGGCTTCATGAATTCTGGAGAAAGACGGGAATGTATGATTCAGGGATCTTGATCGGATACTAACTAGATCTACAACAGCAGGAGACTGTCAGCAGAATACACTCCACCATGTGATGAGAGAGGTGGCTGCTAAGGCACGAACCCCTAGAAGTTACAGTGAGCACAGAAGATAGAATTTAATGGCAGTGCAACCCCACTTCAAATTCTTTCATGTTTTGTACAAGCAAGAAAAAGATTGGACTAAACAAGACTGAAAAAAATGAAGGAAAGATCAATGGTATATAAAGCCAGCCAGTGGAAAGGAACAGGGAAAAGAGGGATTAATTAGGATTTAGGGTTTCTTTGCACTGTTATACTTGGCAGTGCCTGGGGGACCTGTCTTTGGCTGAGGTCCTGCACACAGTCAGCACAGCCATAGCAGGCACCACGTCCTAACTCAACCAGGTCTTGTGCTGACTCTGAGAAGGCAGGAAGGCAAAGAAACAATAAATCCCAGTGATGTCAGTAGATGTGCAGCTGAAGCATCTGCAGTGCTCTCTGGTCACTTTCCAAGGCTGTTCCATCTTTTGGCCTCTGGGGGCAGATAAACAGCCCTATAAAAAGCACACGGGGGTGTGGGGAGGCGAAGACCTAGAATTTAAGCTGAATTGTTGGTCAGGGCCACAAATATTCATTGGTCCTGCTACCAAGCATCTAGCAGCACAGAAATAACATTTCCCTCAAGAAAGCCAGTTTCCCTGGTGCCTGGGAGAAAGCCTGGCTCCCTCATCCCTTTGTCATTTCAGGACCAGCAGCACATCCTAGCTATGGCCCTGTCTGCTTTTTCTCCTGCTTTTTTGTTGGCCCAAGTAAGTGGGGCAAAGCAGGATGAAGGATATGACAGGTATTCTATTTGGAGGACATTTGACACTTGTGCCCCAGGCACACGTGGGGAAATGGGCTCCTACCTACCTCTCTTTGTAGAAGTTCAAGTGAAATGAGAGTTCAGGACTCTTCTTGAACTGCCTCACACGCATATACTCAGCTGCCTGAGTTGGAAATGTCAATAGTTAATCATGAATTGAAGTCCCTGAAAAAAAAAAAGACGTGCCCTTAAAAGAATGCTTGCAGTTTATGAAATCTCATTAAATTACCTCTTTGCAGCCTTGTCCCCTGGCTTTGCAGCCACTGTGGCATTGTAATGTGGTGAGCCTAGATTCCTGAGTGCTAAATCAAGTCTGTGCTAAGAAACTGTGTTTAACATAAAGGAACTTGGAAGCCCTACAGCTCTGTCACAAACCAAGCGTGAAAAATGTGTGTGGGCCACTTAATGAAGAGTTGAACCACTGTAAAATATTTCTGCAATGGAATTATTGAAAACAAACAAACAACAACAACAAAAAAACAGCCTCTTACTTAGATAGGGACTTACAACAGCCCCTTGCCTGGTACTTTGTGTTAGAATCTAACTTCAAACTGTACAGTGTTTCCAAGAGTTACAAGATAAAACAAACAGCTGTGGTTCCACCCAACTAAACATCATTCTGCTTCAGCCAAAGCAAGACCAAGAGCTTTAGGGCCTGGTAAAAAGCAGGCAGGACTTGACAGGAGTCTTCTCATTGACTTCAATCAGTAACTGAGTTGTTACCAGCCCAGTGGGATGTTAATCAATGACCTTTAATGCTTTTTCACTGAGAAAACATCAGTTCTGGCTCATTGCGCATACTTCTGCCTGATGACTTGGGGAAAACGTTGGGTTCCCTGGAGATCTGGAAGCCTTGACAGCAGCAACTTTAAATTGTGTGTTTTGCAAAAGGCCTGACTCCTTTCTTTAGGCTATTTAACTGGGGAAAAAAAAAAAAAAAAAAAGTAATATTCTCCACAGTTTTGAGTCTCTACTTGAGGAAAAGCTTACAGTACACAAACAAGAAAGCATTTGTTGCCTGGTCTTCAGGCTTATCATGGAAATGCTTTTTTTTTTCAGTACATCAACTCTGAAAAAGTATTCCTCCAGAGCCAAAGAAAAGTCATACATTTCCATCTGTAATCTAAACGTTGCCCTGGAAGATTTTAACTTTTGGGTACTATGCTGAAAATGGGGAGGACAAGTGCTTCCGTGAGTCATAGGCACAGAGCTGATCACTTCAGTTTTACAAGTGTCGGGAACAGCTCTCCTGCCTAAACTTCAATTCTGAAGAATAACACAGGATCCACTGCGTTTTCATCTATTTTAGCAAGTGTTGTAGGTATTGATAACTATGCCTGTTTGGTAGTTGGATGAATAAAGGATTAAGAATCCTGAATGAGGAAATGGCAGTTTCTGTCCCTCCCTCCCGTCCCACATCAACCACCAGTAACAGACCTGTCACTCACGATTGGTCCAGAATTCAAGTAAATGCATGAATGCAATCAAATGCAATCAGCTGGTACTCAATGCTATTTCTATTGCTACAGAGGCTATCAGCAACATTAGGAAACACTCTGAAGTATCATTCCTGGCAGAAGAGAAAGTCCGTGAGACAACCCCAGTGGTAAGGCACTCGGAGCACACCCGGCAGAGCGTGCTTGCTGTGATGCACAAGCAGGCCTGGGAAGGGAGCAAAGTGCTGGAGCAGCTCAAACTGATCAAGATCCCTGACATCCAACACTTGGCTGAAAAAGTAGGTGCTGGGGGGTTGTAATGAGAGCTAAATAAAAACTTCCTTTCGATGCTGCTAGTCTTTTTTTTATTTTAAAAGAGTGATTCCATGCATTTTAAATTTGGAGAAAGACACTTCCCTGGCACAGACCTGCCGTCACATCAGATACAGCTGTAATTCCCAGCTGTGGTCACTACCACCCTTCTGGCAGCCATTGTTCCCAGGGCAGGCCCAGCACCAGGAACTGTTCAAGCACCTTCTAGTCTGCAAGGGTCTTCAGTGTAAATTCAGAAAGATTAACCCCAACCTTCTCTATCAGTGGCTTAACCTAAGCAGAGCAACCCTTGAGTAGATGAGGAGTGTTTGCATGTCCTTTGTAGCACCTGTGGGACAGGAAGGGACAAGAACTTTGTGCTGAACAGCAATGTGATAGCACTGCCAGTTCTGGAAGAGAACATCCACCTCAGCCTTTAGCCTCAGCATCTGTGTCAAAATGAATAGAGGCTTAGGCATGCAGTTGTGTTTTGGAGAAGTGATCTGGGTCCTTCAGAACCAACTGGATAGGCTTGGATGCTCCTTGGGCTGGAAATGGCATGGGAACAGTTTCAACCCTTTTGCCACAGAGTAAAACAAGGGTCTCTGTATAACACATAGAGCCCAACAGATGGCTCCTGGAAGGAGAGGTATGGAGCCACATCCTTCAAGTCAGGGAAAGGGATCATCTAATTGGCAGCGACATTATGGAGATACCAGACTATGTCTCTTTGGGAAAATCCCATGCAGTGTCCAGCATCCTTCCACCAGAGGTGTATCTCAGATACCCAGAGAAGATCTGACAAAATGTTTTCCTTATTGCAGATCTGTGGGGTGCCAGGAAACCATTCCTGCACTGCAGCAGCCTGTGGGGGAGAAACAAACTGCAGTGGAGCTCTTTCTCTCTCCTCCAGTGCATTCAGGAAAGCTGAGGAGACTGCTGTCTTGCTAACTAACTTGACTACTCAGCTACAGGAACCTGAGAATCAGGTATGTATATCAAAATTACATTTGTTCAGTGCATGGAGGATGGGACACTGGACAGTCTATTCCTGGGAAACATTGTTCATGAGCAGTGTCTCAGCTGTAAGTCAGGGAGCTGGTGCTTCCCATGGCACTGCTGCCTTTGCAAAGCAGGCTCTTCCTCTACTCTCCCTGGACACTTTTATATTAGGGAAGAAAAGTTGTTATAGCACTGACTTGGAAATTAGAGAAGCCCAGCTCACTTCCCAAACTTATTTCCAAAGTCAGAGGGGAAGATAAGGGTAGGGGTTCTGCCACTACCTTCACAGGGATAGAGTTGGCTACATCACAGCTATTCATCTGCGCTCCTCTTACAATGAGTGGAAAGAGTCAGGCAGCTCCAGCTTCATCTTATCCAGCCCAGCTATTTGTCTCAGGAAGCCATATTAATTACTTGAAAGTGCTTTTTTTTTTCTTTTTTTCTTCCTCCCCCCCCCCCCCATTGCATGAACAGCTGGCTTAGATTTGGATATCTGACTTGCGATAGCTAAAATGAGCAAAGATGAAGTAGTAAGTCCCAAATCTACAAAAAACTCATTTGCACCCCAGGCAAAGAGCAGTGAGTGACCTAGTGATGGACCCCATCCCTATGCCATAGACATATGATTCAGTGCCAGCAGTATTAGAGTCCAGTCCCACCAAGGGACAGTGTCTCTAACAATGCCTTCCTCTTCCTCGCAGCTGCCAAGGTCTCATGGGTCATGGTGTCCTGTGTCAATGGACTTGGTGACATTAGGTTAATATTGTCTCTATTTTCACTGGGAAAGATTCAAATAGTAATATTTGCCAGTAGCCCAAGAATGGACCACATTTATCCTGTTAAGATTATTGCTGTGCATACCATTAAGCTCAATGTATACAATTTTATGTTACTTTTATGTTTATCATTAAGGAATTTTTGCTGATAACTTCAAGCCAAAGATTTTCTACCCCCTATAATGTTTATAGAGGCATCAAGTATTCAGCTGCTCCAATTTACTGCAGAGGAGCAGTGAAAATAACTCAAGCAAAGTGTGACCAACACAACATGTAGAAAGGAAGCAAAACAGACAAATCCCAAAACGACATTTTGTTCTCATTAACAATCAGAGAGAATGCCTGTTACAATGATAAGCAAAAGCCATTTTCCAGTAGAAATGTCATTCTGCAGTGGCTTTGTCCCCTCCCTGCAGGGTGCCTGGGCATCCATTTCCTCCTTTTAGAATCCACACGACACTACTGCACAGCTAGCGGTGTAGAAATGAGCAGTTGGGAAACACTGAGGCCTGCAAACATGCAGGGACAGCAGTATTAGCCCTCCCGCAGACGCTGCAGAAGTAGAAACCATCACTGTTTATCTTGCTGCCTGGGGAAATGGGGAATTTCTTCCATTTGTACCTGCGTGTTTCCTTAGAGCAAAGCGCAGCCCCCAATAGAGCAAAATACTGTTGGAGTTTGATAATTAAATTAAAGCACTCAGTTAAATGATCATGGACATTAATTTAATGGCAAAATTTAACTTTTAAAGATAAGTATTAATTTCTAGCTTTCTTGTGGTTTTTTTTTTTTTAAAGTGTATTTTAACAGTAATTCCAGCATAGAAATTAAATTATATGCCCTTTCTGTAATGAATCTGATCAATGACATATCACAACATTGCAATGGAAAATAAGTCAGTGCATTTCCTTTAGAAACAGTTTGGTGGTTGCAAAGAGAAAAAAAAAATACTTGAATTTAGGCTTCTTCTGAGGCCAGACAAAGGCCATGATGTAACAATTTCAGGAGCTCCCCAAAGCAGTCTCCTACTCCAGGTGTTCTAAAGTCACATCAAGTGACTCCACCTGAGGCTCATTTCAAAGTGACCTGTGTGTCAGAGCTCAGCTTGCCAAGCAATGAATACAGAAAACACTACTGCTGTTTCTTATAGTATCTCCAGGTTGAAAGTATCAGAAAAATGGCAGAAGATGCCAAGCTGAAAGGCTCACGCTTCAATGGGGAACTGGAGAGAGTTAAGAACCAGATTAAAATTGACCAAGAAGTCACAAAGGAATTCATCAGAAAAGTGAAAAACTTCTTGTCAGGTAAATATACAAGGGGAGTTCTTTCTGACTCATTTTTCTTTAGTATATATTCAAATGTACTATAACAACAGATGGCTAGAAAGTCATTGAGCTGTATACATATCAGTTTTCTTGTCCACCTCCAGATCTGTGCATCTTTTTTCAATTTCTTTCTCTCTAGTGTTTCTTTCTCCTAGAGAACAATATTTTGTATTATTTTTTTCATAGATCTGCCACGTTTTAATTGTCATCTTTTCTTAATTTGCTTAAATTGAAGCAGGCAAGTAATTCCCTCAGTTCCTGGGCTAGCTGAGTAAAGGGCTACTAATATAATTTCATACAATGTATGATGTCCAGACATATTCAGTGCGTCCTCAAATTGTTATTCCACCCCCTTCTTCCTGGCCCATAGGGGCTCTCTGTAGGGAGCGTGGGAATTAGGACACAAAGTGACAAACTGCTCCATCTTCTCCATAAAGCTGTAACTCGAGGAATCAAAGGATTCTGGTAGAACTTCAGCCCTCACAAAAAAAATAAAACAATATATGCCCTAAAACCTTTTCCACCCTTGCAATTGCAAAGATGTTTTGTTGCTTGTTAGTATTTTTTTTTTAATCAGATGCACATAAAAGGACTTGAAATGTATTAGTATTTTCTGTAATCTCTTGCATGTAGCTGATCTCCTCATTCTCTAAGGACTGCATGCTGGCAATCCTTTGGCATTCACGCCTCTGCATTCAAACAGCAGTGAGGGCTGAGGACAGAGGACTCTCTTTGTTTAGGAATATTTAAGTTATTTTATAGAATTTGAAGGAAAAACTCGATTTAAGTTCTCAGTATTTCCATATCTTTGTTTGGTAGCAATTGACAACTTCATCCTTGGCCTTCTTTTGTGTTTCTTAGAAGACACATGGCATTTGCTAATAATTGCAGATACATTTCTTCATTAATTTTTGGCTTGTAAATCAAAGTTTATGCATCATGGTGGATGGAATGGATACAGCTACATCAAATCTACTGTACTGTACAGTGACGTACATGGTAGTTTTAGATGAATGTAATGTACTTCGACAGAAAACAGCTCTCAGAAATGCACAGTTGTTTGCACAGTAACTTTTATTTAATTCTCAATCAGTTACTTTGGAGCATTAGCACAAACACGTAATAGGTTTCAACTGCATTATCACCCAAGATCTTGTCTACAAAGGGAAGTGAGTAGAAAAAAGCCTTGATGATGAGACGTCACGAGGCATCAGCTCCTCTGTCCCTGTGTACCTGCCCCTCTTAGTACAGCTAGTACTGCAATGGGAGTACTTGGACGGGGAGTTGCTAAAATATGTTTTTCTCACTCTGAATTCCCACCCTATCTCAGCTTGGCCCAAATCCCCCTCTGCAGCTTAGCCTTCCTCATTAACCTGTGAAGGAACCACTTTCTGAGTGCTGTGGCAACTCCAGGGAATGGATTACCCCACTGGCTGGCTTGGAAAGCCTCACTCACAGCCTGGTCTCACCCAATGCCTCTTTGATCTGGGGGCCAAGGGAGAAATGGGCTCTGACACATCTGGCTGTGCTGTGCGCCTACTTAAAGCCCTCTGTGGGTTCAGTTCTGCATCAGAATTTTAATAACCCAGTTCAAAGTGGGTTCAAATCCTCAGTTCAGCCAGTTCTGACAACACTAACAGCAGTACCTGGAAGCGTAATATTAAATCACAAAATGTTGGAGGTAATTCTCTTACCCCCTCGCTGCGCTTGTCAGCTTTATTCTGCCACGTAACTTGATGTCTAGGCAACCATAACGATCCTTTGCATTTTGCTGGGAGGAAGCATGAGCTTCATAACATCTCAAGCTCAATTTCTGTTGCAGATGAGAGTGTGCCTCCAGAAGACATTGAGCAGGTGGCAAGTTATGTCCTGCAGATAAACCTTCCCCTGACTCCACGAGAGCTAACAAGCATGCTTGGCAAAATCAGAAGCGTTATGGCCCACTGTGAGAGGTACAAACTGAACACAAACAAGAGAAACAGGAAAATGGAAGTGGCTCAGACTCTGTTGGTGGAGGCACAGGCTGCTGAGTGAGTAAGCTGTTCCCTTATGATGTGCTAACTCCAGCTGAGATGGCACTGTGGGCAGTAGGACAGACCCTACCCCAGACACTGAGTGTCCTAGGAACTCTGGGGGGAAAGCTTAGATTTCAGACTGCTGCTTTCCAGCAGTGAGCAGCCACAATGGCCTGGGCTTCAGGATCTGACGTGCTGCAAGAGCTAGTAGCTCCCACCGGTTCCTGCTGGCTGAATGCAAAAGACCAAGGCAGCTAGGTGTTTCCATATGGGACCTGAGGGATCATCACCTCTGATCCCCTGGGAGATTTAAACGTGGGTGAGCAAGAACCAGTGAAAACTGAGGAGGAGGAAAATATGTTCACCTTGTAAATGAGCTTTCCTTGCCAGCAGCACTCCACCAGGCAGCTCGCAGCATCCATCCTTGCCTTCAGCACAGCAGTTAGTGCTCTCCCATGCAAGGCCCCTACTAGTGTTTTGCTTTTATGAACCACACTTTAAGGTTGTTGTTGATTTGAGGGAACATTTCTGCATGTTAGCATGGGTGTATTTGAAATGTCTTTGCTCTGCTCTCAACAACACAATGCTACGCATGCTTTCTATTTTTCCATTTTAGCAAAGCAGCTAAAGCTCTTCCCCCTGTGGACAAAATTAATGACAAACTAAAAAATGTTGTGAGCTCCCAAGGACGCTCCAAAAATGCCCTCATAAAGTTAAATGAAGAGATACAAGGAATCAGAGCACAAATCTCACAGGTATCTTGTTGTAAAGCTTTTAACTATTGAGTTTATTTCAATTTTTCCTTAATGTAACTGTAAAACAAAATCAGAATATGTCTCAGATACAATATCAATTCCACAACATACAAGGGTCTCATCTTGTCTGTCAGTTGCCATTCATCTCCTTCATTACCGAGCTCTGCAGGCAGGATGGACAAGGCATGAGAAACCACAGCCTCCAACTGTTCTGTTCCAGGCTGAGAACCAAATGAACAAGACAAGCGATGAACTCAGTGACTTTTCAACAAAGCAGTCCAATGTGGAAGATGAAATTGCCACACTGCAGATGAAAATGCTGATGAACAGGAATCAAGCTACAAATGTGAGAGTGGGGGCAGAAGCAGCATACAAGCAAGTTCAGAACATTGATAACGTAAGCCTTTCTGTCTCACATTAAAGGAAAAAAAGATTCCTTATATGTTAAATAGTATTATGGATTCAGATGTGTAACTGCGTTGCCTCGCTCTTCTCAAAACTCTGCTAAGTTTTCCTTATGCCACGCCATGTACAATTCCCTAGGTTAAATATCATTTCTTTTTTATTTTAAGGTTTCTAGCAGCTAACAATTCAGTTTGCTTGAATGAAAGAAAACATACACATCTATCTGGCTACTCCATGACATTTTTCCTTGCACTGTGTATAAGACTCAAAGTCACCATGGGCACCAGCAAACACAACAGAGCAAATCACAAAACCAGATATTAAAATATGTGAGTGATGGAAGCAGTCTGGCCATTCGTCTCGTGCTGTTCTCCATCAGAAAAAAACCCGGTGGGAGTTATGTGGAGGTTGGGGTTGGCCGGGTGCTTTTCAATAGTTCCAGTTTTTTGAGAATGCAGTGAGGCAGCTGGAAATTGCTAAAATGCTGTGTGAAGAGAATCAGACACTCACAGCTCCAAAGGCAGAGCATAACTGAGCATCCAGGTTATAAGAAACCCAGTAGAAATCTAAACCGCAGCCTCCTAGGCACCCTAAATAAGCACAAAATGGAAGTATCCAGTAAATATTCCAGCCAAAAAATGTTTTTTAAAAAAGATGCTAAAGGTAATGCATTACATATGAATCAAGCCTCATGGCAAAAATGAAACATAAAGAAAAGCCCTATCAAAATAAATAAAAACAGTGTAAGTTTTAAGAATCTTTAACTGTTTTTTTTTCTTTACATCTTCATCCTCATTGACACTCTAGATTCCTCCACTGGCAGTTTGTTTCATCAATTTATACCTGGTTTTGCAAAGCACTCTTCAGTGTGCACTTATGATGGATTTTTTTAAGGTTTAAGAGAGATTTTAAGCTTGGTTCAAACAGGTGATTTTTTTCTTTAACGCTTTTTTTAAAATACCCTTTGGTGTGCCAGGTAATTATGAGATATTCCTAAACCAAGTAATGGGGTTTTGTTACAGGAATTTGCTGACATTAAAATGAAGTACACCATTCTTCAAGACAAGCTGAAAGCAAAAGGATCTCCAAAAGTAACTCTAGAGAAAGTGAAGCAGCTGAAGGAAGAAGCAGAAAAACTGGCTGAAGAGACTGAAAAAAAAATTAAAAGAATAACAGGTGATGTTCTCCTTTCCATAGTAAGCAGAGGAAATAGTGGAAATTAAACTGGAAGCCTTTCCCACTGATATTAGCAGACCAGGTTCACCTGAAGTAGGGTTTAAAATAGTTTAACTAGTGGAAAATCACTGCTTGAAACTTCGCTAACAGTTTTCCAGTAGTTGAACTGGTTTGGCTAGTGTTTTTTTTCTGATATACGCTGGCTGCAATAAGCAGAGGTCAAGAAGTGTCCATAGAGACACTTGCAGTGATTTGACTCAGGCACTGTAAAAACAGGACACGTGCAAAATCTGTGCAGCCTGTCTCAGGCTCTCAGAGATGGGCTTTAAAAATGTAGCTGCAGATGCAGCCAGGACCTTTGATTTGGGCATTTGGACCTTTCACCTTTCCTCTGCACTCTGCCTTTTCTTACACTACCTGGATGACAACCTGTTATCAAGAGCTGCAGGTAGGAGTTTTTCCATCAAATAGAAAGTGCACATCCACACGCAGGGAGGCTGCAGGGCAAAATTCCAGTACAGCTCATATAATTGCACACGGAGGAACTAATTCTGCTTGTAGTGAAGGTCTGGGCACCTCCACTGGGAATCCTTGGGCATAGGATTCTGTTCAACATCCAAAACTACCATGTAATGTCAGCAGAAATGAAGCAGAAATTGCATCCCAGGAGCAAATCCCTCAGGACAGGAGCCAAATAAATATTTTGAGCAGGTACTTTGAAAAGAAGTATTGAGAGAATTGCAGTCTCTCCAAACGCCCATGCATTGGGAACAGACAGTGAATAGTGTTACTGACTCACTGCCATTATTTTCTCATTGGTTTAGCTTCACAGGTATTAGGAAAACACTTCTGTAAAGAAGGAAGACCTAAGCCTATTACATCCAAATTTTATAGGCTTCGCATACATGGGTAGCTACACTGCTCCTGTGGATGTTTCCATTTAAACCAACTGCTTTAAGAGCTCCATGTCCTGCCCTGTCGTAGCTGACAGACAAAAGCACATGCTGAGAAACAAACTGTTTTAAAGCCATCGTGTTTTTCTCACTGTCCAGAAGCCAGGCTTTTCCCTCCAGTTGCATATATAACATTCCCCATTTGAAATGGGCTTATTGGCTACAAAACTGCTGGGAAAAGGAACACTGTTAATCCCTGGATTTTGCTTACACAACAAATATGTGCATTGCCGCATGTGACTTTACTCTTACAGATTTGGAGAAGAAGCTTCAGGACCTGAATCAAACCAAGCAAGACAAGGCAGAGCAACTCAGACGACTAGAGGAACAAGTGATAGCTATTAAAAATGAAATCACAGAGCAGGAAAGCAAGTACTCAACATGCAAAAGCTAAGGGCTGGGCAGGTAAAGTGCAATCGAGGCCTCTGTGTTTACCACCTCATGAGCAGAAGGTGGCTGTCCTCTGCTTGTATGTTTGAAGGTGTGTACAGTATGTTGGTGTGGGGAATAACGTAACTTCATCTTGGTTTTTAGTCTGAGTTTATATGGAATATAAACAACTTTTAATAAACTTTTAATAGAACATCCAGTTAAGTAATCAGGACACAGTCTTGAAGGGAACTCAAAAATTCACTGCTGCCAACAGCCTGTGACTTCTCATTGCAAGGGGCTGAAAACCATAGAATCATTAAGGTTGGAAAAGAGCACTAAGATCATCTAGTCCAGTCATCGACCCATTCCCACTGTGCTCACTAACCCACGTCCCCCATCTCCAAGTGGCACTCAAATGCCTCCAAGGACAGTGACTCCACCACTTCTCTGGGCAGCCCGTTCTAGTGTATTACCAGGGAAGTGGTGGAGTCACTGTTCTTGGAAGTGTTCAAGAAACATTTAGATGTTGCAGTAAGGGATGTGGTTTAGTGAGGAAATATTGGTGGTAGGTGGACGGTTGGACTTGGATGATCTTGGACGTCTTTTCCAACCTCGGTGATTCTATGATATTAGGACACATGGACTCAAATTCTAAAGTTGAAAAAGGAGGATTTGTAAGAGACCTCCAACAGCTGCCTTAGAGATGGCTCCCAACACCCTCAGATGTGTTGCTGAACCCTCCAGGTGCCTGGGGCTGCCTGCAGACCAGGACAGGGCCTTGCTGAGACAGAGTAGGGGAACACCTGACCATCAGGGAGACCCCATGTGTTCACCAAAACCACGCTGGGCCACCAGGAGAGGCGGGTGACAAGCAGCAAAGCCTCCAGTGCCCGCTGGATGGCAGTGCACAGATGTTTAACGCCGAAATCAGCTCTGAAATCATTGCAGTACCTCTTCTATGTGTGTTCATAAGGGGCGGCCCACGTTTTTAACACACCCTACAGCTTGAGAACACCCCCAGCATTTCGGCCTAAGCCATGGAGCTGAAGGGTGCACAATTTGAAGAAGTTTCTCAGCAATTCCCCTACAGGTGGTGCTTCACAGCAGTCAGGATTAGCACAGCAGCTCATTGTAGCCATACAAAATACAAGATTCGTCCCACATTTTAGTTTAGAATTAGTTTCTAATCTAAAAAGTAGACAGGGGTTAGGTAAAGGCTATAGGAAGCCTAGAGTTTTAGAAAGGCCAAAGGGAGCAAGGCCTCCATTTCAAAATCCCACCCTTGGTACTCCTGGAACTGAGCAGAGCAACTCCAGCTTTCCCTCGGTAAAAATGAGCCATCCCCATCTGCGCTGCCCCACAGGGAGTGCCCACTCATCGTGGGCCGTGTGTGCAATGTGAGGAGCCGGGCACTGCCTCCATGGGTTCTGAGGCGGCCCGGTGCCAGCAGCGCACCTACAACAAGCCTCATGTGAGAGCCAGCCTCGTGTCCACCCAAGGAGATGTAACCTCTGCAGTTATCAGCGTTAAAAGCATCTGTATATGGTGGGGGGCTTAGATAGGAACTGCTGGCACAGAGATCTCAGTAACGTTCTGCGATTCCAACCAGCTGCACACCAGGCAGCGCGCCACGTGCACTGCAGCTCCTGCTGTGACAACAAAAGCACCAAACTGTAACCTTGATGTGACCCAGCAAAGGCACATGCTGGCCGGTGCACACAGAATTTGTGTTCTACCTCTTCCTGAATTCTTGCACTTCAAAAAAATCACCTGTGAGAGGCAATAAAGCAGGCCTGGAGAGGAGATGGATCCACGGGCAGAAACTTTTAAAGTGTTTTTGCAAAGTCAGTCTGTGTGCAGATGCTTGATCTGGATCAAACCCACTCGTTTCAGTCCCCCCCACCTCCAGTTCTCGTGGACACAACATTTAACCAAAACCATGTGAAATCAAATAGATAATCAAATAGGATCTTGTCAGTTTTTGCTGGGCATTCAACAACAGCCATGCTACAACGGGCAGTAAATTGGGTCTCACTGAGGTCAGAGACAACCCTGAGCCAGGCACAGCACAAGCGGCTCCATGGGCATGCTCAGCCTGTGTTAGCTCCAGAGAGGACAGCAGTTCTGCAAGACCATGAAAGAGAGAAAAAAAGGAGCAGAAAAATTCAGTAAAAGTTAGAAAAATATGCAACAGAAAAGCATCCAGTGGAAATGAAACACTGCTGTTGCACACAGGCAGGCAGAACGTGGCAGAGCACCTTCTGCCCCTTACTGCTGGAGCTCACTGACCAACAGTAAAGCATTTGCTAAGTAGGACAAGTGCAGTTGTTGTATTGAAACTAACACAAAGCCATGCCGTGATTTGCTTGACTGTGAAATTCTATGAGTTCCATGAATTCAAAGACCACATTGCAAAAGAGGTTTAGAATAACAATACCTCAATACCTGCCCTACCAGCTAAGACTGGTTTAATTTCCTGGGCATCTTTAATGAAACACAGCCATGAAATCTTCGGTGGAGAGCCCTGGGTTATGTTCCAGACCTGGTGTTTAACCTTTAGGGCAAGCCACTTGCTATCTCTCTGTTTCTGCTTATCCATCTGTGAAACGAGAGCGAGCATATTTACCTACCCGGCAGGGTTTTGTGGGACGCAGCCCGCCACATGCTTCCATTCAGCGACTGCAAACAGTGAGGGCAAAGTGTTCTTGAGGGACACCGGTACCTGGCAAAGCTTTACGCACCAGCTGCGCGTGCACAACACACCTTGTGCGCAGAACTGAGGACCCATCTCAGGATACCCAAGCGCACGGGATCCTCCATTTCCAGCCTCATCGCTTTCCCGGAGCAGCAGCCGCAGCAGGAGGACAAACGCTCCAGCTCCAGCCCGCTGCTGCACGGCACAGGCGAGCAGCAGAGCTCCCGCTTCAGTAACAAATTGCTCTGCTCTCCTCAAACCATCCCTCCACCATCCCGTGCCGCGTGTCTGCAGCTAGTGAGAGGCAGCCTGCGGCCTCTCCTCCTGCTTCGCGGCCACCGAGCGCTGCACGCGATGGTTGTGGCCCTTTGCCGGGCCGTGGCCCTTTCCCGCAGGGCGGTCAGCATCCCTTGCCTGGCCGGGGACGGCAAGCAGCAGGTAGGGCGGTCTCAAAGCCCCATTCCCACACTGTTTCTCCGCTGACAGCATTTCTGGGGAGCGTCGCCCCGTCGGGGACGCTCATCCCCAAGCCGGAGCACGCTCCCAGCACGGACTCCCTTCCACTCCCACTAGGCTGTCAGCTCGCGAGCCCGGATTACAGACGGTTCTCTGCCCCCTGCCGCCCCGCAACCCGGGGCCGCTCTCCCCGAGCCGCACCTCGACGACCGGCTCCTCCGCTGCCCACTCGCCGGCTGCACGGCTCCGGCGGGGCCCCTCGTTGGGAGGGGCCGTGCTAGGCCCGCCCCGCCGTCGGGCCGGGAGCGCCGTGCAGCCGGGCCCGGCCCGGCCCCGCGGGGGCGGCGGGGCGGAGGGGGAGGGCCGGGGGCGCCCGGCGGCGCGGAGCCGTTCGCGGGGAGCCGCGTGGAGCAGCAGCGCCTGCGTGCAGCGGTGACTCTGAGGCTGTCGCCGGCGCGGAGCTTCCGGAGCGGGGGTCCCGTCCGGTCCAGACCCGTCCCGTCGCGCCGCTCGCCATGGGCCGCCTCTCGCTCTACCTCTGCTGCTGCCTCGGTAGCCCCCGCTCGGCCCCGCTCCCTCTCCTATTCGCGCTCCCGCTGCCGTCTGGGCACGGGGAGCCCCAGTCCCGCGCGGGGGGCTGCGCTGGGCCCGGCCTGACGGCGCTGCCCCCTCCTCTCCCCTCTCTCCCGCAGCGCTCCGGGTCGCGGCGGCTCAGGAGCCCGAGTACAGCTACGGCTGCGCCGAGGGCAGCTGCTACCCCGCCACCGGCGACCTCCTCATCGGCCGCGCCGCCCGCCTCTCCGCCTCCTCGACGTGCGGCCTCCGCCAGCCCGAGCCCTACTGCATCGTCAGCCATCTCCAGGTGAGCGGCGCCGTGCCGAGCCCCCGGGGGGAGCCGCGGGCGGGGGGAGCCCCGCGCCGTCGGGGCCGCGATGCGGGAGCGCAGCCCGAGGTGGCTCTGTGCCGTCAGGCGAGTCGGTGAGACGGAATGGGCTGCGGTTGAGTTCAGCTAGTGCTTTTCCCTTATTTCAGCCTTGCACGGAGCCGTCTAGACAGCTTCCTGGTGGCAAGTGGTCTGTAGTGTTCGGCCGCTGTTTCCGTAGCATAATTACATTTCTGCGGGCTGCGACGAATGGGACACGAGTCGGGTCCATCTGTGGGAAACACAAAGGCCGTTGCTGCTTAAGCTTGAAAGCTCTGCGTTCAGCAGAGATGGGGGATAGGAATGGAATTTCGGCAATCGGCAGCTCGGTTGTACGGAAAGTAAGGGTATAGCCTCGGGGCAGGGCTCCTGCGGAGACAATGGAAGCAGATTCTGCCACTCTGAAGGAGCACCGCTCCCTTCTGTGCCCGGAGTTACCAGCCTCGCCCCGTCGTGTCTCGCTGCGCTGCTGGCGTTGGCGCCGGCCTCAGCCTTGGGATCAGCGTCCGAGGGCATATCAGCGCCATGCTGCAGCCAAGTAACAAAGGCACTTTGTTGGATTTTGCCATCCCCAAAATGCTGAGGTGCCGAGGTGCGGTTTATGTCCAGAAGCACCACTTCGGGAGTAGGTTTGCCTGCGTTGCTGATGCCGCAGCCCCACTCCAGCGTCTGCCTGATGTGTCTGTGCCTACTTCTGAGCTCTGCCAGGCTGCAGTGTGGGAGTATCCCCTTTGTGCCATGGGGCCGAGCAAGACCAGTCCTTATGGGATGCAGCTTTGCAGCTGCTCAGGGACAGGGATGAGGTCGGTGAGATGGAGAGTTTGCTTGGTGCAGACCTGGTGCCCTGGTGCGGTGAAGAAGTGCACATCCAGCTTCCCAAATGGTGCATGTCATGCTTGCACCCAGTGGGGTTTTTATGGGCATGTCTTGTAGGCTGTGCAAGTTGGGTTTGTGGGAGCAGGTTGGGATTGCAATCTGGAGTGAAGTGTCGGTAGGAGCCTGAAAAGTTGGATTCAGAGTGGAGACATTGGTTGCTGAATGCCACTGGGCTCTCTGCGTGCACTGGAGATGACTGATGTGGAGAACTCAGGTCCCCACGTGAGCTCCGAAGAGCCAGGGTTAGTTCACATATGTGGCTTTGTATGCATGTTTCAGTTCAAGGATTTCTGGAGGTGCTGCCTCTGATTGGGAGCTCTTCTGTATGTTGGCAGGGATTTCCTGAATCTGCAGCTTAGATAGAAAGCATACCACCCATAAAAGTACAGTTTATGGAATTCCTGGCATATTTTCCATTTGGCATTTTGCATCAATTCATAAAGGTAAATACACTTATCAATTAATTGAGAAACAAAGCACCACACCTTTGATGCCTCCCACAGGCAAAATGCATGGAATGTAATATGAATGAAAAATACTCTTATCTGCAGGAAGCAACTATTGCCCCATGGATAAAATCAGTAATGCTGGTTATCTTGCTGTTCCAGGAGGACAAAAAATGTTTCACATGCAATTCTGAGGACCCCTTCCATGAGACTCTCAATCCCCGCAGCCATCGCATTGAGAACGTGGTCACCACATTTGCTCCAAATCGCCTGAAGCTTTGGTGGCAATCGGAAAATGGTATGCGGTGTGTCTAGGAGCTGGGTCCCAAGTGCTCTCCCTCCCTTTGTCTGCGGTACCTCTGTGTTTGCTATTAGCTCAGGGCTGGTAATTACTGCTGAGGGAAGGATCATGCTGTTAGCGGAGGGCTGAGTAAAACGCGGCTTTTGTGTGTCCTGGAGCGGCTGCATATCCGTAACAAAACCCCGTGAGCCCTCCAGGAGTGCTGGAAAGAGCTCTCCCGCAGCTTGTTAGAATCCTTTCCTAAAAAGAGAAGCTCCCAGTGCGGCTCCAGGCCCTCCTCATGTCTGGGCAGGAGAGCGGAGCAGCCTTCCAGCAGTGCGGATCCTGGGCAGCGCTGCCAAGGAAGGGCTCACCGCGGGGCTTCCCCATGCTGCTAGGGCTGCTGGCTGCTGTCCTGCTGCCACGAGCCTGGGTTCCTGCTCTTGTGTGCCAAATGGCTACACTAATGCCAGAAATGAGCCAGCAAGTTAAAAAACTCAACAAGCTGCTTGTTAGTTTACTGGCTTTTTATTTTACTTTTTTGCCCTTCCTCTGCCTTTCTGGCTTTTATGGTTTTGCTTTTGGCATGCTTTCCTATAGAAAGCAAGGCATCTAGATTTTCATCCTGCCCCAAAGCCAGATGGACGGGATGGGATTCCTGCAAATGCGTTGGCAGGAGCTATTTGACTCTGTTAAAATGACTTGGTAATGTTTATAGCATTTCTGTTGCTCGGTAGAGAAGAATTTTCCCTAAATCCTTTTTAACCATATAGATCAGACTACCGAGCCGCTTGTCCCTACTGGTTCTCTTCTAGCATTCCAAATAATACATGCTTTTTGCAACAGGCTTGGCAGCATCCACACAGAAAAGTTCTTAGCTCATAAGGTCATGAAAATGTCCTTCAACAATGAAAAACAAATGATTCTTTCTGTCCAATTCATGTTTTCCTCCATCCAGGCATGCAACAGAAGGGACCACTGCTGTACACTGCACGTCAAGTCACGACTGGTTGAAAATTTAAGCGCTTTGTTGGTGTATTCATTTCATTTCTTACCCTTCCTGCTCTCTGTAAATCTCACTTGATTTTTCTTAATATTTCTGACTACAGCATAGTACTCAACTGATTTGAGAGCTCTTTTCACATGACAAAATAATATTTGCAACTTTTTCTTTCTGTACAGAGTCCTTGATCATAGGTAGTCACGCTGTACCATTTGGAAAACCTTTTGCTTATCATGGTTTCCAAGCCCTTGTGACTGCAAAGCAGGGCTGGGGTGGTTGGTTTGGGAGTATTTCGAAGAAGAGATTTTAAAGAAACAGTTCATGTGTCCAGATGGACAGGAAAGTCCAGAGTGAGCGAAAAAAGGTGGGAAGCACTCCCCACGAAGTGAGATGCGGGGTGTCAGGACTGCAGAGGGTCACGACTGGCTTGCTGCCCTGTGGCTGTGGTGCACGCAGACAGCCTGGGGCTGGGCTTGGTGTCCTCACTCCTGCCAGCCTCCAAGCACTGAGCTATGGGTTGGCCAGGTTCTATAGCCGTTATTGTCCCACATCTGGTGGTGTCAGCCACGTTATGGTCTGAATTAAAGGCGGTGCAGGCTCACACTTTGGGTACTGCGTGTTTCTGCAGGTGATTCACAGCAATCCCATGTGTGATGCAGTCTTCAATAGGTCCTTGGTGTCTCCTTGTAACTCGTTAATGCACTGTGTCCCTTTTTGACATTAGAGCCAAGTGGGGAAAAAGAGAACGCAGAGCCTTGGTGAAATATTGATGCAGAGGCTGGAAAGTGTCCTTGCTTGCTGCACAGTTCCTTTTCTCTGCCCTTGCAGGTCTGGAAAATGTGACAATCCAGCTGAACCTGGAGGCTGAGTTTCATTTCACTCATCTCATCATGACCTTCAAGGTAAGGAAGCCTTACCTGCAGTGGGAGCTCTGCGCAAAGCCACATGTGCCTCCTAAACACAGGGAAATAAGAGTCCTTCCCACCCTTTTGGTGTTTGGGACATGGGCTCCGTGTGAGCTGATTAGCCTGACTTTTAGATCTGTCAACCATTAACTCCTGAAGTCGCTCAGCTGTGACTTGTGGCTTGTGTTGTATTTAAACGTGTGAGGCTGCAGAACTCATACAAAATCCGGTCATTTGTCTCTGTGGTGGTTGTGTGTGTAGAAGATCATTAGCTAAATCATGATAGTAGCAAGGATTTTTCTTTAAAAAAAAAAAAAAAATTGGCTATGCTATCAGTTTTCATTTGGCAAGTGGGAAGGTCTTCAGGAAGAGGGAACATCTGTACACAGAGTGTCTTTGTTTCTCGCCAAACAGATGTCTTGGAATGGCAGATTATGTCCTGTACATCCTAAATCACAGGCAGGTGCTAGCAGCAGCCTTCAGCTGAGTTCAGGGACTGCATTTCCTGCAGAGCTAAATCCCTGCTCTCTACATGTAGACAAATCTCTTAATTTATACAGAATTGTAGGGGTTGGAAGATCATCTAGTCTGACCTTCCTGCTATAGCAGGTCCCTTACAGTAGGTTTCACAGGAAAGCATCCTCGTGGGTTTTGAATATCTCCCAAGAAGGAGAATCCACAGCCTCTTTAGGCAGCTTGTTCCACCCTCAAAGAAAAGAGGTTTTTCCTCATGTACAGATGGAACTTCTGTGTTCCAGTTTGTGCCCACTGCCCCTTGTCCTGTCTCTGGTCGCCACTAAAGAGAGCCTGGCCCCAGCTGCTTAACTCTGTTCCTTTTGATATTTTTAAGTGTTGAGCAGATCCCCTCTCAGTCTTCTCCAAGCTGAACAGCCCCATGTCTCTCAGCCTTTCCTCATAAGGGAGATGCTCCAGGCCCCCAGTCATCTCTGACCCTCTGCTGGACCCTCTCTGGAAGTTCCCTGTCTTTCTTGAGCTGAGGAGCCCAGAACTGGGCGCAGCACTCCAGATGTGGCCTCACCAGGGCAGAGCAGAGGGGGATGATCACCTCCCTCGACCTGCTGGCCACACTCTTTTTAATGCACCCCAGGAAACCATTGGCCTTCTTGGCCATAAGGGCACACTGCTGGCTCTTGGTCAATCTGTTGTCCACCCAGGTCCTTCCCTGCAGAGATTGGCTTTCCAGGAGAGACAGTTAGTTTTTCTTACGATATCAGCTTGTGTTTTTGACAGGTGGTGGCTGAAGTGGAAAGCAGTCCCCTCTGGTCACCACTGCATGTCCCCAGCAGTGAGGGCTCCCCAAGGAACCCTGGCCTTGTACCACTGCTGCTGGGCTCACTGGGTGCTTGGTCAGGAGGAAGACCAGGGGGCAAAACAGTTTTATTGATGGCTTGTTGGCTTTGTGTGGAAGGCTCTCAAGCTGCCTTACCTCTGGGTGGCTTCATTTTCTGTTGGGTGAGGTACTAGTTTGTGAGGAGGATGATGTTTTCACTCAGGAAGCAGGAAAAAAAGTTGTTTCCAACTGTGACTGAAATGTTTTTGTGCTTGGCTCCTTGATGGCCTTCTCTGAATCCATACTGTTAATGGAGCGTCTTGTGGTGCTTCTTGATGCATGCCAGGTATTAATATCTGCATTCTGAAATGCAGTTGTTTGAAACATTATCATCATAGGATTTTTAGATCAAAAGGATTTATATATATGTATATATATTTTTAAATCTCATTAGGTAGTTGTTCTGGAGTGGAATATGCGTAGGTTAGAAGGAGAATGGGTTTTTTAAAACAAATGCAGTCTGCCAGGGGTAGAACAGAGCCAGCTGAGGTATGGTCCTGGCTCGAGTGAGCTGGGTCTTAAAGCAGGTTCTAGCTCCCCACGGGTTCTGAAGGCAGGAGGTGAGGCCCATGAGGTCTTCTGTGCAGAAAGTGAGAGGAGGTATGGCAAGGAAGAAGGCTCTGCTGCTTTTCACAAGCAATGGAAAAAATCCCTTTGTCTCTAGAGCCCTGCTTTAATCTCTAGTTTTGAGAAAGGATTTGAAATCTGAGGAACTTGTGAGTTTGGGCACTTAACTGCTTGACTGCTGAATGTGGTCTTTTCTAAAGATAGGTGGTCTGTGGTTTGATGGGCGTTACGTTGAAGATCTGCCTCTGAGCAGAAAGTAGGACATCAGTGGTGAAGGGTGAAAGGGCAAATACTCTCTACAGAGAGAGGAGAGATGAAAATCCAGATGTGATGATTGCTCACAATTAAAAGTGCTCAATGTAAATGCAAGTAATAGTTAACAAAATACGACCTCCTTTGGTTTTTTCATTCCTAGACATTCCGGCCTGCTGCAATGTTGATAGAAAGATCATCTGATTTTGGAAAAACATGGCAAGTATATAGGTATTTTGCGTATGACTGTGCGAGCTCATTTCCTGGCATTTCAACTGGACCCATGAAGAAGGTGGATGATATCATCTGTGATTCCCGATACTCCGACATTGAACCTTCAACTGAGGGAGAGGTCAGAAGTTTTTTTCAATATGCTTATTGTGTAGACTTCTTCCATACAAATTCAAATTCCCTGAGCCTTCTGTTGTACTGTTTTTGCCCAGGTCATATATCGTGTTTTAGATCCTGCTTTCAGAATTGAAGATCCATACAGTCCAAGGATTCAAAGTATGTACGCAGTTATCTTCTAGGCTCATTTGGAAGTGTTTCTGTACTTATTTAATTACTATTTTAAAAAACAGCAATCCACAATTTATGTCAAGCATTAGTCCTGATAATTATTTTGAAGTCATATGAATATGTTCCTGGTATGACTTCTTTTCCTGACTCAGTGATCTACTGGGAAATAGCAGTTGGTGTCATCAACTCACGTGATCAGTCTTACCCACTTTATTGTAGTTGGTTCTTCCCTTATTGGTTGAGGAAAAGTTTTGTTTAAGGAGCCCCCTCTGCAAAATACATGCGGTCACCAAGAGAAGCTTTGGAATCTTATCCTCTAATTGTACGGTTTTCAGAAAGCAAAGAATCAGAACTACAAATGTGCTTAGATCATTTTGCATTTTGAGATAAAATCCAGGGAATTGTGTTTTATATTTTAGGATTTAGAACATCTGAATCATGACTTTTGAATGACTGTAGTACTGTGTGACTGGTCCACACAGATGTGATCATAAACCAAAAATGTCCATGGCAGGCATGTAGAGTCATTGCAAGCAAGGAAAGCAGAGAGAGGTACAGACCTGTTGCTGTAGTGTGGTCAAAGTTTAACCTCGTTTGGCATGTGGCCTGAGTAGGGAATAGTAGTGCTTGGCCTTAAACTTGACTTCTAATTTCAGTTTCCTTCTCCGTTTCAGTTCACATCCTTCTGTGTAAGGTTAACTAACTGTACTAGAAGAAAATCTCTGAAGTAGAAGAGTGTCTGCTAGTTGCTGTATTGGTTGAAAGTTTTTACCCAGAATTTTAAAGGAGAGGCTGCTTTCATCAGCTTATTAAATTTGCTGGGAAAGCTGGATGTATAAGAAAGAAGAATGTATCTGTGTCTTGTTTCCATCTTAGATATTTCTTCAAAAGGCTCATAACTGCTAAATCTCCAAGTCTGCTTGTCAGCAGTTGCTTAATATTGATCCCCCCCCCCCCACCACTTCTTCCTGCTGTCTCCATCTAGTCTGGTGGGGACTGGTGCACATGCCTTTAATATTTGTGCTTGTGTACGTCTATGGTAAAACAGGCTAGTATTTTTAACTGAGCTTAAACTAGTGTACACAATATCAGCCTGCAGTAAGTTACTGTAATTTTTAGAAGTTGGGAATATGAAGTGATGTGATACGTAGTACATAAGAGCTGAAATTAAACCTGATCTAATCTGCTCGTAGGAAGTGTGTTTGGGAAGTCACTACTGGCTTCCTCCCATTCAGTACAATATCTGGTAAATAACTCCAAAACATGTTTTTCTGGTGTCCCCTGCAGACCTGTTGAAGATCACAAATCTAAGAGTCAAGTTCACCAAGCTGCACACACTGGGAGATAACCTCCTGGATTCGAGGATGGAGATCAGGGAGAAGTACTACTACGCCATTTACGACATGGTGGTGCGCGGGAACTGCTTCTGCTATGGCCACGCAAGCGAGTGTGCACCGGTGGAGGGCTTTAACGAAGAAGTGGAAGGAATGGTGAATATTCCCACTTTTCTCCACATAGCTGTTCCTGATTGTGGGTTTTGTTTTGTTTTGTTGTTATAAAGCAGTATAGGAACAATGAGTTGAAGATGCGATAGGAGAAATTTGAGTCCCTCTCCGCTCTTTTCTTTCCAACAAGAAAACCATTTAAATCATTTTTTAACAGCAAACCTATCAATCATCTGTCATTACTGGCATTACTCAAGTACAGAGAGCTCAGATTCAGTGGAATAGTTTTAGCATTCATTTTCTAATTATGTTAAAGAGCTGATGAAATTAAAAGGCAGGAAGGCAGTGTTTCTGTAAGGGACAGGAGATACGCGTGTGTTGACTTAATTGCCCTAAAATTGAAGTAAAGAGTGGCCTCAAAGAAAGAAACGCTTTCGTGAATCAAACAAGATCTGCATTTGTATCAGTCCTTATCAGCTGAGAAGCAGTTTGCATAGTTGCAGCCGTGATTAATTAACAGCAAGCTCTGGAGGAAAATCCTGCTGCCTGCCTTGTGTGCTGTTGTGTGAGCGTTCCATCCCTTCTTGGTTCTGGGTTTCCCCATGATTTTTGCCTAATGAGCAGTAATAGCAGGCGTGTTAATGTGTGAGTTATTAACTAGATGAAAATGCAGAGGCATAGGGGAAAGTTGGGTGCTTGCCTCAGAGGCTGCAGGATGCGAGTATTCTCCATGGCTCCGCGTTCTCTGCCAGGGTCTCCACCTGACAGCAGCGTGGCCGCCTTTGCCTTAGAATTGTGGCTCTGGTGCTGGTAGTCCTTGTCACCAAAGACAGTGGCTGTCACGCCGTCACTGTCTGCTCAGTGCTTGTGTGTTGATGACAAAGCCTTGGCCTGATAGATGAAACCCATCCAAAATGTGGTGGTTATCTTTGCTTTGAGAACCAAGGTGCAGCGGCAGTGGGCTAGAACTGACGTGCTGATATAACTTGATGCATGTTAATATCTAATTAACAGCTAATAAACAGCTAATTATTAGCTCTAAGAGGCTTTTGCGATTATTGAGGTGGAACTATGCTCTCCTTGTTTGTGCCTGAAAGCATTTATTCATGCATAAGTTCCAGCAAGGGAAGGACAGGTTTGTTATGAGGACGTTCTTAAGCTAAGCAGGCAAGGGACACTTCTGTGGCCCTTTGTTTGAGCTTACCTGCATTATGTGCATTATAATGCAAATACCAGAAGTATTTCCACTAGTTATATTTTGAGTGAATTGGAGGAGCATGTTTTTTTCTCCACCCTCCCTAATAATCAACTATTCCTTCAATTTTTTATATATGTATTTTTATTTTAATGACAGGTCCACGGGCACTGCATGTGCAGACATAATACCAAGGGCTTGAACTGTGAGCAGTGTTTGGATTTCTACCATGACTTGCCTTGGCGACCTGCCGAAGGCCGCAATAGTAACGCATGCAAAAGTGAGTTTGGGTAAAATGCAGACCTGAAGCCTGGTGTTGCTTGCTTTTAGCATTATGCATTTTTGTGTGAGCGGCTTGTGGAATTTGTGACGATGTGTAAAGTTCTGCATGTTCTTCAATTGACTCATCTCTGAGGCTGCTCTCTCGATTTTCGTCTTTGTCATAGAGTGCAATTGCAATGGCCACTCCACTCAGTGCCACTTCGACATGGCTGTGTACATGGCGACGGGGAACACCAGCGGGGGGGTGTGCGACGACTGCCAGCACAACACGGTGGGGCGCAACTGCGAGCAGTGCAAGCCCTTCTACTTCCAGCACCCGGAGAGAGACCTGCGGGACCCTGACGTCTGCGAGCGTAAGTGCGGTCCTGTGCTGGTGCGATGGATGTGAGGCCTGCGCCACGGTCCTTAGGGCTTGCTTTGGGAGATCAGGGATTTACCATAGCTGCTGCTCTCTTCCCCACCCCTTCCTTCGTCCCAAAGATCCTGGAGGGGAGCTTGGAGGTTAGCTTGAAGATGTTGAGTGAGCCTAGCTGTGTTTTGTTTTTTTCCTTTGAGAATCTGCAAATGTATTTGGTGGCTCCGTGCTCTACTTGTGTCACCTCTACTCCTTGTGGTAACTGCACTGTCTACGCAGCAGCTGAGTTTAGATTACTCAGTGTGAGAGTTGGCCTTTTCTGTTGTAGCAGTCAGCAAAATGTGTGCAATGCTTCCTTCTTAGCCTGTAACTGTGACCCAGCTGGCTCCCAAAATGGTGGCATATGCGATCGCTACACTGACTTCTCTACGGGCCTCATTGCTGGCCAGTGCCGCTGTAAATTATTCGTCGAGGGGGAGCGTTGTGATCTCTGCAAAGAAGGTTTCTATGGCCTGAGTGCTGATGACCCAGCGGGCTGTCAGTGTGAGTAAAAACATATGTTCCTTTATGTGGGATCAAAAACTCTTTGAGGTGCTGCTAGCCCTGGGAGAGGGTGGTTTTGTGGGGTTTTTTCTTTTCCTTCGTTTCATGTTTTGCTAAAGGAAAAACTTTCTTGTAGATCTGCTGTAGCTTGGAGTCTACTGTTCTCTAAAACTTGTCTCCCCAGCTGGTCCTGCCGAATGCACGCTGTGGAAATAGGAGAATCCTCTCTGTTTCTTTTTAAGTCTCTAAGCCAGAGGAGTTTTACAGGGATGGGCGGTGGGCAAAGTATGCAATTAATCTCTGACCTGGGAAATTAGAGGAAGCTTTAATATAAATATTTAAATTGGATACTGTAGCTGAAATCCTGTGTTTTGACCTGCCTGTTTGTGTTTCCCCATCCAGCTTGTGCATGTAATCCTCTGGGTACCCATCCTGGAGGGAATCCTTGTGATTCAGAGACAGGAAACTGTTATTGTAAGCGCCTGGTGACAGGAAAGCAGTGCAATCAGTGCCTGGTAAGTAGATTACTGGAAGAATAATGAGGAGACGCTGGTGTGAGGAATGATAGCAAGCAGACACCTGGCGTGCGGGCTGGGTGGGCACCTCATGGTGTTGGGAGCCTTGGAGCTGTGTTACGGGTAGGGGGATGCATGCTGGGGGTGAGTTGAGACAGATGAGAGCATCTGGTAATTAATTCCTGTTGCTACAGTGTGTCCATGGAGTAAGATGTTAGGATAACTATTGTGGTTGCTCTGTGAAAGTGTGGGTCTGGGGCAGTTCTGCCTGTGCCCTTGCTGGAGGGGAAAGATAAAATGGACTGAGAAGCTAAAGGTAAGATTTTCTATACTGGCCTTTTTTTTAGACAGGGATTAATTGCTACGCATACATTTCCATACAGTGTTTGTGTGTGCTGGAGTGTTATAGAAACAAGCTGTCAAATAAAGGGATATGTTTGTATAAACACTGACAGGCTCTCTTATCTGACAGTAAACTATGGAAAAGCTAAACAAGGCTGTCTGTCTTTCTGCTGAGCAAGCCGTAGAGGAACAGTCCTACATGGGCATAGCCCGGCACAAAGCCCTGCTGGCCCATATGCTGCTCTATGTTTGGGTGCAGTGAGCTGGGCTGCAGTTCCAAAGCCCTTTGTGGGTCGGCAGCCTTCACCCAAACTGGTTTAAATGGTGCAGTAAGAGTGAAGCAAAGGAGATGGAGTCCTTTGGAAGTTATTTTTTAAAGCTTGGTGGAAAAAGAGTTTTATTCCGCAAGTCCCCTGGGCAAGTTGGAAGAGCAGATGGAGGAGTTCTGTTGGTGGTTGTGGCTTTACAAGGGGCCAACCAGGGGTGGCTCGTATTGTGCACCGCAAAATGTGGTTGTGGGTTGGATGTGGTTACATCGGTAATATCTGCTCCTGCAGCCTGAGCACTGGGGCCTGAGCAATGACATGGATGGATGTCGACCCTGCGACTGTGACCAGGGAGGAGCATTGCACAACAAGTGAGTCCCAACCCCAGTCCTCTCCTGTAATCATTCACCCCAGGGAGCTTTGCTCCATTTGCAATCACAACACCTTCATTTTTTCTAGAGGGCAGTGTTTGAGGTCGTCTTTCCGCTCCTGTTAGCGGAAAGTGGCAGATCTTGATTGCTGCAGGGGGTGGTAGAGGTGTCTGCACTAAGCTGGCTCTTGGTCTGGCCTGCACATTGGCCCTTTAGCCAGTCTGTCTGTCCGTCCATCAGCGCTGGAGAAGCATGCCAGCAGTACAGTACTGCTGCATTGCCCCTGCAGTGCTGCACGGGGCATGCAGGTCTGCACATGTCCATTGGGGAACTGGTGGTTGCTCAGAGAGAAACTTGGGTTTTGGAGATGCATCCATTGGTAAGAGTATGGGAAGTCCTGGCTTAAATACCTGTCAGTGCAGAGATTTCAGGTAACCAGACCACTCCTGTCATCAGAGTGGCTACAATGGGTGCATGGCTTTTCAATAGTGGCATATTCCTTTGCTCTCTTATTTTTCCTTCCCTCCACAAACCCTTTGAAATAGCTTGCTTTTGTCTGAAACTGCAGCAGTTTCCCAAGGGAGTGGATTGATGCCAGTCTTCCAGGCTTGCTCCCCTCTGCTTCTGGTTGCTGCTGGCTGCAACACCTGGGCAGCCACACCTTGCCCCAAACTCATTTCCTTATGAAGTGCAGAGGTTGCGGCTTGGGCACTGGAGCTGTTAACATCCCTGGAGGGGAAACTTCCCTGTTCCCCTTCTGGAGCACTTTGGCATCTGAAAGCAAACATTGCTGAAGTGAATTTCAAAACTGATTTCAGGTTAAGACTACTTTCAGAGTGGGCTTAAAAAAGCCTGGATATTTTCTATGGAAACACAGAGGGTTTTGATTTTAGAAAAAAAATCTATATTAAATTGAAATTTAAAGAAAGGGACATATTTATTGGACCAAGAAACCTTCCTGTGAAAAAGTATGACCAGATCCCTTCAAAAATAAAACCTACCCCTGAGTTCTTCATAACGTAGAGCAGACTCTGGGAACAGTGAAGCTTCAAAAAGTCATTTTGGAATAAAGCTATACTGAGAAAATGGCTTGTTACAAAGGGAATGGACAGTCCTCCATTCCCTCTGCAACATCTCAGTCTATCCCGTGTCTTTGTGTCCATCCAAATCTGAATAAGCTGTGTGTGGTTCTGCCCCAAGCAGAGCTGCCTGTGGGCAGCTTCTTGGGATGTCCTTTGCCAAGCACAAGAGCAGCTCAGCATCCCGGGCATGCAGAGTCACGCATGTTCTTTTTCTGCCCAAGCCCAGATGAGCAGATAGCTGTGTGCATGGCCTGCAAGCCTGGAGTCGAAGGACAGACTTGCCTTCTGGCTGTGTATGACTGCGTAAGCAAGCAAAGCTCTCACAGAACTGCTGTGTGGCCCCAGGGATCTGCTGCATCTCTAGCATTCAATCCTCTCGATATCTAAACAGAGGAAACCGCACGCAAGCTGTCTGTTGGAAATGGTCCTGGCCTGTGCTCACTCCTCGCCTGTGCCCAGGAGCACAGCTGGAGTGAGCCGTGGCTGAGCCTGGGACCAGGCCGACGTTCTGTCAGCACAGATGAGCCAGCTCTAGCAGCATCCTGTCCTAGCCAAGCTGTGCTGTACATTCACTGCTTTTCCGTTTTAGCTGCTCAAGTGAATCTGGCCAGTGTGAGTGCCGGCCCCACATGTTTGGACGTCAGTGCAACCAAGTGGAGCCTGGATATTACTTCATCTCGCTTGACCACTACATCTACGAGGCCGAGGAAGCCAATCTGGGTCCTGTGAGTAGCAGCTGGAGTGTGCTGGTCTGTGGGAAAGCTCTGTTTTGCAATTTGGGTGTTGGAAAGAGGCTGTTTTATAACGTGAGTGTTGCGCAAAGACGATGTGGAATCGTGCCAGATGGAGTTCTGTCAGAGCACTGCCCGTTCCTCCCTGTTCAGTCATATCGATAAATAATATAGTATTTTAGGGGAGGAAACTGACATTTTCCTTTTTTAATCTGTTTCTTTGATCATGACTATGTAGTTCATTTTCTGTCTGCATCCTTCTTCTTACCCACTGCATATGCACCCACCTCTCTTTGCCCTCTTACCTCGAGTGTGGTGAGACACCAACGCTGGATTTTCCTCTCCATGTCACTGACACCCGGAGGGAGCAGCACACACATTTAAGCCCATTGCTGTGTGATTTAGAGTTTCTGTACATCAGTGGCATTTTTTTAATTAATGATTACATATACGGTTAATTGTGCAAAAAATTGATTTGTAAGTGAGGTTACCTCCAGTTTGTTTTACTCACTCATGAGGTACATCACGCTCTCTGGCTTCTTTCAATCCCTGAGCACACAGCCTTGCTTTTAATTCATTTACAGAGGCTAGATGATTACATCAATTACTTTTGCCTCCAGCAAGTAGAAGAGACTTGAGATAATGAGTGCACTGAGGCACCAGATCCTAGTTTGCCTGGAGCACTATTTCCTAATTTATTTGTTTCAGGCAGAAGGTCTGTTCAAGCCGAGGCAGAGCATTTTGCCTGCTAGATCTCTATGCTAGATAGCATAGAGCACTACTTGGCCGGCAGCAGGGTGTGCTTGCTGGCACGTGTTTGGGTGCATTTGTCTGCTCAGATGGAGGGGCAGTGCTGGAGGTTCTGGGTATTTGAGGCAAGGAGCTCAGCCTGAAAAGCTGCCTCACCAAGCTGGGAGGTGAGCTGCTGCTTGCCTTTGCAAACCTGCAGAACAAACCATTTTTAACAATGCTGATATTAATGAAATAAAACTTTGTTACTAATCTGGTGGCATAATAAGATCTGAATGCGCAGGTAGGGACCCAGTCCAAGACAAAACAAAATGGCACAAAGTTATAGGGGTTTTCAGGCAGTGACAAGTCCCTGTGCACAATCCCTGCACGCTCTCACTTACGTTCCGCCTGCAGTCCTTTGTGGGAGCTCCATCCCTTTGTTCAAAGCCAAAGGGTAATAATTTATAGCTTGGCTCACTTCAAAGGGTGTGAGAATACACGAAGGGACATCCTGGAGTGACAGATATATTGACATTTCCTTTCATTTTATCCCTTTCTACTGAAGCAGCTTTCACAGGAATGCGCAGGATGTTGTTTTATAGATAGAACTATTCATGGACACAGATATATTTGAAACAGGAAATTTGAACATCACAGACTTCCACTTTCTGTTACCTTTTTTCTCTTCTTTCCTTAATATAAACATAAAAAACTGACATCTCAGGATGGAAGGAGTAGCCAGCATCAGCTTGGATGTTTAGTGTCTAGAGATGTTTCGAATCTTTGTTATTTAGTGACACAGTTAATGATAGCCGTGACTTGCTTTCAGATGTTATCCCAAGCAGTGGTTTGGTTTGGCCTGGCCCAGTGTAATCAGGAAGCAATTAGCACTCAGCTTGGGAGTTAGCAGGGCAGTTCTGTGCCACTGCAGTAAATCCTACTGCTACAAATGTGGTGAGAAAGTTATTACAGCAGTCCAGTTACATGCTGCATTGGTGCAAATCGTACTTCTGTGTAGGGTGAACTAGATGCTGTAGATGGTCAGTGAGTTACTCCCAGCAAGATTTTAGATTTAGTTACCCACCGTAACAGAGAAGTGGATGAAGACTCATGCAGGGTTGTTTCATCTATCTTTCTGTTAATGCACTGTCATATGGAAGGTGTCCCTGCCATGACAGGGAGTTAGAACTACATGATCTTTAAGGCCCCTTCCAACCCCAAACATTTTGTGAATGGAAAGGCAGTGGTGTGCATGCACACGTGCTTAAGAGAGAGAGCTTGTATTCTCTGGGATGCAAGTGATGTGGCAGTCCAGAAGTAATCCATCAGCAGAGCTTCATGTGCTCCAGCGTGGCTCACAAATTCCGTGTATTGGTACTAAAAGCTCTCTTTCCTGTTTCTGTAGGGAGTAAACATAATTGAGCGCCAGTCCACACAGGACCGCACGCCGTCGTGGACAGGCATAGGATTTGTGAGGGTCCCTGAGGGGGATTACCTGGAATTCAACATCGACAACATCCCCTACTCCATGGAGTACGACATCGTGGTCCGCTACGAGCCCCAGGTGGGTCGCTGCTCTCTGGCACCTGCTTGGGATCCCAGTGCATGGCCAGTGGGAGCCCAGGACTTCCTGGAAGCGTTAGGGCTGACAGACAAGGATGGGAGTTTAGTTAAGTGTTTGAGATGCTTGACAGTCCAGGAGGATTTTTGCTGTCCCTGGTATTGTTCACTTTACGGTCTTATTCAGTACCATTATTGTGTGTTGCAGCAGCTGTTTCATAAGCAAATTAAAAAGTGGCAAGTTCCCTCAGGACAGATTAGAATATGAATTTGGTATCAGCCAGACAGACTTTCAATGAGTAGAAATGCTATTACGTGCCTGAGGAGACAAACTGCCCATCTTGGATGCTGAACACCTGCTGCCAACAGTTTGTGAGCAGTTATTCTTGGCTGTGGGTAGTTCACAGCAGGGAGGTCAAGAGAAATACCCACCCTAAAAGATGTTCCTTACCTCAAGTTTGGCAGCAGCTGACCATGGAGAAATGCTGGCTCAGGTCTGGTACGCAGAGTTGAGGGGAATAGAGGTTGACATCCCCCCCCCCCCCACACACACAGATATTGTGCTCTGAGTTGTGTTTTTCTTAGGATGGAAAGGGAGTGGTGCACAGGAGGAGACTGGAGCTCTTGCCTCTCCCTATCTCAGCCCAAGCCCACAGCAGGATGTCCCTGTGGTGCTGGAGCTGCCAGCCCTTCCTCTCTGCAGCTGTTCTTCACCTCAGTGCTGGATGCTCCCAGGAGCTCACAGCCCTTGCTTAATGTTAGTTTTTTTCTTCCCCAGTTGCCGGATCAGTGGGAAAAGGCTGTGGTCACTGTGACGCGCCCAGGCAAGATTCCTGCAGGTAGCCGCTGTGGCAACACCGTTCCTGATGACGATAATCAGGTTGTCTCATTGCCACCTGGCTCCAGGTTAGTATAACTGAGTAGACCAAAACCAGAAAAAAAAAAAAAAAAAGAAGGCCAGGTAGCAAACTGCCCAAAAGCAGGCGGCTGTGAGGCATATGTACCCTCATACCTTCCCCTGCAGTTCGGAATGAATTTGTCAAAGCGGTCTCAGTGCAGCTGAAACAGAGTTGTCATGTTTGCAGCTTGCCGTGGCCTCTATGAAAACGAAATTTAATTTCCCGTGGGTTATAAAAAAAATGAATTTAGTATTGTGTCTGCAATCTCAAGGCTTAATAAATAAACTTAAAAGTTTATTCCTGTTGTCAGGAAAATATTATGTTTGCACAGCCTGTGAGTGGACGTCGCTATTACTCTTTACCTTGCTGATAAGCTTTTCCGGTTCTGACTCGCACAAGCCTCCGAAACACCTCCTTCACATTGTAGCTTTTGTTCTGCCCATTCTTGGCTGCTCGCCATTATCTCAATTGCTTTATGGGGGCCACCTGAAATGCTTTACAATGCTGGGTGTTTCAAGTGAGAAATGTTTCCTGTTTCCAATCCAGATATGTTGTTCTCCCACGGCCAGTCTGCTTTGAGAAGGGGCTGAACTACACCATCCGCCTGGAGCTGTCCCAGTACTCCTTGGTGGATTCTGAGATGGAGAACCCCTACACACTCATCGACTCTGTGAGCAGAAATTACCTAGGGGATGCTCTGGTGGAAAAGCATTTTTAAAATCCTGAGAGGTTGCTTTTCTTTTGGGATGCATCTGTATAAATCCAGAGTGCTCTCTAATGAAGTTGTTGCTTAAGGCTGAATCCAGATGTTAAATAGATTTCTTCAAGCTCGAAGTATGCATATTGCTTTTCTGTGCACAGAGGCTTTGATTGTCTTACTGGACCACAGAGCTGGACTTCTACAGTGCGGCATATGTTGTGAATATCAAACTCTTCCTTTTAAATGGATAGAATTGATAGATACCAAAACTGTGCCACGAAAAGGGTGTAATAGTTCTGTATAATTGTTCTGTCGCTTTCCCTCTAAGTTCTGTCTAGCTATTTGTTTTTTGGGCTAGAAAGCATAATGGGAAGTGGGATGATAGCATATTTTCACAGTTTTGATGGAGGCTATTTGTAAGTAATGACACAGTGCCACTGTGAAATTCTTCTTTAGCTTGTCCTCATGCCATACTGCAAATCACTGGACATATTCACAGTGGGAGGCTCAGGTGAAGATGTGGTCACCAACAGTGCATGGGAAACGTTCCAGAGATACCGGTGTCTGGAAAACAGCAGGAGCGTTGTGAAAACTCCAATGACAGATGTCTGCAAGAACATCATATTCAGCATTTCTGCGCTATTGCATGAGACCGCCTTATGTACGTAACTACCTGCTTACAGAGCAGACTGCACCTGGAAGCTTGACGGTGCTTCCAGGTGTGCTCAGGGAGCGTGGGGTGTGTGTCCTGCGCCATGATGCTCACTTCCCTCGGTGCTTCTCTTCTCTCTGCCCAGCCTGCCAGTGTGATCCCCAGGGCTCGCTGAGCTCAGTGTGTGACCCCAACGGAGGACAGTGCCAGTGCCGTCCCAACGTGGTTGGAAGACAGTGCGACAGATGTGCCCCTGGCACCTTTGGATTTGGGCCGAGCGGATGCAGGCGTACGTGAGACCTCGTGCCCTGGGCTGGGCTGCTGATGGCAGAGCACTGGCCATCAAAATGCAGCCCCTTTCCCGCTCTCCTTGCAGCTTGTGAGTGCCACCTGCGAGGCTCATACAACTCATTCTGTGATGCGGAGACGGGCCAATGCCACTGCTTCCCTGGTGTGTATGGGCGGCAGTGTGACCGCTGCCTGCCTGGATTCTGGGGCTTCCCCAGCTGCCAGCCTTGCCACTGCAACGGCCATGCCGATGACTGCAGCCCCTACACGGGCGAATGCCTGCACTGCCGGGACCACACAGCAGGCCCCAACTGCGAGAGGTATGTGTGGCCTTGGCTGGCCTGTTACGGCTGTCATAGCCAGCAGTGCCTTTGCTGTGAAATGCAGAACGTGTGGGAGGAAGTGAGTCCTTATGCCAGAGGAGAAGTGGAGGGGGGACCACACTGCCCATAGCTTCCCATCTCCCACCAGGCTTTCCCCATTGAAACCCTCCTGAGAATCACAGAATCATAAAGGTTGGAAAAGACCTCAAAAATCATTTAGTTCAACTATCAACCCATCACCCTCATGCCCACTAAAACACGTCCCTAAGTGCCTCATAGAATCATAGAATGGTTTGGGTCGGAAGGGACCTTTAAGATCATCCAGTTCCAACCCCCTTGCTATAGTCAAGGACACCTCCCTCTAGACCAGGTTGCTCACGGCCCCATCTATCCTGGCCTTGAATGCCTCCAGGGTGGGAGCATCCATAACTTCTCTGGGCAACCTGTTCCAGTGTCTCACCACCCTCACAGTAAAGAATGTCTTCCTAATATGTAGTCTAAATCTACCCTCTTCCAGTTTAAAGCCATTTCCCCTCAGTTTATAGCAGTCTACCCTTTTTTTGAAAACCTCTGGGGATGGTGACTCCACCACCTCCCTGGGCAACCTGTTCCAATACCTCCCTTCTCTTGCTGAGAAGAAATTTCTCCTAATAATCCAACCTGAACCTCTCCTGGTGCAACTTGAGACCATTCCCTCTCATCCTATCACTGTTAGCCTGGGATCCCCACCTCTCTACAACCTCCT
Source organism: Numida meleagris (assembly GCF_002078875.1). Classification (NCBI taxonomy): domain Eukaryota; kingdom Metazoa; phylum Chordata; class Aves; order Galliformes; family Numididae; genus Numida; species Numida meleagris. The sequence continues at coordinate 14,718,114 of NC_034409.1, read as the reverse complement.
TTCAGGCAGCTGTAGAGAGCGATAAGGTTTCCCCTGAGCCTCGTCCTCTCCAGACTGAATCCCAGTTCCCTCAGCTGCTCTCCATCAGACCTGTGCTCCAGACCCTTCACAGTTTTGTTGCCCTTCTCTGGACATGCTTCAGGGTCTCAGTGTCTTTCTTGTTGTAGAAGCATCTGCCACGGGTCTCCTGTTGTTAGCCTGACATGAGACAGCTACTCAGAGCATGCATGGCACAGGAGGACTGCAAGGGTCTGTTTACCCTTGGGTTCTTCACCCTTTTGCAGCATTTGAGCTTAAGTTATCCATCTTTCTGCCTGCGGTCCCCTGCATGCTGTTTTCCCCATTGTGCAGGTGCCAGGCTGGCTACTACGGAGACCCCATCTTGGGCTCAGGCGACCACTGCCGCCCCTGCCCTTGCCCTGATGGCCCTGAGAGCGGACGCCAGTTTGCCAGTGGCTGTTACCAGGATCCAGTCACCCTGCAGGTCGTGTGTGTCTGTAGCACGGGATACATAGGTAGGCTGCCGGTGCCTTGAGCGCGATCCAGTGAGTGTCTCCCCAGCTAACAGCCCTTATTGCCATTTACGGGGCTGTGCGCTCGTGAGCCGTGATGGTAATTCATGTCATGCTGCTTGTTCAAACAGGCAGTCGCTGTGATGAATGTGCGTCTGGCTTCTTTGGCAGCCCTGACGAGGTTGGCGGCGCCTGCCAGCCCTGCCAGTGCAACAACAACATTGACACCACTGATCCTGAGGCCTGCGACAAGAGGACAGGGACGTGTGTCAAGTGCCTGTACCACACAGAGGGTGAAAACTGCCACCTCTGCAGACAGGGCTACTATGGGAGCGCCCTGCAGCAGGACTGCAGAAGTGAGTGGGGAGATAACACCAAACAACAATGGCCACCAGAGCTCTTTATAATTGACCCGAGACCCTTGGGGGTGGTGGGGAAATGGAATTACCTCCCGCTGGGCTTGTGTGCAGCTGTGTGTTCAGAGGGGAGAGAAGGGGCAGCGTTTACATGTGCTGAAAGGATGGGGCTTAGGACAGAGGAGGGTTTCTCGCCCTCTCGTTAGCACTCTTTGTTTTCCTCTTATCTGGAGATCATCCCTGGCTGGGTGAGATTTGGCTTTTGTTTACACAAAAATTCCTGCAGATGTGGTTGATCAGCAGGAGCCTGCCTCGGAATCTCTCTCTGCTCCCCCGGTGGCCCAGCACAGCCCTGCCTGCTCCTCTTCACAGCAGGCGTGGGGTGGGGACGTTTTGCTGCTGCTCCCCATGCAGCACAGCACACAGGTCTTGCTCTGCTGCCTGTGTCACTGGTAGTTCTGAGCAGATCTGTCTTGCAGCAGGCTGATAGCCAGGAAGACCTGGGCCTCCTTTGTAAAGAAGGAGACAAGAAGAGTAGGAAGTTTGGAGGCCTGCACAAGATCACCGTGGCCTCCAGCCACAATGCACACACTGGGGCAGTGGCTGTAGAACTGGCCATCTTGGGACCCAAGGAGCGCTGAGGGGTGCATACCAGGGTGCCATGCCACACACCCAAGCCGCCACCTCTTCTCTTTGCAGAGTGCGTCTGCAACTACCTGGGCACTGTGCGGGAGGACTGCGATGACGCAGAGAACTGCCGCTGCGAGGCAGCCACGGGGCAGTGCCGCTGCCTGCCCGGCGTGGTGGGGCAGACCTGCGACCACTGCGCGCCCCACACCTGGAGGCTGGCCAGCGGCACCGGCTGCGAGCCCTGCGACTGCGACACTGCCCGCTCCCTCGGGCCGGCCTGCAATGAGGTGAGAAGGCCGCAGGGAGCCATCCGCAGCGTTTCTGCAGCTGGACTGTGATGGGATGTGTCCACCAAATGCTGGTCCTGGGCCACGCGGTGTCTGAGCCATGGTTCACCCTGCTTGTGTGGCAGCCAGGGACTGTGGGACGATGTGTGAGGGAGATAGGGGATAAAGTTACCTTAGATAGTTGCACCATGTTGGCTGCCACCACAGCCTGATGCCCAAAGCCACCAGGAGCTTGATCAGAGGGCTGGGGCAGCTCTCCTGCAAAGAGAGGCTGAGAGAGCTGGGATTGCTCAACCTGGAGAGGAGAGAGCTCTGAGCTGACATTACTGTGGTCTTTCCATATTTCCAGAATGCCTGTGGGAGAGATGGAGAGACTTTTTGCCAGGGCCTGTAGTAACCCGGCAATGGGCAAAGATTTTAAGCTAAAAGATGTAGAATTAGATTAGACATAAAGAAGAAATTCTTTACTCAGACGACAGGCACTGGCACAGCTGCCCGGAGAGGCTGTGGGTGCCCAATCCCTGGAGGTGTTCAAGGCTGGGTTGGATGGGGCCCTGGGCAGCCTGAGCTGGGGGTGGTATTGCTGCCTGTGGTGAGTGAGCTGGACTCAGTGATCTTTAAGGTCCCTTCCAACCCAACTCTGGCTCTGCTAGTGTTGTCTGTGTGTGCCACAGGTGCTGGGTTGGGGAGGGCGAGAGCCTTTGGGCTCTGGTGACCCCACTGAGGTGGCTGCATCCCTGTTTCTGGCAGTTCACGGGTCAGTGCCATTGCATGCCGGGCTTTGGAGGCCGGACCTGCCGGGAGTGCCAGGAGCTCTTCTGGGGTGACCCAAGTGTGGAGTGCCGAGGTGAGTCCAGCATCATGTAGCCTTCCCACCTCAAGAGGGAGGGAGGTTTGTTGGGGTCCATCTCAACACTTTGGTTCCTTCCTGGGTCAGGTGCCTTTCTGGAGATAATGGCAGGAGCCTGGAGTGGTATTCGTATGGCTTATTATATGTCTTATTGGGCTCCTCCATAGAAACAGACCTCTTTGTTTAGAGACTAACTATTCTCTGACCTTTACTTTGCAGCACTGGCAGGTAGGCTAGTGTGGTTAGAAAACCCTTGTTTGAGTTTGAGAATTGATCTGGAAGCAGGTTTCATTGTCTTTGGATTTTACGTAGTGGAAGACTCTGTCCCTGTTTGTGTCTCATTAGGGAGGCTGGTTGAAAAAGTTAGATTTTTGATTTAGGAGATCTTCCTTTTATTTCAGATGAAAACAGGAAAGACAAAGTGACCATACAGCTAGCTAGCCATAGCTGCATGTGGGAAAACAGAGTGCCATGAAGTCGATTGTTTAGAAAACTGGATTCTCTCTGTCCTTTCATTATAAACAAGTCTGTTCATTAGCTGAAAAAGAAACTTCAAACACTGTCCAGACCAGAACAAACTTGTATCTCTGATCCGTTCAAATAGGAGTCTTTGCCAGGAGGGTTTGCAATTGATTAAGTTATTTTTTCCTGCAGGGAAGAATGTGCTTGCTGTGGTCTTTAATAAATAGGGACACCTCAGCGCCCATTATCTGAGCAGGTAGGAGGGTCACAGGTACCTGGTTAATGCTGCAGATGAAAGAGCTGGGGAATTGTCCTGGTTCCTGAGCACGTATTAGGTTTCTCTTTTCGGAAGCTGTGTGTGTTCTGGCCGTGCCGGCTGCATCATGCTGCTCCAGGGCAGTGGTTGTCTCCTGGTATCAGCTGTCTCCATCAGGGTTTATTGATGGAGTCCATCTGCATACCTTATCAGCAAGATTTTTCTGCGAACCAACATTTCTGACCTCTCATCAAGTTTCTGCTGCCTTTTGAGCATGTGGAAACCTGCTTTTAACCTTTCTGTAGTAGAAAGAGAATGTATTCCTTGGAACCTATTTTATTCCAAAAAAGCACTGCACTTTCCTTCAAATCCATTGAAGGATGGTCTCTGAGGGAACAGAATAGCTTCTCAGAACTTGTTCAGTCCTAACTGGTGGAACGCTGTCAGAAATGCAACTGCTGCGTGGGAAGGTCATAGCTTTCTGAGATAAGTGGTTTGCAGGAGACCTGGACAACTGTGCTTTTAAAGGAATTACAGAGCAGTGCCCTTGGAAAATAACTTCAGTGGGGCCTGCAGCCAAAATTAAGCTGAAACTGAAGTTGAAGGGGATATGTCACAAAGATGAGCCCTTACTCAGCTGAAGCAGCCAAAATAGCCATGTTTTGTGTAACTTGTGGGAAGAAGACACAAATTGACATGGATTGGGAGCTGTCTGAGAGCTCTGAACCATGTAAGTACTGATAAACACACTTCACTGCAGGCACCAAACTGACGTGGAGCGTGTGCATCTCCACAGTAGGATCTTCCACTGGGCTGGGCATCTGCCGAAGGGCGGAAATCTGAGGGTGCGTTGCTCGAAGGGCGGTAACGCCTGGCTTCTTCACAAGCTGTGTTCAACCTGCTGGCACCAACAGATAGCAGGTCCTGCTGAGAAATCAGGGCTGTCCTGCCCTGTGACACCCTTCTTTGTAAAACAGGTGACGGTGAAGCGGGAGATGGGAGAGGCTGGAGGTGTCCTCGTGCTGCAGTCGGGCAAGAGGTTTTTGTTCTTGGTCTGGGTGCTTGGTTTTGCAGCCTGTGCTCCCTGCAGTGGAGGGAAAGCATGTGATGTCTCCCCTCTGTCTCGCTAGTGATGGCAGTAGGGCCAGACTGGTTAGGTGCATGCCTCCATTTGGGCAGCAGTGCAACCCCCCGTTACTGGGTATGGTGCCACCACCCACGGGGAACGCACACTGCAGAGAGAGCACCCTGGGTCTGTAGGACTGGTTCTCCTTACCCCATACTTAAATAAAAAGCACAATGATTATTATTTTAATTTAACGTAATGCTGGAAAACAGCATAAGAGAAGCGCAGAAGATGAGGAAAATCCCAGTGCATCTTTCAGCCTTGTGTGGGTCCCTGTGAGGACTGCAGTGAGCAGGAGCTGGGCTGAGGGTCAGAGCCAGCCCATTTGCAAATCTCTGGCCTTTGCTTCAGCTATGGGCTGTGTTTAACTGTGCAAGCGTGCATGTGAGCGTGTGTGTGCATATAAAAATCCTTGCTAAGGTAGTAAATAGTAGTATTACAAAGATTACAAAAGAAACTCAAGTCTCCCGAGCTTTCTGCTGGAACTTTTCCACAGCCTGGCAAGCAGACTGCAGGACTGGGCATGCGGAGCTCTGCTTGCTGGCAGGAGGCTCCAGGCTCATGGGAAGCCCCTGAGATATGCTGTGGTTGCTGATGCAGTTTGAACAAGATGCTCGCACAATATATATGTGAAGTTTATATGCTTCATACAGTACAAAGAAATGACAATTTTAGTATCGTTAGTGTTTTAATAAATGGAACAAACAGACCACAGTTATGAAAGGGCAGTGTATGGGATTCAAAGTTAGGTTGTGCTCCTCTGTCCCCTTAACATGAACTACAAATGCGTCAGTATTCTTCTGTGTTGGATTTGAGTATCAAGCCTTACCATAAAATAATAGAATCTACTTGAGCTAAGATGAAAAAGAGTGATGTCTTTATTGAGCACTCGTTACAGACATTGGCAGAAAGTTGCTTTTCTGTTTTTTTGTTGAATACCTGGCGCTGAAATACCGACTCATTGAAAGTTATCCCATTGTGATTTAGGAATAGGCTCCACAGGCTTAATTTAACATCTGAGTCTTACCCTGGGCAACTTGTTCCAGAGCCTCACCACCCTCTCTGTAAGAGACTTTTTCCTTATATACAACCTAAGTCTACCCTCTTTAAGCCTGAAGCAATTTTCCCTTGTTTTGTCTTCACAGACCCTGCTAAAGAGTCTGTCCCCTTCTTTCCTGTAGTTCCTCTTTAGATACTGACAGGCCACAGTCAGGTCACCGCAGAACCTTCTCTTCTCCAGGCTGAACAGCCCCAGCTCTCAGCCTGTCCTCGTAGGAGAGGTGTTCCATCTCTTGGATCATTTTTGTAGCCCTCCTTTGGATATGCTCCAGCAGGTCCATGTCTCTCCTGCACTGAGGGGCAGGATCAGCTCCCTTGCCCTGCTGGCCATGCTTCTTTTGATGCAGCCCAGGGTATGGTTGGTTCTCTGGGCTGTGAGGGCACATTGCTGGCTCATGTCCAGCTTGCCATCCACCAGTACCCCAGGTCTTTTTCAGCAGGGAGATGAGCAGATATTTAATCTCCTTTTCTCTAAAGGAAGTCAGATGAACACTAAAGGAAATGTGACTTCGAGTTTTTTTCAATTTAAATTGACCTGTGGTCAAAATTCTGTAATTAATGTTGGTGGTTTGCAGGAAATTGCCCTTTTGGCCCAGTCTGCTAGCGTGTTAAAACACAGCACAACTCTGTTAATTCTGAGCCAGGATCTTATCTTAGCACTCATACGGAGAGTCACAATGCTGAGGAGTTAGCAATATGCTTGCAGTGTAATCTGAGTCAATAGACAATGATTCAGAAGAAATTTGCTAGCTCTGCAAAACTTTCAACCTAACAAATCGCTGAATGGTTTTATCATAGTGCCTCAGTACCGCCTGGAAGTGATGCCAGGAAATCATGTTTGAACAAACCCATTGTTTTTTTGCCGTGAAGGAGTTGCATGTTTCATGCTCTCCATCCCTCGTCTCAAGCAGGAAAGAAAATATGTCTGCAAAAATGATTCCTCTTCAGTTTTGTGTAGGATCACTTACGACATTTACTTGTTCCTATCAACCTGCACTAAGGCATTAAATGCCTTGACTACCCTTTGTCCAGCCCTTTCATCATCCATTAGATAGCAACATACTGATTCGCTGCAGTTGAAATGGAAGTGAATTGCAAATACTTAAATCAGGGGGAAAGGTAGCAGAGCTGTCATTTGCTTCTTTGCGATTTCTCCCCTTACATTTCTACAAGGCCACGGTCAAATGTGTGGGTCCTAGTTCTATCTTGGAGATCAGGAAAAAAATTACTTGAATTGCATCCGTGAAGATAATGTGAAAGTTCTGGATCCTCTGTGTGTGCATGTTCATGTGTGCACACACATTTGTGAATAGATGCACATACAGTGTTTTGTAGTCACGGATTGCTTATCAGCAGATCTGAGTGAAGAATTTGGCTAGAAAATGTTCCTGCTAAAAATGTGACTTCGTTTAAATAGGAGAATGCCACAGAATGTATGACTGAGTTAAACACTCCATTAAAGAAAACAATACATCCAGCTCCAAAATGACATTTCAGAACAGAAAGCTATTGTTTGATTTAGTAAATGCTTCTTTGAAAACCCTCAAATCCTTGGCCAGTGATTTCAAAAGCTTCTTTTACTCCCCTCTATTTTCCATGGGAGGTACTTAAGTTTCCTGCTCTGCTTACCCGGGGACAGATTTGATCTGTGCCCAACACTGATCTTCAAAGCAAGCAGCCAGTCTGCATTAACTTGCAGACCTTCACCCCGACCCTCTTCCACCCCTGTCAGCAAAAGGAGAATAGTCAGCTGTTTGTCTTGGAGGCTGTTTCCAACCCAAATGGGTTGGGGCATCTTAATCTCTTGTAGTAAACTCTGCATCTGTATCATTTTATAGTACGAAATGAATTAGTCTCTCCAATTTCTAGTTGCTAAAGTACTCTAGTCTAATAGGCGCAGCATTTAAAAGGAGCATACAGGACTTCGTTTGTTTTTCCCTATTCCAAATGAATGACATTAAGTGAAGCTGTATGAAGCCATCCATCACTCGCAACTGAATAATACCTAAAAGACTTATGCATCCCTAGATGTACCTGTGTGTTTCGTGTTTTTCTTGGGAAAAATGAGATTGATAACCACGCATGTGCTAAAATTAGCCATGGTAAAGCTGCTTGAGTGCTATGTCAGGCTAATGAGCATGCTGGTTAAGCCAAACTCTCCAGAGCCAGTCTGTACTCTGAAGGGTGTGTTTGACTTAACCTGTTGGAGTACACCAAAAGCAAAACTGCTGTAGCAGAGAGAATCCTTAGCAGGGAGCCATGCAGGAGGCGGGTCACACTGTGGCTGTAGAAATATCTGGATATCAATGAACAAGGTGGTAGAGAAGCAGGAACTGCTGTGGCTACAAATGATGCTAGGGTACTTTCACCAAAAACTATTTGGTAGTCCTGTGCTAGCCTTTGCCAGGCTGTACCTGGAAAGGTCCTCTTTTCCTTTCACATGGATCCTACTACTGTCACCATGCTTTTGTCCCTTTAGGACAAGTTTACTGCAAGGGGGATGTACCCTGAGGTCTCACAGAGACTGAAGCCAGCGGGTGCTTGGGAAGCAGCTGCTACATGGGCAGCTGAAGTCTGCACTGGTGCCCCACGGTGTTCAAGGTGCTCCTGTCTACATTGTGTTACATGGCTTCGGCTGGGGCTTGCCTACTTCCAGCTGGGAACTGGCCACAGCTGAAATTGGTGAAGTTTGCTGTGAAGAGAAGATTGTTGCTGCAACAGAGCCTTGGGATTAGTTCTTTCCAGTGCGTGGAATAGCCAGAGCCCAGGAGACAGGACTGCTCTGCTAGAGGGGTTGGAGATGGGAGAGGTACTGTTCCATGGGGCCTTGGAGAGCAGAACAGCTCTTGTGGGTTTCTGGCTGGCCAAGTATTGTTAATGCAGTGTCTGGAAATGGGGCTCCTACATCTGATAGAGGTGCCCAGAGCCTGGCTGGTTCCAGTGTTGGCTGGAAGCCCTTCACTAAGGCCGTCCATACTCTGTAAGAGTCATTCATTGGTGAGAATCTCAGAAAATTGCAGTCATTGCCACTGTGTGGAGCTGTCCGTGGGCTGTAGCTAGAGAGACCATACCACAAACGTAGAAACACATCCAAAATGTACAAGATGGCAAGAAAATGTACTGGAATCTCCCTATTCCAGTGCCGAGGGAGACTTTTTTCTTGTTTCTCTTTACCCGATTTTATTTAAAAATCGAGATAAAATGATCTTCAACTTTACTTTTATTTTCAAAACTGGTGTGGTCCTGCACATGGTTAGTGTCCTGGGTAGATCATAAAGAAGGGAAAGTCCAACACTTTTGAAAGCTGTTTAATACGTGTCACAGTCACGCAACTGAACTCAGGTGGAGCCAGCAGTGTCTCTTCTGGCCTTGGTGCAGAATCCTAAATGGAGAAATAACCCATAGTAATGTTTCTGTTCACCTTGTACGATTTTCACATGGGTTCCACAAAGTTCAGTTTGGACATTTCATAGAATTCAGGGAATGTGATGATCTTCCAACTGCTGTGCTGTATTTACAAGGAACGACTCCCTGCTATTTATCGTCTCCTTTCCCAGCAGGCAGTTGTAGAGTTTGAGCTGTAGCTTTGCAAATGTTAGTGCTTAGATCTTCCTCCTCGCGCTCAGCATCTTCTGGCTCCGGAGATTTTGTAATCCACATTGCAGTGTAAGTGTTACCAAAGCCATATCATCAGCCTTTCCTGAACGTGTAGGTATTCAAGAGTGAAATTACCAACATTTATTCATTTACTTATTCCACTTTTAAAACTTGCACATAAATATAGTGATCTGATTTGCCAGCAGCAGGTATTCGGGTAACTTGATCAGATCCCTGAGAAAAGCCACATGCCGTTTCGCCTCTTTCTGTGCAGTGGAATGTGGACAATTCATCATTCTACCGAGAGCCTTATTAGCTGTCAGAAGGGTTAACTGACCTCCTGCAAACAGGAACTCGCCAGTTTGCCTGCAGGGAACATATCCCATGGCAGGCTGACTGCTTAAGCACTTTTGATGTAAAGTAAAAACAATCTCTTGTGTCGGGGTGTAATTCAGAGAACAAAGGACCATTTTGCTCAATTGTGCAGGCGGCAGAAGTTATTTTTGTCTCTTGCCTATCATACTCACATTGTACAAGAAAGTCATTTTGCTGAGGACTGACTTGTTCCGCTGAGGCTCTTTGTGCAGTTCTTGAACTGAAGACCACCACTGTGTTTTGAGTTGGAGCAAACAATGCCCAATCTTGAGAACGGCTTTGTTTTGCCCTCTGTCAAGGGGGCACGCGCTTGGGGTGTATGAATTGATTTATGGACCATTTTTTGAGCCATGAACCTCCTTCAAGGGTGCCTGCTAGATGGATGCTTAAGTGAAGGCTTTTATCGGGTATTTCAGTCCTGGAACATGTGCTTGACCTGCTTTACAGTACCATGATGGCAGGTAGATGAGCTGCATATTTTCAGAGCCTCTTTCTATTCTTTGCAGCATCCCTTTGTTGAGAACTTTGCAGGGTGGTAGTTTCCTCTGCTGTTGCCTGTGTAATTAAGGAGGAGAGGGCAAGTGGCAGCTCTGCTGCATGGAAACTGCCTCTGCTCTGTGTGCAGAGCGTGCTTTCAGAAATGACCGTGCATCAGAAGGTGAATGGAGTAACTCCTCGCAGGTTAGTGCTGAAGAAGAAGTGTGTTGTTCTTCTAAAAGCTTGTTAGTAGAAAGGGTGTTGCCCAAATCTCATCACTTGAATTTATCACTCATCGTGTGAATTAATTTACAAAAAATCTGTTAATGGGCCTGATTCCACCTGGAGGATGACGAGCAGCGTGCAGGCCACGCTGGAGCAGGCGCCCATCTTCCCTGTGGGCAGGGCTGCCCGTGACCACGTACATCGTTTTGCATCTCTCTGCTCTGCTTCTCCATGCCTGATTTTTACCCATCTTCTGTGTGGGTGGAACATCAGCCGCGTGCCAGGCCCTGGATGCCGGGGCTGCACCCCAGTCCCTATGCATCCCTCCCCCCGAATATTTTCCAGTGTCTGGGAGCACACCTAAAGGCAGGCCCCAGCCTTTGTGCTCTATGGCCCATGGATTGGTCCTGGTCTTCTCTGAAGTCGCCTCAGCTTTTAGCACCCACAGTGTCTTGTGGAAGGGAGCTCTGCAGCTTAGCTTACCGCTGTAACGAGCTATCTGCTTGTGTTTTTGTGGGAGGTGCAGGGGAGGGTGTTTGTTTCTCAGTATGCTGCATTCCTCAGTTACTCCCTGCTGCTGTGCTGGTAGAGACAGTGACCAGTTGTTCCTTGTTCACCTTTTCCGTTTCGGTCATTTCTTGCTCTTAAACCTGCTGGGTGCCTGCCTGGCATTTCTTTTCCCATCTGGGCAGCCTTGCTCTGCTTAGCCTGGTAGGAATGAAACAGGATCTTCTGGTGGCTGTCAGATGGATGCCCCAGCACTGTGGGCTGTGCCCAGCCTCGCCCCGTTTTTGGGCCGTTTCTGAGACGTGCACATGAGGCGCTCCCATCCTGCCCTGGAGCTTCTGCCCCTCTGCCTCCAGCTCAGCCCCGGTTCCCCATACCCAAGCAGATACAGCCACGGTTAGTTGATAGTAACCCACAGACCACCTCTGTCCTCATTTTGCCACTCCGTTATACCTGCATTTATGTCCCTTAGCCTTCACAGTGCCCTTTTCTCCTTTCAGCATGTGACTGCAACCCCCGTGGTATCCAGACCCCGCAGTGCGACCGCTCCACGGGGCAGTGCATCTGCAACGAGGGGGTGGAAGGCCCGCGCTGCGACAAGTGCTCGCGGGGCTACTCGGGCTTCTTCCCCGACTGTGTGCCCTGCCACCAGTGCTTCGCCCTCTGGGACGTCATCATTGGCGAGCTGACCAACCGCACCCAGCAGTTCCTGGATAGGGCAAACGCCCTGAAAATCACGGGGGTCATCGGCCCCTACCAGCAGACGCTCAGCACCCTGGAGGAGAAGCTGGGTGAAATCAAAGCCATCATCGCTCAAAACCCGGCTGCTGAGCCGCTGAAGAACATTGGGAATCTCTTTGAGGAAGCAGAGTGAGTACTGTTGCAGTTACGTGGATGAATCCAGCTCGGGGAGGAATGGGAACACCGCTGGGCTGGGGCGTAGGGAGCACGTGTAGGCCACACGCTGGGTGTGGGGGCACCACCGCAGGGCGCGGCGTGGCCCTGTTGGAGTGCCTGGTGCTGGTACTAAGCGCCTGTCTTGTGAGCAGAAAGCTGGCTGGGAAGGCAGGAGCAGCGCAGACTGCACTGGGCAGCTAATTACCGGCTGCTAATTAGCACCGAGCTGCTCACGCTTGCCTTGCGCTCCCCCCGGGGCAAAGGACAACCACTGCTATTGTGTGAGAGAATGAAGAGGGGAGAGATTAAATTCCTGGATTTCCGCCTGTAGCCCATGGGTTGGAAACTTCGGGCTTCTTTCTGCACTTGGAGCTTGGGGTGGGGGCAGCAGCTGCTTGGTAACAGCGCTTGTCTCCATTCTGCTCGGGGTCAGAGCCCGTGTTCCTTAGCACACTAAAGAAGGGGGTTTGTGCTTTCTCAGATGGGGCAGTTGTGCAACTGCTAGAGCTTTGTTTGTGCATTGTCAGGGGACTGCACAAAGCAAGTGGGAGAGGATCAAAGCACCAGTGTCTCAATTAGGGTCGGGCTTGTGCCCTACAACCCCCCCTCCAGCTGGAGAGCCCCATGGGGCTACTGCTGCTGTGTTTGGGCTGCGTGTACCAAGTATTGGATTTTGGAGGGCTGGTGGCAAACGGCAGCCTGCTGAGCTGCTGGGGGAGATGGAAACTGATCACAGTGATTAAATACTGCCCAGTTCTCTCAGCATGAGGAATTGCTGGGTATGGTGGGATCGCCATGGATGGGAACAGTTTCCTGTGGCCAGCTCTGTTCTGCAGCAGCTCTGCCTTGTATCGTGCAGTTGTCTTTCCTTTTAGGGTTATCCCAGCAGCTGAAGCCTGCTCCTGGGCGCACTAAGGCCATGCAGGAGGTTCTGCTTAGCCCTAGAGAACGGCTGATGGGGAGGGATCTTTACAGAGGAGCTAAAAGAATCCATTGTATTAAAACCAAACCATCTAACCATTTCCCACTCCCCCCTGAAATGCAGTAATCAAAACTGCATTTGTAGCTATGATGGGGGGGAAGCAAATTATGTATGGATCATAGTAGTCAACTCTGACCTATGCAGTTGCCATGGTACAAGAGCATTACACCAGTCCTCTGGAATCTGCCTCCAGTTAATCTTACACAAAGCAGCTGTTTTCTGAGCAATTTGGTGCTTTGAGTTTATAAACGTGCTGTAGATTAAAAAGTAGTTCTGTGTGATAAAGGAAACAAAGCAGCATTCTAGGTAGGCATGTCGTTACAAATCACAGCTCCACCAAAGGAGGACAGGCCCTGCCGTGGGAGCAGCACGGCGCAGCTGTAACCATCGCTGCGCTGAACTGAGCCTTACAGCCCTTCCTCTGCCCCCACTAAGTGCTGCTCCTCTGTTCTACAGCAAGCTGACAGCTGATGTTACTGTTAAGTTAGCGGACATAGAAGCAAGCCTGTCAACCTTAGCAGAGAAGAGCAATAGCACTGACGCTGACCTGAGCGCGCTGGAGACAGATGCCAAAAGCCTGGATCGTGTCGTGAAGGAGCTGGCAGAACAGCTAGAGTTCATCAAGATCTCTGATGTTCGGGGTAAGTGTCACACGGAGGGGGAGAAAGCAGTGGGGTGGCTGAAGATTTAATTAGTGCACGGTTTAAAATCCCAGGTTAATCTTCTAACATGTAATGAAACTCAGTTCTTAGAGGGCAGTTTCTCACTGTGCATTAGCAGAGTTGCTGATGCAGCAGGAGTTCTATTTTGCCCCCTCACCCCTTCCCTCCCTCCTGTGCGTTGCAATGTCGGCTTAAGTTCCTGGGGCACCAGAACTTCAGAGACTTTTAAGACTTGAAATACATTTTAGATGGGGCACAACGGTTGGAAGTGAAGCAGATTCCAGGATACACCTGCACCTTCCGTGTGCTCTCCCCAGGCCGTTAAATTCTGTTTGCAGAACTCCCCGGCCCGTTGTGATAGGACAAGAGCCCAGTTCTTGCCCGCCAGGATGGCGCTGTGCCAGGCTTCCGTCACCGTCAGAGCCTGCTGAGAGAGGCAGGCCACCGAATTCTGGGGAAGTTTTGAAAGCTGACCTAATTCCAACTTAAAGTATTTATTTATTTTTTAATTTCCTGCTTCGCAGGAAGTCTGAGGTTGTTTCCAGTGAGTGTAGGATTTCACAGAATGAGGCAAAAACATTGGAGGAACTGGGGAGTCCCTGACTTGTGGCACTGTGTGGAGGAGAGCTGCCCCCAGATGCAGAGTGTGGCTGCTCCTGCGGGGTCCCTCTCACCCTCCTGGGGCCTCTCCAGCCGTTGTCCAAAATGCACGCTTCCATAAATCAGAACCTTTCATCAAGAAGTTGTTTCTTGGGAGAGCTCTGACCAGCTTCCAAGCAGTGACTCCATACATCAGACATCTATCCAGCAACAAGAACTAACGGCCTATGTGAATCCTTAGAAAATGGACCGTTGCCCTATAAACCTAAAAGGTTGGGTCTCCATTCGCCCTCAGGGCAAGCAGAGTCAGTTCCTGTGTCAGAGAGCTGTTTAACTTTAAATCCAGCAAACCCGACACACTTTCAACCAAAAAGAATTGAGTATTCGAATGATAGGACAAATTTCATCATCTTTACAATAGCACAGAGTGCAGCTACAGGGGCTGTTGTTTGCTTTAACTTGATGCTAGCCCAGATGTGCCATCCGCCAGCCTCCGTGATTTAAATTACTTGGTGTTACTTAACAGATTTCTGAGCGGCTCTGTCTGATTTCTGCAGGAGCCTTGGACAGCATCACCAAGTATTTCCAGATGTCCCTGGAGGCAGAGGAAAGGGTCAATGCTTCCACTGTCCACCCTGACAGCGCCGTGGAGCTGTCAGCGCAGACGCGGCAGGAAGTGGAGGACTTGATCAATGAGAAGGAGGCCCAGTTCAAGGCTAAGCAAGAGGAGCAGTCGCGCCTCCTGGATGAACTCGCGGGCAAGCTGCAAAGCCTGGATCTCGCCGAAGCATCGGCAAAGGTACGTGGCTGAGAATTGCTGGGGTAAAACCTACAGCAAAAAGTTGGGCTTGTGAAGAAGCAACAGGCAGGGAGAAGCTGTTTAGGGATGGACAGTGGGAAATTGTTTGTTCCTTAAAAAAAAAAAAAAAAATCGCATTTCATTGTTGATGGGTTATTGTGTGGGCGCCGAGACATCTATAGGTTTTCAGGCACCAGCCCTTCATCTTGTTCTCCCTCTTGCTTCTAGAACCTCAGTCCTGACAGAGCACCTTTTCATCACGTCCTAAGCCAAATCCCTTCGCTGTGGACAGAGCTCTCAAGTGCAGCCAAGTTTAGTGAGTCCACTGGACCAAGAGCCCACCTCTTAAATCTCAGTTAACATGCTTGCTTTTCTGGGCTGCTCTCTTTGTTTTTGCAGCGTTTCAGAGTATACACCATGCCTGTGCCACACTCATGCTCACGCTGCCCTCCTTGGTATTGCCACACTCCCATCCTCCTGCTTGAGACAAAGCAGAATTTACAGGGAGCTGGAGTCAAAAGGGCACACTCTGCGTTGAAGCTGCCTGCTCATCTGTAAATATGATCAAGGGTGGTTTTCTCTGGGGCGAGGCAGGGTGTTCCTTCAGTTTCCCTTTGAAGGCAGCCGGCTGCATTCAGAGAACAATTCCACTTGAAGTCCCACAGAAGGGAGAGCTCATTAACTCCTCTGGGCAAGGCCGGGCCTGTGTGAGAGGATGAGGTCTTCACACAGCGAATTGTCCCCGGTGCTTTACAATGACAGCCACCCACCCCCATCCTCTGTCGCCTTTTTCTTGGGGAGGGAACAGAGAGGCATCTTTTTGTTTAGTTTCCCTGCCCCTACATTCCTGCGTAATGTGTTCTTGAGGACCGAAAATCTTGGTTAGATGTTATCGAAGCGGTAAACACTGAGTTAGTTGCTTGGAGGTGTAATCATGGGATGCAGAAACAAAATCTTTTTGCTTTCTAGCTACTGCTGGGTTTCGTGCCAAACAGGTAAGAGGGAATCTATTACACTTCACAGGAGACAGCTGCAGCCAACTTGGCACAGCCCCTCGGTGTTCCCAGAGAGATTCTTGGCTGGAAGTACATCAGTTAGTGACTGTCCTTTGGCGTAAGGAGTGGGGCGGAAAGGGAAAAGAACCTCACAGGAATAAAGGATTTTTCAATTTTCCATCTGGCTAGAGCAACTTCTAACTGATTTCATTGTCCAGTTGACCACAATAGTGGATAAGCTTAGTAAAAATTGCCAATTAAAGTTTTTATTTAGAAAAAAAAAGTTGGTATTTTCTGTGGGAATACCTTCTTGACATTGTCACAAATTGGAAAGGATTGCAGAAAGATGAAATCAGAACAAACATTTGATTGAAGGGAATAGGACAGCTTGTCAAGAGAGCTGAAGAAGTTTCCTGTTCACCTTGAAGCATTTCAGCTCAGTATTTTCTTCTCTTTTCCTTTGCTCTCCTCGAGGCAGCAAAGGAAAAGGGTTTATCCTGTACAGAACACATTCTTCTCTTTTAAAAAAGCTGCTCGAGTTGGCCACTGTTTCCTTTAACAGTAATAAGACTGGCTTCAAACAGAAGGAATATAGGCAGTAGTAGCTTCCAGCTTGTAAGCCAGAGCCTAGATGCAGCTTTCTGGTGAAGCTGACAGTCAGGAAAAGCAGACAATGAAGGCACGGCTGCCCTCAAGCTACTCCAGCAGCTGGGAGCTGGCTAGTTGCAACCAAATTAAAGGCAGGGAGTTGTGGAAGGGGCATAGGAAGACTATGGACCATGCTGGTATGGACCTGATGCAGGAAACATCTGCTCTACTTCAGCATCATTTGCTATCATAGAATATCCCAAGTTGGACGGGACCCACAAAGATTGTCAAATGTATGCTGTGGTATTTAGGATGCCGTCCCCCTCCCAGCTCAGCAATAAAAATACGGCTGTGATCCCTGCCCTTGTCTCGTTCCCAGATGTGTGGCACTCCAGTGGGAGCTTCTTGTGCCGAGTCTGAATGCGGGGGGCTGCACTGCCGCACTGCTGCCGGGCAGAGGAAGTGCGGAGGAGCCGGCTGCGAGGGGCTGGTCACCGTCGCTCACAACGCGTGGCAGAAGGCCATGGACTTCGACAGAGACATCCTCAGCGCATTGGCAGAAGTTGAGCAACTCTCCAGGATGGTAATACATCAGTTGTTGCGATACAAAAAAAAAAAATCAGCAAGGAAATCTTATAGTTGTAACCCAAGTTTAGACACTAATTGACAAAGTATGTGCCTGGCTTACTTCAAAATTCTCCTTTCCAGTTGTGTAACATCATCGTACTTGTAAAGATACTCAGAAAGGGAGCTTGCTGAAGTAAAGTTCCATGCGTAACTCCAAACATTAGCTTGAGTTGTTTAAACTAGCATTGGTGGCATGGATCACGGCCAGCTTTTAAAAGTGTTCTGGGAGTTTTATGAGAAGAAGCATTTCTCATTACTGTTACCTCTGACTCCAACTGAATTTTTGTTGTAAATCAGGCCTGAAAGCATACGTAAATATGCAGCCAGGCCCACTGTTTTCTTCCCTTCAGGTTTCTGAAGCAAAACAGAGAGCCGATGAAGCCAAACAAAACGCCCAAGAAGTTTTGCTCAAAACCAACGCTACAAAAGAACAAGTGGACAGAAGCAATGAAGATCTGAGAAATCTTATTAAACAGATCAGAGACTTCCTCATGCGTAAAAACCTTTGACTCACATTATGTCTTTTATTTCTGCACTTGTGAAAACTTTTTTTTCTTTTTTGGCATCATCCTCCAAGGGGTAACGCAATAGTCATCGTCCTCCCCTGGCTCTTTTCAGTCAGATTTAAAGGGTATGATGAAATCTGGGAATGAGAAAACCAAGACAATAGGAAAGAAAGGCCGATCTGGAGCACATTGTTTTGTTCCTTTCAGCTGAGACCATTGTTCTTCTCTAACTTGCCAAGTGTGTTCCTGAGTTCTGGCCAGAACAGCACAGTGCTGTTAAAGGGGAGGACAGGCACAGTCAGAAACTGTGAGGTTATCTCCATATGAGAAAGGAGGTAAAGGTTAAATGAGGGCCCTGTTCCTTGGTGAGTGGCAGCATGGCCAACCCCTTCCTTCTCTGTTTGCACAAGGCCGAGTATACTGTTAGCACAAATACATTTATGTGCAGCTGTTGGCTTCCCTTTCTCTGGGCTCACAGCCCCCCCCCAGCCCCAGCATGGTGTAGCTAAGCACTGAGATCAGCAAAAGGCCTCCAAGAGAGCAGTGCTGGTAGGGCCATGTGCCTGCTGGGCCTCTCCTTAGAGTGAAGCGTCACCCTAAGGAAGCAGTTGTAGTACCTTGATGTGCTGCAGTCTGGAGGAAGCAGCTTTTTTCTACGATTCTGCTTCTTGAGGGAGCAGGTGGAGAAGAATGTGAGTACTGAGACCTGACACCTGTGTCATTTCTGCCTATCTGTAGAAGACAGTGCTGACCTGGACAGCATCGAGGCAGTGGCTAATGAAGTGTTGAACATGGAGATGCCAAGCACCCCAGAGCAGCTGCAAGCCCTGACAGAAGACATCCGTGAACGGGTAGAAAGCCTTTCTGATGTCGAGGTCATTCTGCAGCAGAGCGCTGGGGACATTGCCAGAGCAGAAATGCTACTGGAGGAAGCTAAGAAAGCAAGGTATGCAACCCCATTCTGCATTAGGTATTTACGGTCACCAAGAACTGGAATGAGACTTCTATTTCACTCTACCAGGAAATGCAGAGTTTACCTTAACACAAAGCAGATTCCCCATTCTTTCACTATGGGGCAAAAGTGGCCTTTTGCAGTGTATGACCATTCCAGAGTAAAAGCATTTTTAGTGCTAACCTAGTTTTGCTCCACAGCAAAGGTGCAACGGATGTTAAAGTCACTGCAGACATGGTGAAAGCAGCACTAGAAGAAGCTGAAAAGGCTCAAAATGCAGCTGAAAAAGCCATAAAACTAGCTGATGAAGACATTAAAGGAACTCAAGACCTGCTGACCTCAGTAAGTTATTTCCAAGTATGCTTTAAGATGCAGAAACATCTGATATTCAGAAACCATTTTAAGGATGTCTAGGCAAATCAAAGACTGCACTTAAAGTGAATCTAAACCGTTCTGGCCTTTATTATATAAACTTTTGAGTCAGTAAGACATAACTAGAGGCTTACTTGCTCTTAACTAAGAGAAAAGGCTTTTCTCACCCCATATCTTGCACCACTGAAGTTACATGAGCAGGACTGTAGCAGGTGTGCCAAGATCCCTATAACATCATACATATCAGTCCCTTGGCAGTAGTGTATTGGCATAACCACACTATCTGGCAATGCCATTCACTGCAGCAGGAGAAAACTGATGCTAGATTAAAGTGGTAATTGCTGTAATTGTGTCAGATAATGTATTTTCAGACTTTAACTCATAGCTCTCATGAGACCATAGTGCTAACTCTACCGTTAAGTTTGGCCAGCTTAAGAGGTGGGCAGCTTCAGACATTTAACAATATCACTTGACAATTAACTTGTGAAGTTCTTTTTGCAGATTAAGCAACTCTCACACCTGTAAAGCAATCAGGTCATTCTTAATGAGGTTCTTTAACACTTCTGGAAACCTCAGTGTACTTCATCTTAAAGCAGTGGGCTTTTTCATCCCAACTGCCATTGTCCATTTTTAACAAAATAAAACACTTCTTAAAATACCAGATCTATGGATGTGACCTAACAAGTTGATCAGAACTTACTCAAAACTTGTATCATATTCACAAAGTGCATCTTTTTCCCCTCTTTCTGTTAGATTCAATCTGAAAATGCAGCATCTGAAGAAACATTGAACAATGCCACTTTACGTCTGTTTGCGCTTGAGAGGAGCGTTGAAGACCTGAAGCAAAAGGCTGCTACGAATTCAGAAAATGTGGACAACATAGAAGAAAAAATTGTTTCTGCAAAACAAAATGCTGAAGAAGTTAAACAGGTGAGAAGTTCAGGAAAGATACTAAAGGAAAGCCGACAAAATTCACACTAGGGTTGGGTAGGCAAACGCTACTCATTTGATCCACTTCATTTATTGGCCAAGTGCTGGTGACAAAAAAAAAGTGCTTAATGCACTTACTGAAGTGTTTTTTACTCAATCTGTTACTAAATGTAAAGAGATACAAGCATGAGGAAGTTGTCAGGTTTGAAAATAGCTGCAGGAAACCTGCCTCCCTGCCACACATCAGCCTTTCACAGATTTGTTTCTGTCCCTCAGCTTCGCTGTCTGCCACAGGTCAACTGGCAAATACTCTGTAGATGGAAAAAAAAAATTGTTTCTGCAGTGATGTTCAGGCCAAACAAACCCACGTTAGGCAAATACAGAATCAAGTGGCAAGAATAAATCCTTAGCTCACTATAAAACTAGTCTCATTTCTAAATAGCAGAGATGCAGAATTCACTCCGACCATATGGCATAATTCCCAGTGTCTGCTATATACCTTCGTAATACCAAAAGAATGTTCATTAACAAAACAATTGACAAATCTGCCAAAGGAGGTTTTCATTGCTCCAATCTTTTGGCTGGAATTAGCCCATCAGTCTCAAGAGACATTTTCTGCCAAGAGAGATGCATTATCCATCAAACAATTATTTCCAAACACTAAGTAGTATTTCAGGTGGTCATCAGATCCCCAGAGAGTTCTAGTACTGCCGCAGAAAGTTAACTTGCTTACTAGCTGAATTCATTTGTGCCCTAGTAGTCCTTCACATCACAGAGAAGCAGCACAGCTGCAAAGTGAACCTGATGCCTTCTCCAGTACCCTCACCTACGCAAGGCAGGCAGCTGTTCTTACGGAAAAGGCAGCAAGGGTGTTCCTCCCCCACTGCTCTGCTGTTAGGGGCTGTGACTTCCCCGAGTTACAGAATTGTGTAACTGCAATCCTTGCCCCGTGCTAGTGTTAAAGCTGTAGCACAGCCACGGATCTGCAAGAGGGCACTGCTGAGCCTTTGCACCGACTCTTCAGATCTTAAATATTAAACAGGAAATCCCTCGACCCCGTTGTTGTTGCTTTTGTTACCTGAGCTGACGCTCCGCACTCCTTAGCCCGGATATTGAGCAACTCCTTTCGCACTGTCTTTTGAGTGGCTCCATCTTGTGTTTGTATCTGGAACAACAGGTCCTCGACACCGAGCTGAACAGCAAGTACAAAACCGTGGAGGATCTCATCACCAAAAAGACAGAGGAGTCGGCTGATGCGAGGAGGAAAGCCAGCATGTTGCAAGAGGAAGCGAAGGCATTGTTGGCTCAAGCCAACAGCAAGCTCCAGCTGCTCAAAGGTAAGGCTGTTCTGAGGAGGTGAGGCACCATTGTTGAATATGAAGCACTATTGTGCTGTTAAAGCAAGTGTTCATCAGCAGCAGGAAAAGAAAAAAAGTTAATTCTTTGGTGCTGAAGTTCAGACTGTTTTCCTTATTCTTATGGAGACAACATAGTCAGGAATGAAGGGCTGGTATTAAAGAGAGCTAAAACTTATAGAGAGACATAAATGTCTGGTACAGCACCTACCACTGCTCAGAGAATCACTACAGAGAAGAATCAGAGCGTAAGTACCATGAGTAGGACAAGGACAAACCCATTCAGCAACACTGAAAGCAGTCAAACTCTTGACAGACAGCCCAGAACACCATCTTCAAGCAGTACTCCCCCCGCCACACCCTGGAATGCCATTAAATCAAAGGGTGGTGAGGATAGAGCGGTTCCAGCTTGCAGATGGATCTAACACAACTGCCAGTTGAAGTTGATTGGAACAGGAGGGGGCAGTCGGCTCCTAACTGCCAGGGAGGAAGTGAAGTTTTCCTCCTGTTTTTGCCAGGCCAGGAACCCATGCTTCCCCTCAGTTGTTCCTGCACAGTTACAATGACTCACTGAATATTTTTGACTGTAACAAGCTGAAGCTTTTCACATCAACAGAAAAGCCTCCCAACAGTAGAGAATGGCGACTATGGCCAACACAAATCAGAACAAACACACTTTTTGCACTTACAGAAAATTACTTCTTTGCTTTATGTCCCGATATTGGGGAAACAAAAGGTGCCAGTCCAGCCCTTTCCACTACAGGTCAGATTTTCTTCCATGAGAAAATAAATTTGAATGGTAGTTTTTCCATAATGATTATGATTTATATTTTACCGCATTAAAACATATCTAAGCAAGCTGTTTTTCCTCTTCCTTTGCTGACAGAATTGGAAAATACATACGAAAACAATCAAAAAGTTCTGGAAGACAAAGCCAAGCAGCTGGTGGAGCTGGAAGAGACCGTTCGCTCCCTCTTACAGACAATCAGCCAGAAAGTTGCCGTGTACAGCACCTGCTTATAAATGGGAGCAGGAAATGCTCGTGTTCAGAATGGGTTTTAACAAGTATTACATTAGTTGTTTTTGACATTACACTGAGACCTGATAAAGCGAACAGGTTTGATATTGACTTTTAAGTCACAGAACCAAAGAAAAGTAACTTTTTGACACTGAAAATAAACAGTACTTTTGTATCACTGTATGTACCTAGTATGAGTCATTAAGTTCCTTGTTATTTTCAGTAGCTGAAATTAATCCTTGAGTTTCTGCAAGTCTTGTTTTTAAAGTAGCTAGAGATCTCCAAATAAAATACTGGTTCCAACTACATCATTCTAAGTAAGAGCTCCAATTACTGAGAAGCACAGGCTGATTGCTCAGAACAAAGTCAGCAGTGAAAGAAGAAATAGCACCCTCTGGTGGTTAACTAGCATATACGCCGTAGTACTCTACAAGGAGTATTTACTCTCTGCATGATACCGCTTTAAACTTCAAGCAAGTTTCATTTTACTGAAACACTTCTGATAGGTGAAATGGGAATAGAGGTCAGCACCGAAAAGGTGAGTGTGGTGTACATGGTGTAAGTTTGGTTCTTGAAATGTACATAGTAAACCATGCTTGGAGGGAAAAAAACCACCTGTGAAGTTCACAAAGCACTTAACCAATTCATGTTAAGGAGCTGTACACACATACTTCACTAAAGCAGCACACTGAGGCTCCCTGTCAACAGCTTGTACTGAACAAAACATAAACAGGACTTGGAGAAAAAAAGGCAAGAGTGATACCCAGTTTACCATAAATTGCATATTTAAGCTCAAAGTTTCTGTAGAATGGTTCACCTTCAGCTAAATGCTCAGTGCTGCACAAATTCTTCTGCAGTATTCACCAGTGATGTATGCACAAATCAGCATCTTCAATGGCAACGTGCATTTACATGCACTGACTGCTGTCTGACATGAGAAAGGTGTTTGGATAAATCCTTTTTGATAACAATTTACCTCACCTTGACCAAGGTGAGCAGAAGTTGGTCAGGGCCAACTACAGCAGAACATAGTGCCACCTGTGCAAACTAAAGGACAAGTAATTATCTCCTAGGTTACAAATGCTAGAGGAAAAAATCCAGCACAGGCATTGATTACCACAGCAGCATCATACACTATTTCACTGCCAGTATACTTAACAGCTTTATAAATCTGCAAACTTTGCAATGCTCAAACTTAATTGCCATGAATGGATTTACAGGCAGCTTCGTAACATACCTTATCTCTACCTTTACAAGCACTCAACTAGAGCAGAAATTGCCAAATTGGAGAGTGGTTTGGGGGGAAGGGACCTTAAAGCCCACTCATTCCAACCCCTGCCATGGGCTGGCTGCACCCCACCAGCTCAGGCTGCCCAGGGCCCCATCCAACCCAGCCTCAGGCACCTCCATGGATGGGGCACCCACAGCTTCTCTGGGTATGTGTGCCAGGGCCTCACCGCCATCTAAGTAAAGAACTTCCCCATAATGTCCAATCTGTATCTTCCCTCTTTTCGTTTAAAACCATTCCTTTTCTCCCCGTCAAGCCACTGGCATAATGAAAAAGGACATGTACAATTCTAGCACATACTAAGATCTTCAGGCAGAGTCTCTTAATAAAAAGAAGCAGTGCCCTGCAAAACGAGTGAGCTACTGGCATTGGGCACGTTCCCTCTAGATGATAGTTGTTTGCAAGTCTTCTATCCAACAACCTGGATACTAAGAAGAGTAACAGGGCCAGCCAGCAAACAAAACTCAAGACAATCCTCCAGCCACATTAAATATTTATTAAGCTCTCTCCCTACAGAAGAGACACAAAGAGAGCGCAAAATAGAAAATAGGAGAGAAGGAAGTATGTCTTAACTGTGTGGAGAGCTGACACTGCAGCCCTTACACGTGGAAGGTGCAGAAGAATAACCCTCACGTCATCGCGCTTAACAGCGAGCAAGGCTTTGCTACCCAGTTTTATCATTTCAAGGTTAAAGAGAGCTGGACAATGGAAGCTTTACAAACAGGAAGATTAAGTAACAGTAAGAGTAGTTTTCCTTCAGTCTTTCATTTCCCCATCAGCACTTGATTTTTTCCCTGACGAGTTTTCAATATGAAAACACGATGTGTGGAGAATCACACATAGAGTGATTTTCTCTTAAAAAAGTCAACATAGTATTAATCAATTTACACAAGTCCCTCTTCTTCCCAAATGCTAACATTACTAGATCAAAACAAATTCTGGTACTCATATGTAAGAAGTAGGTTAAATACTTAGTCCTTTCACAAGGAAATATATTTTTGTGCGGAAGTGACAGTGGCATTTTAAGTGCCAGTGGCATTTCAAGTGCCAGCATTCAACTGCTTTAGTCTATCACTACTTCAAATAAGAACACACCAGGTATGCTGGACACCTGTACAGAGTTGTGACCAGCACACCTGATAATCCCATGCAGCAGCAAAATGTTTGGTTTTGAAGGAAAGAGTTCTGTCAGGCTGTTTTTCTGCAACATTCATGATGTAAATAAACATGTAATATTAAGCATTTAATTTACAGAGACTGGATAATTCCGCTTGTTCCAAACTCTACTTGTTTAAATATCTGATGTCTAAAATGAAGAGATTCATTTAATTCAATCCTAAAACCCTCCAACTCGCCTTCCACAAGGGCTCGCGGTCCGTTTTTAGACGTACTACGCGCGTTCAAAGAACTGCTCTTTCATTTCAGAAGTTGATAGCTTTGCCAAAAGATGCTGCTAGGTTAGCTTCCCTGAAGGCTTCCGACACCGTCTGCAGAGAACAAACCAAAGGTACAAATCATGAATACTTACACGTAGTTATAGCATGTCTGTGCAACCCTTGTGTTCAACGATTGCTTTAGACAAAAAAGCGTACCGGATGGGCATGGCACACCCTGGCGACATCTTCGCACGATGCTCCGTACTCCATAGCAAGGGCTGCCTCGTTGACCATTTCGCCAGCACCCTGCGGTTTCAAGTTGTTTGTAATTAGAACTGATCTTTATGCAATTGTCTAGGTTCTTCTGAATCGCTAATTAGGAAATATCCAGCTTGTAAAGCAGCATATTTTGCTAAAAAGAAAAACCGTAATGTGACTAAGTGCTTCAGCTGTGTCTTAGTGTCAGTCCTAAGTACTCCATCCATTTGGTGGCTGCGCTCAAGCTGAGCTTAAAACTGAACATAACGCCACAAGAGTCCTTGCTCTCATTACTGAGGTTTGCGTACAATCTGGGCTTTGTGCCACACAGTACTGCTCAGATACTACCCACGTTCTGATCAAAGGTACTGTACATTACCACTGCTGGGGAAAATAAAAAGAAAAGGAAGAGAACTTTAATGCCCTCCTAGAAAATGAATGAGATAACCAGATAAACTGAAGTACAATACTACATCTGCACCCTCATTTTCATTAAATATTAGTTGTATTTTGTAGGGGCTTACCCAGAGAAAAATATTTGAATAGTTGAAAATAAAATAAGGAGTATGTAAGTAATTACATTTTCAGAATTAAGATACACAGTCTTAAGATTTCCCCCCAGCCTCTTCCATTTACTGACAAAAATTACTGTCTGGCTCACACTGATAAAGCTGAGCTGTGCTTTCTTTAGAGAATGTGGATTTTTGTGACTGGCACCGTGAGAGAAAACGACGAGCGTAACACTTCACTATGCATTCCTATCGGAAATGACAGACATGGGATTTGGGAACAGCCCATCCTCCAGACCACCTACAACACAATCTCTAAGTATCTTCCACTAGCCTATGACATTTTGTTATGCAAACTTTAAATCACTTAACAACAGCAACAAAAAGATAAAAGAGCACCGATAACCATCCTACACAAAAACTAAAATATTCAGGGTTCCTTATTTTGCAGTAGTAATTCCCCATTCAGATATACTGTTGACACTGGAAGGTCAACACTAACATTCATCCCCTTCCACAGGAATAACAGCACCTTTGCATGAAAACAGAGAAGAGTTTCAGTGTTCAGCACTGTTTTTATAAAAAGCCATTCTCCTAAAGAAAACAGCATGCAAAGACACGTGGAAGTGTTTCAGCAGCTCTCTTCAGGGGGAATTAGAGAAAAAAAGAAAAGAGCATTTAGAGCTAAAAAAAAAGCAACAAAGAGTGAGATCAGTGTCTAGTTACAGCTTTGGACTAGCTAGCAGAAAATAGTATTTTTCACAAATAGAATTTTCTGATTTCAAATATGACAGAAGATTATCTTTTTTAATCAAGTTCCATCAGTTACTGACCCCAGACTTGGTGACTGCGGCGTAAGGTTGCCAACTCTGCAGAAGCAGAGAAAATCGGAGAAAAAAGCAAAGTGGTGAAAAAAAACCCAATCTGTTCTGCTACCCCAGCTTCGAGAACTTGAGTCAGCTCCTGCTGTTCTCTTGAGTATTTGGCAATATTCATAAACATGAAACCATTAGAAATAATGAATAACCACTGCATTTCCAGGGAATAAAAAAAGAAGAAAGAAAAAGCTGCGTCTGATGCCAAAATAACAGCAAAGCAGGGATGTGGGCAGGAGGGCTGTAGAAAAGAACAGCAAATCCAAGTGGCTTTGTGAGACAGCTCCTCCTTCCTACAAGCACCACGTGGCACAATGACACAGCCTTAACACTACCAAGACAGCAGCACACTTTGCAATACTTACTGCGCCTAAGATGTGAGCACCCAGCATCCTGTCTGTTGATTTCTGACTAAGTATCTTCACCATGCCATCTGTGTCGGCATTTGTCTTTGCTCTACTGTTCGCAGCAAATGGAAACTTCCCAATTTTGTACTCTACTCCCTACAAAACAGACACTTGTTACTGACAACTGAGTTACCAATCGGAAAGCTCACCAGGACTGATGCGGCCATACAGACAGCTGGATAACTCTAAAAATGGATTTAACACACAACTGGAAGGCACACGAGATGTACACAGAACAACATATGAAAATAACAGGTATAAAGAAGTATCAGAAAAGAAAAAACAGCACAGAGACGGTATTAACCTCACAAAACAGAAGTTACTGAAGAGGACTGGGATCCTTTGTGAGAGCGGCATGCAGGAAGGAATCATTCAGCCATACACCTTACGCAACAAATTCAGAGAGAGAAATTCTCGTGTGGAAAGTAGCTAGATACAGCAACTGCCATTACCACGCTAGGAAACCACAGCCAAGACAGAAAAATAGTTTTGTCCAAATCAGTACCTCTTCTTTCAGCTGTTCTTCTGATTTGCCAACCCAGGCCACTTCGGGGTGAGTGTATATGACAGAGGGCACGCAGTTGTAATCAATGTGAACTGCTCCTCCAGCCATCCCTTCAACACACAGAATGCCTTCATCCTCAGCTTTGTGGGCCAGCATAGGTCCAGCAACTACATCACCAATAGCATAGATGCTATCAGATCAGTGAAACAAAATAAGATACCGTTTAAAAGTGTACTAGCATGCCTAAGCTACTACATGTAACTGTCAGTTTAAAACATTACTGAAAACTCCAGTCAAATCAGATTAAAATACTAATCTACAGAAGAAACACGGAGACTACAGAAGCAGTTTCCACTGAATGAGTACAATTCCAGAACCACTGCCAACACATCCCAACAAAACTTTAAAGGTTGACTGAAAATCCTCAGCCGCTGAAATAAACATCGAGTTTTTCTATCAGAAAAGCTATATTAAGCAATTTAAAAAGTGTCTTAAGTTAAACTTCTAAGAATAAGAGCTCTGCTTTAAGGAAAGTAAAAATTATTTAATATTACTTACTTTGGAATTTTGGTTTGGAATCTGTTATTGACCGGGATTCGCCCCCTCTTATCAAGTTCAATTCCAATGTCTTCTAGACCTAGATTTTTTGTGAACGGACGCCTACCGATGCAAACCAGGAGCACGTCACAAGTTATGACTTCTGCCTTGCCACCAGCAGCAGCTTCAACACTATAGAAAAACAAGAAGCAAAAATGCTAAGCTGTAAAGCTGCAGTATTGTATTTCACTGACTAGTGATTAATATGATCCAGATGGTGACCTACTGGCTGAACCTGGCATCCCAAACACTTGCCTTTAGTCTGATCCCCACCTCTTCCTTGCAAGAGTTGACGAGTTAGAGAGGAAGCAATGGCCAGCAACTCCTACTACATTTGTTAACAACTCCTAGATACAGAAATTCAGGTCATGCACCTGTTAACAAGTAGCACGACCTGCTAGGAGCAAATTTGTACAGCAAAACAGGTGCTGAGTACACAATATCCAAGTCACTTATATTTCGGGGTGAGGTAGAGTTGTGTATTCTGAGCAAGCTCTCTCCTGGCCCCAGAAAGAACTGTTAGCAGTTGCCTTGCATAAAGTGCATTCCGCAAGGGCATCTAGAACAAGTTCAGTTTGCATCCTGAGTGCAAGAATGAACTTAAGAATGGTAAGCAGGGTTAATTAAGAAACGTGTTTCAAAAGCATGGCCCTGAACCAAAATGAAACTCTAAACAGAGAGACTACACGAGAAATCCAACCAGCACCAGTACAGCAGTACACACAGGCCCAAATCTAGGACTGCTCCAGTGGCAGAGGACAGAGCACCCTGAGCTACGCGGATACAGCAAATACAATTAATTGTATTGAGATTCCAATGAAAAAGGCATTTCAGCTTATGTTCATTAAGTAACTTTACATGTTTCCTTACAACTCAAGCTACCAGTTTAATTACCAGTCTGCACAGAGAATATGTTGACAAGAAAAGAAGTAGTGTATAGATATGGCCATTTCCAAAGAAAATTTGCTTTGTATTTTTCCATATTAGCTGTTCATCTAAGTCTTCAATGGGCTCAAGTCTGGCCAGTCTTAAAAACAGCCTGGGGCAGCTTCATTTATTTCTAATCAGAAGTACTCAATCTCTACCATGCTTTTTTAGAGATGGGAAGAAAGGACAAAATAACTTCAAATAAGCACCAAAGTACTAATAACTACACGAATAATCACATTTATGTTAATTATACCAAAAGCAAAGAACTACCACACAAAAACCCACTGCTTTTACACTAGCACACCAACCCAAGGCAGTGGAACCTCTCCTGTATAAGCAAGTTGGATTTCAATAAAGCCAAAGTTATGAACACACTAAGTTACAATACAGAATAAAAATTTAATTTCACTGAAGAATTAAATTTCATTCCTTCCTGTTTCAATAACAGTAGGTTTGAAGGACTGAGCAGAAAAATAACTTGTGTTCCATTTGTTTTATGTTAAATACTTACGCTACATCTATTTTTCCATCTGGTTTCTTGGTAGCACCAGTAACTTTGGTGTTTAGCTTAAACTTCAGTCCCTGTTTCTGAAGAATACGCTGGAAGTTTTTAGAGATCTCCATGTCAATTCCCATTCCACCAACGTGGCCCATAAACTCAACAGCTGTCACATCCGCACCAAGGCGCTGCCAAACTGAACCCTGCAGTCACAACAATACACTTAAAGGAGAAGTTTTTTGAAGGAAAACTTCATGTTTCTTTACTGCAATACTTACTACTTGGACTGGAAACTACAAAAGAGGGACAACAGATAACAGCAAAACTGATTAACTTTTAAAAACCATTACAGTGTAGGGTAAAATATGTCTGCCCCCAGTAGCCTTTCTGAAAAAATGGATTTATCACTGCTTGTTTGCATACCTAATGCTTTAATGATTTAACTTACGGAATTAAGCTTTTAAATGAATAGTTAAGAAAACAGTTAGGTATATTTTAGGCTACAGGCATAGAAAATTTAAAAATCAAATAATTGGAGTGAAGCTCAGAAAACCCAAAATAAGTTTTTTGTTGGGTCCTAGTACCAAACTAAAGCAAAACAATAACATATTTTATTGCAGAAAACTTCTATAATGCAACTAGTGCTGCTTCTACATGTGTTTATAGCCATAACCACTATCATCACCTTCCCTAAAATCACATGCATCCCATTTACCTCAAAAGTTACCCACACCCATCTCAACAGTATTTCTCTTCACTTCCACTTTCCCTGCTCAATGGCCAGCAGGCTAAGGCAGCCACTGAGCGGGTCTGCATATTTTCAAGCAGTTGCAGACCAGCAAACACACACTGTTCTTGTACTATGCATGTATGAGGCAAAAGGACTCAGACCTACAGACCCAGACAGAATAGAAAGTCTTCACTCCTTCAGTTATTAGATATAGTGCTTGCAATTGTATCACAAAATATTTTGGGGATTAACTGCTACACACAGGTATTTAGCATGGTTTCATATTTATTTACATTAGAAGAGGAAGTTCTCTTATCTGTATATAGAACAAACTTCAGTGGAAGTTAGACAAAAAACCAAACACAAAACTACATGCAAGGCCCACACGTTCCCCTCTGATTTCTCCACTTAGCTAACCAGCTGCAGGAACACTGGCCCAAGAAACTCTTCCTAGCTTCTCAAGTAAAAAAAGAAGCTAGCATGCCATGAAGTCTGGGGTTTCTTTACAACTCACACAACATATGATAAATCACAGCAATAACATCAAATACAATGAAAAAATAACACCGTTACTTTATTTATAAAGGACCAAGCGGTTTAAATATTCTCTTACCAGTTCTACACCAATGACTCCTGCACCAATGACAACCATCTTCTCAGGGACTTTTTTCAGTGACAGAGCACCAGTGGATGACACAATATTATCTTCATCAATCTAACGGCAAAGAAATCCACAAAGGGATATTTACAATCTCTTTTATACATCATAGGTAGAACAGAAGATGAAGGCCAAACAGATGCAGAAGAAGTATCACACATTAAATTACGTGGTTATTACACACTGAAAGACAGTAGCACCAAGATTTCAAATACATACAGTAATTCCAGGGAAGGGAGCAACTTCTGAGCCTGTAGCTATGAGTATGTTCTTTGTATTGATGACTTGTGTGCTGCCATCATCTTTGGTTGCAGTGACTTGGTTTTTGCCCGTTATTTTTCCAAAACCAGACACATGTACAACCTTTAATAACCAAGAACACAGTAAGTTAACCTTCAAATTACTTGTGTAAATTATGCTACACTTAATCTGAACCTCACTAGAGAGAAGCTGCTAACGCAAACCTTTGCATCAGCATCCAGTACAAATCACAAAGTCAAGACTATTCTTTTAAGTAGACGCAAGAATGAGCTGTTCATTTAAAATATCTTAGAAGTGAAGCATTCACAATCTACCCTTGCCAAATAACTTGATCAAATAAGTTTATGTGGCAAGAATGTGAGAAGGCAAAAAGCAACAAAAGCAAGAAAAAAAATAACACATTTACTTCAGTATTTAATCCAAACTAACCTTGTTTTGTTTAAATAAATGAGCAATTCCACCTGTTAAGGCCTTCACCGCTCCACTCTTCTGTTCCATCATCTTCTCTAGATTCAAGCGGATTCCTGTAACTGAAATTAAAGAACTTCAATGGAGCGTTCCACTTTTATTTATAGGAGCTAACCTACAGTGAACAGCCCTGACAGTGAGACGCCCTAAATGCCCCTACTAAACATTAAAGGTTATGTTTAACAATTGCTATTGCTATGTCACAAAGTAGTATTCTTTTCAAGCGTAACTTCTGTAGCCAGAAATCGAGGAGCAGACACATTCCTAAATCTCCAGCTGGCAGAGAAAGGAGATTGTCTGCAAGTCAGTGAAGCTTTATGACCAACTTTCCTAGAATTACAGTAGTAGTCAGATCTGAACCGTTAACATTTGTTTCTTGATGGAAACCATTTAGCTCAATAGGCACTGACAAGTCGCTTTGCACACTCACTTTCAATTCCTCTGTTAGCAAAGTCCTTTCCGTGGGCCAAATGATACAGATGTGAGTTGTTCAGCAAGGCCTGAAACATACATACAAAAATGTGAATTGGGGCATACAGCTGCAACTGGATTTTTTACCAGAATATTGAAAAAAATAAAGTTCTTTGGAAAACATCCTCTAACAAGTCTGACATTAATATTTTAAAAGGTGTATTTCAAACGTACTAATTACACAGAATCTCTTACTGAGGTGTTTTCTCAAGTTACATATGTAACAAAGACAGAGAATGGTTAAGATCATTCCAACCCTTTTTGTTCTTTTCACTAGAGAAACTGGAAATAATACCACTGAGAATAAAAAAGCAGGAACAGACTTTAAGCAGAGGAAAAAAATAGATGGCTGTGACCTTCTTTATTAACTCAGAAAATTTGTCAACAAAAAATAGAAGGAGGATACACAAAAGCTGGATGAGGAAAAAATCTATGCTGAAATCACTGTTAAATTTTAGCCTGTGTAAACATCAGTTAAATTCTGTAGCTGAGTTGTGCTGAACTCATTACAAGCGTACAGCTAGTTGAGCTGAAACCAGATGGTTTAGAGCTAGTTCAAGTCACTGGATCCTTACAATTCAACATAAAATTAGAACAGTTCCTTTACAAATGCATTTATAGATCAGCAGCTTGTAATATAGAATCACCGGAACTGTATTTTGATTAGAAACAGCAATACAGGAAGGGATCTTGTAGTAAAAGACAATCTTTTCTTCCTAATCGTAACAACCATTAAACTGCCAACATCCTTCCAGTCTGCACGGATTGAACTCTGAAGAGAGCACAATACAGTCAAAGAATATTTTGAGATATCTGCCTTATACACACACACTTAAGTGAAACTAATACTGTTGAACCAAGACAATTTCATTTTTGTCAATAGGAATGACCAACTTTCATCCTAAAATTCATTTGCCCATTTTATCTGTCACAACCCTCAATCTGTGATGTCCAAAACACCAACCAAAGACACAGCCCCTGCAAAAGATTTCAGCAACTACTACAGAAGAAAAAAAAATCCACGACCAATGTATTTTGAGTGGCTTTTTTTGGAAAGGACTGGATAATTTGTTATTGCTTCAGCGTACGTAGCCTACATAACCACTTCTTAAGAAGTTTACTGCTCCTGGAAAAAAAATCTGAATAGCATTCACGTTTAGCCATGGCTTCAGAACCATTTCCATAAGAACCTTCACAGGATAAAAATAATCAAAGGCTCAAGAAGAAAAGTTGCATAAATAGATACTAGCAAAGTTCCCAACTTGCATAATCATGCTGTGTTGATCTACAACTAATTTTTGAGTTTTTCCCCATATAAATTTTGTATTTCATCGGACATGTTACTGAAACATCTAGGCAAAACGATGCATTATTTTTCAGAACTTTGTATTCCTTCTGTATTCTACTGTGTTTTCTTCTAGGGTGCTAACAGAACCTCTACATGCAAACAGACTAGAAATGCGATGTTGTTAGGAGGGACCTTCATAAGAAAATGATGTCTGTTACTATAGGCAGCACAAAGCTGATTACCAATACCTTCCTTCACCTGCTGGGTGTTCGTAAGAATGACTTTTCACCTAGCAATAGCACTGCTCTTATAAGGCTCTCGTTTTGAAGTTGCTTAAAACACGAATGACAACAGCCAATACTTGGTACTCAAGAAAATTTGTGATTTCTCCTTTCTTTCAGAGCACAGACCCTTCTCTCTCCCCACCAGCACTACTCCCCATAAGCACCACCAGCCCCACTCTCCGGGTCATCTTTTGGAGGCAGTGAGAATACTATTTTTAATTTATATTACTTTTAGAAGAGTTACCATCAGTGAGGTCCTTCCTACAGCCAGTGGAGAGAGACAGTTACCTTCAGAGCACAGTACACCCAATCAAAAAACAGACTGTTATTTTCCAGTGGTGTCTCTATCCCTATAATTTAGTTTCACTTTCTCTACCTCTAGCGATGGAATGAGCAACAACTAACCATTCCTTTACTGTAAGTGCAATATTCTAGACAAAACTACAGGTATATTGAAAAGATTTGAAAGGATCGACAGTTCCACACGGCAGACCATAACACAAAACCTCCATAGACTGTATTTAAATTGTATTTCAGTGCTGTATTTAGTTCTTGGTTACAACACAGACTTACCAGCTCACCAGAGAGAAGATGCATCTGCATACCCCTCTGCCTTTATCCCTCTCCCTCTCATTTAGGAAACCCCACAAAATGCAGTTTGTAAACAAAACATTTCTAATGAGTAAATAAAACTTGCAATCCTTTGTATTGCTTTTATTTATGCAAATCATTTGGATCGCAAATTTTTTTTAAACGAAACATGTCGATCTTGGAAAAAAAATTAAGTGTAGGAAATGCGTGTAGGAGCTATTGTTTTTAACGAATTTATAACAAACAACGCACCCTTACCTTTGAAGGAATGCATCCAACATTCAGACAGGTTCCACCCAGTGTTTCATTTTTTTCGACACAGACAGTCTGAGGAAAAAAAGGGAGGGGAGAGCACTGTAAACCATTCAAGACGGGCAAAAAGAACTGTCCCTTCCTCCTTTACACTGAGCGCACAACATATGCACAAAATAAGAATTTCCTGGTTTACAACCCAAAGAAGGAAGTTTGCTGAGAAGTGACTCCCTGGATGAAAGTCTGTCATCATTTGACTCGCTGCTTTTGTGGTAAAGTAGCGGTGATGGAACTGTGAAGAAGAGGACTCACAACATCAAATCAAAGAACCACATGGAGACCAGCTGACCCCCTATCTGCCCTTCTTCCTGTTTTAAGCACATGAACACAAAGTGATCCAAGTGCTTTAACAGCTGCACTGTGGATCAAACAGCACTAGACTGCTCTCATCTTTACCTGATAAGGTATTGCCTCATCCTCTTTAGATTAAATTCACTGACAAGGCCAAGCAAAGCTGTTCCGAAACCAACGCTCACGGAACCTCAGTGGCTCACACAGGATGCTGTAGTGGTGATACAAGGATTTAACGCTAGTGCTAGCAGAGGAAGCACTACAACTGGAGGTTCAATTTCAGTATCTCAATAGAGCAGCCTCAGATTATTCCATAGATGAAGCAACTACAGCACATATCTATTTGCCAGTCTCACAAAAGCATCTTGTTGCACTCCTCAGAGCAACACATCAACACGTGTTTCTTCAGCACTACAGGTGATGCATGCAAACCTGCCCAGCCAACTCTAAAGAAGTACAAAAGCTGTTTGCCGAGACATTAAAAGATGAAAAGAAAATAGAATACAAAGCACCTTTTTTTAAAAAAAAACAAAACAAAACAAAACAAAAAAACCTTCTCCTACATGGTAACCTCTTGTTAGGCAAACACATGAAGGACTCCAGTAAAGTGTTGCTCCAGGAAAAGCAGGCCTCTAGCTACAAAAAAATAACCATAGAAGAAATAAATATGAAAGTATATAGCAGCTGGTCTAAAACTCAATTGAAACCTGTAGCACTGACCGTCTTTTCTCCAGGTCCTAATAGCTCAGTGACAACATACATATAAAAGAAAATAATAAATCAAGAAAAAAAAAGTCTGACATTTTAATTACCTGCACTAGGGTCACAGGCATATGTAAAACTTAACGGACCCAAAAAATTCTATTTTGGTACTGTTACACATTAAGCTAAAATACACTCAGAGACATCACTGAAATCCAGCTGTTGGAGGAATAACCAATGAGGAACAACCAAAAATTTGGGTTGAAGGGACCTTCTCTGGAGGCCACCTAGCCAAGCTTCCTTCTCCAAACACAATCAGCATCGAAGCTGTCTCTGGTGGCTCAAGACCTTGACAAACCAAGTCCTGAAAATCTCCAAGGATGAAGGCTACATGCGATCTGGACCCATCCCAGCATTTCAGGGGAACTCTTCTTGTCAGCAGGAGCTCCTGTCCTCGCCAGGTGGTCTCATCACCTTGTTTGTTTCATGAAGTCCTGCTGTCTCACTTCAGAGGCACTGGGATGTGCATGCTCTGCTGGCTAGTACAAGTACACTTAGCATTGCCTTCTCAGGTTTTGAAGTACTTCAGAAAAGAATGATGCAATGCCAGGAAAGCAAATCGGTCTCGGGTTAAGGAGTCAATTTAAACAGCAATCCTGCTGATGTCACACTCACTTATGAATGAAAATGAAACTTACGTGCATACTAATTTTTACTTCTAAATTCCCAAACGGCAATCAAATTCCTCCAAAGGCATTACAAAAGCACATCAGCTGAGTACTGTTCTAGTACCTCCCCTCCCATCGTGCAGAATCACTGCACGTTTTATGTTGTGGAGTGGTTGAAGAGTGATCAAAAGGTCTGAAAAGATCTGCTCTTACCTTAAACCCAAGCTGAGCTGCTTTGATTGCAGCGACATAACCTCCAGGACCAGAACCAATAACTGTGACATCTGCATCAACTGAAACACAGAATATTTATTTCTTTCAATAGTTAAGACTTTACTGCAGGACCAACTTATTCCTGAAATTATTCATATTTGGAAATGCCAAAAAAGTTACTAAAAACCATGCGATTTAACACACTAGGGAAATTACACTTCACAAAATAACTTCCCAGACAAAAGGAAAGGCTGTGTAGAGGTACTTTACAAACAAAAAAGTTTTAAACTTCACAAGGAAAATAATGTAAAAAGAAATTAAACAGCCAGGTTGTGTCTGATCCATCCCTCCTGCTATCAAATCTTTAACCTAAGATGTCTGAATGGCTTATTTAAACATATTATCAACATCGTTACTACTGTTGTTTGGCACAAAAAATACATGAGCAGCGCATGTCATTGGATTATTAAATTATAATGCAGAAAACACTGCTGAAGTAAACTTCTGGGCAACACCTGTTGATTATGAACACAGAAGAAGCTATGAACTTTGTACCCAATTTCTTTCTAGTAGTCATAAGCTCCTCTGGAATATTAATAACTGCCACTGTTCTTACATTATAAAGTTCAGCTTCTATTTATACCTTTAGTTTGATAGTAAATCTGACAAATAAGCATTTCTCATAGAAGCGGATCAGGTTGGGAGGGACCTCAAAGCCCATTCAGTTCCAACCCCTTGCCATGGGCTGGCTGCCCCCCACCAGCTCAGGCTGCCCAGGGCCCCATCCAGCCCGGCCTTGAGCACCTCCAAGGATGGGGCACTCACAGCTTCTCTGGGCAGCTGTGCCAGGGCCTCACCACTCTCCGAGTGAAAAATTCCCTCTTAACACCTAACCTGAATTTCCCCTTTTAACTTAAAGCCATTCTCCCTTTTCCAATCACTAATACATCATGCAAGAAGTTGGTCCCCCCTCTCGCTCAGAGGCTCCTTTCAAGTACTGGAAGGACACAGTGAGGTCTCCCTGGAGCCTTCCCTCCTCCAAGCTAACCAAGCCCAGCTTTCTCAACACTTCTTCACAGGAAGTGATCATCTTTGTGGCCCTCCTCTGGACCCACTCCAACAGCTCTACATCCTTCACGTGCTGGGGGTCCCAGGCCTTGAAGCGGTACTCCAGATGGGGCCTCACAAGGGCAAAGCAGAGAGGGACAATCACCTCACAGAATCATTAAGGTTGAAAAACATCTTTAAGATCATCTAGTCCAACCATCAGCTCATGCCCATGACCGTTCCAGACCAGGTCCCTCAGTGTCACATCTTCAGAATCATAGAATGGCCTGGGTTGAAAAGGACCTCAAAGATCATCTAGTTTCAGCCCCCCTGCTGAGTGCAAGGTTGCCAACCACTAGACCAGGCTGCCCAGAGCCACGTCCAGCCTGGGCTTGAGCACCTCCAGGGATGGGGCATCCACAACCTCTCTGGGCAACCTGTTCCAGTGCATCACCACCCTCTGAGTGAAAAACTTCCTCCTAACATCTAACCTAAACCTCCCCATCTTAGATTAAAACCATTCCCCCTTGTCTTATCACTATCCGCCCATGTAAACAGTTGTATCCCCTCCTGTTTATACACTCCCTTCAAGTATTGGAAGGCCACAATTAGGTCCACCCAGAGCCTTCTCTTCTCCAAGCTAAACAAGCCCAGTTCCCTCAACCTTTCCTCATAGGAGAGGTGTTCCAGCCCTCGGATCATCTTAGTGGCCCTCCTCTGAACTCATTCCAAGAGCCCTGCGTCTTTCTTGTATTGGGGGCCCCAGGCCTGGACGCAGTACTGCAGATGGGGCCTCACAAGAGCTGAGTAGAGGGGGATCATCACCTCCCTCTCCCTGCTGGCCACTCCTCTTTTAATGCAGCCCAGAACACAGTTGGCCTTCTGGGCTGCCAGCACACACTGCTGGCTCATGTCCAGCTTCTCGTCCACCAGGACCCCCAAGTTCCTCTCTGCAGGGCTGCTCTCAAGGAGTTCTTCCTCCAGTTTGCATAAATACCTGGGATTGCCCTGGCACAAGTGCGGCACCCTGCATTTGGCCTTGTTGAACCTCATTAGGTTCTCATGGGCCCACTTCTCCACCCTGTCCAGGTCCCTCTGGATGGCTTCCCTTCCCTCCAATGTATCGACTGCACCGCTCAGCTCGGTGTCATCTGCAAACTTGCTGAGGGTGCGCTCGTTGCCATTGTCTATATCATTGATAAAGATGTTAAAGAGCACTGGTTCCAAGACTGACCCCTGAGGGACACCACTTGTGACCAGCCTCCACCCTGACACAGAACCTTTAATCACAACCCTTTGGCTGCAATCAGCCAACCAATTCTTAACCCACTGAACAGTCCATCCTTCAAATCCATACCTCTCCAATTTGGAGAGAAGAATGTGGTGAGGGACCATGTCTTGATGTCTCTTGAACACTTCCAGGGGCAGTGACTCCCGCAGCTCCCTAGGCAGCCTGTGCCAGTGCCTCACCACTCTTTCTGAGAAGAAACGTTTCCCAATACCCAACCACGACCTACCTTGGTGCAACTTAAGGCCATTCCCTCTCGTTCTATCGCTGTTACCTGAAAGAAGAGGCCAACCCCCACCTTGCCACAACCTCCTTTCAGGCAGCTGTAGAGAGCAATCTGCATCTCCACACAGAAACAGATTCTGGCACCACCTGGAAGCTAAGCTCCCGGGCTGAAGCTCTGCTTTACGTTCTGAGAGAAGCTTTCTCCGCAGCGAATTACCTTGATCGGCATAGGTCCTCTGTGGCACGGCACAAACTCCCTGGAAACCATGATGAACTCGATCAAAATGGCTTCTCTGAAAGAGAACGAGCCACGGCTTTAAAAGCTGAAGTCTGATCTTGAAGAAAAGTAAACACTCAGCCACAAACTGAACGCGGCCCCGCGGGGAGGCGGAGGCCACGGCGCGAAAGCGGAGAAGCACGGCCAAGCCCCAACCGCTCCGCCCGCCCCTCGGCAGGGGGTGGTTTGGGGAAAGCGGGCCCGAACCCCCAGGTTCCTCCCCACCCGGCTCCCGCCGCCCGCCCCGCGGCACCACCGCCTGCGCCGTACCCGAGCGAGCGCGCAGGAGACGCGACCCCAACGCTGCATGGCTGCAGCCGCCCCAAGGACTCCGCGGACTCGCGCAGGCGCACCGGGAACGGCGGGTGTACGGGAGCCGCGAGGGGCCGCCTAGGGGCGGTGGCCGGCCGTGCGGCCCTTGGGGGCGTGGCCGCGGGGACATGCAAATGAGGAGCATGACGCGTCAGGGAGCGCGCCGCCGACTCCCAGCCAGGCGGTCAGCGACGCCGTTTGATTCTCTGCCGCTTGTATTCTTCCCAGCACCGCACGCCCCTCTGCCCCCATTCCCTGCCTTGTCATTGCTCGGGGAGCAGCAGCAGCACCGCTTGCTTCTCTGCTGAACCGCACCTGAGGTTGGAATCATTAAGGCTGGAAAAGACCTCTAAGATCATCTAGTGCGACCGTCAGCCTACCACCACCATGACCACCACTGACCATGTCCCTCGGTGCCACATCCACACGGTTCTTCAGCACCTCCAGGGACAGTGACTCCACCACCTCCCTGTGCAGCCTGTGCCAGTGCCTCGCCACGTTCTGAGAAGAAATTTTTTCTAATATCCAACCTGAACCTCCCCTGGCATAACTTGAAGCCATTCCCTCTCATCCTACTGCTGTTACCTGGAAGCAGAGGCCGACCCCCACTTTACCACACCCTCCTTTCAGGCAGCTGTACAGAGTGATAAGGTCTCCCCTGAGCCTCCTCTTCTCCAGACTGAACGATCCCAGCTCCCTCAGCTGCTCCCCATCAGACCTGTGCTCCAGACCCCTCACCAGCTTCCTTGCACTTCTCTGGACACACTCCAGGGCCTCGATGTCTTTCTTGCAGTTAGGAGCCCAGAACTGAACGCAGCACTTGAGGTGCAGCCTCACCAGAGCTGAGTACAGAGGGATGATCCCCTCCCCGCTCCTGCAGGCTGCACTGTCTCTTATACATGTTCAATGCTCATTTTAATTTATGCTGAAAACACCTCGATGTGACTTGACACAAGTGTTAGGCAATATAGTCCATAACAGTGATTGCCCATCTAGCTGCAAAGTGAAAATATTTTCTGAAAACAAAGCGTTCTCACACTTGGAGGACGAACTCTGTAATTCCCTGTGCAGGGCAGGGCTGCCCGGGAGGAGGCAGCATCCCGCTGTTCTGCACTGACATGCTGTTCTGCACAGACACGCTGTGCTGCGCACCAGCTCTGGAGATCTCCTGGAAGAGAGGCGTCATATTGATAAATGCCAGGCTTCGTGATTATAGAGGATTTAACTTATTTAGAAGAACCTTCAGGGAGGAGAGCAATCCTCCCGTTAACAATACATAGCTGGGCCTGTGGAAAATATGTTAGGAAATACACACACTTGCACCCACCAATACCATGTGGAAGCACCTGGGTTCAAAGCAAAAGACCATCGGCAGTGGGCAGAACTCCTCTGTCTTTGTGCAGGAGGATATCTCTGCTTGCCCTCCACCAGCCCTGGGGTCTGAACACATCTGATACTTCAGCATTTAAATCCCTATTTCTTATGACTGGCTAATGAAAAAGCACCCCACAGTCAGTGGCATTTGTCAGGTCCCTATCACTCACCCCCATCTTCACTAACAAGCAGACCAATGAGAATACAATGCAAGATCCCTCTAGCTTCACCTCACTGGAAGCACCCATCCCAGAGATTTTATGTCTCTGGGGCCATCTCACAGGTTCTATGTCTCTATGGCCTTCCCTGCCCTTGTGCAGCAGGGATCAGGCCATGCACAGGGCTACCAGAGCCACCTCCCCACACAGCCCACCCTTGGCAAACCACGGATGTCCGTGGGAAAATCCACATCTTTTTGAGACATAGGTCAACATGCCACGAGCACATTGCTAATGCAAGCAGAGAGCAAGGTGAGAAGCTGGAGTGCATAGCTGCAGGTTCACCTTGTGCTGTGAATTTTTTTGCAAATTAGTGAAGATACTCACTAGGGTCACTATAAAGGGATGGGCTTCCTGTGGCCATTCCTTCAGGGTCCAGAAACAGTGTGGGGGCCAGGAGAAATGTAGAAAGCATCAGAACATGACTTGATGGATGAGAAAAGTGAGGAGGTGAAGGAGCATGGGGCCTGGCAGTTGCACCCTTGCCCATTGCCTGCATGTTCATAGAACCATGGAATTGTAGAATGGCTTGGATTGGAAGGGACCTCAAGGATCAAGTTCCAGCTCTCCTGCCACAGGCACGGTTGGCAACCACTAGATCAAGTACTAGATGAGATTGCCCAGGGCCCCATTCAGTCTGGCCTTAAACACCTTGAGGGATGGGGCATCCACAACCTCTCTGGGCAGCCTGTTCCAGCACCTCATCACCCTCATCACTGCCTCAGTAAAAAACTTCCCTGACATCTTGCTTGGGTTCATGGTGGCTGGCACCGCTTTTCTGAACATTCCTGGTGATTTCGACAGAATTTAGATGTTAAAATAGTTTACTGAAGTTTTGTGTCCCTGAGTAATAACAGCCACACAAATCAAATCCCTAGTGCATAGCCTTTAAAGTCATGTTCATTGTAAAACACAAGTGATTTTTGTTCTTTTGCTCCTGGAATATGACTTTGCCTCGCCTTTCTTTCACTGTGACACTCCTTTTTCTGAGTGCTGAAGTTATGGTACATGGGTATGCTCCCAATTTTTATTGCATCCCAATTTTTATCACCGCTGATTTTTATTGCATTAGTACGTGTGAAATGCTGTCTTGCTGCAAAGCTGGCTCATGGTATCCTGAACAACAAGCAATGTCAGCAGGCCAAGGAAGTGATTCTTCCCACGTGCTCCATGCTGTTAAGGCCACACCTGGAGTACTATGTCCAGTTGTCAGCTTCTTAGTATGAGAAAGATGTGGATGTACTGGAATGAGTCCAACAAAGGGCTCCAAAGATCATCAAGGAATAGGAGCACCTCACATAAGAAAGTCTGAGAGAGCTGGGACTGTTCAGCCTGGAGAAGAGGAGGCTCAGAGAGATCTCATCAATGTTCAAAAATACCCAAAGAGAGAGGGCGAAGAGAATGGAGCCAGGCTCTTTTCAGGGTGCCCAGTGCCAGGACAAGAGGCTGTGGTCAAAAACTGAAACACAGGAGGTTCCCTCTGAACACCAGGCAGCACTTCAAGTGCTGTGCGGCTGACTGAGCACTGGCACAGCTGCCCAGAGGCTGCAGATCTCCTCCTTGGAGATCTCCAGAAGCCGCCTGGCCATGGCCCTGGACACCCTGCTCTGGGTGTCCCTGTTGGGGCAAAGGTTGTGCAGGGGGACACAGAGGGCCCTGCCAACCTCAGCCATGATTTTGGGTCAGAAAAATAAACTGGAGCATACTCTGTCAAGAGTCAGCTCTGACTCTGAGCTGGAGGAGGAAAGCTGCAGGTACATGTTGAAGTCAACAGAGGGCATCATGACTGCATAGACTAATGCAGATCTGCAAGGATGTCTTTGGATGTACACATAAAAACTTAGATGATTATATATTTTTTTGAAATACCAAACACCTTATTGCATTACAAATAATATTTTTATATGTGCTTATACACACATGTATTTGTACACATAGACATCAAGATGATTAAACTATCAGTCTGGTCAGAGTATCACATTGACACTGACTCAAGAAAGCAGAACTGAAAGAACTACCACTACATCCAAGTGGTCACTATCAGCATCCTGTACTTCGCAAAACCATATTTAACAGAAAATATGTTTTCAGGTGATTCCTACCATCTTTGGTAAATCCTTTTGTTGTACTCCTCTTTTCTGGTTAGAGTGAGCACCATAGCATGGTAAGGTATATCCAGAAAGAAACAAAGGTGGAATTTTGTTTTACAGCTTTCCCCAAAGCAAGATACTGTATTGCTTTTTGGACAGTTTCACCTATTGCTCTGCTTAGAACTTCCTGTCACTGGAGAATTAAAGCAAGATGGCCAGAAAGCTACAGCAAGTCCATGGCCACAGTGAGTTGCTCTATATGAGGTTCTGCACCAAGCAAAGAGATGACAATGTGTGGACAATATAGGAGAAATAGGGTGGAGGAAGACAAGTGGGACAGATCCAGATGCAAAATAGCAGCATACCTCAGATTCAAAGAGGATGCAGGACAACTGTCTCAAAAGCATATCAGGAATCCTGGAATGTACTCTGTTCTGTTGGTATTTTACAGAGATCTGTGGCTCTCATCTGCTTGAGGAAGAGTTAAGTGTTTGGGACATTCCTTTGTTGCTGGAGCTTAGGGGAACACACGTAGGCAAGCAGACATCAGGTGCACAGAATTGCTGCATTTTTGAGTTAAAGGGGAGCTAGACAGGACTCCCTGTCTCCCCGTAGAGCTCCAGATCTGGGTCTTCTGCCAGGACCCATTTGGGTTCTCACACCAGATGCTGCTTGCACAAAAGGGCATTTTTCCAAGCTGTAACCTTGACATACATATGACCTCCTTGCATACCATGGTTAAACACCCAGCACCCTGCCCCTGGCAGAGTCTTGTGATGGAAGCTGCAATCCAGCTGCCTCACCTGAGGGAGTGACATTTTGCATTTAAATGTTAGGCACCTAGGCAAGCCATCTTCCTAAAGCAAGTACCTAAATTCCCTGCGTGGTCAGCAGGTGCCTTTGAAAATAAGTCCCCAGGAGATACTGTCTGCTTAACTCATATGCATGCATTAAGGCCAACACAGCCTTGCTTGGGGCCTT
Source organism: Numida meleagris (assembly GCF_002078875.1). Taxonomy (NCBI): domain Eukaryota; kingdom Metazoa; phylum Chordata; class Aves; order Galliformes; family Numididae; genus Numida; species Numida meleagris. The sequence continues at coordinate 14,674,119 of NC_034409.1, read as the reverse complement.
CAAGGATTCCTGCCTCTGCTTTTATTATATTGCAAAAATGAACAATCAGGGCAGGACATGTTTCACCTCACTAGCTGTCAAGGAGTCAGACACCTGTTTTGGCAAGTCTTCTGGGCTCCTATGGGAAGTGCAGAAAGGCTTGCAATTTGAGAGGTTACTCATCTCATCCCAAGACTGGTGTCAAGTATTGTCTTGCTAAGGTTGGCCACAGCAGTGCTCTCTGCTGAGCATAGAGGGAATGCATGTCACCTACATTAAACATCTAACTTTGAGATAGACAAAGCTGGCAAGAAAAAACTGACCCCATTTAAGGGGGAGTGCCTGCATTGCCATGGAAAACTCGGGAGCTAGGTGGGCATCTTGAGTTGTTAGACCCTGCAGCGTCACAGTTATACAGCCCTGCTACCACTCTGTAAAGAAGCAGACTGTGCCGACCTTAGCCATCAGTTTGCTTCACTTTTATTAGGCCTGTGCTTCAGGAAGAAAGTGGGAGCTGTCTCTGAAGTCCTTCCCTATGATTTCTTTCCATCTGACTTCCTCTTGGGGATTATTTTGCAACACCAGTGAATAGCTTTCCATATCAGTAAGTTGGTATACCTTGTGAAATTCAGTTCCCTACATTTTACTCAGTTCTGAAAACTGGTGTCCTGATAGCTATGAGCAAAGTCGGCAGGCAAGGCCAAATGCAGCATATAGAAGCTACGTCTGAACATGAGAAAAAGCCAGTGATATTTCTATTAGGTTATGTAGAAGAAATAAATGATTCTCTGCAGTACAGAATTGTGCAGTAGCCATAATTCAGATTTGAAATGGGAATTAGGATAAGATGATACATCAGTGATGTTTTCCATTTCCTGTGCTGAATTTGTCATTGCCCATTTAAACTTCTTCACAGACAGATCATACCAGAGCTGATCTTAAAGTGCCAGTTAGCTTTCACATTAAAAAAAATAAAGAAAAAGTGCTTTCATATGTTTTCAGCTTCCATTTCATTTTTCAAGTCTTCAGTAAAAATCAAACCCAGAAATACTTTGTATTTTTAAATACCTGTAAAATTCATTGATTTTGTCTCTGATGGAAAATGTAAATTTAAACTGAGGTGGAAAGTTTCCACAAAAGTTCTCAGGTTAACTAAAATCTCACTTCTGTGCCAAAACATAACCATTAAAAATGCAGTGACTATGCAGTATTTCACTTGCTTTGATTCCAAATGCTCCTGTAAAAGTGGTAATTAAAATAAATATAAAACCTGAATAACAGGGCAGTTAGCTTGCAGATGCCCTTCAAGAGATATATATTACATCAAAGGAATTGCATGCTCCTATCCAGGGAATGGCTTTGCTATTGCTCTGCTCTCCCAATCCTTCTAATCCACAGAGAGAAGAGGTTTTGTGATTCACAGGAAATTTTACTCCAGGAGTCAGAGGTATTTTTTTGCATGAAAACAGAAAATCTTTGAAGTAATGAATTTCCATTTTTAGATAATCTTTCCTTTATGAAAGTCAAAGTTCTCTCTGAAGTACAATATTACCATTTGTCTTGAGGCTTTCTCAGTGATAACAGTGCGATAAACGAAGCGCATTTCCTGCACCTAAGATCTCTGTCACTTTTACACTGTAAGTGCTGTATTGCACCTGGACAGGGGAAAGCCCTGATCTAGCACCACAAACAAACTGACACAATGAAAATCAAGGTGCATGCTCTGCATTAAAATGCAGTTTGCCCTTTAAAAGCCATAATTGATAAAGATTAGATATATTAACATTACTGTTTGTGATACTGTGTGGAAGTCTGTTAATACAGAACATTATCACATTTATAACACAGTTGTGCACCTGGGAGGCACTAACTCTTTGTTGCAGTGTAGGCTGGGCTATGCCTGCTGAGAAACAGCTCTGGAGAAAAGGGCCTGGGGGTCCTGGCAGACATCAAACTGGCCATGAGCCAGCAACAAACCCTGGGAGCCAAGAAGGCCAACAGCCTCCTGGGCTGCAATAGCAAGGTCAGGAGAGGTGATTATTTCCTCTATTTGGTGCTTGTGGGACTGTATCTGCAGAACTCTTATCCAATTTTCACTTCTCAGTGCAAGAAAATATGGTGACGGAGGCAAGTGGCGCACATGAAATTCCTCGTACATATTAGCAAAAAAAGTGGTCAAACTGAAACAGGTAACAAGAGAGTCTGTGGGGCCTCCACTCTGGGAGATATCCAGAATTCATCTGGACAGGGCCCTGAGATCTTCCTGGCCCCACCTAGGCCATCTGGACCAGATGACCTCCAGAGGCCCCTTCCAATCTCTACCACTCCATGATTCTACGTTTGGATACAAATTTTCTACTACATTATCATGAACTGAAAGCAAATTCTTTCTAATGAGCCAGTTTATACCTACTTAAAGGAAAGCATGTTTGGGACCTCAACGGGAGCAGTGCTGATGACAATATCCAACAGTTTAATACCACAAGATGCAAAGCACCTCCTGAAATCTCCCAGCTGCCAGCAGTGACAAATGACCTAAATGGGGATGCAGATAGGACTGCATTAACTCTTAGCAGAGCTTGTTTCTATTCACATACAGCTTTATGGTAAATATAAGAACACTGAGCGAAGATATTTATAGAAATGGAGGTAGGTACTGTGCTCTCGTTCAGGACACCTACCTAGCTGTCCCCAGGGTTATCCAACCTGCTCTTGAGGAGCTCCAAGAAGGGGAGTTCTCAGCACTGCTGACGGTCTATTCTTTACCTCTAGTATTATTATCACAGGAAAGTTTCACCTATACCATAGAACTACCCTGGGCTGGTTCCCTATCGAAGAGGATGTTTTATCAGTTTGATACAATTTGTTCTTTAGAAAAGTCTGTTCATGGTTTCTTATCTCTTTATTACGTCCAAGGTGCTAAAACATGCATAAAAGTGTTGAAACAGTCTGGAATTCCCCTATTTCTCCTTTCTCCTGTTAAAAATGAAGTCCTTTGGCACTCTGCCACCGTCCCAGTCCTTCTCCAGGTCTCTGAAGGCCACCATAAGTTGCTTCTCTGATTCCTTATGTAGTTCAGGGTGAATTCCAGCATGTTCTGACAAGCGGGGGGCCTTTACTTGCAGTCTCTAAGCAAAAGTATCAAAGCAAAACTTTATATATACATCTTATATTTATTGTTAGGATACAGAGAATAAAGAAAAAGTTCAATAACATTTAGGCAGTCTAGATTGATACGTGACAAGACTTTGCACTGAATGTTAATTATTCTTCCTCCCCAGATAGACTTAAACATTGAACCCACAAATGTGAACTTCACCTTCTATTCCGTTCCACATCTTAACACAAGATCTTACTTTTTTTAATGTATTAACATACAGATGGGCTAGGAGCTGTCAGAAAAGCTTTTTTCCCCTCTGTTCTGGCTTCCAGTGCAGTCGGTGCTGTGATGGCAGGAATGATGAGTGGGAGACAGGTCCCAACCCTGCGGCAGGTGTAGACCTTGGCCATGCAGTTTGGGTACTGAACACACCTGCCTGCAGCAGGGCTGTGCTCACTTCTGGCAGTTTAGTTTGCTGTTATCAGCATCTAAATTAACGACTTTTAGCCAGTTCAAGTATGACTACGTGAGTGGGAGTGAAGTGGAGCCATACCTCTAAACATTGCCTCAAGGTGATGGGAGTGCCTGGATCAAGATTGACTTCTTTGGGAAAACCGTATCTGTGGATCTCCATGGCTGCTTTCAAGCACAAAGAAAAGTAATGGCTTGCTAGGTCATCAGATGCTACAACATCCCAAAATCACAAAATAGGAGCCTAGTGTACAGTGCTACTTTTCCAGGAATAAGGAACATCCATTTCAGAGATTTTCACGCACTCTAAGCGATCCACTGCTTCTGGCTGCAAAGCCCAGACTGGCAGCTCAGTCTGCTCAGGTGCCATGGGGATTTGCTGTGCCCACATCTCTGTGGCTCAGGGTCAGTGTCATGCAGGGAGCCATAGATGTGGCTGAATCAGGGTTGGAGCGAGTGGGCAGCATGGGGAACTTTGTTAAACAGAGGACATGTAGGACAACAAAACGTGTTGTTGCTTCGACATATACTTATGGTTTTATGGTACTCTCTTAATGCCCTTATTCGTACAACTTGGGCATATTTAGACACTGATCCAACAACATTCAAAAGCATGAGTTAAAACACATTTATTTTCTTTATCAATTTGTTGTAAAGAGATAGTTTCATGATTTGCCAGAGATATTCTTACCTTGATTTCTCTAGTAGATGCGGGCATCAGAATCAATTTACCTCTCGATGCAGTTAGAACTAAATTCACAGTAACTATGCTCTAGCTCAGCTCCAACACCCCAAGACCACGGTTCAAGCACATTTATTCTTCCCAACTCTAAACAATCTATTCTTCTCAACTCCAGAGGGAGCTGAGGGAACTTGAAAAGTCATGAAGACACTGGGGTTTGGGAGGGATTGGGTCCGTGTGCTGTGTATTGTGTTACCACCATAAAGCCCACTCAGAGTGCTCTTAGGGAAAACCAAGTTGCAGAGATTAATTTCAAAGCTTTTGCTTTGCCATTGCTCCTCTGACCTGATTTATGCTGTAAAACTCTGATCTGACTATGCTTGAGGAATTGCATGGTAACTAAACTAGTCTTATTGTAACTAAAATTGCAGAGCAGACTCACAGTGTCGCTCTTCACTGGTAGTTTTCAAGTTTCCATTGATCTTTCCCCACTCCTTTTGTATCTGCTCCTTAGTTGAGCTATACATTAGCACTTCTGCAACAGGACAAAGTACATATCAGCACTGTGCAGTGCAGGTGTCAGGGTGCAGGAGAGGGGAGCAGGACCTCCTCGTGGGGTTATTGGTGGTAGGTGGATGGTTGGACTGGATGATCTTGTAGGTCTTTTCCAACATAGCTAATTCTATGATTCTATGATTAGCATCCTCAACCCCTCAGATGAGCCCAGCTCGCCTGACACCAGGCTGAGCAATGCAGCTGACATGCTAGAGGGAAGGGGTGCCATTCAGAGAGACCTTGACAGGCTTCAGGAGTGGGCCCATGCAAACATCATGGCGTTCAATGGGGGCAAACACAAGGTTCTGCACCTAGACTGAAGCAGTCCCAAACATCAGTATAAATTAGGTGATGATCTCCCACATCCGGGAGGCTCCTCTAGAGTATCTACAGTCAGTGGGAGTGACAGATACTCACAAGACACAATTCAAACGACCTCCTGCTGCCAGCCACCACAGGAAAATGTACTAATCACACCCTGGAAGTGACCATCTCTCCATAAAGAGAGCTAAGCTCAGCTATAGGCATCCACACCAGCCTTCTTCCTTGAGCTACCCAACCCATCTCCATTGGATTGCCATCTGGAAGAGGCAAGGATCCTGTAGAACACAGCCATGAGATCTTGCAGTTAGTATCTATATACAATCCAATGGCCTCAACAACACTGTATGAGTTTCACCTTGAGATGGACACTGAGAGAGGATTTGCTTTATCAGTTTTTAATTTTTTTCTCTCTAATTTAATTTAACTTTTTTTTGTCTTGTTTGGAGATTAAGAACATATACTCAGTCTTTGCGCAGAGGTACGTGTGTCATTTGTGTAGCTGCATTCTTGGTATATTTGCTGGAGTACAGCCGCATTAATGTCTAACAGATTAATATCAAATACCTGTAATGTCCCTTCCAAACAACCTCAAGCATAGTTATTGTATTCTGGAATTCCTGCTGACAACCTAATAGAAAACTAGAATGGAATTAAGATACATCACTGGGAAACAATTAAAGAAGATATTTTCTGAGACATCCTTGTGGGTGGTCGCACACAGACAATAGGACCTGAACACCCGGGACACAGTGAGGCACAACCACCTACACAAGGACATGGCTGCCTACCCTGCATGAACAAGTTTTTCTGCTTAAAGAAACCCATGGCCTGATCAGGCAACTGCCAGCCAATGCCCATGACCTCCAGCTGCTTGTCGCTGCAGCAGGAAAACAAACAAACCTTCAGGCTTTGTTACATGGCTCTCACAGTGCTTGCCCTGTGGAGGCTATTATTATTCCAGAACAATGAAGAGTATTGATTGCTATGAGCTAATACCTGCCTCTAACAGGAGCTGCACTGGGCTGCTTTGGCCATCACGAGAGAAGATGTCCTTGCAAGGGAAGCTTCCAAAATATCTAGCAGCAAAACAGCCTTTGATATGACACTGAGTAATTTTTCCATGCCTCAGTTTATTTTAAGTAAAGCAAATATCATATATTTATCTACTATGGAAGGCTATTATAAAGTCACATTAATAGTCATAAAGCAATTCAAGTTTCTTGAATGCAAGGTCCTATAAATGACAAGTGATATTATATCATTAATATCTTAATAATGAGATAGCTCAGGTAATGTTTAACTGTAGAATAAATCAACAGTAGTAAAAACGACACTTAGACAAGCATTAATTGTTCTTCTAATCAAAACATCGTTCCTCTAATAGAGGAACAATTTCCTCTATGGAGGAAATAGAATTCAATTTCTTAAAACGGAATTGATTCCATGAAAGGCATATTTACAAACACTTTATCTTCAGTGTGTAAAGATTATCAACATAGATTAATAAATTCTGCTTGAGTAACAATTATACCTTGAATCAGTTTTCAAATGCTAACCAGGAATACAAGATTTCAATGGCATTTCATATGCTTTATTTTTATACAAAATTATATGTATATTATATTATATACATTATCATACATCATACAATATATATTATATAATAATATTATTATATTATATTCCATACCAAAATATTATGTATATTTTGACATCATTATCATAAAATATCAATATATCTATATGTTTAAGATATTGTATAGTGATCAGAAGAGCCCCAACTCAAATATGACTGCACCATTCTAATGTTTGCATTTGCATCACTGACTGTTCATATTCATCCATGTTTGTGTTGGAATTATTGTTAGTATCCATTTGTGTCAGGCATCTCTTCTGGTAGACATTTAGCTACTAATTTTTCCTTGCCTTAAGGAGACACCCACCAGCCAGCACATCATTTATTCCTTCTGTGGATTTTGCTCTTACCTTGTTCCTTGGCCATAAACATGATCAACTTTCATTCTCTCCACTCTGTCTTCAAAACACTGAGCCTATCCAAGCTTTTCTGTGACATAAGACACGTGAAGCTCAAGGAAGACATAGATAGACTTGCACAACTTCCATCAAAGCTGCTCTCTGTGCAAGTTTCTGATCTCCTGTACTACCCTCATTGATTCCTAATCAATGTCATGAAGGCAAACAGGATACAGTATGGCCTGTGCTGGGCCACTGCTGTTCTCACAACCGGGCACAGTCCTCCTGACTCTGCTGGGACACTGCAGGTCACTCAGGAAGGTGGGGCACCGAAACATATCCCTACAGAAGCTATGGGTATGGTTCTCCTTTCAGGACTGTGCTAGTTGACCTGTTTGCCCCAAGTAATAAAAACCTAAGGTGGAAGGTGGGAGATCTGCCTGAAACTACTCTGCTGCATATAAAAAAAAGGTAAGCAGCCCCAAGACAGCTTTGAGGAGAAAAAAACACATCCTGGTTCTTGCAGCACCATGAAGAACAGAATTCTTAAGTCATCTTTCCACCTGGCTGCTTGAAGGTAAGACAAACTTCAATTTCAGACATCAGAAGCATCTCTGTTATGTGTGCACACACATCTGGCTGCCACAGAGATGGAGGCGTGTGTGAACAGAGGACAGTGGGTTGCCAAAGCTCATGTGCGATAACTTCCACAGAAGTACCACTCCCTACCCCCTGCAAGGGCTGCCCTGCTTACATAACCCCACTCAAATCACAATTGCTTGCCACAGCTTCTGGGATAAGAGTCAAAAGATTGAGTTTAAATATTAACAAAATGCTCTATGGGGCACAATGCAGTCAAGGCTGAGCAGGATGTTCTGCAATTGGGTTGCACCCTTTTCGAAAAATCTTAGATTTCAATTACCTGCTTATGTATACACAATCAACTTTCATTTTCCAATGCTAGGCATTCGGCAAGAGAAGACATGGTTTGTCGTCCTTAAGAAATGCATCTTTACCTCATTTCATTAAATTAATCCCAGAATTCTCTCTTTTCAGCCCAGAATGAATGATCACCACTTTCTGCTTCCCTGCCTCATTCCATGGGAGCACCTATAGCTTCAAACCCCATCTGAGGAGGGGGGAAAATGGAAAGGAGTGGGTTCATAGGAGGAGGAGAAGGACTGGGAGCAGGGTGGTGGGAACCTCTCTGCTCCTCCACAGCCTGGGACTGACTTCTGAGCCTGCCAGAGGTGAGGGGCCCAGCTGCAGGGCTGGCTACCACAGGACCCCAAATGTGCTGATGTCATGGCAAGGCTCTGGGCATGGGGTCACAGAAACAATGTCTCGATTTTTGGCATGTCTCACTGTAAAGAGTTATGTTTTAATCAGTAATTGAAGGGGCATATCAAAACCAATTGCTTAAGAGTAACTGAGACTTGACTTCGGGTGGACCTGAAGAGCCCTAGAAGCTTCAGGAACGTCTTGTAATGCTCAAGGAAGGCAGAAGGCTTCTTGTAGAGAGGAATATCCAGAATATCTGGAAGCATCCACAAGAAAAGATAGGAAGGTTCTGGGGCTTGCCACCTCTGTCAATGTCTCTTCCTGTATGTGGGTTCACCAGGACTCTTTAGAATATCACAATACACATACAAAACTTTGAGTATATTATTTATTGTGATTGCTAATTAAGAGCTGACACCAGTGGGAACAACAGCAACATACTGTATCTTGCACCTTGCAGCTCAGGTGACAATACAATTGCACCTTCTCCTGATGGTGAAACTGCCATCCAAAACCAATTGCTCTCTCACTCCTCAGTGCCTTTTAGGATGGGCCCTGAGGCTGTAGTTCAGAAAATAAAGGTCTGGATTGACTAGAATAGAAAACAGAATGACTAAATAAATGAAGGAATATACATGTATGTGTGGATGTTTTTCCACAGACACGTCACTGGAGAGAGGGTATTTAATCAGGGCTTGTACTGATAGTGACATTAGACAACAACCTACTCACATTTATCAGGTGTGCTTATACACATGTTTTTTATGGAGGCCCATCCTGAGTCATAAATGAAAATTTATTTCCAGAAGACCTTGGAAAGTGTTACATCATCCAAGTACAGACAGTAATTGAAAGGTAATTAACTTTTGATCATAAAAGCAGCTAGTAAAAATAATGCAAATATTTGCATGTTTTTTTTTTTAAGAAAGTTACTATCATATAAAAAGTTACTATTACATTTATAGTAATGAATCCTAGAAAGTTAGTTACAATTAAAGCCTTTATAAAATATATGACCGGCTGGCGTAAGGGATGCGACATGAATGAGGCATCTCCTCAAACTCTGGCACTTTATTATACTGTTTCAGGATTGAGCTTTAGGCCTCAGAAACCTGTGGTTTTATGGCATTACAAAGAGCAGGCATTCAGTGTCCACTGACACTCAGATTTGATGACCAAAGCATACTCACTCCAAGAGCATAGTCTGTGTAACCATTTTTTCATGTGTTCGTATGAAGGAGAGTCTGAAGTCTCTCTTTGGAGGATCACCTTCCACGCCTTCAGCTGTAGGTTTCCAGCCAGCTGATTCAGTGTTCCCCACTCTCCCTTGCCTATGACCACCCAGTTGTTCTTATGGAGGCTCCCAGGTGCTGTTGGTCCCATTCGGTGGAGCATTTGCTTTCTCAACCTTGAGGGGAGAGCCCCACTGGAAACCCTGTTCTATTTCATGCTCTTTCTGTCTGCTGTAAATTCCCTTCTTTGCAGACCGTACTAGCTGTTTATTCTCGTGCTGTTTACTGACTCCCAAATGCTCCTTCTTAAGGAACTTGTATCCAGGATTACATTTGTTTTTCCCAGGCCCTATGATGCCCTTCAGGTAGACAGATCCACTTCTTAATGCCTTACTTCCAGGTCCTTTTGCAAGAAGCTCAGCATATGGCAGATTCCCATTTTACTTTCGCCCCAAAGACATGTCTCTGCAGTCCAGCACTCCTGAGCCCCACTGGTGACTCAGTGGGAATGATGCCAGCTGTTGAGAAAGAAGATAATTTCCTGGAGCAATTATCTTTTCAGAGATGGCCTTGATCCTAAACTGGTTAGAGCCATTATTTTTAGCTTGTTCCCTCTGGCATGGCTTCAAGCTGAAGCAGTCTGGCCAAGAATGAAGGGGAGCGCCAGCCTGAGCTGCAGGTGAGCGGCCAGGGTCTGGTCCTCAGAAGCTGCACAAAAGAAAGTCCAGACCAAAGGACTTTCCCAGAACCCTGGGAGTGTTGCTGCTGATGCCTGGTAGTTACAAAAGGGCTGGCATGCATGGCTTTGAGTCAACCAGGCTGCAGATACAAATGGCAGTAGGGGCCAGCGTGGGATCCAGAGTCGGCCATTGGCCTGACTAGAGCCATGGGAGGATGAGCTCTAAAAAGGGTTCTTCCAGGAACGGGGCTGGCGTGTGCTGTGAGTCCTCGTCCAGAGCAGTGAAAGCAGAACTTGTGTCTTCTTCTGTCCTTTGTGCTGGGACTTGAGATGCTTTCAGAGAATGCCGTGGCAACCCACAAAACCATAATACTTCCCTTGAACAGTGCTGTACCTGATACCGCTTCACTGTATGGGCTATTTTTAATTTATTTTACCATGAGAAAATGCCAATCTTGCATACCACCTCAAACAAATAGTGCTAGTAAGGAGTGCTATGGCTGTAGTTATCTCACCAACCTGAATTTAATCTTTCCTGCCTTTGCCTTCTCCCTGGAAGACAGCACGCCAGGTCAGGCCACCTGCTGACCTGCACAGAGTTGCTTGGTCATTTCCATGTATCGTCCTGCAAGCAAGTAGATAGGAGAAGTATTCAGGGGTGAGAATGAAGCAGAGGTTGCCTGCTTTGTTTGTTTTTTAACATCATAAGAAACATCTCATTCGTAGATGGAGAATGAAAAGGATGAACAAAACGTTTAATTTCTGCTTGCAGCTGAAGTCAGCTCTTGAAGTTTGTTGCTAATTTGCTCTTCTCATATTTAAAATTGTACTTATTTTTAATTACATTTGATGTTTTATCTAATATATTTAATATACGCTATTATTTTTAAAATACGTGGCCTCAATATGATATAGACCTCACCTTTGAAGAAATGAAAGTTTGTTAGTACAAACATAACAATTGAATCTAAATTGCTTCAACATGTGGTCTTTGAACTTGCTAGTTACTGCTTTGCTTCTAAGGGTCTCTGCAACACCACTCAGAAAAGCAGGCTTCTGCGTACGAGATGGTGATGCACAGCTGGGAGACTTGTACTGAAGTGTTTGTGAGCCTCCACGGGGAAAAAGTTAAAAGCAGTCCCTGCAAATGTTACCCAGTTGACTGCTTATATTAACAGAAAATGAATATATATATATATCTCAAAGAATTTCAGTGACACTCAATTGCAATACAGAATCTGGAAGCTTGTCTCCTAATAATTACCAAAATAGCCAAGAAAGCAAGATTCCTTGAATAATCTGGAGCTATCCTGACACAGGATCAAAACAAACACACCGCGTCCCGTGACCACCTGGTTTGTGCAATCCCAGGGGAAGAGCAAGCTGGTAAAAAGGTGAGCTCGGGTTAAAATTTCCAAATCGAGATGTGATTTTAAGTGGTTAAAAAGAGTGAGGATGTACACACTGAGCAGCTCTGGGACAAATACCGAGCAAATAGCTAGGCTGGTGGTGTGGGAGAAGCCTAGATCCCAGAGCTGGAAGCCCAGGAACCTGCAGGGGCAAAGAGCTGCATGTGTACCACAGCAGGGCACCGGAGGTGGGTATGGCCCTTTGATGGAACAGCACTGTTTGTACACAGGCCCATAAATACCTTATGCAACATGATTCCTTCTTTCACAAAATGTACCTTTTGAAGGCTGTAGGCTTGCAGCTGGAAATGGCAGTACCGTCAGGCTCTGTGACTCACAGCAGTGTTAAAGGTGAAGCACCATGGCAGGGTGCGGGGAAGCTCGCCCCTTCCTGGAGCTCTGCTCAGTGCCCCTCTGCTAGACAAGCACAGCTTTGTTGTTCGGTGAGCAAAACCCCAGATCATTTCATTTTGCACATTCTTGCAAAACAAGCCGAAACTGATAGGAATCCAAGAACTGATAAGACACATGGAGAAATATTGGGAAATACATTCTTCCATGTCGCTGTTACCCGAGGAAAACCTCAGGCTCAATTCAGACCGCTTAAGGAATTGCACAGTCTAAAGTATCTGGAGATAATAGAGTTTTTTATTGCGCTGCTATCTGCAAAGGTTTACCACATAGAGAGATCCAGAGCACAAACATAATTACGAGGAGCTGGTTCTGGCTTACTTCTTGAGTATATTCAAATGTTCCACCAGCTATGTAGAAATGTCTTCTGCATATTTATTTGTTCAGCTTATTTTTAAAACTACCTCTAACGGTGTTTCAAAATGGATAAGCAAACAAAAGTGTGCTCTGCTGGGCTTTAAAGAGGAAATTGGGAACAGTGTCTGGGGCTTGCTTGGGAAACACAGCACTGGCACCTGTTTGGAGAAGGCTAACACCAGGCAGTGTGTTGTCCACTTGTGATTGCTGCTTGGTGCTGGGTTTCCTTTCATGCCAGTCTGACTTTGCTCTTATTTTACAGATACTATTTGGGGTCAATGACTGGAACTCATATGGTCGTCGTTGTGCTTTTTAAGGATCAGAATCACAGAATCACAGAATGGTTTGGGTTGGAAGGGACCTCAAAGCCCACCCAGTCCCAACCCCTGCAATGGGCTGGCTGCCCCCTACCAGCTCAGGCTGCCCAGGGCCCCATCCAACCTGGCCCTGAGTGCCTCCAGGCATGGGGCACCTACAGCTTCTCTGGGCAGCTGTGCCAGGGCCTCACCTTCCTCTGAGTGAAAATTTCCCCCCAACTTCAAATCTAAGTCTCCTTTCTTTTAGTTTAGCACCATTCCCCTTATCCTATCACTATCTACCTATGTAAAAAAGTCAATTTCCCTCCTGTTTATAATCTCCCTTTAAATACTGAAAGGTTGCAATGAAGCCTCCCCAGAGCCCTCTCTTCTCCAGGCCGAACGAGCCCAGCTCCCTCAATCTGTCTATTAGAAGCATCCTGGCTGTCCTATGGGAAGGCAACAATAGGGTGAGGTCATGGACACGGCTTGCGGACAGTCATGGACAAACAGTTCAACAGTAGCAGCAGCTGGGCAAATGGGTCTTTTCTTGCCCGGTGACACAAGCGTCAGGTCCCTTCCAGCCCTGCACACGCCACAGATCCTGGGCTGCAGCCAACCAAGTCCAGGCAGGAAAGGAAGAAACTATTCCTTCTTCTGGCACCTGTTCCTGTGTGCTAAGATGGAGAAACCTGCCATGACACCCAGAGGGGGCTGGGACTTCCCATTTTTTTAGCACGTATTCACACAATGGACCTGCCCGATGTCAGCAGGATAGGACTGTGGTAGGGCCACCGGCAGGAGCACCTGGGTTCCTCGAGATGGGATATACACAGAGATGGGATACACACAGCGATGGGACATACATAGAGACTGACATACATAGAGACGGGATGTGCATAGCTGCTGTACACAAGTCTGAGGTGGACAGGACACCATGCAACGTCTCTCCCTTAGCCCGGGGATATATGTAGGCTCTCACATGGCAAGGACACACGGGTGTCCCACAGGCACCTGTTAGAAGGTCCTCCTGGAGCCAGCAGGCACAGGGTGGAGGAGCAGGGCTGAGCCTCCTGCTCCAGCACAGCACAAGCAAGATTATCTCCACCTGCGCTTTGTTTTCAGATATCTGAACACACAACGCTCTGCGTTACACGTACTCCATGTGCACGCAGCAGAGAAGTGATAACTTCCATACCAAAGGACAGATCACAGCTGGCTGCAGGTCCCCTGACTCATCCATTGCCAACGGGAGAAGAACTGCAGGGCTCTGTAATTGCGCATCCTCCCTGTGCTGTGATTTTAGCCCTGTCAAATCTCAACTAATGTGCTGCTATATTCAGGCACAGTGCTAAAATACAGCTAAATGCTGAATTAATGTCTAGTTTCGCTGATGGCCTCTGATGCAAGAAGTCTAAGTGACTCAGCTGCTTCATGCAATCAAGAGAGTGCTTCAAATAACAACAACGGAAATACTTACGTGTTGAGCAAAATATGGAAAGTTCTTCAGAGAGAAAATAACATTAATATTGGATTAAAATATGATTTTTGCCTTGAAGAACAAGGCCTAATTTTTAATACTGACGTAGGAGAATGACAAAACTTTCCTTGCTGTGAAAAGCAATGCGCAGGAGTTTGTGTTTGTGCTCTTTATGGTATATCATATCATCACATGAACAGCCGTCATCTAGGCCAAAGTTTCTGATTTTCAGGACACAATAACTACTCAGTGCATAATAAAAGAGAATTAAAATACAGAAGTGTTGTAAAATAAATATGAATTAAAAATGAGAGGTATGTGAACCTGGTACTAATCCTTTTACTGGAAATTTCCAGCTGTACTGCAAGAAACGCTGCCGGAACAGCGCAGTGTGCTCCTGCTTATCATGTGCTCTTCACAAAGGAGTGAAAGCCTCCATGAGCCCTATCCTAGCAGGGTGCTGGCTCTTTCCACAAGGACCTCTCAGGGTCACCTATTTTTGCATTTCTTTCTTGGAGGTCCTTCCTGGGGGTTTCACATCTTCCTAAAGGTGCCATCCACAGGCTGAGGTCCCTGTCCTTGCTCTGGAATGGGTCAGAGGAACTGGTACTCACCAGTGGTGCACACCCCAGCTAACTGCCATGCTTATTGCTGAGCAACATACATTCCACTTGCCCACTGAGCTGCCCAAGTAGAGCAGTTATGTATCTGAAAGGGTTGGAAGAACTTGAGTTTGGAAAGTTTTGCATTAGAAGGATCACAGCAGATGGCATTAAGAGGGACGTTTGCATGAAGGTTTCACTACAGCTCAACAGCAAGATGAGCAGCTGGGCAGCAGGGGATGGATGGCATGGCCAGAAAGCTGTCCGTGAGAACAGAAGCTCTATAAAGCACATGGCAAAGAAAAACATTGGGAAACACACTCAAAATCTGCACAGGTTGATGCTGTCATGCACATTCTCAGCCAGCTAATCTCCCAGTATTGACACTGGTGTTTATTTAACACTTAGAGAAAGACGTGGAGCCCTTCACGAGACAAGGAAAATGCATCTCCTTTTATGACTCCAGCAGAACTGTTTTCTTCTTTCCCTATGGAAAACAGCTTCTCTCTCCCCAGTTATGAGCTGCTCAGACAATTTGATACTGCATTATCTACTTCCAGCCACTGTTCCTCCCTCCCATCTCAACTGGAGCAGGAGGCAGCAGACGTGAAGTCCTTCGGAGCTCACCTAGCAGATTTTCAGAGCTGTGGGTGGTTTTCAGCTCCTACGAAACAAGAGGAAGCTGAGGGTACTTGACACTTGGCAAAGGCTCAGCCCGTGATTTATGTACAGCATTCAGCTATCCACATTTCTGGGGCTGCCTGAGAGATAGAGCAATGAGAAAATTCCATTTCTTCCTCTTCTGCTTTTCCTTGGCAGAAAAGGCCACACTTTTCCACTTGGCTGTGGCATTTAGCTGGTGTTTCAGCACTCAGTATAAAGCCACCAGGGTTTAGCACAAGTGAATTTGTGCAATGTGGGACAGGCAAACCCACCACCTTCTGCACAACTATTGTGTACAAAATCTCTCCTGCACAAACAAGAGAAAACTGTGCTCTTAACAGTACTGCTGCCAACACAGAGTGTTTATTCCCTTCACCACTTCACATAGCATCTCATTTCTTTGGTGACTTGGTGGGAGTTTTCCAGGAGTAAAGCATTTATAGTGGTCCTGGTGAAGCCAAGGATATGACTGCTGACTTCACCAGAGCCAGGAGTCTCTCCTGAACTTGAACTAAGTCCTCAAAAAGCTGTCCTACTGTTTCACACTGCAGCTTAAACTACCATAAAGGAGGTTGTAGTGAGGTGGAGATCAGCCTCTTTTTGCAGGTAACAGTGATAGGATAAGAGGTAATGCCTTTAAGATGCACCAGAGGAGGTTCAGGTTGGATATGAGGAAAAATTTCTTCTCAGGAAGAGTGATGAGGCACTGGCACAGGCTGCCCAGGAAGGTGGTGGAGTCACTGTCCATGCAGGTGTTCAAGAAATGTGGAGATGTGGCACTGAGGACTAGAGCTGTCACAGGCATGGGTTGGTGTTTGGACTGGATGATCTTGGTGGTCTTTACAACCTTAATGATTCTTTGTTTCTATGATTTGACGAATCTCTTGATGTACTTTGAATACAGAGAACTAAGAATGCCTTGAATCCTTCAAACTGGGTTTAAAGCACTTCTATGACCACACCATACCTGCACTTTGGCAAGGAGAGAGGCCAAAAGCTGTTTAATTATTTTATGGCTTGAGCTGTTCTACACCTTTTCAAATGTTTGTTGTTTTAATGGTAAATGTCATCTCTGTGTCAGCTTTACGAAGTGCAGCAAATACCTTAAGCCATGATGGCAGTTATCAAGAGCAGGGGTGTGCTGTCACAGAGAGAGCACTCCACTCTCCAGGAAATGACCTGGGATCATTACTGACTGGAAAAGCTTATGGGCTTGGCTGGAAGTGCAGCACAAACTTTCAAAAGAACCTGGGGGCCTCGAAGAGCCTTCAGAAACCCAGAGCCAAGGGCTGGAGTGCAGGAAAGAAGCCCTGATCGCACCGGCAGATAGAGCCTGCACCTTGCAGGGACATGTGCTGAGGTTCTGCTTGCTCCATCATTTCTTGGTTTAATCATTGACTGAAATGTGTACAAACCCCCTGAGAGCGGCATCTGAGGCTCCTCCTGCTGCACCCTGTGTGCATGGCCATCCCTTGGGAGCACACAGGGTGCCCTCCTCATACCATGCCCCTTCACCAGGAGAGGAAATCTATGCCTTCAGGGCTAAGACAGGCTCTGGTTTCCAGACCAGAGTGCCCTAAGGAGATTAGCACCCTGTGGCTGTCTCAGTACTCTACATATCAATGGCTGAAGTGCTTGTGGTGGCATGACCTGAAGACAGCTTTCACCGGGAAACTCTGAAGCTAAGGTGTCCTCAGCACCTCAGCACTGAGTGTTTGCTGATGTCCTGAACTCGGGAACCCGTTGTTGGAGTTGCATGCTGAGGCATAAGGATGTTATTTCAGCTATCTGTCTCCTTAAGAGGTTTTGGGTATCTCAGGGGAATGCTTGCAAAGGTTCTCCTTGGCCTCCAGCGCCCTCAGTTCCTCAGTGGGCAGTGAAATGGGAGAAGGACTCTGCAGAGCAGCCCAGCCCACCTACACCGTGCACACATCGCAGGATGCTGCAGCCGCCGGATCCGGCACTCAGAGCTGGTCTCTGGAAATCCCTGTCCTCAACTCTGGAAATCCCTGCCAAGGCTACTTTTGAAAATGATCCAAGCATTCCAGAATTGTTCCTGGAAAGACAATGCTGAATCCCTTCAAGATACCTGGGAGGAGAGCTCACAGGTGTACACCTCGCCCAGAGCTGACACAACAGCAGCCCCGTTCCCTTACCATGGGTCATGCTCTTCCAGAAATCGAGGAGCTCTGATATCTGGGCCACCACCTCCCATTATGCGCAACAGAACCCTGGCAGATGCACAGCAGAGGATTGCAACAGAGTCCTTCTTACTCATCTCTATTTTCCTACATTAATCTCTGCAGTCCAATCAGAAGCAGTTCTCCAAACAAAGTTAAGCAATATCCCAGAGATCTTTAAGAAATGACTCTTATCATCCCTCCTGAGAGTAGACTCAATGGTCAAGGCCACAGTGAAATCTTACTTTTCTTGTAAAAGTTAACCGAAGTTAGTTATTAAAGTGCTGCTGGTATTTAGGGAGGCTCTGAAATGAAGAGCGGCACAAGATACCTGTGGTGCCTCTGAACAATTCAAGGATATCTTTTTCTATACAATCATTGTGTGGTTTCTTGTGTAGAGCTTCGTAGAAGACATATCAGGTAAGATTTTGACTTGCCAGTCAGGATATGGGATATGCGAAATAATGCTTATAAACAAAATGCTTCTAGTCATATTGTGTATTTCTTGTAAAATGTGAGAGGTTCCCTTGTGGAATTTGTTTGTATTTTTCAAATGTTTGTATTGTAGAGAAATAGAGGTTATGTGTGTATACACAGACTGAAAAATGGGAAAAAAATGTTAATATTTAATTATTCTGATGAAGTTACCAGATTTTTGTGTGCTACTTAGTCAATATTTAGGATAAATTAATGAAAGGGAGAAAGCATGTCTTTGTTAATCTGCTCAGCAATGTGACATTAAAACATGCATTTCCAATAGTTCACAAATGTGGGAGTTTAGCAGGGAAACTGGACTTCTTAGTGTGAAAAACTGTAAGGCCGGCTGCGAGCACAGGATCGGAGGCTGTAAGGAATAGGGCTGAACTAGAACCTTGGTTATGGGTTTGCATTCAGATCTAGTCTTGGTCAGTGGGGAGTGAAAGCTGTTAGTCCGATAGTTGTGCAGCGTGAGCTTGCTCTGTGCCCCTTCTCCCCATGGGTGGATGGGCACGCTACACAAGTCATCAGAAGAACTGCACTGATTGGCATCTCCCACACAAGTCCAAGGGCTTATCGATGAGAGTACTCTAGAAATGCAGTGGGCGACACTGAGCACAGACCTCTCCTTTAGGGGATTTGCAGAGTATGGGATCCTTCACTACACTGGTACTTGCCACAGCATCCATGTTTTCCCAAAAACATCTAAAATAATGGTGCAGACAGCCATAAAGCCACCCTTGCAAAGGGGACTCTACCGTTCTGAGTGTAGCTGTGAAGAAAATAACAGCGAGCAAGAGGAAAGCAACACAGACTGAAGTTATGGTAGCTGATAGCTTTGGCAGCCCATGGAAAATGGAGAACGCCACGTGGCACCAACATCTCCAAAGCAGACCCATGTTCAAATCCTTCTGATGAGACCCTCCAGGCAATGACCCAGGAATCCTTTTGCAAGGCTCAGACAATCACACAAAGCTAGCCAGGAAGAGAGTCACTAAACTAGGGTTTCTATCACGAAAGAAAAAAAGACATACAAAATACTTACACCTTCAACAAGACAAGCACAGATAAAACAAAGGATATTTGGGGCAGAAGGTTTGGTTTGAGGAAGGAATCAAGGCTGGGCAAAGGGCAGGGTGACATCTGAAGCATTCACGAAAGCTAAAGCAGCTGCTGAACTGGAGAAAATTTGAAATGAAAGAGTAACCCACATATTTCTTTCATTTTTATGGCTTAGAAACATTTCAGAGGGTACAAATAGTACATCTTATGCCCTGCAATGTAATGAACAACACTGTTCAGAAAGTTCCTCTCTGTGGTGTGAGGTCTGAAGGACTGATACACGGTCTGGGAAACAGCAATTCTACAATCTTTGACAGATGAAACTTCTTCCTTAAAACCTATGTACATTGAGGCTTACCAGAGAAAGAACAAAATGAAGCAAGTTTTTCTTTTCAACGTCATCCACCTCTGGTCTTGGAACCAAGCAGAGGGAAGGATGATAGAATCAGAATGTGATATCTCTGGCCAGTTTTAACAGGCAGGACCAGATGGTAAACATGTTAAACTCATTGCCTAAATACAGAATCTTTTTTGGAAAAATAGCATATCCACAAAAAACAATATATACGAGAGGTTCATTTGACATTATTTGGGCTTATTAATATCCATGAATTTCCCTAGAATAAACTAAGAGGAAATAAAATTGAATTTTCCTGAAGTAGGACATTAATAGGCCCTGAACTCAAGCAAAGCAGTGAGCTTCAGGGTGGGATTCACATTTTAATGCAAAAATTGTCGCAGATGAACAGCTTTCCATCTGTTCATAGCAGCGCAAACCACCTTGTGCCATTTGGATGTACGACCTGTGACACCTCCAAACATTGTGTCCACAGAAGTAGAAGTCAGAGGTGCACATGGGCTGTGTCAGCGCAATTCAGCCACCACACCTGGGTGACGAAAGGCTGTCCCATTTAAGGCTACCAGCAAGCAGCAAGGCAAGAAGGAGCACTTGAGCTAGGGGAGAGAAAACACAGAGAAATGCTCTGTTGTCAGTGTCATGAGACGGCCAAGAGCAACTCTTGTTGTTCCTGCCTAGGGCTGGTACTGCATTAAATATTTAATGGTGACTATGGTAGAGATAAATGTTTTTAGGTGACTTTAACATGGGAAGAATGAAAGGCATTGGGATAAACATAACCGAAAACAGTGGACAGCACAATGACAGAGCCAACTAATTGCTGAAAAATACCCAGCAGTATTTTTGCAGCAGACCTCCCATCTCTGCATGTGCAACACAGGCATCAGCGGTCATTCCTGGAGCACAAACACACTGAAGTGGGTTGGAATAAGGCAGGAGGTAATAGTTAGGTCTGACACTGCAACAGCTGCTTGTGAGCATGAAGCAGAAGCACAGGGTGGCTGAGGCTGGCAGGGCTCTCTGGCCCTCTTGCCCAGCCCCTGCCCCAGCAGGGACACCTGAAGCAGGGTGCCCAGGGCCAACAGAGAAGCAGTCCAGACAACCTGTGGAAACAGAACATACAGAGAACTGAAAGTGCAACAATACCATGCTTTTTACGACCGAGTCCCCCATGGTCCAAGCCAAAAGATTCAGCCCTGCCTCTGAGTGCAGGAGAAGATGGCTGAGCCATGCCCAGGCTCTGCCTTTTCCCCCTGGCTTTGTGGAGACTTCCAGCTCACAGCCTTCCTGGCTGGGTTCAATGCTTCTCCCCATGCCTCAAAGTGAAACCATTGGGCATCTGCTTGTTTGTTCCTTAAGAAATCAGTCCCCTTGAGTGAGACAGTCGTCAGTGGCAGACATCTGACTCACAGATGAAGTCAGAATCCATTCAGTCCACTTGTTGGCTGCATCTTCAGAAAGAAATACTTCATGCTCCAGTGGAACCCTGCTCTGCAGTGGGAGGACAGGGACAAGAGGTCACCTTGGCAAAACGAAGCGGGTGTCTCTCAGCCATCTGTTCTTTGATCTTCAAAGGTGGGAACACTCAGTTGGGAGTTCAGTCATCTGTGCCATGGCTACTCACCTCCTAGTACATGTGGAGCTAATCTTGTGCTTTTTTTCAGGTTTTTAATTGACCAAAACCAAAGAGCAGCACAGCAGTCACAGTCCTCATCCTCTGAAGAGAAATGGTTGAACCTGTAGGCAACCACTATGTTGTAGCCAGACGTGTGTACTCAGAGAATTCATTTCACGAAGAGCACGAGAAATTGCACAGATACCATAAAAACTTCTGGGATCATTTGAAACTCTATTTTCGGTAAGAAGATCTTTCTCTTTAACACGGATCTAAGAAACAACCTGGAATGAAGATGTCAGATAGCATGCATTCTGTTCTGACAGTGTTCATCTCAGATGCCACAAGGCCAATGAAAACTCATTTTTCTAGAGAATTTCAGGTTGTTTTTTTTTTTTTCCCGAAAGAATTTTAGCTGCTGTTGCCTGTAAGTCTTCCTGCAGTTGTATCCCAGGCAGCTTGTCTTCTCACGGGCACCTGGAGCACAGCCTCACCCCAGTGGGGCCGGAGGAACCCTGGAGGTCATCACATCCTGCTGGGGGCCCAGCTGGCATCGCAGGTTGCTCAGGGCTGTGTCTGGTCTCTGGCAAGCTGACCTCAATCCCACTCCCTCATTTCCCCTCTGAATACTCTGCCCATGACAGAGGGTTGGAACTCGATGATCTTTAAGGTCCCTTCCAACCTGAGCCAGGATTCTATGAATGCAGAGAGTGTGTCCCAACGTTCTGAGACCCAACCGAGGTGTTTCAGTGGCAGAGCTGTATCCTCTTGTGTCTTTACAGTTGCTCCCCACAAAGGGTCAAAAAAGTTGCCCTGCGTCTGTTTCCTGTCATCTCCTGGCTGCCTGCATACCGCTTCAGGGAGTGGATCCTGAGCGACATTGTCTCTGGCATCAACACGGGGCTGGTGTCTGTGCTGCAAGGTAGCTTGGGTAGCTCTGCTTTGACACCGCCCATGGCCCAGGAGGGAGGCTGCTGGTCTGTCCCCTCACACACCTTGCCGTCCCACTGTCTCTGCTCCTATAGGTCTCGCATTTGCTTTGCTGGTGAATGTCCCTCCTGGTTATGGACTCTACGCAGCATTTTTCCCAGTCCTGGTCTATTTTATCTTTGGTACATCCAGACATATCTCAGTGGGTAAGTACAGGCACACTGCCCACCCTCATCACCAATGACCAAGTGCAGTCTTCCCCTGTGGGTCTGATGATGCCCTGTGTGCAGGTCCCTTCCCCGTCCTGAGCCTGATGGTGGGAGGCGTCGTCACCAGGCTGGTCCCTGATGGCACTGCTGGAAATGGCACTGCCACCAACACATCAGCTATAGATGAACAGAGGGTGATGGTAGCCGCTTCTGTCACCTTTCTGTCCGGGATTTTTCAGGTTGGTAAATAAATAGAATCATAGAATATCCCAGGTTGGAAGAGATACCCATAAGGATCATCAAGTCCAACTCCTGGCTCCACACAGGACCATCCAATACATATACTGCCCAGTGCGTGTACCCACATGTGTACATGCACTGATATGAACAGCTGGATGGTGAAATAATGTCATAAGAATGAAGTATTTGGATTTGTTTTTTCAGAAAAAAAAAAATCAAAACAGTTCCTTCTTCCTTCCTAATACAGAATTCCTAAAATCCCTCCCTAATATATTCATATCTTTATAGTTCATGAAGCATTGGTACCATGTAAAAATATGGCTCTAGAAAACCTAAGACTAAAGAAGATACATTTAGTTATGAAATAAAAAGAATAGGTTCTAAGTGCTGTAGCCTTTACCTTTACCAGTCTTATGTTCCTAAGCCTCAACGTTGAGTCTGATGACAGCATTTTCCTTAATCCCTGATGTATGGGATTAAGTGAAGATGTTACTGTTAAATATGGGTCCCTTTATTGCAGAGATTGCTTAAAAGCACGAGTGAATCCCACTAACGTGTGGTCATTTGCATTTCAGTTGCTTCTGGGACTTCTCCAGTTTGGATTCATAGTCATTTATTTATCGCACTCATTAATCAGTGGCTTCACAACTGCTGCAGCCATCCATGTCCTGGTGTCTCAGCTGAAGTTCATGTTTCAACTGCCTGTCCCTGGATTTAATAAACCATTCGGCATCATCTATGTAAGTGCAAACTCTTCAGCATTTCTAATGTTCTGAAAAGCTGTGGTGTGCGCCTTACTGTGTGCCACAAGGCCGTGATAACAGCGCTGGGCGTTACCAGCAGCTAAGGAGGAGAAACCCAATAGAAATATATGAGATGGCTGCTGTTAATATATGGAAGATCCTTACATTTCTCACCAGATACCAAGTTACACCCTGCTGGGTTAGTTAGATAGCATTTTAGAATCATAGAGTCCTTAGAGTTGGAAGGGACCTTTAAAGGCCATCTAGTCCAACTCCCCAGCAATGAACAGGGACAGCACAGCTAGATCAGGGTGCTGTTAGCTGAAAAGCACCATGTTTCTTACTGATGTTGCAGACTCTGGAGAGCGTGTTCAGCCAGATCACCGACACCAACATCGCCGACCTCGTCACCTCCCTTCTCGTCTTGCTCATTGTGTTCGTGGTGAAAGAGATAAATGATCGCTACAAAGCAAAGCTACCCACCCCTATCCCCATCGAGCTCATTGTGGTAATGACCTCTCCTCTGATTCTATGAGTGCTCCATCACTCCATAGGGAGCAGTGCTTTTTGGGGTTGGCACTGTGCTCCAGGCTGCCCAGAGCTGCAGCAGGTGGGGACCTCAGTGGGGCAGCCCTGCAGCCCACTGCTATTCTCTGCTGCCAGAGGGATGTTCTGAGATACTCTCTGTGGGATTTATGAGCATGAAACCATTCCATGAAGTGGTTCAGGAATTATATCTGAACACGTCCTGGGTGCGCAGAGCTGGGGCACTGTCCTGCCACTGGTGTTGAGGCTGAGGTGTATGTGAGAGAGGGGAGGAAATGTTTCTTCATGATTTCCCCATCACTCATTTGAATGTTCCTAATGGAGGTGGGTTTTTTTAATCTTTCAGACTGTCTTAGCGGCACTGATTTCTCATTTTGCTAAATTTGAAGAAAAATTTAAAGTAGCTGTCGTGGGAAAACTAGAAGAAGGGTAAGTGGTTTGCTTACAGTTTGCCTGTGGAGCAAAATGTTCTCTCCAGTTTGTCAGTGCTAAATCGGTTCAGCTCAGTTTTTTTGACCAAAATCATCTACTTCATCTTCTTGTCCTCATGAGGCCCCCATGTCCAATCCTCTATGGCCGTTGGACTAGGTGGTCTTAATAGTCTTTTCCAACCTTAGTGGTTCCATGATTCTACATATGGAGTATATATCTATATGTAGAGTATACGCATTATACAGAAAATATCCAGGTATACCAGAATTTTGGCATGAAGACTTAATACGCATACATTGAAGTAGAGAGGCAGGAGGGCAGCCATTTACTCACCAGGGCACTCAGCACCTGTAGCTCCTGTGCATTAGTGGATGAGGTTTGCAGAGAAGCAGTGATTTCTGCTTGAAACTGTCTGTGCTCCAGATTTCAGTTCACTGGAAAACAAAACAAAACAAAACAAAGAAGCAAACCTGAGAATTTCTCCCCAGGATCTGCAAAAGCCCCTGAGCCAAGGAGCAGGACATAGCAAAGCTAAAGTACATAGAAGATAACCTGAGACTAATGTGGCTTAGTACACGTTTGTTGAGCTGCCTAAGGTGCTCCAGTGAATTACACAGGGATTTTTTAAATCCACACATAATTGGAAGGCAGAACCGTGCGTGCACTTCAGACAAGATAAGCTGTGGCTGATCCTGGCCAACTAAATGGGAGCTGCTGAGATAGCAGCTGAGATGAGTGCAGCTGGAGAGTCCCTGTCCTGATCAAGGATTCCCAAAGTGTTATGGGTTCAGGTTTGCAATTACACATTGCACCTCTCCAAAGCACTCAGCTAAGGCCGCGTGAGCAGGACCGCTGCCTTGCTCACCTGCTTGGCAGATCATCTCCTTACACATTTCCTTAAAGAGCAGAGATTTTTGTCTTTCAGATTCAAAGCTCCTGTTGCACCTGATGCAGGCATTATCCAAAAGTGTGTCGGAGATGGCATCTCCATTGCAATTGTTGGATTCGCAGTAGCCTTCTCTGTAGCTAAAGTGTATTCCATCAAACACGACTACCCAATAGATGGCAACCAGGTAGGGAAAAGACACAGCACTATGCGTTTGCTGACGGGAAATAAGTCATTTTAGGAATGCATTGTCTTGAATGCATTTTTGTCTTCAGGAATGCTTTTAAGAACAGCCTTTTTTGGTTTTATTCCAGGAACTAATTGCCTTTGGACTTGGTAATATATTAGGTGGATCATTCAAAGGATTTGCCTCCAGTACAGCTTTGTCAAGATCAGGTGTGCAGGAGAGCACGGGAGGCAAAACACAGGTACAGAAGACAACAGATCCAGGTGGCACTTAATACAAGGAAGGTCTCTTTCTTCCTTGCTGATTCTAATGCCTTCAGGCAATTATTCATGGTGGAATTGTTCTTTCATGCAGATTGCTGGTATTATCTCTGCTATCATCGTCTTGATTGTCATCTTGGCCATTGGGTTTCTCCTGGCACCATTACAAAAGGTATTCACTGGCTTGACCCCACACTTCCTTCTGCTGGAGGAGTCACTGGGAACATTCATGGACTTCAGTAGGAGACAAATAGAATTTTTGCAAAACTAGGTTATTTCTCCCATATTATGACGCCAATACATGGGGTCAAAGGGAAGATGGGTGCCACACACTAAACATCATAGCACCAGCTTTTAGGTGCCAGAATTGAGTGGGGTTTGCAACTGCAGGTCAGACACCTGCTGCACCACAGCTGGGAAGGTTGCAGAACAACGGACAGGGTACCCTGACCCACAGCAGCACATCACTGGCAGCTAACTGGTCTTCCAGCTGCACTTTGGCCCCAATTGCATGACGTCTTAAGCCTGAACGTTCAATGTATGCTTTGTTTGCTTCAAAATTAAGTACATGTTTTGGTCTTCTCAACAGTCAGTCCTTGCATCCTTGGCTCTTGGCAACTTGAAGGGAATGCTCATGCAGTTCAAGGAGATAGGCGTCCTTTGGAGGAAGGATAAATATGACTGTGTAAGTTGAGTCTCTCAAGCATTCAGGAATGAAGCTCTGTGGAAAGGTCACCCATTACACGAACACTCTTAAAGGTTATCTTTATTTTTATACATGCCCTACTTCTCTACATAGGAAGTACAACTATATGCGCCTTTTTAATCTTGCACCCCTTGCTCATGTTTTCCATTTTATCCCATCTATTCTGAGTCCATTTGCTCTGTTCACCTCTCTTGAGGGCTACATGCACTTTATCAAAACATATTAAAATACAGTTCATTGTATAAAATCAAATATAGAAAGAAATTACAGAAAATGTCTAAATACCTACTGCACTGGATTCAGGGACATTTTCCCCCTTTCATACACTTCTGTGGTAGGACAGGTGGAAGTTACTCAGGAAATCCCAAGAGCAGCCCATGGCTTGAAGGGCTTGCTCGCAACAGAAGAGTGCATGGCTGGAGGTCAGGGCTTCCTAACTCTTGCACTCAGAAGATGCAGTCTCTTGCCTTCTCATCTGCTGATTCTTCCAGTTCCTAAATGGATTCTGGCCTCAGTTTTCCCAGCTACAAAACAGTCTTTCACTAAGTGAAAGTATGCTTTGATATCATGGAATCATAGAATGTCTTGGGTTGGAAGGGACCCCAAGGATCATAAAGCTCCAAGCCCCCTGCTGCAGGCAGGGGCACCAACCTCCACATCTGATGCTAGACCAGGCTGCCCAGGGCCCCATCCAACCTGGGCTTGAACACCTCCAGGGATGGGGCATCCACAACCTCTCTGGGCAGCCTGTTCCAGCACCTCACCACTCTGTTGGTAAAGAACTTCCTCCTGATACCCAACCTCAGTCTTCCCTCCTTCAACTTAAAAACATTTCCCCTTGTCCTGCCATTATCTACCCTTTCAAAGAATTGACTCCCTCCAGTTTGGAGGCTCCCTTCAGGTACTGGAAGTCTGCAATGAGGTCACCGCGCAGCCTTCTCTTCTCCAGGCTGAACAAGCCCAGCTCCCTCAGCCTTTCTTCATAGGGAAAGATCTGCAGTTAAATCTCTTTATTATTTAGTCACATGTGCTCATCAATCCAGTTCATTCTCAGCAGCTTGTTTCGCCTGTTTTGATGTCCAAAGCATGTTTACTACTCTCAGCTTTACCAGAATACTAATTTCCTGGTAAACTTGCCTTTCTGTTGGATTCTAATTGAGCATTTTATGAACCACCTATGGAAGATACACACTTCTATGACGCTAATCCTTGTGTACTGTACAGAAATTGTCATCTCTAGAAGCACTTCTGGGTGCTAGTTGATGACTCTGGCCCTATTTTACAAGATAAATATCCATGAAAGATGAAATCACTTTTCTTAAAGGCACATGGACAGCCCAGACCAGACCTGAGAAGGCAGCTCAGAGGCAGCTGCTCCCACACTGGGCTCGAGATTGGCGTCCTGCTCCCTTGCCTAACCACTGATATGTGCCTGCCCTTTGCAGGTGATCTGGGTGGTGACCTTCTTGGCGGCTGTTTTCCTGGGCCTGGACATCGGGCTGGCAACGGCTGTGGCATTCGAACTGCTGACCGTGGTGATCCGCTCCCAGATGTGAGTACTGCTTGGACGCAACGACACAACATTGCAGGACCTCCTGTCATAAATTAACTCATTCTGTACAGACAGACCAACATCCCCATGTCATGGTCTGTCCAGCAGCTGTGCACGGGCAGATCAGTTATGTGCAGGGATCCCTGGCTGCAAGGTTCTGCTTCATGTGCTTGTCCTCAGAGCACAGGTCCACCACCAAAGGGCCACGCTTGGTGCTGTCAGCATCCTCCCATCAGAGCGAAAGCTTCCAGCTGTTTCCCTGCTCAACTGGCACGACACAACACACAGCCAGGGCCACTCCAGGGCATGGTCACTGCAGGCAGGGCCTGATCTTTGCAGAGGTCTCCACCCTACCAGAACCATGCAGCAAACCAAGGGCAACCTCGACTGTCCCACCGGGTTTCAGCATGGGGTATCAACAACTGTGTGTGTTTGTTTGCAGCCCGAGCTGCACCACTTTGGCAAACGTTGGGAGAAGCAACATTTACAGAAACAGGAAGGATTACACCGATGTAAGAAACCTCCCATCTCTTTGGTCGTCTGCTGCATTTGTGTTTCTGTAACAGATGCCATGACCAATACTTTTGCTTCGTATGACAGATCTATGAGCCAGAGGGAGTGAAGATCTTCAAATGCTCATCTCCTATCTTCTTTGCTAATATTGAATTCTTCAAAGAGAAACTCATCTCTGCTGTAAGTGACTGCGGCAGTCATTATGAACAGACGAATTGTGTGATACATTAAGGCTGAATACAATTCCTGCATAATTAGTATGTATGCAGTTTGGCCCTACTTCAAAGATAAATTTTTCATGAATTTCTCAAATGTCATTTTCATGACTGTAGTCCCACG
Organism: Numida meleagris; assembly: GCF_002078875.1. NCBI lineage: Eukaryota > Metazoa > Chordata > Aves > Galliformes > Numididae > Numida > Numida meleagris. Next base: position 14,645,389 of record NC_034409.1, on the reverse strand, counting down.
CGTACATAGCCAACCCTGAGAAGGAGAGAGGCCTGACTGGTTCTGAACATCAGCCTGGGCACAATCTGTAACAGCAGAGAAAGGCTGGGGAGACCCTGGTGAGCAGGGTTTTGGAGAAAAACAGCTCAAAAAGGCATTGCCGAAATGTTTACGGGTAGTGAAGTTTCAAGGTAGTTCAGGAATAGAAAACAATACCTTTCCTAAACAAACTCTATGCCTGAGACTTTAAGGCATCACAATTCATTCAGATAGGGGTATTTGTTCATTTACTTTTTGCTTGCATTGTCATTATCCAAGAGATTATGGGTGCTTTCTAGCCTCACCATCACAATTATGTGATAAGGTGCTGGAATTTTTGGCTCAACCTGAAGAACTATTCAATGTTCTGTTTCTGCAGGTTGGATTCAACCCACTCAGAGTCCTAAGGAAACGCAACAAAGCACTGAGAAAGATCAGAAAGATGCTGAAGAAAGGAGAGATGCAAGTGACGCCTGTATGTAGAGCAACCCCACTGGAAGTGGGCAGGGAGGGCACAGAACTGGGAAATTAAGCAGCCAGCTCCCTGGCTGGGGGTGCAGAGAGGGGCTCACAGCTTCCTTCTGATCAGACATGCCATTCCCAGTCACTACTTCATGGCATAATCAAATAAATACATGGTTTAAACTAAAAGAGGGGAGATTTAGATTGGATATAAGGAACAAATTCTTTACTCAGAGGGTGGTGAGGCCCTGGCACAGCTGCCCAGAGAAGCTGTGAGTGCCTCATCCCTGGAGGCGCTCAGGGCTGAGTTGGATGGAGCCCTGGGCAGCCTGAGCTGGTGGGGGGCAGCCAGCCCATGGTAGGGGGTTGGGGCTGGTGGGCTTTAAAGTCCCCTCCCACCCAAACCATTCTATGATTTAAAAAATGGCTCCCACAGTCAAAAATCCAGCATGCTTTTTGCTGACTTGTTCCAAAACTACTGAATCAAAGCGTATTTGACCACTGACTTCAGGGAAGATTAAATTCTTCTGGAAAAGACAATCATTAATGGATTCTGATGATGATTAAATGATTGGTTAGAGGAAAGCCAACATTTCAAAGCTCCTGAAAATGAAGGAGAGGCAGAACCTTTCCAGTGTAAAGACCAGGTGCTCCATCTCACAAGTACTGAGGGACATGGGTTAGCGGTATGGTGGTGATGGGTTGACAGTTGGACTAGATAATCTTTATGGTCTTTTCCAACCTTAATGATTGTATGATTCTATGTCAGCCTTGTGTTGCCACCACCCTCGCTCTTCCTTACGATGCACTTCCAACCCAGACAAAAGCATTAACTGTGGCACTTGCTTCTGCCATCACAGAAAGGCTTGATATGCGTGGCTCACCAGATGGAGGAGTCGGATGATGAATTAGACAACAACAGGATGGAGGAACTGGACCAGCCCACCAACATGGCAGACTTGCCCATTCAGATTAACTGGGATGCTGAGCTGCCCCCTGGCATCGCTGTGCCCCGGGTCGACATCCACAGCATCGTGCTGGACTTCTCAGCAGTGTCCTTCCTTGATTTTTCTGCCATGAGAGTCCTCCAAAAGGTAGTTCCAACTGATGAGACAGACAGTGATCACACAAAAGAAAAGCATACAAACGTGCTGTGCTGCATAGAGGTATTTCCATATGGATGGGAAAGTCAGTGGCAACCTTTGAGTTTACGTGAATTCAGATCTACGCTTTCCATAGAAACTGATCAAATAATTAATCATTTCCTTGGAATTAGAGCATTGGGAAGCTTTGCAGAAATGCATGTACAAAATATGGCTTGAAACATGGGGTCAGGAGCTGGAATACTGTAGCTTCATTTCTGCTCCCGCTCTCGCTTTCCAGGGCAGCCTTGAGCAAGGCAATAAGGACAATATTTTCCAACAGCAATAGCTGAAGTTAGCTATCTGGATCCACATTACACGGGCAAATCTATCTCCATAGTAACTAAATACTCACCAAGTACAATGGGAACAGTAGTTTTGCTTGAATTCTTAGTTAGAAAATTTCCCCAGAAGCTTTTGGAGTCTCAGTTTCATGAAAAGCCATACAGTTTACGAAAGATTATCTTTTTCACTGTGGGTGCAATGCATTTAATACTGCCCCATTTCAAAGGGAGCACTTCTCCCTGTCCACAGCCATTGAAGAGGCTGTTCTTCCTCCTGGTGCAGCAGAGCTTGATGTTAGAGCTGTTTGCCATTATTAAAAATACAATCAATATCTTAAATTGCTCTGGCTAATCTTAATGGCTGCTATCAGCAGAATTATCAGTGTATAAACAGTGCCTGTTTCCGGTTTAACAGACTTTGAAAGAGTTTGTCCGGATCAATATCGACATTTACATTGCAGGAGCACACGGTGAGTACTTGCGTTTCCGTCAGCCTCTCCACAGCTGCTCCATTCCCAGTAATTCCTCCTGCCTCGCCCCGCTGCCTTCCCTATCCCCTGAGCGGGGCTGGGGGATCCCCCAGCTCTACCTTCCCATCCTGGGTAATGACAGCTTCATCTCCCATCGCTCTCCAGTTCCCTTCTGCCTGGCCCCAAGCAAGGCAGTGCCAATGGGGCTGGAATCCCACTCTCCATGTTGGCACAGAGGAACCCATCTGCTCTAGTCAATAAAACTGGGCGCCTTACCAACTATCACTGTTTACTCCACGGACACACAAAGGATATGTTAGTCTTTTGGCACTGTCAGGACCTCTGCAGGTAACTTTATCCTTGGATTTTGTTCCCCTGCAGAGGGCTTCCTGGAGAAGCTGGAGAGATGCGCTTTTTTTGATGAGGAGATCAAGCCATCCATGTTTTTCCTCACCATTCATGATGCAGTTTTACACATTTTGCTGAAGAAGGACACAGCAAGCTCCCCAAAATTAAAGCTCGCTGAGGTAATGCTTCAGTTTTCATCTTTTGCTGCTTTAGTACCTTTACGTTACCCATAGGCACCCAGCAGCGCTCCGTATAGCCGGCCATACACGCTATGCTGCGTGTATATTCAGAAAGTTAAAAGATTAAAATTCAGCTGCCTCTGATAAATTGTGAGAGTCCAAGAAAAGGAGTGAATAACTCCCAGTGGAGATGGGCTGTCTCTGGGTTTCCCTCAGAGCTCCCTCCAAGGGCATCCATTTCTTAACCCTAAACTCATGTGTTCATTGCAGAAGGGGAACAGCAACGACTGTGTCATCACTACCAGCAATGGACTGCGCAGTCGGGACAGCACGGTAAGCCTCCTGCCTCCCCCACTGCCACTCCAGCCCTGGGTGCATAGGTAATGTGGTCACCAAAAGCTGCTTGCAGGAACTGTGAGGTCAGATCCCAAACACATCCTCATTGTTGAGCCCCTGTGTCAACCCAGGGCAGAAAGCACTCAGATTTATCAGTAGGATTTGACTTGAAGCAAAGCATTACATGAGTAACAAGTGCAGGGCTCTGCTGGCAGGAGCAGCCTGCAGAGAGAAGGCTTCCTTCATGGCTCTCCATGGAGCCTCTGGTGCAGTGTCCACACGGCAGAGATCCGTCGTTAGTCCCATTCCTACAAACGTCACAGGCAGAAGGGGAGACTGGAGGAGTGTGGGGAGAAGGTGTGAAAGACGTTAGACAACAGCCTTCCTGCACAAACGCTTTAGAGTAGTGAGCTTGCATGCCACTCACCAGTGACTCCCTACCCTGAATATTCCTTACTTAGGGTGACATTTACTTCCTTTTTTTCTTCCTACAGATTCCAGCAGAAACAAAATTTTAGATTTAATTTTCTAAATATAATATCCTCCAGCAACACAACATTGCTTACAGAATATGATGAAGGCACACACAGTGATGAGCATGGAGGCCAATGGATGTTTTCATCTACCTTAAGAAGGACTTACTACAAATGATTATGTTCCAAATTTTGGAATGGTTTTGTTAGTGTCTCTGTATATATAGAGATGTATTTATGTACATACACAAAGGCTAGAATCACCTGGATTTTCTATTTCATACCTTGCTGACAACCTACCCACACAGTTAAAGACACAAGTAGTGTTGTTCCTATTTGCATATACTTGTACATATATCCTCATTATTCTGAGTTTGTAGACAACCTGTACAGTTACAAAGGAACATATAAATATCTGAAATCCTTTAATTTATAGTCTTGTATTTGGGAGTGACTTATCTGCAGCTTGTATATAACTTGTATATAGTTTTCTTGATGGTTTACACAATACCTGATTGATCATTAAACTTATTTTCAGCACAGAACCATACACATAGTGTATGTACTGACTGTTGTGTCTACTGTGAAAACATGAAGATAGCTCAGTAAAGAGGCACAGCACATTCAGACCCAAACACAACTCATCTATTTTCTTTGGGATGCTATGAACTTACACTGGTAACTCTCCATGTTACCAATGCTGGTTGCATTTGTCAGTACACCAGGAAGGCAGCTCATCATCGGTCTGATCTCTTGCTGTAAAACAAAGTTTACAGTGGTTTGAAAATACAAAATTCGGGCTTATCTGAAGAAATCTGCAACAAAACCAAGCTGGGAGGTAACATTAAAGTGAGGCAGCTCCAAATACAGCTGGAAGATAATACAAAACTGAGGAGGTGCTGAATACAGAACAAAAGAGGTGACTGTGAAGACTGAGGTCAGAACATCACTCAATTGCCTTTCCAGCGCAGCCCTCAAAGAGACATAGATGGTGTCAGAACAGGGCTTGTTTTCTGGCAGAATGAGAAAGGTATCTTATCAGTGCTACTGCTCAATGCGTGGGTGAGATTTCGCTCTGAACATCAGCACAGAGCTCTCCTATTCAAGGATGAAGTCAGAGTGCTGGTGAATAGGAGCAGAGCTGTGGGGATCCCTGTGGAACGGGTAGTCTGTATTCAAGGGCTGACAGAAAGAGCTACAGAGTATAACAAGGGATTGAAACAAAGAGGAAAACCTATGCAAGAGAACAAGTATGACTGTCATATGGAGGTTAAAAAGAAATATATAAACTGCCCAAAGACAAACTTCAGCTAGATATTAGAAATGGGAGTTCCTAATTTTCAGAATGGCGAGATTCAAGAACAACCTTTCCAGTCAGAAAAAGAGGAGCAAACCCCCCTAAAGCGCTTACTGTACTTATGAGAACCTCAATACCCCCCATACGGGTGTGGGTGGGAGCTCCTCCAGTCCCCCCAGCGCCAGGCTCACAAACAAAACCTAATAAAACTGTGTAGGCTGCAACATATTCACATCCATTTACAATTACTCATTTTGCTTGTCTCCTGTTTAAAGCAGTTGAGGTTCTACTGCGAAACACTGCTACATGAAACAGGAAACCTCCCCGTCCACTGTCACACATTCTCACTCTTTCCATTAACAGAGGCGCATTGCACTCAGTCCTATTCGCACTCAGGAGTCTCTCGCGTTGTCACCAACACGTCGGACAGAACCACCAGGAGGACTGAGCTGACCCAACAGCTCCCACTGCCACTGCGCCTGCATCTTTGGGGACACACACTAGATTTTTTTAATCTTTCAGTCTCTCAAGCTCATACACTGAGACAAAACAATGAAAAAAATGAATGCCCCATATTCAGAGAACAAGGAGATACAACTCAGACTGGGAAAAGCCCCTGAGGCCACAAACCCTTGTGGCTATGTTGAGACTGAAAGGAGCTTCAAACTTGGTTCCTCACACTCGTGTTGCCCTAAGAAAGGCAGCTAATGCAGTTCACAACCAGCGGGATGGTAACACACCTGAGTAGCACACTTAGGGAAGCACTGTTAGCATATAAAGATGATTTAGCAGAGGGTAAGAATTGTTTTTAGCACCGCAGAGCAGAACACAGTGAAGCACAACTTGTGTAACACCAACATTTCCTTTACAAATGTAGTCAAGGTGAAAACACACAGAGCTCTGCACAATCCTGTGCATACCGTGTTGGAACTTAGAGAGTCAAAGATGGAAGAAGTTCAGACTCACTTTCTATACATTCAGTATTAAGTTGCAATTGCATTCCACTGCAGTCCCCCAGTTTCTAAGGTTCAGCTGGGCTTTCCAACATGAATACGCACTTATTTTGTCAGCAACATCTCAGTACATCCAGAGAGAAGCAGCACAACACTCGACACAAGTTCAGCAGAGCAGGAAGCATTGTAAGGAGAGGTGTGTTCAGGTGATCCTCAGAGAAGGCACTTCTGCAGGCTGGCTCCTGTGAGCACCTGGCCCTCCCCAACACAGAAGACAGGCAGGTGCTCTCCATTGCTGCGTGGGCAAACTCCAACATGAAATAAACACCAGTTACTTCCACTTAATTTTTTAACAAACTGAGTTTGATGCTCCTTTGAGAGCAGTAAGTGAAAAGAAGGGGGAAACTCCGTACAACATGGATGCCTAACTCTCTTGGATTGGATCTAGAACAGAATTCCCATTTCATTTTTGTTTCTCAACAGGACAAGAAAAATATCACATAACACACATAGGCATCAACCTTTATGTTAACAGCATTTTCAAAAAACCAAACCAAACCAAAAACCAAAGCACATGGCCACTTAATTAAGAGTGTTTGTAAATCATGCATGGGTGTAGACAATCCTTCAAGCAAAATTAGAGACAACTGAAGATAAATTCTAAGGAAGCAAGCATCTGAGCTACAGATGGTTTCAGGCCTTCTCTAGTGTTCTTTACTTCATCCCACGGCGAACACAAACCAAGGAACTCTTTTCCTTCCCTATAATGGCATTATCAGAGGGTCCTACAATAGATAACGTTCTAAGCATCCTCAGAGTTTCCTTAGAACCAAAGATCTACTTGGTAATGCCCCAGGAGCGAGACTGCAGCCGCTGACAGAAATACTCAGTATGAAACCAACACAATTCAAATGTTTGTCTTTAAGGAAGGCACCAGGGGGAACCCGGAGGATTCAAAGATGCTTCCAGCCACTTCTAAAACCATTAACCAGACAATGAAACACTGTGTATGGGATTTCTGAACCTCAAGCGGAAACTACCGGGTATTTTGAAAAAAATTCCCCCCCAAAACCATCAACAAAGATTGCTAATGTAACATTTCAACTCATGCTGAAATCTTTTGACTTTGTAAATGTGAAAGTATCAACAGTACCCGTAGCTCTATAGGGAGCCTTAAGACTTCAAGATGCAAGAAACAGAGAAACCGAAACAAAGGACTCTGTCTTAGAAATACGCATTATTGCAGCTAAGCAGACTTTTAATTTTGTGTTGAATGACAACCGCCATCTGCACATGCCAGAATTCACTAGCACGTCCCTAAAGCTGTGTCACGCTGCTGTATTTCTTTGAAGGGTAGTCCAAAGGATTTGCCTATGGTCACAAGGAAATCTGTGGCAGCCAAGAACAGAGCAAATCTAAAGAACGCTTGCTCAAGAAATTAAAAATACACGTTTTTATACACAAAATCACAAAATTTGGGATGCTGTATTGCCAGAGTGCTTTGATAAAGAAGACAACTTTACCAAATAAATCGTAAGATTCAGGCTTTGAAGATGGCTCATGTTATTTGAGAAATGTAGGAGATGACAGATCTTAAAGAAAACCAGAACACCAGATTTCTTCATCAAGAAGAACCACTGCTACAAATGGGGCATTTTGGAAAAAAACAAAACCAGCTCAAAAAAAAAAAAAAAAAAAAAAAAAAAGCAACCCAATGGTTCAGCACAACACTGATGGGAAATGCAGAGACAAGCATTTCAAACAGGCCATACTCTTTTATCGGCTGGGTTCAGATTCCAACCGCAATGATAGAGAACGTTCACATCTCAGTTAGTATATCCAACTGTGCTTATATAAACCAAATCTGGGGCCAAAACAGCCCTCAGAGCCTGCACACATTGCCATCTTTAAACAAAGCATTTATTGACTGTTCAGTTCAACCTGAATCACAAAATGGAAACAGATAAAGGATGCGTAGCTTTTATTCTTTGTTTTTTGTATCTCCACAAGGGATTTCAGGCCCTTTATTTCCTGTAACCAAATGGGAAGTGTTCCTACTACACATACTGTGTGAAGTGACTGAGGTTAATGTCACTTCACCAGAACTAACTGGCTTCTCTCATGGACACAGCCAGCCTGTCCTGGCTGCTTTCACACCAACAGAACCACAGGGAAACAAAATGGTTCGAATTCAACACTAGTGAGGAGTGTATATGTGAACAAAATCTTCTGAAACAAATCTAGCCTGGAAAAAAAACAAACAAACAGAACAATCCAATATCCACAACATTATAATACGGCTGCATTTCTGATAAATTTATCTTGGTTTTGATATGGAACAAATTTAAAAAACAACTACGAAAAAAATCCCTGCCACCTGAAATGCAGCGTTCACGTGCCTGCTTCCTAGTGCCACAAACTGACCATAGCCTGAATTCATTGTAAGTAGCAGCATATGTTAGTAAAAAATGTAAAAATTTCCTTACTACTTCATTATGCTTCCCACGTAGGAAATATTAGAGCCAGAACGGTGTCCTGGAACCGTGTCTGTGTTAACTTCACATAACAACCCACCACTTTTACAACCATAGTTCAATTTAATTATTGTACACAGGTTAACAAAAATGTATCACAAGTGAAAACTAAACATCAGATTTAAACAAAAACAATATTCAGAATGGTACAACACATGTTCATTTTCTCCAGAAAGTGATATTACAAGTGTTCATCTTAGGACAATTAGCCACACTATAGACAGAAGTTCTGTTAAAATGCAACTGTGGTCTACTAAGCCACTTATTTTAGCACTACAGAATATTTGAAGTCAGAGTCCTACAGCCAAGGCTTAAAAATCATTAAAGATTCAAACCCCAAAACATCTTACAGTCAAAATGACAGTATTTAAAAAAAAAACAACCCCCATACAATTAATTAAAAGGCTGCTGTATATAGTTTTATCCTCTTCATAGCACTCTCTATTCATATAATTGCTCAGATCACTGGTAATAGGGTCTGTATCTGGCTTGATCGGGGTGGTGCGGTCCAGCAAGAGGGGCCTGAGCAGGAGGCCCCTGCATCCTTGGAGGTGGAGGCGGCCCTCTGGGAGCTGGCCAGATCCCTGGACTCATGCCCCCTGGCTGTGTGAAAGGGGGACTAAGAGTTCCTTGGTCTTCACTGAACTGCGGCAAAGAGTTAGGGTTATAGTGATGGGGAGGGGGCGCGTTTACATTTACGGGTGGGCCTCCGTGCTGAGGAGGGGGAGGTCCCGGAGGAGGATGATTCATATATGGCGGCATCTGGGCAATGATATGTCCAGGCGGCGGGGTTATTGGAGGAGGAGCTGAGGTCATTGGCGGCGGAGGAGCTTGGCTATACACCATGTGAGGAGTAGCTGCCGCCTGGGGAGGATGCTGCAGTGGATGGCTTATTGGAGGAGGCGGAGGGGGGGGTGGCGCATAATGTTGCTGCGGAGGCATAATATGGTGCGGGTGCGTTACCACCGGTTGACCCTGATACTCAGGATGATGATGAGCAGGTGCTGGGGCAGGTGGAGGTGGTTCTCGAGCCCCTGAATTCGAATCATCCTGAATAGGGACGGTGATTAAGTTGCTGTGTTTTCTCGTAGAGATACGGAAGGTGTCCTGACTGACCGGGCGAGGCGGTGGCGGAGCCATGGACATCTCGGCAGGAGGGGGGCGGATGTCTTCGTGCGGCTGGTTGTAATGCTCGTGCGGCACGTGCTGTAAGGGAGGCGGCGGCATCATGATGTGCTGCTTTGGCGGAATGTGGCTCATGTGATGTTTCTCAGGTGGCATTATGAAACGCTCCGGAATTTCAGCAGGCGGAGGGGCAATAGGAGGGTGGACAGGTTCAAGAGGAGGACGAGTCACAGGCTTTCCAGCTCTCATATGGCGGTGGTTGATGTGAGCTTGCAAGTCTCTCTGTGACAGGTAGGTTCTCTTGCACCCTTGGACTATACTACACATGAAGAGAGACCCTCGCACACACTGCTCGATGCGCTGCACAGGTTCATTACAGCTAAATTAGAAGAGAGCATCGGTTTATTGCCATCATATAGAGCGTGATCTGCAGGACTTTTTTTTCATTGTTGTTTGTAACCATTTTTTGATAATTATTGAAATTAGAACTGGCATTTTTTTTCCCCATTACAGCAATAAAACACATTTGGTTGATTTTGTAGTTTTTTTTTTTTTTTAAGTCTCCAAAATACAACCATGGAATAACATCAGAATTTCATAGGGTGGAAATTCAGACAAAGCACCACCCTCTGTCAAAAATTCCTGTTCTGTTTTGGTACTTATCAAAAGTCACATTCAGTAATTAAACAGCTTCTTGTTCCTTTCAAACCATAGCAATTACAGTTATCTCCACGAACACTTGAACAACAAGGTAAACACTAATCTCTTACCACTTGTTAGCTGTGGGTTATCAAGCTATAATCGAGTGGTACATGAAGGAGCATTCCGTTACCTTTAGCAAATGCACACAGAAGCATGTATGCTTCTATATACAGTATCTAAAAAAAGGTTTTAAAGTGTCCCTCCTCCATTTCCTTTAATAGAAATCTCAAGAGAACTTACCCAGGACACATTTTGTCTCCCTTCTTCTCATGTAGTATAGCACAGTCATAGCAGAAAACATGCTTGCAAGGTATCTAAAGGAAAAAAAAAATGGTTTTGTTAGACAACACGTGTCATTTTGCACCATACAATGCCTCCACCAAGTACCCAATTCCTAACAACAGAACTACTTTAATTATGTAGAAAGTAAGCAGTTATATAAAAATGTTGCTAGCAGTTTACAGCATCTTTGAAATAGAAACTTTCAAAACCAGTCTGAGTTGAGTTTGATTCTTGGGAAGGCAAGGGTTTGGGTTTCCTTGGTGAACTGGTTTTGCACATGTATGGCTGCTTCGTTGGTTTGTGGAATTTGTTTTCTAACGTTGGCAAAAATTTTAGTTTCGCTGTAATACTAACACCAAACCTTTACAGAAGCTGCAAGTGCAATCTAATTATGCTTGTCTGCAAACAGGGTATGTTTTAAAAGCATTAACAGTCATCAAGTCAGATTCCCAAGTCTGTTACATCACACTCAGAAATCTAAGTTAACCTCAGGGATTTTGTTACACAAGTTTTTGAAGAGACCTAAGAACAGCACTTACTAACTTCATTACAAATTGTCCACTGACATAAAGAGTATTTTTAAAGCTAAGTGGTGTGAGGCTGAAAACCCACTAAAAACCTGCAAGATTTTTGCTGGTACTTTGGGAGGTGGGGAAGGGGTGGCGTTTGCTTTAAAGCTCTTGATTTTTGCACTTTCAAGCTTACTTTATTAAATCAAGGGGCAAAGTAAACTCAGCGAGTCAGGCAGAACAACATACTCCAGCAGTTAAGGCCCTGGTTCCATCCCGACGTTGTCCCGCTGTTTATTCAGAGGTATGCTGAAATCATCACCCTCTGGAAATCCCACAGAGACACAGTAACACCTGTTAGCTAGAGGGACACCGTGGCTGCCCCTTCCCAAGAGTTTCACTCACCATGCGCCCATACATTTTGATGGGCAATCCGCACTTATCACAGAAATGGACGGGCGTATCATCCTTCTCCCCCAGCAAGTTTATCTGGTAGAGCAGAGAAAGGGGTGGGAGAAAGAGAAACATTACTAACGCTTCTCATCTCTCTTGCAGTCAACACCAACCCACCCTTTCTCAATTACTAGATTGAAGCAAGACCACCAGAAACACGAAAATGTATTTTTGTACATCAAAAGTAACGGAAGCGCTTTCATCCTTGTAGATACTTCTTAAACAACCTTCAGTTTGCTATGATTCACAAAGTTCCATGGTTTCCCATCCATGACTTTACCTTATAGTCCCAAAATATGGGTCCAGGGAATCTCCTTTGATTTCCAAACATTTCACCTCCTTTGCATTCGTATCGCTCCTCTTCATTAAAATCAAATTCTTCTGTGGAAAGAGGAAAGAGAAGAAAGACACAAGCCAATGCCACTTCCCTAACTGACGCCAGTTGCTATTTAGCGCATGCACCATCGTATATTGAAATCATGAAGACAAGCTGCAACACTGCCGGGCCATTCTGCAGAAAGGTACAACCAAAATAGTGTGAATTTGTTTTGGGAACTGGCATCATCTATTCCTCATAGAGCAGCAGAATCTGGAAACCTGGAACACGCTGTGCAGCTGTAAAGAAGCTTGGATTCCAATACTGACCAAAGCCTTCAACAATGCTACAGAATACACTGCCTCACTACAGGGTAAGTTGCTTATAGCAATTTACCTTCATCCCCTGTTTGTGTCTTTGCAGGCATCCTGTTCATAGCTCTGGGAGCCCGTGGTGCAGGTTTGGTTTTATTGGTCTGCTTCGAGATCAGCTTTATTGGGATTCTTCTGCGAACATCAAGACCACCCAATGATGCTGAACTATTTGTTCCTTGCAAATCATTGTCTATGGAAGAAGAAAAAGTTTCTGTAATTTCTTAGGTATGAAATAGTTCCTGAATATGCTAAATATTTAACAGAACAGTTCGAAGAAAAATGATTTTCAAAGGCTTCTTTCTTCTGCAAGTCAGGTCACAAAACTGTTTTCAAAACAACTACGATTTTAGGAAAATCTATCTAAAAATAGTTATCTTAAAGACAGATAAATAAAGCTAGCCTGTCATTTTTGTCATATTCCTGTCATAGCAGGAAGAAAAACCTAACTGCATAGCTCCTACCACAGCACGAACAGTACCGAGGAATCGGCTCTTTGTATGACTGTGACAACACAGAACTCCTGCCAAGAAAACATTTTTACAATTTATGTAAATTCATTTTTAAACAACTTGAGAGGAAATTAAGTTTCCATCTTTACTCTTAGCTCCCTGACATATCACTTAGAAGTTTCGCATAAAACATTACAAAAATGTTGGTGCTCAGAGCACACAGTATCCTCGCTAAACTAAAGATTACCATTTCCCTCGACGGGGCACTTTGGCCAGACTTAAGACTAGCACCAAAGGAAGCGAGGAAGTGCTCAACACAGGCACTGAGAGACAATCTGGAGGAGAGAGCGTCACCAAGGAGTGCACCAAGGAGAGGTGCACACCCCCCTGACTTCTCCAGCTTTCAGGAAGTCTGCCTCAACCTACCACACAGCATCTTGTTTATACAAAAATAAAATCACATCCTTCACAAACCAACCTAGCTCGCTTCCATTTTAATAGGAAACACGTATTGACAAAATGGCACTTTCAGCCAGCCCTTCGCAGCAAAGGGTCAGACTTCTATAAAACCCATTATTAGACCCACATTCAGAAGCCTTTAAGTCTATATCCCTACAGAAAGGAGATGGACAGGCATAAAAGACCATAAGGAACCCAGAAGGTAAATTCTGAAACAAAACCGACAGAGAACTTGGTGACAGCCCCGCAGCATCCGGGCACTGAGACTTGGCCCCATTAGGGCACTGTGCACAACACCTGGTGTAAACTCTGCCTCAAAGCTCATAGCTTCCCCCTGCAACACCACTTGAAGGGAAAACAAGAAAACAAAGGAAACGGCAGGCTTGCTAGAAACTACAACCAAGTTTCAAATCAGGACTGTGCCTCCACAGTCACTTTCCTTCAGTACCATGAGCGCCCAGATTTCCTGATCCATGAGTCACACAACACCTGCTCTCCTCCGATCGCTCCCTGGGCTGCACAGCAAACAGCACAGGCACCGGCTCTACTGAGACAGCAGAACATCAGAGGAACCAACGCCAACTTTGTCTTCTACACCTATGAAAAACTTCTGGGTTTTTTTTACTAGAATACCCCAAAGACACCACACTACAGACCAAGCAAGTCCTGCAGACTCAATCCATTTGCAAACACAGACAACTACACCAAACATGAGGCCAGAAGTCGGTACGCTGCTCCTCCATCGCGCTGCCCAGAGGGAGCAGTTCAGTTCTGACCCTGCCCAGCGAACGCTCGCAGCCCCGATGCTAAAGCCACCGGGCAGGTTTTGGTCCTGCCTGTTTCTGGAAGGATGACGCGCTTTGGTCTGTGGATGCACACCCAGCTGGGTTACGCCCCTACAAAAGTACAACAGATGTACCCAAATCTTTTGGCCTGGAGAAAATATAACCAGAAGCGATGCGCCTTCCCAGGTGGTCATCTTTCAGAGATTCTCTTTTAATTTCTGCACTTTAGGATTTCTTAAAATTCATAAGCAGAACTCAAAAACGATCCCTGATGAATTCATAACACAAGCTTTCCTAAGGGAAAACAAAAACACCAGAAACAGAACGCGGCGCGGGGCCTCGCTCATCCGCCACCAGCCCGCAGCAGCGCAGCGCCGCGCCGCAGCCGAACGCAGCGCGGAGCAGCCGGCGGCGGCCCTGGGAGAGGGGACCGCGAGCTCGGCGCTGAGGGCAGAGCCAGGCCCCGCGCCCGAGCCCGGGGCCCCGTCGGGTCCCGCCGCGTTCCCGAGGACCAAGCCGGTCCGCCCCTAACCCCGCGCCGCCCCCCCGGGAACAGCTGCTCCCCGGGCGGCGCTGCGGCCCGGCGGCCCCCGGCCTCCCCCCTCCTCACCATTGTGGTCCATGGCGCGGCGCGGGGCGCTGTGGGAGAGGAAGGGCGCGGCCGGAAGCGGAAGGTGCCGGGGGACGGGCGGGGAGAGCGCCAAGAAGGGCGCAGCGGGGAACCGCCGATGGCACCGCGGCCCCGCGCCGGCAGGGCGGTGCGGGCATGGCGGAGCCTCCGAGCAGCTCGACGGTGCCGCCGCTCCGCCGCACGGCGACACGGGGACACCCCCTCCCGGCAGCCTCTGCGGGCCGGGAAGGGAAGGGCAGGGCTGTACCGCGGTGGCTGCCGGGATGGCGGCGGGCGGCCCGCGGCTCCCTGGGGGGCGTAGTGCCGCGCGCGTCCCGCACCCCGCGCATGCGCTTTGCTGGGAGCGGTGGGGGCGGGATCGGCCAATATGGCGGCGGTCGCGCTGGGGGCGGGTGGAGTTCAGCTTGGTGGTCGCAGTGCCCTACTCCTCGGTGGGCTGCACTCCAGTGCTGTGCGGGTGGCTGAGCGCTGGCACAGCTGCCTTGAGGCTGCGGATCTCCTCCCTGGAGATCTCCATAAGCCGCCTGGTCGTGGCCCTGTGCACCCTGCTCTGGGCGGCGTTCAGCGCTGGGGCCCTGCGTCCCTGCAGACAGCTTTACAGGCTTACCGTGACAGAGCTCCGCTTGAGCCTGTTTCTTGTCTTACCTCCAAAAGTTGGAGGGAAAGGGGTGTGTGCTTTTCCTTCTGTTTGTTGATAGGCAGACCCAAGGGAAGAGGGACCCTCATCCCTGCACAGTACACTTTATTTCTATGTGATAACAAATTCACAAAGAGTAAAAAAAAAGCAGACACATGGAGTATTTTTCTGGTATGCACAATTTTATTTTCTAGTTAATGGATACAATTGCCTTCAGTACACAGCTTTTTAAAACAGTAATAAAATGTATCTCCAAATTTAGTACCTGATATGCAAAGAAAATAGTAATACTCAAAATGCATACAAATACATCACCTCGTCATCCTACTGGGAAAAAAAAACATGTCTAGTTGCATCACTTACGGTTGTTTCAATTAGTACAAAATTGTATAGAATTTTAGTTTCAGTTGCTTTGGTATCCTTCATTTTGATGGATACACAATACTAGGAAGCACACAGTCCCTGTCTCTCTGACAAAGGTGACCGAACAACTTCTGCATGTCACCTCTTATTGCTCTGCGTAAATGTAGGCTTTGAGTGGAACACTAATGTTCAGGAAAGGTTGAAGACTTTGTACCAATTAAATTAAGAACACTACTATACCTTGAAGAAACGCACAGTCCAAGAATGAAAGTAAGTGCATTGCATCATACTTATTAGAATTCCAGCTGAAATGGCACATCTGGAAAGAAAACTCGAGTGTCAAATTTGTAATTGCTTTTTTTCCTATGTATGTGGACAAAAACTGGAGAAGGTTCAAAAAATAAGCCTGCATTTTTGCCAAGTAAGAATCTATGCTCAAAATTCACACTACAAAAATTAGCTGAAAGCTCTTTTACAGGTATTTTCATTTTGCTTTTCCCATAAAATGTGCAGCCCACTTTAGAAAAGCAATACAGCCTCTAAGAAATGCTACTGGCCTTGTCCTGCATTGCTGTGTGCTGCACACACTGGCAATAGTGCTTTATATTCAGGTTAATATAGACTGGGGCTGTGGCCTGAAATGAAAGCTTTGTCGATGATGTTGCAGAAGAGCCAAGCTCCTGAGCTACGCTGCCAGGGAAGGAGTCAGAATGAAGACAGGTAGTGCTAAGAGCATACACTGTCAAGTGCCAGCCTGAGCCTCAGCTTTAATGTAAATATAAAGCAAGACTTCCATCTCAGGAGCTGCAGGTCAGTCTGGCTTGGCTCCTAAACATGCACCTAATTTCAGCTCATGGAGATGCCAGCCTGGCACACAAAGGGCGTATTCCTAACAGTAAATAATAAGTCATGTTTTCACTGGCTTGGACTGTAACATCAGTACCTTTGAGATTCAAACCCCTGTTGCATTTGAAATGAAAAATGACAGTAGCTGTCATTAAAACTGAAGGTTTTTTTGCATTAACTAGGGAATAAAGATGTCGGTTTGATGCTGTTACCCACTGTGTGAGGATCCTGTCCAACTGATTGAAATTTATAGGATTTTTTAAAATGATTTTAATGGACTTCACTCAGGTCTGTAGGGCAGAATAATGTACTTAGTGCTTAGCTTTTCACCTGAGATTTTCCACCAACCTTACTTGCAAAAATTTTCTCAGTGCAGTATGATACAGGAAAAATTCTCTGATGTAACGAAATAAGGAGACTTAACACTTGTCAACATAAATGCCAACAACTGTGAAGCTTAAATACTGAGGGGACATTATACCTGGATATTTCTTATACTTTTGCTATTATGTATTCCCTCATCGTGCAAAGATTTGTTGGTTTTTTTTTTCTTTTTGATTTTCCATTAAAAATAATATAGTGCTAAAATATTTAAGGTAGCAATCTGTTTTCCATCAAACAAACATTTCTTCTTCATGAAATTAAGACCACTGATTTACTGCAAATCTATTTTATATAGTCCAAAAATAAGGATTAAAGTTAAACTCCCTTATCTTCTGTAAATTATTGCACTTGTGCATTATGGACTGCCAAATGTCTATACTTGTCCTGCAAAAGAACAGCAGCAGTTTGATGTAGAATATTAAAAGAAAAATATGCTATATAAAAATAGAACCATTAATTAAACTAATTAAACTCCTATATTTCATAGTTAAAAACCTCTATACTGGGTGACATTTTGACTTCCTTACTTGCATTCAGTAGCAGCCTGTTGTAGAGAGCCCATTAAGTACTTGGGAACTAAGGTTTTAGTTGATCCAGTCCGGGTCACAATCTACCTCCTGATGAAAGATATATAGCCAAAATAATCTTCTGTATATACTTCATTTTAGGGAAGATCACTGATAGTAGTGCATGATTTGCTACAGTGGGATTAATACAGAGCTAATGAAGCCATATCCAAATATATTTCCTAAGGAAAGTTACTGTATATAAAGATTTTTTAGTGGTTCAGTGCAGTTTCCTGTTCATGTGGTTGTTCCACCTGTCACCCGTTTCAGCTATCCATCAACCTGTAGCAATTTAAGGAACTGCCCGGAAAGAACAATCCAGACACATTTTTCAAGATGGTCACACAAATGTTCTAGAATTGCCAAACCTCGGCCAGCTAGAACTCTCGCCCTCTCACAAGACATTATGCAAATACATAACAAAAGGGCTGTGATCCAAAGATTTTTGTCTCTTCAACTTCCGAGGGCGAAGCACAAAGCAGCTTTTCTTCCTGTATGCACTCATATAACAATGTAATGCACCTTCTGCCTGACTAGCCCCAGAACTGAATACATTTCATAACAGTCTTCTGATTTTTTTTTCCAATGTATCATACTGGAAAGTGCTTGCTGAATCAAGGTCCAGAATACTTCAGAGATAGTATTAGCTAAAATTTGGAGAATTCTAGAGATCTGTATCATTCAGACAAAGAATCACTGTTTTCTTCAAGTGCCAAGATTGGATTCATTGCAGAAAATGCTTATATAGTACTGGTGCATAAATATTGCAGTGTGTAAGACAGTACCAGCAGTCCGTCTTCATGATGCAAGTCTGCGCATAGCCTAGTGAAACATTGAGAGGGTGGAGAGAAACAGTTAGTTCTGAGTGTGCATCACTTCAAAAAATAAAAAGTTTGTGTGTGTGTTAACTCCGCAGGGACTACGTTTAATGTAACCTCATTGAGGGTAACTGCAAAAGGCATGTTCTGAAGAAACTGCCCTTTGACTTGTGTCTGCATCAGACAATTCAGGAAGATGTGGGCCTGAAGACATCTGGTCCTATGCAGCTACAGCTTTCTGTAAAATGCTTAGTTTATGCAAGAAGATGCCCATTGCGTTCAAGGAGAAATGAATGGGGGAGGCTGTTATTTTGAGCTTGGATATTTTTTTTTTTTTTAGTGAGAACTATTGGTGATAGGTGGACGGTCAGACTGGATGATGCTGGAGGTCTTTTCCAACCTTGGTGATTTTATGATTCTATGATTCTATGTCTGAAGCCTTTATAAATCCTATGTAGTTCTAGAAGTAGTCCTAGAAGGACAGAGATCAGGAGGTGTTGCACACTATAATTTACTACATCTCAAACAAAGAAAAAAACAGCAACCTGAATTCCTCCACTAAGCACTGAGATCCAGGTGGCCAGGGTGGGTATTTATTTGTGGAGAAGGAAACTGTTGAGGGCTCAGTTCTCATGCCTAACAGCATGGCTCAGTGCTATAAACGAATAAAGCCAGCAGTAGTGTATAGATAATGGATACATTCAGATCTAAAGTCCATACCTCTTCCTGAACATCAAGTTCATCAGCAGGCCGGATTGTTTCTGTGAATTCTATAGGTTCTTTAGACTCTTGCATGAGTGAAATCTTGGTAGAAAGAAGGAAGCATGATGAGTTACATGTTCTCTGTATTATTGACGTTGATTTATTATTCTAGATTATCTATATATAACTTCTACAACAATAGTCTTACAAGTCTGTTATTTACTGTTACTTGACAAAGCTGAGAGAAATGTGTATGTTGGAAAGCTTTTGGTAATGTCTCTCTTCTATGACTAGTTACAGCTTTGTAAAAATAATAAAAGCAGAATCTATCTCTAACTGCTGTACAGCTTTGTCAAAAAGTTGATCTCTACTATACTACAGTAAAAAAGTCTAGATCCTGGATAGTAAGCAAAAATTAACAACAAAAAGAAATAAGGATCTTGTCCTAGTAATTTATCTATAATGTTAATGTTAGATACCATTTATTCATAACACTATGATAGGGATTGTCAAGAAAGGAATTGTGGTGCAAAGAAACAAAAACATTATCAAGCTGTTTTCCTAATGTAAGCCCACATCTTTAAACACCTGAGAATGTTCTGGTTATCTCAAAAACCAGAATACAACTAGAACATGCACAGAGAAGGGCATATAGGAATGATCACTGTTGTGGAAGAACTTCTGCATAGACTCACTCCAAGTAGAATGGGAGTCCAACTTTTATGAAAGAGGTATATGAAATTATTAATAGTGCTGGGAAAGAGAATGGGGAATGATTATTCATTGCAGTTAACAATACAGAAATCCAATAGGCTTAAAACAAATATAAGGAAATGTATGTCACACAACGCATTTGAAATTACTCATCTCCACAGGATAGTATCATGCTAAAGTGTGTAAATGGTTCCAAAAGGAGAATAATCTACACATCAAAGAAAACTCCATCTGTGATTATTAAAAGTAATGGTCCAAATGCAACCTCCAGCTGAGGAAGTTTTTATGCTGCCAGATGTCAGAATCTAGAAAACAAGTTTTAGGATGAAGTGTTCTCCATATATCCTGTTTCTCATGTTCATGTCACTAACAAGATCCTGGGGCTGAGAGACCCACACTTTGAACAGCAAAGTATTCATGTACTACAGAAGCTGTCCAATTTATTAGATTCTTACTTTTTTTTTGTACTACAGCTCTATGTCTAGTCTTCATATGTGGCATGCTGTAAGAGAAATTGCAAGGATGAGTGCTAGATGATGGAAGGAAGTGAAATGTGTACTACCAGATATCCTTACCTTCTCAAATATAGGATCCTGGTTGTCACTATATGCCATTTGATTCCGTATGTAGAGCACAGCATCATGAACAGTCAGAAAGAATATGTCTTTTCTGACAATGTCATCAAAGAAAGCACTCTGTTCCAACTGAGATATAAGGTTGTCTGAATTAAAACAAAACAAAACAAAAACAAAAACATAGCAGGTTAATACAATTTGAAGTAATTAAATAAGTTAATGTCAAAATACATGGCTGCAGTTATCAGAAATCAAATATTCAGCCAAATAAATAACCAGCCATGTTTTTTTACTTTTTTATTATTCAGATTTTAATTTCTGTTTCCTTTAAACCCCACCATTCTGTGCATCCCAGTACAGCCCACCATGTCTATCAGTGTGATAATTCACATTTTTACTATAAAAAACTGCTTCCACAGTCCCAGCTAGAGATCCCTTCTCATGCTTATTTTAATCTTTGCATGAGTGATAGTAGAAATATTTGAAAGTTTACCTTGATATGAAGCGAAGTATACTCTCACATCAATTCTCTCAAACTCTCTAATTATCTAAAAAAAGTTTGCAACAAAGACATGACTAAATTAAGTCTGTAAGGACAAAATACGTAGACGTGTATATATGTTGATATGTGTAATATATAGATACACATGTATGCACACATGCTTTTCATTTGTTTCTGAGTGTCTTCTATTCAAAATGTCATGTTTTGTTTATTAATAGTAAAAAGGAATTGTTAAACTTCGTGATACTTTAAGACTTATTAGTTAAGTACATGGTTGCTGAAGTGGCTAACCTTTGGCTATGTCAGTAGAACCACCCATTTTACAAATACATACAATGCTGTCTATTATTAAAGTTCTGATTCTGTTTTCATAATATGAAAAATCATGTATTTTCAAGTGAGACCCTGTAGGCCTGAGAAACCTTCATTTCTCTTGAATGATATGATACAGTCTCTCATTGGCATATGCCATTTTTTTGTGCAGAGATTTTCCCCTCACATAATGCACCAGATGGACCTGTTCTTGGATGAAATGGCTGCATATGGAAAGAGCTGCATCTGTGGAACCCACAATCTCATTTGTCTCTGAATCTGGATCTGAAACAAAACCTCAGCCTAATGTGTGAAGATGAACTAGTGTTGATGAAGCACTCCTATATTAGCTGCAGAAAATCCTAAAAAAAAAATTAATCATTATTCCTTCCTTTATAGTTTAAGTACTATGGGATAAATAAATCTTGTGGCTAAAGACTGAAAATGATGGTAAGATAAAATATTTACTACCTTTATGTTGAGTGAGTATCATTCTGTGCCCAGATTAAAACAGGAGGCATGTGGAAAGAAAATATATAACTAAAATGTCATAATGCATGCATACAAGGGGACCACATTTTACAGTACTAGTTTTAGAGTACTTGACTATGCAACCTCCGGATTTTTGGTTTAATTTTCACCTAAAGCATGCCCATACCAATATTCTACCTGTTCCTAGTTTTAAAGGTATTTTTCAACAACAGCCTGCTAAAAACTCAGAAATTAATGTAACCTAACAACTCTTGATTTACACACCGCTGGTTACATTAATTTCCATAGAACATAAGAAATAATGCCCTTACCGTTTTTATTGATCTCACAGCTACAATATCCAAGAAGGTTACTGCTCCAAAATCAAGAATGAGACTGTGGATGGGCACCTTGGGGATGTTTACTTTGACTGGCAGTTCTGAATTCCAGTCTACTTGGATCTCCACTTCTTTGATGGGAACTTGAAGATCTTCGTTGTCTTCAGGTTCCTCATCAGTCTCAAAAGCTTCATTACTAATGCCAGGCTCACTGATGATGCCATTCTAATGTGCAGATAATATGTGAAATATGTAATTTAATCATAGAAAAAGGTTTGAGCTTGCAGGAAATACTTCCCATGATAACTTCTGTTTCAGGAACGAATGAGACCAGTATTGTATCCAAGAATTTAAAAACAAGATACAGTGAATGAACTACCTTTTCCTCTATGCAGTGTATTTCCTTTCCTCGTTTTTATTGTGTTAACAGAGCATCTTCCTACAAAAAGGCCACTATCAAAAATAATAATAATATTAATAAGATAATAATTTAAAAATGTCAGCTACTCCCTCCCTCAAAAGTTCTATTTTTATGAAATATTTGAAGACTGGCATACTGAATTTGAATCCAACTTTGAATTAGAATTACCACACATGCTAACACGGCAAAATGACTAGGACAAAAGTTGGAATGTCACATAACTGAGCATTTAACTTCCATCATGAAGTGGAATACATACAGAAATACTGCATTGTGAACTGAGAGCACTGGCAGCAGAATACTCATTCTGAACTTCCACCTTTGGAGATTTAAAAGGTTACCTGTACCTGTCCACTCCTGCAAGCATTTACCTACTGCAATGTATATTCTGTACTCAGAGGAGGAGTTGGAAGACAATGTCTACAAGTCAATTGGTACAGCTTATCTGTGCACAGGAAGCTAGATAATAACACCATGTACATATGAAAGAGCCAGCACTTTTACTGCACAGAGACAATCTGAGGTAGTGAGGGGTGGAGGTAAGATCAGAGAATCTGTCACTTCCACTGCTGTTAACACTATGACTATCACAGCTGCCTGCATCTTGTGGTCTTTGTGTGATGCTCTGCTAGATGCCCTGCAGGTCCCAGACTTCCTATTATAGTGATCAGTCTTAATTTCATCTCTGTTTTAAAGATGAGTACAGAGGAGCTCATAACTAAGGTTAAAGTAATAAGCTCTAATAGTAATCCCCTGCGAAAGTGTCGGAGGAAAAAAAAATTTACCTTAGTAGCTTTTAATTTCCCTTTCTTGATCAGCTTTTGTATCTTCCTCAGTGCTTTGAGTCTCTTATTGTATACCTTTACTGCATCAAATCCCACCTACAGAAGAAGGATCAAAACATCAAAATAATTTAATTTCACCTAGATATAATTCTAAGGAAATCCCAAAGCCAGTTAGGTAGCATCCAAAATGGTCACATATCACTTACTGTGGATTTGAGGCTTCTTTTCAGTCCATCGATGTTAGCATAAAAAATTGGACTTGAAAACTTGAGGATCTTCACACCTTCTGGTTCTACAACCTATTGCCAAAGAATGCAAGGTCAAGCAGAAAAAACTACATTTTGGCTACTAATAAGCAGTTTGACTGTTTCAACAATTAGCTACATAGCTAATTCACACACATACAAAAAAGGGTTATCTTTGCTGATTCCATTTTTAGATGCTTATAGCCCTGCATGCAATATGGATCAACCATCTTGGTCAAGCTGAAGAATGTAATGGTGAAAATTATTATCTTCAAGCACTCCACTTCCAAATACAACTTGTCAATAACTGGCAAGGCACAACTTTGTACTACGCTTGTAGACTGAAAGGAAGCAACTCAGCAATCACTTACATTTTTGTAGTCCTTGACCTTCTTGTAGATGTCTGTGCCAGGAATGTTTCCAAAGCCACCCCATGAAGGACTAACAGAAACAAAAAGATGGTGAAAGTAAACATCATACTTAGGCGTTCAACGAACTGAAGTGATTGTTTCACAAACTGTCACAGTCACTTGTATTCTGCTTTCTTCTACCAAAATAATAGCTTCCTTTGGAAGTCTTGTATCTTTGTTTTGTATCACTGCACTTTTCTGACTTATAAGGAAATGTTATTTCTAAAGACAAGGTACTTTGGTCTCAGACATTTTTAAGTAGAACTGAATGAATAATTTGTTTCAATTGCTTCCCAAGCTAGGAAAATGTATTAAAAGCACCTTATTTTGGTTTGAATGAAAAAAAAAAAAGAAGCCTGAAAAAACAGATTACTTTTTACACTTTGAATCAATGGAAATAATATAGTTACATTATCTTCAGATTACTTAAAGCTTCTTGTCCAATGCTTTTTCTTTGGATTTGGGTCAAAACCAAAACATTTTGCACCCTCCACCTACATTTTTTAAAAATTGTAGCAAATTCTGAGTTAGTAGATTTTATAACCTACTACTCTGTAGCCACTTTTGGAAGGCTCTATTTTTATGCATTTGCTGACAGTGCAACTATGCTTTGGTATTGCTGTCAATTACACTCTCTGAACTCCAGGCTGAAGGAAAGCAGGCATGTGGTATTTTCAGAAAAAAAAACAAAGATCAAGAAAATGTAACAAGATGGCCAAATGAGATTCTGTAAAGCCAACATTTTTCATCATTCCACTACCACATGTTGTTAGAGCAGCAGCAAATCAGCCACAAACACAGTCTATTTTTTAAGTGATAGCATATAAATATTGTTCTGTTCTGAAGAATAGATTTCCACTTAAAAATCTTTGTAAACCCAACAAGATTTTCTGCTACAAATCACCTTCCTTTTCAGCACAGTCTTTCTTTTTCATGTTATAACACTAGCAATTATTTCTGATCCTATGTTACTTACAACTGAACTCTCAGCACAACTGTCAGCAATCCAAACAAAAGGCCAGCAAGTAATCCCAAATCAAGTCCCAGAATGATGGATGCTATACATGTAAAAACCCAGATCATCTGGAGAGGAAATAATAAAGTCTCTTAATTATAACATAGTATTCCTGGTCACTATTTCATGATTCACTACACCAGACAATAAGAGCAGCAGAAGACTTCAACTTTGGAAATCATCATAGCATGCTGGCAATTAGCTAACTTGCTTACAAAAGTCTTCATTTTCCTCCAAGATACTTATTTTCATCACTATTTTATTAGGCACAGTTAGCTTTTAGGAAATGACTTTTAACATAAAGACATTTTTCAAGTGTCTAGTTAAGTCAGGGAAATTAAAGGGCCGTTAAACACTGCATTTTCTTCTTTCTGATGGCAGCTGTTTTTATTAACCTCACTTCAAAAATCAGAAATTAGACATATAGAGAGGTAAGGGGGCTCCTCAGTGAAGTCCAGGAATCAGAACTGTTCAAAAGAGAGGTATTTCGTGCTAGCAGGTTGATGGCACTCTTTAAAATCTCCAGTGACTATTCAGGCAGAACAGTTGAAGTGTGCTCCTCAGCTCCTCCCTGCATCACTGCCCAGGCAGAACATGCAGTGGACCTAATCCCACCCAAAGCTGAGTGCCCACACTTCTCACTCAAGTCAGTGGGATCTTTTACTTACCAAGAGGACTATTAAACAATTGACCAAATAAATTCAGATTTACCTAAAGCAGGTACTGCCCAAAGACACCTACTGTAAAATCTGTTCATAGTACGGACTGAATGCACAAAATGCTTTTCATGCAAACTTCTCCTGCCCTAGGAGCCACACTGAGGGGCTGTTCCACAGAAATCCTAGAGGAAGATGTAAGCATGTACCCTGAAGTTAGGTTCGTAAGAAGACTCTGTTCATATATCCCTTAGTACACCAAATGAATCCACTTCCTAGCTTGGATTCTAGGTTGGATTTTCTTGCTACAGCAAGAAAATATATTTTGTAAGGACTATCTGAGATTATCCAGGCAAGTGGAATACTAATCTGGTAACAAAGTAAACATATATGCATGAGTGAAGAAAATGTCATCTTTTTTGGCCCATTTAAACTGTGCAGAAGATCAAAGCAGAATGGTAAAGTGGCCACAAACCATTCTTATTCTGATTTTCACGCCATCTCAACACAAGATTGCTGTGAACTATGGTAGTTGCTATGAAGGACCCATCACTGCACAGGCTTTCTTACTGTGGGGCACAGGAAATAAAGAAGATAACGATAAAAATATGTAAAACTCTAAAATGGGGAATTTTCACCCTATCTCATGGGACGTATGTTTTGAGGAAGCACACAAAACTGGTTTGCATTAGCAAATCCAAAGTTTTCTGATGCTAACCCTACAAAATTCTGTTGATGTAGTAGTAGGAGAAACTTGGATGGCACTAAAAGGCAAAAGAAAAACACTTAAGAACATTAGGGAGAAAAGAAAAAATTAGCTGACTTACAGCATCTACTTTATTCTGTCTCCACAGACGGGGAACATCAAACACTTGCATGAACATCCCTTTCAAGTTAGCTATGACTACAGCTGCCAACACAGACTGTGAAAGAAAAATGGCGAAAAAGTGTTATTCAGAAGCAAAGATGCTTATTAAGATATGTTAATCTTCTGCCAGTTTTCTGTTTACAAAGCGTTCATCATTACACACTGTAAACCTGAGCCTCCTCTGGTTTCAGTCACCACAATTTCAAACAGGGCTGTTAATCCTGTCCATCGAAGCTGAGCATTTGGATCTGATCAACGCTGGTGGCTATGCTGCAGAGAACAAATACAGTACCTTTTGTAAGGGCTCCAGCAATTTCCCCAGGGCAACAATGGCAATCAGAACAATTCCAGCTGAGATTATACCAGCAATCTGCAGAGGACAGAGTGTTTATAGGAGATGAGCACATTAAGATCATATTTTATGTTTCTAGGATTACAAAGTACTTGTTCTAGGGTACACAAGTAGCTGCACATTACATTTCTTTAGGAACAAGGAGACCTGCCAAAATGCTACTGTGTTTAGGCATACCTGGGCAATCATTACACACTTCAGCTAACACAGAGGGAATTCAATTAAGCAGGTAGCGCAAACAGCTGCACACAAGGTAGTAGCTCGTGAGGGGGTTGAGTTGCACAGAGAGATTAAAGGAGCTGAGTCTGTGTGTCAGCTGGAAGCAGGGCTGCTGGATATCCTGCACTTCTCCATTGCTAAATAAGTGTGAAGGTACTGTCAAACAGAGGAGGAGCACACAAAATAAGAAAGACGGGCAGATCAGCAGGGCTGCTCAGGCAAACATATGGGGTCTTAAGTATGTCAGAGGCATCTGGAAGAGGACTTCCTCCCTCATGCTGAATTCCAAATGGGACAAACTCAGTCCCTTAATTGGTAATGAAATTCTGGGGAATTAGGCTTGAAGGATTTTGGACCCCTAACATAAATCTTCCTATGTAAAACGTGATTGCCCTCTTCTGGCAGAGCTACAAAAATGATGCAGGACCAGAGCACGATCTGCTAGCTCAGATACCTGTGGCATTTTATGTGCCAGCGATGCAACCATTTTAGGATTATTTTCATCCTCATACAATATTAAACTCACCTGAGCACAGTACTAGGAAGAAGAAGTCATTACCTGAGTCTTTCCACCAGTACTTTCTTGAACTGCAGTCCGTGAAAGAGCAGTAGTTGCAACAAAACAAGAAAAGGCACCAGAAAAAATGTTGCTGATCCCAAAGGCAATAAACTCCTGAAATGTAATTAGATGATACTGTAAATAAAGATTCCTGAACATGATTTTGCTATGGAGAATGACAATACTTTCTGCAATAGTTTATAAAGTGGGGAGCACTGAAATATTGAGAAGAGTCTAGATTAGCGTCTGCTGTTAAATATTGACAAAAATTTCTCTTATGCCAGAGTAACCATACGTGTTTAGAAACCAACACAATGATGTTGGTATACTCTCCTTCATGCAGGCATACCTGTCTTAGAACAAAGCCTTTTACAGCTTATTTCCAACAGTGCTATTAAAATTAACATTGCTAACAATTACTTTAGCATAATTGCATCAACAAACAGGACTAATATAAATTTAACTCTGAAGTATCATCTTCTAAACAACTAATTTTAATCAGTGCAACAGTCCAAGTTTAGATGAGCCTTTAATTAACACAAAGCATTGTATTATTAGTGGAACTAATCAGGAGCTTTGAAAAAAAACACAACACAGTTTAACTGAAAACTTCTAGTTGAGCCAGAAGTTTTTCCCTCTGGACATCCCAAAGAACTCACGCTGAGTCCCAGGCAGCGTTCTCATAAGTTTGCCCCAGGGTCACAGATGCTGGCACCTACCGATGCTGGTTGTTCTGCTCAAGTGACAAGGACCCTGGGAGCTTTATGTCCTGGGATCCGGGCCATTCCTCTGCTGGGAAATGAGGCACTTGGGAGCTGCCTGCAATCCCATATAATTGACAGAAACACTGTTTTCACTAAACTGACAGAATCACAGGAGCTTTCCACTCACTCCAAATGTTTAAAAATATAATTTAAGACTTGATTTTGACTCTCACCCTCTTTTATTTTTCTCCAAAACAAAGCTTTCTGTAAGCTTCTTGCTAAGCTCCAACTACAAGAGCATGATTATAAAGTCATGTTCTTCAATAGAACAGACTGAGATGATGCATACCTACTCCTGTGTAACAGGTGTGTTCTCTATGAAAATGCTGGAAATACAGTTTCCACTGTTTGTAATCTTAATAATCTTTAAATCCATTAAGACAAAATAAACACTAGCACATACTAGTATTGGACTGTCCTTTGATATGATTTTACTACCTGTTTTTATGATGCTATTTTAACTTTTCCAAGTCAGGTAAACTTTTTGTCCATCATGCATTGCTACATTTAGCCTTTAGTATGTGAAAAATTTATAGCTTTTTTTTTTTCTTCAGCTAGAAGAATTTCTCCCATCAGACTGTAACTTTCCTTGGAAAAATACTTAGTTCTTTGACACGTAAGTTACTGCGAAACAGAACTTGCATTGCCTACGTTCACAAGCCATTTTGGTTATACATACCTGGTTTCCGTTAATAGCATAGTCATACTTGGTTGCATATACTTTCCCCACAGAAACCGCAATAGCATAAGCAACAATAGCAATAGAAAAGGAGGCTGCTATCATCTGGGAAAACATGCTGACATCTGGAGGCTCGGGAGGCAAAAATCTAGCATTTAGAAAATACATTAGTATTATCAACTTTGATCAAATTATGTTCTTAGAAGAGTCTGAGGTAGAGGCATGCAGGTTGCTTATAATATGAAGTGTAATGTTTCAAGTTAATAAAAAGGTGGAAACAGCCCACTGACATACAGAACACGCTTATCTAGTTCATCATAGCCAAAATCCTGATTCTGTTTCACAGCAACAAAGCTCCCATTGTTCTCAGCATGAGAACTTGATAGCAAAGTGAAAAAGTACATTTTTGAAGAATGGAAGAAAGGATATATTGAACAATATGATGAATTACATAAATATGTTAATGACACTTCACATTGTTGTTAACATACTTCAACGGAAGACCTCAAAAACATTTTATCCCCTACTGCGTTTCCACAAATTTTAATTAATCAAGGCCCGAATACCAAATGGAATGTGAAGGTTACTACTGTGAAATGCTCTGAATCTTTCAAGTGAAAGTCTCTACCAGTGTAATCCTCAGTATCCGTGCTCCTATGACTATGTAAGTGACAATACTGATTGGGATAACAGCATGAACATGAACGATAGTGGAATAACTTGAGTTTAAAGCAATTAAACCTACAGAGAAATAGAATTTCATTATTTAAAGTCCTTTAAATTATTCTTTATATTTTCTGTAGACCTATATTTGCTTCAGGAACACAAAACAACTAATTCTCAGATGAACTTCATGAATCAGGTAAACGTTTCTAAGCCCATTTTACAGAGGAAGAAAAAGTAGGCAGCATAATTAGGTGACAAAAATGACAGAGCCAGAAGTAAAACTCAGGACATCTCCAGAAGCTGCTCCAGGAATCTGAGTTCCAAATTCAGATTGCAGCTTTCAGGATCTCTTTTGCATCTTTTATCTTATCACTGTCATTTTTAGCCAATTAAAATAATACCTATGTCCCAGAAAACAAAGGCACTCACCCTCTTGGAATGCTCTTAACAATGCCTGCATTATATTTTTTTTCCAAGTCGGCAGCATATGAAATGCCAGTGGCTACTATTGTCTGTAATCAAATGAAACAAGTTTTAATCCTTAAAAAAGCTCTTGTTCTCCTGTAGCCAGTCCCACCTATTTCAGCTATTATCAGCTTTTTTTTATGCTCCTTTGCTTACCACAATAACTTCTATTGGTATCGGTATAGGAATCTTGTGTTTATATCGGTCATTTATTTCTTTGACTACCATGCAGACAAAAATGGTGAGGAGCCCAGCAATAAGATCTGCAATGTTGGTGGAACCAATGTTTTCAAACGTTTCAATGAGAGTCTGAAAAATAAAAATTACAACACGTTCACTTGAAATATGTGAAAACGCAAACACTCACAAGGCAATCCAGGTGGATGGGGTTTTGGAGAAGGCCAAGAGTTGCCTGCTCCTTTGCTCAAGCCTGGAGTAACTTAAGGATGACTTTGTCTGATGAACTATCAAACTGCTACAGAATTGGTGACTGGATGTCGTGGTGTATTTAACAGAAAAGATGTAACTGAAATAATTGTCCACAGTGGGCTTCTGCTTCCTGATTTTTAGAAAACTAAGACTTAATAGCAAAAGCTAAACTCTACCTGTGTTTTACTGCTACCTTAGAGAAAAGATAAGAAGATCTGTAACTTCCTCCCTTTTCAAAAAGCAGATCCTCATCTTTCTATTCAAATGAGAGCAAAACTGATTCGCCAAATGCCCAGTATATAGAGTCTGTGCATTACAAATTTCCATTGTTCACTGCTGACATCCAGGCAATGAGTACGACAGCGGGGATCCTGCCAGGCTGTGGCAAGTCCTGCATTTGAGAAAAGTGGTTGCTAAGCCTCACCTTGCGGGGCATTAGCCCTG
The DNA here is from genome assembly GCF_002078875.1 of Numida meleagris. NCBI lineage: Eukaryota > Metazoa > Chordata > Aves > Galliformes > Numididae > Numida > Numida meleagris. Next base: position 14,614,603 of record NC_034409.1, on the reverse strand, counting down.
CTCCCACCAGAAGTCAGCCCCAGGCTGGAGCACTCACAGCTGCAGAACAACAGGCAGCTCCCTCATCTACCCTTCCTATGTCCTTGCTTGGTCCTATTGTTTATAGCAAACTACAGTCTGTGTAGCTGACATTTATGGCTGTAGAGTGTTTATACAAACATGAAAAAAAGTATTACTTCTAAGTATACAGAGAAAACAGAAAGGACTGATCAGAGAGAAGCCACCAATCAGAGGTTCTCCTATTGATCTCCTCTCTGCTCCTAGGAGGTAATTCTCACTCGCCACTTGCTTGCTTCCAAAAAATTTGACTATTCTAAGCACAGTGAAGAACAATCTGGTGGAACAGAGGCTCAAAACAGACTTCTTGCCTCCTGGCAAAGGGAGGACTGCAGCAGCAGTATCACTTCTATCACACTGCTAAAGGAGAACCCTTCCTGAAGCACTGAATCAGAGGTCTTTTTTTAAGTGGCTGAAACCACTCTTTGCCTGTTGTACTGCTTACCACAAATCCCATTCTTACTCACCATGTCTGCCTCTGCCATATTTTACAGGAAAACAAGGGGCTCCTAGCTGGAGGTTGTGAATTCTGCCAATGTCAGATGCTCAGTGTTGCAATTTGTTACACACCACTTCTGAGGCACGTCCGAGACTTGCTGAAGCTGACATAACAAGTCTCTGGTTAAGCCGACCAGAAATCACAATTTATTTGCTCTGCACACATCTCTGCACCACCTCCTGGCTCACCTACTAGAATGCAGAAGCCCTGAGCTTTTGCGTAAAAAGTCAGCATTCCACTCAGGCTTGCAGGAACTGGAAGAACCATGTAATTCTTTTTCAAAAATATTTTCTACTAGCTGTACCACCCTTCAGTAACCATAAAAAAAAAAAAAAAGAACCACAAAAAAACAGAGGGAGAAAAAGCTGCTCAATCAATTGTCCATCATCATGCATGTAGTACTGTGTCTTACCTAATCCTCCACTGCTTGAGGGAAAGTTTTCAATGGTTAAAAGGTCCATAAAATAATACTTTTTTCCCCAAATACTCCACCAGATTTTTTTTCTCTAAATGTTTTCCTTGCTCTTTGTAATTCATTCAGACTATGTTTACTAATGGAGATGTCTAACATAGCTTTTCTTGCCTGGTTGTCTGAACTGGAATGTAAAATCTGTAAGTAACTTCTTTGTTCTAGAGCAGTCTCTTTTAGAAATCTGTTATTCTGATACAAAGAGCTACGGAAGATGTAAAATACTGTGCACCTAAACATGGTAAAGTCAGTGAAAGAACTCTCAGTAATTTTGCTGGGGAAGGAGATGACTGTGTAATATGAGAACCTCTAGGAGTTCAGTATTCCTGTAATCTGGCCAAAACATTTCTCCATTTGATCATTTCCTCTAAGATTAACAAATGGAGTTGTGACAGCAACATTTAGCCTCACCTTAGCTAACCAGCAGGTACCTGGCCACAGGGTGCGAATCCACATCCTTCTGTAGATATTCACGGATATGGCTACAACATGAAATGGAGAAAGATGCCTTTGACCAGGATGGTTTAAGAGGCCTGGAACTAGTCAGCTTTGGGAGCTTCCCAATAAGACAGGAAGCAAGGAATGGGAAGGAAACAGTTTCCAGAAGTGATAACCCAGAGAAGAAAAACTGTTTTGCTGCATAATTATTTTTAAATTTTAAATGTGAAAAAGAATTCTCTGCCTGAAATAGACTAAGACGTGACAATTAGCCTTTTATGGCCCGGGAAACCAAGAAAACAGCTACTGCAAGCCACACAGCTATAAATGAACACCTGCAGATCTTCCTGAGAGTGAGTGTGAACTAAATGGATGCCCCATAGTTTCAAGATGATGTGAATCACTCCTGAATGAAATAGAAGCAGAAGATAAATAATTATGCAAAAATTCTGGCACAAAGCCAGAACAAATTAGAAGGGTATACTTACATATATTATGGAAAGGACACCATTATAGTTTTTAGTTGAAACATTTAGGACTATTTTCAATTGTGACACGAGCACTTGAAAAGCAGCTGCAGTTGTGAATCCCCCAACTAGTGGATCTGCGAGGTACCTCACAATGAAACCAATCTGAAGGACTCCAAATACCACCTGGAAAAATCATGAAGAGTAACAGCTTGCTAAGCAATAAAATGTACACTATTATTTGGCAGTTTCTTAAGTTTTGCTCTTTTCTTTTTGTAGACATAGTCTTAAAGGCATCTTCCCCCGCTTTTGCAGATTAATGTAGTTTAACATCATGCCATCCAGGGAAATAAAGGAGACCTGAAGAGCTGTGTGAAAGGATGCTCCAGGATATGTACCATCAGCATTCAGTTTCATGCAGGTCTGTTGGTCTGCAGTCACAGTGCTATTCTTCTGTTGTCTGCACTCCCAATCATGCTGCCACAAACTCTGCCCAGGCTAAGAAGAATAATCCCCCAAAAGCTCTTCAGAGTTTGAGATGACTTTTCTTCATTTTTGTGTTTTACTACAGGAAAAAGACTCACTGCCCTAGCATCTATTTCAGTGGTGTATGTTTTCCCATTAAAATTAAAGCAATATCAATCTTGTGTCTTCAAGACAACTATTTTACCTGTAAAATCCCAACCAGAAATGTGAGGGTGCTAGCAATCAGCACCCTCTGGGCATCTCTGGAGTCAGTGTCTATCAGCATCCCAGTACCATTAGTCCCTGTATCATTACTGCCAACCATGAGAAAATTGTCATCAGGGGCCATGCTCATTACAACTGATCCCACCATCAAACTGACTACAGGGAACGGACCTGTAATGAAAAATAGAACATACTGAAGTTTAACATGCATCAAAAGGAAGCATTTATCAGACTAGACTAGAAAATTCTAAATCAGAAATATAATTTAATATTTTAACCAGGGTACACTGCTTAGTACGAGGAGGAGGAAAGGGCCAGAAGCCACAGCACCGCAAACAAGACACAGAGATACAACTCCATCCTGAAAAAAACTGTTATACACAGAGGTGCAATTTCATGCTTTGCTTAAGCCAATTTCAGGGTGTAGCAAGGCCAAACAGGGTGGCATATTCTGGCCATCTCCCTTGTATCCGCACCAGCAGTTCTGTGGCCCAGCACCACTCAAAAGAGAACAGTGGTCCAGCTGAAAACAACATTTTGACTTACTCTTTTTTTCAGACACGGTTAGTTTCAGCTGAATGAACGCACTGGTGCAGATTGCTACATAGCTGCATGGTCAGGAATCCAGCACAACAGTGGTGGCAGGAGCACATGCTGGGGGAAAGGATTGCTCTTTTTGGCAGTAGTTTGGTATTACATCAGCTAAAGATGACTGAAACTATACTTTGGGCAAGATACAGAGATAGTGATCATCATGTCAGCAAAACACAGTCTAAAAGCAATCAGATTTGTTGCAGCTTTTACTAAAATTATTCAGAAAAGGAAAACATCATAACATGTCTTAAAGAAGGTTAAGTTAATTTTACAGATAAATAAAAGTACACTTGACAAATAAGCATATTGGAGAAAGTACAAAAAGGAGTGGAAAGTGTAGAAAGTAGGAATGTCAACATCAGTAGAGGTAAGAGCTCAGAGCTGGAGAGCGGATGTGATCTGGTGGGCGGAAGACAGAAAGTGGAGACAACATACAGATGTATTTGATTCCACAGAGAAGAAAGTTGATGAAAAAGCATAATATCATGCCAAAGCTTTGTGAGACAAAAACAATCTAGTATTGGTGGCTGTGAATGAGGTAAGGCTCTATTTGTTAGAGGGAGAAAAAGACAATTCAGTGATCAAGCTGTAACGTGAATTTTAAATATGAGAACCGACAGAGAAAAAATATTTTAGAGAAAGTATTCAGAAGGAATCAATGAGGTTTACCCATAGCCTTGATGTGAGGACCTAGAGCGAGGCTGGAGTAGAAACACAGGTTCTGGGTCTCCGTGACAGGCAAGAAGGTGATACTGTCCACAATGATCAAAAAGGATGTAGCAAGGAAGGCTTGCGGAGAAGACTAAGAGATCTGTTTTAGCCATCTTGAGCGTTAGCTGATAGACTAAATGTCTCTTCTTACTGCCCAGTGAGGCAGAGTTTTTCCTGTAATTTCTTGCATAGAGTGTAGCCAAAGACAAGATTTAAACTTCAGCATAAATGCAAGCAAAAGGCATGCGTTGGCACAACTGAAGTTAGCTGTCTGTACAGAGAAGAAATAAGTCTTCAGCCCCACAAACCCACCAATATTCAGCACAATCAATATGGTTTAGAAAGTAGCTGTCATACGAAATACTACTGTTCACAGTAAGAGTTAACATCTTGTAATAGTTAATTTACTGTAACTTGAACATATGCAGTTACCAACTGATATGTGTCTTGATGTTCCCAGGAAAAAGTACGTCAGGATGGGGAAAAAGGCAGAATAGAGGCCATATCCAACGGGAACTGCCACCAGTAAAGCATATGCCAAACCTGAAATGATACATGAACAAAATTTCACATTTGAAATCACTCAGCAAACTACTATCTTGTCTAGAACAGACTCTCAGGGAGACCTACCCCATTTGTCCAGAGACAAATTAGAACATTTTTTTTATCTGTAAATCAGTTGCAGGTAGGCATGTAAGTACCAGTGACCGTAAATGAGTTTATATCCCACGCCAGTAGTTGGATGAGTTACCTACTGAAAGATGTTCCTATATCTGCATAGGTGGCATAAAACATTGGCTCAAATGTGAAGTTCAAGCCATCTGACTTTGAGAGAAAAGTGGGAAACTGTTCAATTTATAGACAGAATTTTCAAGCTCTGAATTATTGCACTATACCAATAATGCTTCAGGACATTCACCCATCTGAAAATCAGGCCATTTTTTGGTCAGGTATCAGTTTATGAATGTAATAACCAAAAGTAAATCACCCAAATTTAAGAGTTCTGATCCTTCTGATCTTCTCACTTTGTATACTCAAGCAACTTGTCAAATCCAAGGAAGGGAAGGAAAGAAGGGAAGGGAAGGAAGAAGTTATTATCAGTATCAGGTCCTTGTTAGCTCCTATTGCAGACTGTGATATTCTGAACTGATAACACAAAAAGATGGCAGAGCTCAAAAAGGCTAAGACCTGGCTGCACCACTAGGCTGATGGGAGGTCTACAAGTGACATTTAGAACTGCTGGAAGTCAGGGATTTTTGGCATTTTAGGATCCCAGAAGTCTCTTTTTTGGCAACCATTTTGGTCAGTTTTCCCAGTATCTGATGACTTGGTATTTCAGAATTATTACATTTATATTTTTAAATCACGTAGTTTGTACCACTCCTTGTCTGCCTTTCTAGCATGGTCCGAGGCAGTAGGGAATATTTGCAGCTAACTGGCAATGAAGCAAAGTACTTTTTCTTCATTCCCACTGTAGTCTCTCTAATCTTTGCCTCCTTGAGTAAGCACCCCATTTCCACTGAGGGAAAACGTGAGGTCGACACAGCTGACTTCACTTGCCCCAGTCCTGAAGAACAGAATTGTGAGGGTAATGGAAGAACAACACTGAGGTGAAAGAAATGAAAATGCTGGCTGACAGCAGGGTTACAGCTAGCCCTGCCTATGAGAAGGGCACCACCTTAAGCCCTACTTTACTAGCGCAGTTTCACTAATTACTGCTTATTTCTGCCACTTTTCTACTTGTCCATCTTCTGAATGCTTCTCTCGTAAACCATGTACTGTAAACATCCATCAAGTTTATCATTTTTTTAAATGTGAATACAGCACCGCACACCTCATTGAGGACTGTTTTCTTGCAGACACCCGAACAATTCTGTGAGTAACATTTTAAAGGAAAGTACACATCAAGATTGCACTATTTTGCGGGAATAATTAGATTTTTATAGGCAGCTGCAAAAGAACTATAGGCTCACGACCTAACTGACTCATCACAACATAGTTAAATTTATTTATATATATATATAAAAAAGTTCTTTGAGTAAAAAGGTGGGGTAAAAAAAAGTTAACTACATCTTGATAGCACATCAAAGGAAATTCAAATCTTCTTAGCCAGGCAGAGAAAAATGGGATAAATTAAAAGCATTAATTATTTACTGATAATACCTAATATCTAGTATTAAATAACAAGTCTCAGATTTGTAATTCCATCTGCATAACATCAGAGAGCTGCGTGTGCAGGTGTACCTTGCAAGGTGGCAACGAGGCCAGTGCTGACCCCCGAGATGATGTCGCTGACCAGCCACTCCTTCACCCGATAGTTGGGAAGCCACTCCAGGATGGGCAGGAAGGACTTGGTGATCTGGAAAGCCTTTTTTCTCGAACAGCTGTGAGAAAATAAGTCATGCATGGATCACATGGAGCTGCAGTCTGAAAGGAACCAAGGAAGAATGACAGAAAGGAACCAAAGACACCCTGACAGAAAGCATCCAAGAGAGTTCATAGAATCATAGGATCGTTTGAGTTGGAAGGGATCCTTAAAGTTCATCTGGTCCAACTCCCCTGCAATGAACAGGGTTACCTGCAGCTCCATCAGGTGCTCAGAGCTCTGTCCAGCCTGACCTTGAATGTCTCCAAGGATGGGGCTTCTACCACCTCTCTGTGCAGCCTGTTCCAGTGCCTCACCACCCTTACTGTAAAAAACTTATTTCTTATATCCAGTCTAAAACTCTCCTCTTTTAATTTGAAATCATTTCACCCTGTCCTATCACAACAGACCCTGCTAAAAAGTCTGTCCCCATCCTTCCTATATCCCCCCCTTTACATACTGACGGGCCGCTCTCAGGTCACCTCACAGCCTTCTCTTCTCCAGGCTGAACGGCCCCAGCTCCCTCAGCCCGTCCTCATAGCGGAGGTGCTCCATCCCTTGGATCATTTTTGTGGCCCTCGAGTTCTGACAGAAAGCAACCAATTAATCTTCGACATAAACCAACCAAGAAAGTCCAGACAGAAAGTAGCTACAGAAGCTGTGACAGAAAACAACCAAGAAAGTTTTTCTGAAAGAAAGCCCTGAGAGAAACTGGCAGAAAGAAGAGGGGTTATACATGCTTTAAGAACGAGATGAGGATTCTTCCAGGACGAGGCACCTGTTGGTGTCCCAGATGCCGTCTCCTTCGGGAAGCGCTGCCTGTGTGGCTGCGCCCACGCACTTTGCTGCGAAGAGAAGCCAAGCCGTGCAGGCGGACACCGCCGGCGCCGCACTGCTCCTTGGCGGTGCCACCGCGCCCCCCGAGGCTCCCACGGGCTCCCGGCCCCGCGGAGGAGCGCGGCCGCCGCCCGCCCCCACCCACCTGCAGACCGTCCGCGCCCGCTCGAGGAGCGTGGGAGGCGGCGGCGGCAGCCGCTCGTTCTCCTCCTGGAAGCCCGCCTCGCTGTAGATGGGCCGCGCCACCACGTAGTGGCTGAGCTCCGCCAGCGGCTCCTCCGCCCGCGCGCCCGCTGCCATGGCCCCGCCTGAGGTGGCGGACAGCGAGCGGAGCCCGCTCCCGCTCCGGCACCCCCTGGTGGCACGGCTCGGCACACGGCCCGGCCCGGCCCCGCGGCGCGGCGCTGTCCGCGTCCTGAAGCGGCGAGGCCCCGCCGCCTCCTCCACCTGCAGCATTTATACGCCCGGGAGCGTTTATTTATGGGAAAACACGGACACTCGGCTCCGGGCCGGCACGGGTGACGCCTCCGTCCGCCCTCCGGCTTTGCCCTGCCCCGGGCCGGCGCTCCCCGGAGCGGCCCTCCCAGCCCCGCGGCCCCTCTGTCCTGTCGGGGAGGGGGCTGCATTTCAAAGCGCTCGCCCGGCGGGCATGCAACCCCGGGAGCTGCTCTCTGAACGTCACCAGCTGCGAGCAGACGTGGTTCAGAGCCCATAGGCTCTTTAAGTCACACCTGCAACCACAGATGGTGGCTGCGGCTTCTGGTTTGCCCGAGGGGGATCGGAGGGAATGAGCTCCTGGGTGGTCCCCACTGTAACTTTGGCTTAGAGATAAGATGGGCTGAAAAAGTCAGACCTGCTAAGCACTGCGAGCTACGCCAGCAGCTGCTCTGTGTTACGTATGGAGAACAACCTAATAAACATCTTGCGGTTGTAAAGTGAAGCATGTGTCCTCATAGAATCATCACGGAATCTCTAAATGATTTGGGTTGGAAGGGAACTCAAAGCCCACCGGTCCCAACACCCTGCTGTGGGCTGGTTGCCACCTACCAGCTCAGGCTGCCCAGGGCCCCATCCAACCCGGCCTTGAGCACCTCCAGGGATGGGGCACCCACAGCTTCTCTGGGCAGCTGTGCCAGGGCCTCACCATCACCCCAGGAGACAATTCAAATCTAGAATCAGTGGCAATGTTTCAACTCACATCAAAGAGGCATTGAGGGCAGACACTGAGGGCACTGGATCAAGCAAAATATTTGTTCAATGAGCTACTCAGCAGTGGATATTCTTGATGGCCTTGGTTTTAAAGCACAGTCCTAGCTTCAGGCACGTTGAAGCTGTAAAGAGGTTATTTGCTGAAAGAACATTTTGTAGTGTAACACACAACCTGTGGGTTCAGACTGTGACAGATTTTCCCTACGGCCGTACTGTGAGAAACGTCTAGGTGAACTGCTGATATGCTTTGATCTAAGCAGTATTGTAGCAGGCAGCCAAACAGCCAGCTTGCAAAGCTGAGCCACAGTGTTTCGTAGAAACTGTTAAACATGGCACTAGAGTCAGCAAAACATTTAGCAGTGGGACCTTGATTTTAAGGAAAGTCGTCTTATGTAAATGTTATGCACTCCAGAACAAGAAAGCTTTCAGACTGGTTTTGCTAGCAGATAGTACTGTGGGGATGGAATTAATTAATACTGGAAAACAGGATGGATGCTCAATTCAGTTTGATGTATACTAAACCACATATGGAAAATTCATCTGGCTTCAATACTGGGTACTCTACTGAGTTATAATCCAATCCTAATAAAACTGAGTAGCGTGAAAAGTAGTTTTGAAATCTAACTTTGAAAAGCTGTTGTGGTAACATATTCTTAGGTTCTAAACTGAGTACAAAGACAATGAAATGACTCCAGAAGGTATAATGGCTTCTAGTTTAGTCATTAAACAGCAGCAGAAACATTTGCAGGAAACCAGTATGGATGCCCTACACTTAACAACACACATTAACTCAATTTTGAGGATTGGATGAGTATCGCGTATTCTTTTCTCCTAGAACAGTTATTTTATTATCCATGTAACTAGGACTTTCAAAGAGAACGAGATAATAAACCAAATCAAACCCAACCAAACCAGAGTCATACTGACCATGGCAATTAACACTGGAACCCTACAGTATGAAGACTCTGAACCAATTATAACTCATTAACTCATGCTCCTTTCAAATCTATTTTCTGCAGCACTTGTCTGGCTGAACTGAACACTGAGATTCAGCATCTCACAGGTATGAGATGTTGTAGGATCAGTGGCAGTTGGTGTATGGATGCATACTGGCAGGACAGACGTAAGCACCCTGAGGAGACTTCAAGAAAAAAATGCCATCTGTGTAACACAATGTACTTTGCCCATGTTTGAAAGCAAAACAAATTGAAGAAGATGATAAGGAATGAAACACTGCAGGATGTTCACTTCCTTTTACAACTTCATAGTGTTTTTTTTCCTTTTTTTTTTTCTTTTTTTTTTTCTTAGCTTCAAATCTAAATTTTCGGAACCCTTTTGTTCACCTTGTTATTTGCTACTCTTTCCGAAGTAAATCTTGTTCATCTTGGTCTAGGAGGAGGTGTCCCTGCCTATAGCAGGGAAGTTGGAACTCGATGATTTTGATGGTCTCTTCCGACCCAAACTGTTCCACGATTCTATGATCCTGTATTTGATATGGCAAGGCAAGGATGGATGCATAGCCAAAGCTCTGCTTATGACATTGCTATGTGGTCTATTCCATCGAGTCTATCACTCAAAATGCCTAAGTCATATCTAGAGAAGAATCAAAGCCTAAGACTTTGCCCTTACTGACCAAGAGTAAGATTCCCTTTTACTTGCTGCATCATGCCTTTTCTGTACCATGACTTAAACTCAGAGGGGAAGGAGTAGGTTAGCACCTTGTTGGCCAGCTCTGACTCTCTTCCATAGTCACAGGAACAAGAGTTTAAACTTCAGGCTAAGAGAGACGCTGAACATGGTTTCACTTTTCAGCTGAGCAGCTATTAAACTCTCTCACAAAACAGGATTATCACCAAAAGTTCTGCTTCTTTTGACTGTGTTTTCAAAGAAAAGAGTAAACCCAGTTAGAATACACAGCCAGCCTGATCTCCAACAGCTGAACAGAGGAAAAGGTTTAAACTATGAACTCAAGTCCTCCAGACGTTTTTATTACAGCTACAATCAGCGTCCAACTTCCTGGCCAGAGTTTTGAGAGATGCTTGATATCTCCTCGCCTCCAATTGACATGCTAGCCCTAGTATCTAACTCTCCCCATATCCCATATGGCTTAGGCTCCCACTTCCCAAACCTCAGTGTACCCAAGCATACTTGGGAATATGGATACCCCAAACCTCGTTGTGTTCGTGTAGAGTAAGACCACCTCAGTGGTCTGAAGGGAATCCTCTGGCATAGAAAGAATCGTCCTTGAGGACTGCAGCATATTCCCCTTCCAAGAGGTGGAAGAGCAATATCCTTCTAGGGCAGACTTGCATTTGCAGTTAACAGTAGGGTTTTTCTATGGACCGCAACATTATTTCAGAGTGAGGGACACAAAATCAGAGGGACTCATTTTCCTCACAATGTACCTTGCAACGCTTGGTTCTATTCGCAAAATTTCTCAGGAGAGAAATCAGAGTATCATGCTTTATCACAGAAAACAAAACATTCCACATTCTGTCTGAACTGGAGATGCTCAGTTCCAGAACTATGTTTTTAAGCCTTACTCAAGTAACATATGCAGCAATATTCAGCACAGAGTACTGGAGGACTGGAAGGATATAACAGAGAACTGATTTTTCCATCGTCATTTACAAAGTATATTTGGTATTTCAAGGAACATTTGAGAACTGAGGCAGTTGTGTAATACTTCTATAATAACTTCACATTTGGAAATACAAATGTTATTTTCAACGCTGAGCAAAACCAGAGTTTTCACCCTTCAGAACAAGCTATGAAAGCAGTGTCTCTTCAGTAAGGACATGTAGCTAGTACTTGTTGCAGCAAGTACAGCTAACTCAAAGATGCTTTTTCAGGAAAGACTCCGCACATTTAATGTTTGTAAATAAGGTACATGAGCAGACATTTGTTGAAAAAGACGGAAAAAAGGAAAAACACTCTGGCTAACTCCAGGCACATTCCTTTAGGGAAAAGCAGAGTTAAGTCTATTAATATTCAGGTCAGTTCTCAGGCACCCACCATGACCTCACTGTTTTCTTGACTCAGCAGAAAAAAAAGGGTTTATGAAAAAAACTCAAAAACACAGTAGTAGCTTGATTCCATTAGTATTAGTGGAGAACTTTGTTAACTCTTTCCTACAAAAGAGGAAAACATAGATACCTTGTCCAAACTTACTCAAAGATTGAGAGTTAAAGCGCAAGTTAGGTTTACTCTTTCCCTGTATGTGGCCCATAACTGAAAATACTACTGACGAGAAAATTTTACCTAAATTGATCAATGCAGATTCCCACAGGCTCTGAACATCTATGAAATATTTTGGAACAATGCACAGGCAAACTTCTGAAGCACTTGCCTTCTACAAGAATTTCCAGATATCTCAGCTTCTAGTTTTATAAAAGAAAAGTATGTTTGAAGTATTTCTTGGAAGAATACAGTTCTGCAAAGCCAATAATACAAAATAATCTCCACTGGAATAACAGATTTTTATATACCGAAGCTGGGATGTGCTATAACTCTAGAAGAGCTGAGCATGTTATCCAACTTAGTCAAATGTGTATGACCATGCACAATAAAGATGACCACCATTCTACTATGTGACAGGGAAATCTGATCAAACTATACAAATAATGGACATGGCAGAAGAAATGACTAGAGGCAAAGTAGAAAGTCTGAGGCTTTAAGCAACGCCTCATCTTTACTTAGAGGAGTATCTCCTATGGCATGATGTGCAAGGGTTTTGTTTTGTTTCCTTCCCCTAACAGTTTCTTTTTCACTCTCTCATTGAGTCAATCATTGTCTTCCAATCAGGTAGTACGAAGTGCCAGGCTGATGTGAATGATGCAATTACGGAGGGCAGTATGAGTATCGCATGCTGAACGCATACAGCACATTTAGAAACACTATGCATGATTTTCAGCTTCTGCGAAAGTCATACATACCACTCTGCATGCCTTCAAACTTCAGTAATGCCCTACAGCAAGAACGGTGAAGTATGTAATCTTCCTACTCAAGGTGAAGTATTGATAACATCAGCGCAAGCACAACTGTTTTGTTCCATGCTACTCTGAGATATATAATTATAGATGGAGAGTACACTGTATGATGTCTTTCATTTTAATTACTAATTATCTACTTAATTATTTACCTACAATATAGGAAGAAATGCTTGAATTTCAATGAGTAGGTAACAAATAAAACAAGTACTGCTTGCTATTGTTTTGGATCTAAAAAAACAGGTCATTTTTTGGGGGTAGTGTTAGTTCTTAAAAACAACTTGCTTGTATATATATAATACTAATATATAGTACAATAGTGTATATATAGTATTTTAAATATACAAGACTTTCTACTGTATATCCTAGGAAGAACTGATAGATCCACAAACATTAGTCTTTGATATTCAGAACCAGTCTTCTGGGATGAAGAAGCTTCACTTCCCAGGCTTCCAACCACAGCCTTTAGATCAGACTAAGAAATTAGGGTAACATGCTGTTATCATTTTAAATATTACAGTGATTGGAAAAAAATAGATGTATTAAAAAACCCAATCATTTAATGACAACACCAAACACTGGGGAAAGATGACGCACTACTTAAAATCTGGGAAGTTCTGAAACAAACAAATCTGCAATCTCTTAGAATATCTCAGAGTACTTTCTATACTACATCTGCAAGAATGAACTTTTTTTTTTAAACACCCTTACTCAATATGCTATGATGATATGCTTTGTAGTACTCAGCATGCTATTTTAAAATTCTATTTCCAGAACAATCCAAATTATCCTTATGAAGAAGGTTGCTGAATTTCCAGGAGTAGTTCAGTATCACCAAGTTCGAAGTGCATTTTATTCTGTATATGTGCATATGCACACATACCTCTGGTAAGACAGCACACTGGGCGAGATTTACAGGAATAAACTCATACTCATGAACTTAAGCAGTCTCTTTAATATAACAAACATATCCAACTTTGAAATACAAATTGGAACCAACTAACAAAAAAAGAAACTTAAAAATAACTTTCCAAATGCCAAAAAGGGCTTATGCAGAACAGTGCACATTTATTCTGAGGTATTGTATCCATGAAAAAAAAAAAAATAAAAATAAAAACCAACACAACTACCCCCCAACCTTTTAAAAGATTTTTTAGCAAGGCAAAAGCAGTTAGGTGGCATGTACTGAGTAAACAGATGTAAACAGTGTAAAAATACAGAATATTAATAACCAATTCAAAACTTTGGTTATGAAAACTGATGTAACCCCATAAATTGGGGAAAACTAAGCTAGAGTAATGCAAAATATCATTTGTTAAAATATGCTCATCTAAGTGAAAGTCAGAAGCTAGCAGGATGGATTTAGAAATACTTTCCTTTATTTAGTTACTGTCTTTAGATGGATTGTCATTCCATTTTCCATGGAAAGAGAACGATTGATGAAGAGCTTCTTCAGTCCACTGATAAACGTACTTTTGAAGATTCCAACTAGGCGTTGCAAAAGACATTTGTTTAGGTAATTGGTTTTTTGTCATTCAGCGTGATATACAATCTCACTCAAATGTTACAAGCAAATGGTGCACTATTTTTCACCATTTTGGAAGGTGAGAGCTTGGAGATCAGTTGCTCCAGGTAGAACTGAAAGATTTTCATGTTTTTTCTCTTAAGAGCAGTGACAAACTCCATGGTAGATCTGGTAAGCCACTTAACATTTTATTTCAAACAAATACTATATTGGCAACCAAGATATATCAGTGGAATCTGAATTGTGACCAGCAGTGCATGTGCTTCTCAGAAAAATCAAGCTTTGTTACAGGTGTGCATCAGGAGCCCAAGCAGCACGAGGCTTTTCACACTGAAACAATTCTACCAATGCCATCTGCCTTTGGCGCACTTACAGGTCTTTCTTGTCTTCTGGTTCACTTGAAGCATTCTGAAAATAGAATAAAAATCACATTTTATGTTTGGGAAGATACGATGGCAGATGCTCCATTTTGCCCTCTTGCAGCCGTATCTGTTTTGTTCGCTATGCAGCCTTCCAAGCTGTAGTCCCACCAATACCATCCCACAAAATACATCAGGATCAGAAGCACGCATTAACAGCCACGTAGCCTGCTTCCATTCTGTTCACATTACAGTTCAACTGTGCAGCAAACTAAGCAGTAAATGCTTTTTACTAACAACTCCTAGGGATAAATCAGTTGCATCTACTGCATGCTCAATACCTTCTGTACTTTCCAGTTGGAGGTAAACTCAGACTGTAAGGATGTGTGCCCTAGACCATGAAAATGTTAGAAACGCAGCAGAACTCCTACAGCTCATTACACAGGGAAGCACAAAGACAGCACATAGATGGTGGTCTCAGCTCCGGAACACAAACTGATTGAGTAGTCTCCAAAGAAGGATAGGATGAGGCTGGGACATTAGTAAGCAACTTCACGCAATATAGGATTATAATCAGCTCAAATTTGCAATTTGACTGATTCAATACATGACCAACAAATCACTCTCCTTGCAAAGTGGTCATGAGAATTTTAACAACAATGTATCTTCTCTCAAGGCCACTACTTGTAAACAGACTAACATTCACAATTATTGATCAATTTAACCCAAACTAACAGGCAGATGTTTAGCATGGAACATACTAACACCTCTCAGACAAAAACAAGCAGGGCTTCCAGTTCTATCAGAAATAATTACTGTATACATTACAGGTACTATTGCCATGCACATATGCAAACCTGACCAAACAGCTAATTCAGTTTTGGCTTGTTAAACTTCCTCTTCTATTTTGTACTTCAGTTTGAATTTTTGTATTTGCCTGTTTTTAGCATAGGTAGTTTGGGTTTTTTCCTTCTTGCAGAAGGACAATACTGCAACGCTTATAATCCACTGTTGCAAAACCATGTTTAAAGAGCAAACAAAACAAAACGACACCTATAAACTTTGTATATACCAAACACACTACTGCTATCATTTTCTCAGAAGCTTCAGTTTGGTCCTCACATAGAAAAAAGAAAAATCTGAATCTTAGCTCCCAAGAGACATTAAAATAGAGTCTGTTGATGACCTGAAGTGCAAAGAAGGAAATGTTAATAGCTTTGCCATCCAGTTCTTTCAAGACAAAATTTTACTACTTCTTATTTATTTTTTTTATGAAGTTCAAGGAGCGCTTCCCATTTTAACTTTATGCAGTACTAAAGTTCTCGGTAAATTCTTTGCATTGTGAATAGTTAACAAACAGAATTTTGCAATGCAATTCAGAACACTGTGCTCACACAGTGAGCCAGAACCACCCACCTGAAGTCGTTCATACTCTCTCATCATACGGTCGTATTCTCTTTTAAGGCCTTCAGACTGCTTTCTAACTGCTGCCACTTCATTATTTGCCTTGTGGAGAGCTGTAAAATATCAGGATTTGTGTTTTAATTATTAACTGTATTCCTGCGGTATTCCAGAGCTCTGCTTATGTATCAGTGCTCCACAGTACTTGACAGCTCTTCCTTATGAAAGCTGAAATTCAAAATGGAGCATCACAGATGGACACAGGAACAGATGAGGCAGGGAAGGAAAATGACTTATATTCACAAATGGCAACAAAAGAAGCACAGGGGAGCTGTATGAAAGGTAAGGGCAAGACCAGTAAACTTTTGAGAGGAATGAGAAAACGGTGAGACTGTAATCTTACGCCACATTGCAGAAAACAATTCCAAAAAAACAAAACACCACAACTCCAAAAGCCATCTTAAAAGGAAGACAATATTCAAACCCTGTGCACGATTTTAGCAAAGTAACCAAGGATAGCAATCAAAAATGGGGAAGGGAGGTGAGATATTATATTATTACAGGAGCACAGACTCCCACATTTTACCATGCAGGAGTTCGTTCAGTAGAACCGTCACTTGATGGATGAGAAAGCAGAAATGGTGGTGGTGGGACAAACAACCATGAAAAGGCTTTTACCATCAGAAAAAAATAATTATTTCTCTATTCCTCATTTCAAATGAAATAAGCTAAGAGCAAGTCTATGCTGCAAGTCTGCTACAGTACAACAGAACAGCCCAGGAACCCACAGGGGCTAATTTACAATGGGGGGTAAATCAGCATGAAGTTTCACGAAGCCATTACTCCTAAACTGTCATGTGAACATTCAGTCAGGTCACTCAGACACCACGCACTTTTGCTATAGGCATCTCACTTATGTTTTTTTTTTTCCCTCCACTGTAGCAGCCCAGGCATACCCTAAAACTGGATTTACTTATGCTACAGCAGAGAAACATTGTTAATGACTGATAAAGCTGGCTCACATAGCAGCTCTATCCTCCTTTTATTCGTACCACTGAGATCTGTATTTTTAAATACGGCATTTTCCTTTTTCCAACAATGCGCATCACCCTTTGCCTATGAGCTGCTTGAAAACAGACTGCCTCCCTACATGCCAAAAAGAAGACTCCCTCCATCAGTCTGTTTCTTTTTCTTTTATAATTTAAGTGGATGTTTAAATTAAAAAAAATAAAATCAATCAGCAAGAGTTTTATCCAGTAATATTACTTTACTTACCTGAAATTCTAGTCTACTGAAGTTAATGATATTTAAGATTATTGATTTTATTGTGGTCAAAAACTAATTCTGTATCCTTACGTAACTCCTTTCACCTCACTTTGCATACATATCATCCCCTTAATGCAATCTTGATATCATCAACGCAAAAACCTTTTTCTAAAGATTTTAGTATTGGGAATTAACCATGATTTCCACAAATCCAGTAAGTAAAAATTGTATTGTATTTACTCTTTTTGATCTCCTCTCTTTTCTTGCTACTGTTTAAAGTACTGACAGTAAAATTTGGAAATCACTCTGGAGCGAATGTGGGACGACTTAAGATTCTGATTTTTAAGCTGTAGGCAAAAAGCACATCCATATAGAATTTCACTTCTGCTACATTTACCTTTGAATTATTTTTGTCCAGTTATTGTAAAAATATTCAATTTCTGAAGAGGACGTAATTATTGACCTAACGCTACTTAACTGTTTATAAGTAGCAGAATAGTACTTCAGTTGCAACCAAAAACAACTGTATCATTAAAGCGTGAACAAAATGTCAAAAAATATCTGCAAATCAAGAAAGCAAACAAGCCAGTGCACTGTTTTAATGTTTTGACCAAAACAGATGTGTGACAGGAACAACTCACCTAACCCCAGAAGAAGAAAGAGCAAAGAGCAGATTGTCCTTTCCACCTGTGCTGGCTACGGATAAGAAAGCCAGCCTGCTGGGTGATGTTCTTAATGTAGCCCACCTACATTCTTAATCTCCTCCTCCTCAAGTGTCCCCAGAACTTCAGGGACTGGACTTTGTGGAGACAATAAAAAGGACTGTCATATCTTTGACAACATGAATTCTCCATCATGCCACCTTCTCTGGAGGTCTCTTTGTCAAGCAACTGAGGCTCTCCATACTTAGCTGCTCCACTATTTTGCCAAGACATGAATGCTGCACTACAGCTACACCAATCAAACAGGTACACTGTTTGGCATATGGATCGCATCAGAGGAACACCCTACCACCATAAAACAGAAAATACTTTGTTTGCATAATACAGTCAGTTATTACTTCCAGCTTCCATCTGACCCGTTGATTTGCCTCACAGGAGCCAGAGCAGCTGGACTGGCAGCAAGCAAAACCCAACAGCTGACTGCTCCTACCAAGCAAACGCAAGAGGAGGTACAAAGAGAGATGCTGCTCCTATGTTAATGTGACTAGAGAGAGAAATAGTCACTAAGTCTTTGTATAAAGAAAACCATGCTTGCTGTATGCAGCACCATCCCTTTGAGTCATCAGATATAAATATTTCTTGACGTGACAGTATGCAGAAGCTCTCAGTTATAATTTCATGGTTTAAGAAGTAAAATTAAGTAACATGGAATTGTTCCTAAGCCTTCCTCTGCCATCACCTCAATAACAGGAGACCACAGTCAATTCAGTTAACTGTATCATATCTCCTCTTCCCACCCTACAAAAGAAAACTGACAAAGGGGGATTTTTTTTTTTGTTTGTAAGAACTTGAGTGGTGCTTCAGTGAAACTCAACGCATGCAGTTTTCGTATGTCACTAGCCTGGCTGGCAGTATGATGGCCAAGCTGAACCCACACCTGTGGCAACAGTTCTATGAGATGTATTCACAATGTGTGAATTAATGACTTGCACCTTTCCAACAACCTTCAATTTGTATGTCTTTACATGCATATTTTCTAGAATAGTCTAGAATAGTTTAAAAACTGTTTCAAAACCAGATGTCCACATATATTGTTTTTCTCTTCTGTCTCCTACAGGGCTATCAAACCATGAAATAAAAATACCTGTGTGTGACACATTCTGTGCACAAAACAAACCTCATTAAAGGATGCACAGAAGTTTTATCAGAATTTTCTCCTGCCCTCATGGTACGTCTGCAACAACAATGCATATAAAGAAAGAGTACTTTCAGGAAACAGTTGAAGTTCTATAGTACCTAAATGAATGAAATCCTAATTGCAACAAACTGGTCAGGATTCTGCCATCAGGTCTGTTCCGCCGCATAACCGAATCAATACCAGCTGTTCTGTATGAATTTCTGTTGTGTAAATAAAGCAGGAGTCTTTACCATACACTAGGACAGTGTCACCAAAAAGATGACCCGAGATAGCAGAAAGTGAAATAATACGCCGTTGCAGAAGCCTCCCTCCTGCCCAAAGGGTCCTGATAGTTACAAGCAGGCGTTTCAAACACAAGCATTCCCCCAGCGCAGGAACTGTGAGTGAGAAAAGAAAGTTAATGCACTCAAAGTCCCATTCATGATCCCAGTCAAAGGACAGCTGTCAGGACAGCTGCTTCGTGAAGCTTCTCTTGATTCCGTCCTCATCTTCAGTTGGTGATGGTTTATTTTGTTATAACTTTCTGGATCAATTTCAGAACTATCAAAACGAAGCAAAGCAACATACCAATACTTACACGTACTGTATTTCTCACAGTTTGCATTTTGGATAAATGAACATTGCAGTAAAGTCACAATTTACCAGTAAAAAAATGCACAATATAGTTGCCTAACACTGTCCAATATCACATCATCTTTCCTTTTCCCAGAAAAATCCCACAGCGTTGACACCAGCAGCTACAGACAGCTTTTAACTATCTCAGTCAACGTTTTGTTAGAAATTTAGCGAACGTGTCACAGGAAACACATTCTCACCTCTGCATTGAATAGGCCTAGGATTACTCATTAGATATCAGTGAGATGGTCTTCCTAACAGACACGTATCAGTAAAACACCATCTCAAAGTTTTTGAGAAGTCAAGTCATTACATGTCTAGGTATGCTAAAAACGGATTTAGGCTCTGTAAGTCTTGGCCCCACTGCTGGGTGCCTATAAAGCCCCCAGTATGTGGGTCTGCAATAAAGGAGCGAAAAACTACCCCCTTTTCCTTCACTTTGAAGTGAAAGAAGGCCTCAAGGGGGATAAGAAAGTTAAGCTTGAAAATAAAACAAAAGTGGCCAAAACCTTTGACATCTGATTCCAATCTTTCTTCAGATTTCAGTAACTTCACTGCTCAGTCTCTTTGCCTCATACTTTTACTCTTCATTCCTATCCATCCAGAGCACATTAAATTGCAAACTATCTTCTTAATTTAGGATTTCTTTCGTGGTTAACTGAACAAAAATACAAGGTAGATTGCATTTCCAGTAAAAGGTAAAAAGCTGAAGAACAAGAGATGAATATAGTTGAAGTTTGTAACATGCACTGTCTACACTGCAATTTCAGTCAGAATTTGAGGAAAAGGAGACATTCAGTATTTTCTCTGCCAGAAGCTGTAAAGAGCATTTTTCAAAACCTTACAGAAAATTTACCTCTCCCCTCGAGTCACAGCACTAATCTGATGCTAAACTAAGTTAAGAAACGCAAAGCAGATTTACACGTAGGATGACTCCTAAGGGCCACTCTACTGAGGTACCCTACCTTCCAATATTTCTATGAAGTAGCGTATCACCCTATCACCATGAGTAGGTTTACAAATGTACCGAACCAGACAAGCAGATATTTGAAACTACTGAATGAAAAACCCAAATTTCTGAATCTTACTGATGTTACAGCAGTAAAAAAAAAAAAAAAAAAAGAAAAGGGAAGTTTTCTTTTTTTATTATTACTTTAATCGTTTTACTCTGTTTCAAAACTAGGTGCCACCTACATTCTTAATCTCCTCTTCCTCCTCCTCAAGTGTCCCCAGAACTTCAGGGACTGGACTTTGTGGACACAAGGGAAAGGTTATGTTTCAGTCATGCTCAACAGCATGCAAAAAATTGAAAAGCTTGTTTCATTTCTTTTTAACAATCCCAACCTTGATTTCATGTAGGGCATTTCTCACATTTAGTGAGCATGAAACTCAACATTTGCCTGCTCAGTTGGAGAAGTTTCAAAGGAAAAGTTCAATCCACATGCAGACTAACACTCCATAGAAAGCTGTGTCTACAGATGTGTTTAGTGTTTATTATCAAGTACTTCCAGTTTGTTGGACATCATTACTTTGCTCAAAACAAGGTATATGAAAACTCACAAAAACCTAAGATACATATATCCCCACACCATCTAGTTGACGATGGTAATTAACGTAACCATGGGATTTTCTGTTTGAGGTTTTGGCTACAAAAGGGGATGGCAACAGGAGGGCTGTAAATATTTCCTGATTCATTCCTTAAGATCCTCCCCTACTTTTCTCCCCCCCCAGCACAAAGACTCAAGCATGCCTTAATTTATACACCTTCTAGGTAGACAACAGCCTGCAGGGAGAATGCAGCTGAAGCAGCATGTGGTAAATTTATTTATTCCTTCGCTTTATCAAGTGCTACTGACTGAAAAGCTTACATTATATTAGTGTTACATACCATCAGTTGAAGAAAACATACACATTTATATTTTTCATTGATCCTGTCACTTCAAAGGCAGCTTTCCCACATTTGTATAAGAAAACAGCAGGAGAGGGAAAACCCACAATCAAACTTGCCTGCGAATGTGAATTAATGAGACCTTCTATTTAGAGATTCTTGTTGCTTCAAGCCGGGCTGAAAACAGCTGTTCTGTTCTTGTTTGCCTTCCCAGTGGACAACAGAAATGATTTCATAAAATATTTGGCGTTGCTATTTTTGCAGTTTTGTAGCAGTATCATGCAATATGAAAGCAGTACTATGTTTTGATGACAATGTGCTATCTGGTACCATGAAGATCTGTGTTTTGTAATAGCCCGTACATCTGATTCATGCTTACAAGATCGCAGGTAGTGTTATCTCAAAAACACTAATTTCAGATGACTAGACGGTCATAAGTCTAGACAAATCCAAACAAGACAGAACTAAACAAGTTAAATCTGCTCTGTTTCAGCTTGGATTGCCACAAAAGCAGTTTTGACAAACCAAACCTTACACACGGAAGCTGCTAACAAGTGTCATGATATAAATTGCAAGAAATGTTTCCTCATAGACTTGAAAAGGATTAAAAAAAAGCTAACACCTCTGCGGCAGGAGATACGTATATTCAAAACACCAGTTAAAGACTTCTCTGCAACCTGGTTTAAAACCTGCTTCATACAAAAAACCCTCAACCATATACTTTCCCACTTTATATACAGAGATTAGTTGTTATATGACATGAAAGATCAGTCTGATGCCTGCAGAAACTTGCAATTTATTCTGTATCTTCATCAATGAGATCTAGAGGGTAAGTTAACACCATTAAAATATATCAGTTTGACTTGTTTATAATTACAATTTAACTAAGGTGCTTAAATTATACCACTGACATTTTCATAATGAAAACATCTGCTAAAAGACTGCGGTGGTGATGGTATATTTTTCCATTCCCTAATCAAATGTAAAGAAATCCCAAACCAAATGTTCCTATACTCTGCAGTTAGTTAATACAATACCAAGAATAAATTTTTCATCACTAGTGTTGAAAAGATCTTTTTCTTAATTACCAAAGAAGTCCTAACTAATATTTACCGTTTGATGTCTTCTGTAACTCTGCTTTCAATTGTCCAATTTCCTTCCTCAATTTTCCATTAGCTGCTTCTGCCGCTTCTTTATTTTCACTGCTTCCTTTTTCATTCAAAGCCTGTTAAAAACCATAGATGCTGCCATTAATTCTGGTTAAATTACTTGAATATTAATGTCAAACTACCAGAAAAAGTCAGCCTTGATCTTGCAAAGCGACAAATTTTTATCAAATGCCAATATAACACAGGCAGATATTCAGTCATTCCAGGGAATTAAGTAAACAAATAAGGAAAAAATTGAAGAAAAATTGTTCAGTGTTTAAAGCTGATATCAAGCCTTGCTCTGTATGTATGCGTAGGTATGTCATCATCTCCCAGGTAGAAGTACCTGGTATCTCTGCAACTTCTGTTTAGGTTATATAAGGCTTTATGAAAAGACATACTGGGAATGCACATGACAGGATGCTGTCATACTTATGTGCAATTTGTTATAATAATTAAGTTATCCTGATTTGTGTCACAAATCCTTCATTTTTAGGTTCATAGCTACCTCTTTAATCTTCAGAATACCTTGATACCCAGAACAGATTTCCAGTGAAATTCAAGCAACAACTAAGAGAGGATTCAAGAAAAGATCTGAGTATGAGACGCAAGAGCAGCATACTCCCCGTACTCTCAGAACGTCAGCACTACTATACATCTGTATGCTCTTACCATTAAATCACCAACAGCAATTTCCTTAAAGTACTATACATTAAGGATTAGACTCCCTAATTAGACCCTTTGTTCATATTGCTTTTAGTAGCTAACCAAGCATCATCTTCGTTACAAAAAAATGCCAAGAAACTGTTGTAAATCCTTAAAGGAATTCCATTTGACTGCCGGTAACAAAACCATAGACAATTTATCACAAGGTCTCATATTGCCTTCTGTACTTTGTTCTCACCTCTATTAATACAGTTATTTCTATAAACTTTTGTCTCAAGTCCTGTGCTTCATGGAACTTCTAAAAAGGATTTAGCACGAACCTAATGAATTAGGTTGTGCAGTACTTATACTCAAAGCCAGAGTACCTTATGTATAACTGCTCGTACCACCCTCTGATGGCAGAACGAAGCACATTTGTAAATGAACATAAATGCAAAGGGACAAGCCACAGAGGAACTTAAGCCATGACACTAAAAACAAACAAACAAAAAAACCCATGAAATGCTCAACATTCATTTCCAGCACAATGGAGACCCAGCTACAGCATGGTGGTTGTAACTGTGGATACCACTGCTTTTGCAAATCATGAAACCAAAAACACAAATAGAAACGGACAGGAATGCAGTTTTCAGTTTCTGGCTATCACTTACAAGCAGCTAAGAGAATGTGTTGCTTGGGAAACACACTTAAGAGTGAAAGCAGAACAAAAAGAGGACTTTTGGCCAAATCCCAGCAGGGATTTGAGGAAAAAGTGTACCAGGATGCAGCAAACAGACAAGTTCCAAGGCTATGGGTGAGAGTCTGGATCATTTCGACAGAATATCAGACTCAAAGTTTTTGGAATCATTTCATACTTGGGAAATATGTAACACACTCTAGTGATTCTTATTTCATGACACATCTCAAACACCTTTATGTTTTATATCCTTCTAGTACCTTTCGCCTAGAGACTGTTCTCTTTGTCTAGAGATTTATTATAAAAAAAGGCAAAAAAAACAGTGCTGGTAACCGTAGACACTGCTCTAGACAAGAGTGGAAGGAAACCTATACACACCTGCAGTGACTTTTATTTTGACAATACATCATACTGAAGAGCACTGTATAAATCTTTCCTACCTTGGATACCTGTAATTTAGCTTATGGGTCATTCTCTTCCAACAGAAGTCAAAGTAGCCAATGACAAGAAACGATTTCATACATCTAGACAGACATCTGTTGATTTCCCTTCCTGCATACAATTATATATTGAACCACAACAGACAAACAATAGCTTCATTTTCTCCACTCCTATGAAAGAGTAACATATTTTTCCATTGTTTTTTGTTTGTTTGTTTTTAGGTAAGAGATGTTTGGTACTGTCCTCATTAGTAATATGGCAGTACTCTACTGAGAAAGGAAGGTACTAGGGAGTAGGCTTTTCTACCATAAAAAGAGATACAAGAGTACAAAATAAAATAAATACAAAAGACCACTTCTACAAGTTAGAAAAGAATTTAGAGCTAGAGCAAGTCCTGTTCAGAAGAAACAGACAGCATCAGAACAGCTGTACTGAAGGTCCCCTGCGCTGGACTGTTACAGCCCTGATCTAAACAGCCTGACCTGAAGTCCTCTACTTTACTAAAATTAAACTCAGAGGTACTTTAAGAGTATTACTACTTTGATAAAATGTGTACTGGAAAGACAGAGCTTCCTTCATTTACTTGAATTACTGTAGTTTCCTACTGTAATGCTATTGAAATTTCTATTCAGTATTCTGAACTACATATGGTAAGAAAATCATTCTTCCTTTGTCCACCAGAAAAAAAAAATTCAATAGCAAATCATCTCCAGATTATTTTGTACTACTTTGTAAGAAAATAACTAAAAATGTTTAAAAGATACCTCCTGTAGCCTTTCATTCTCAGCCATGTATTTTTTGGCTGCTTCAGTTGCGTCGTTTACTTGCGTTTCCAGAGCTGCATGAGATGCCATGCCTTTTGCCAACTGAGTGAGAAGGGTAACAGTACGTCTCAAAACACTGGTGAAGAAACACAGTGAACAGCACAGTAATTCACAGTATGAATTTAAAACAACCCATCAACAAAACAAACCCAACACACAAAAAGAACAACCTCTTTTGTCTCTTTCAGCCTCCGATGTGAAAACAAAACCACACAGGACTACTCAAAGCACCTGAAGGGAAAAATCCAGCCTCAAAGATAGTAACTGTGAAGCAAAAAATTGAAAAGGTTTTCATTCATCAAAGATCTGTTTTAACCTGCTAAAAGGAATCTTCCTCTCCTCCCCAAAACCACAGCTATGAGGGGGTCAGAGACTTGCTTGCTTAAAGGCTGAAATATACTTACATGACTTTGTGTTTTAAACACATTAATCTCTGAATACAAGATCCAAGCAGTATGTATGGCAATGATTTAAATAAAAAAAACAACAAAACAACACAAATCCTTTGTAAAAGGCCTTATAATAATAAACTCAGCCATATATAGACCTGTCAACTCACAAGGCTTTCCACGTCTTTCCATTGAAAGCTCATTTTCTTGCTTTTTTGGTTTTAATAAAAAGTTAAGGCTCCCATGTCACCGTTTTCCAAGATGCAGCAGCCAAAAGTCAGTAAAACATCATGACTAAAACAGAATCACTGTATCACGTAGGTTGGAAGGGACTTCAAGAGGTCATCCTGCCTGAGGATCTCCCCAAAGCACATAGAGCACACTGCTCAGGGTCTCGTCAAGTTCCCACCATCTCCAAAGATGGACATTGGGCAGAATTTCAGGGTCCTCATTGCATTTGCCCACTCTTGACAGAAGAAAATACTTTTTATCAGAAGCTCTGAGATTTCAGTTTGTGCCTGTTGCCTCCTGACATTCCAATGTGGGTCCACAGAGAAAAGTTAACTTCATCTTCTCAGCGACCTCCCACAAGATAGCTGTACAAACCAAAACAGTCTCCACCTCAACTGGTTAAGGTTGAAGCCACGCACCCTTGGCCTCTCCTTATACGTCACGCTTCAGTGCCCAACATTCTTGGTACCAGTATCAATGTTTCACAAAGGAGAGCCAAAACCAGACACAGTCCTGCAACAGTAGTCCCACAAGCACCAGACAGGGAAAAATAATCATTTCTCTTGAACTACTGGCTACACCCTTGCTATTACAGCTCAATACATGATTGACAGTCCACAAGGACTCCTAGGTCCTTTTCTGCAAAGCCGCTATTTACCCTGCCAGTCAGCCCCCAGCCTGTATGTTGTAAGTGGTCATTCTACCAGATGTAGTACTTTCCATCCGCCTCCGTCTGACATTATGAGGTTTCTGTCAGCTTATCCCTCCAGACTGTGCAGCTCTCAATGAATAGCAGCCCTGCTTTCCAAGATGTCTACCACTCCAGTTTGGACGTTCTACAGTCTGCAGCCTTGCTGGAAGCACACTTCAACTCATCATCCAAGTTGTTAGCAAGGTCACTAAATGCTATTGGGTCCAGTAGCAATTCCAGAGAGATGCCACCTGGAATGTGCATTACCAATTAAATTCCTTTGAGTCCAAGACCCCGTGAATTTCCCACACACCTTTTTCTCCACTTCTCCAGGCCTTCTCTCTGCAATTAGTCTATTGGGATACCGAAAGAGACTACGTGTGTAACTTTAGCAATGCCTTTGACATTAAGTGCTCTGCCATTTATCCACATAGCCAGTGATCTCATCACAGAAGGCAACAGGAATGATCAGGCATGATCTCTCGTTAAACCTGTGCTGGTTCTTTCCAGCCACTGAATCCTTCATGGCCCTGGAAATGGGCGTAAGGTCAGAATAGCTGAGATGAGGCTGATTAGTCTGCAGTACCTTAAATTCTGTTTTTTTTCCTTCTTGAAGACAGATGCAATATGCACCTTCCTGCAGTCATCAGAAATCTCCCTCATCACCATGATCTTACAAAGATGACCGAACATGTCTTTGCAGTGACACTGGCCAACTCCCTCTGCATGCAACTGTTCTAGGAACCTGCATATGTCCATTTTGCTCAAGTTCCCTCTAGCTGTACCTTCCACAAGGCTCAAAAAACCAGGAGGCCAGACAGCAGACCTTACCAGTAAGAAACAAAGCAAAGTAAGGCTGGTAATGAGATACCTAATGCCTCATTCTTTCTATTATCCTTTGTAATTCAGTTCCTTGTCCAGCTGAGCAGTGGGCTCGTGTGTTCTTTAGCTTTCTTTGCATCTTCAGCCTTCCTTGTTCCTCTCTAGCTTCAACTCCAGCTGAACTTTAGTTTTCCTATTGCTATCCCTGCATAATTAAGTAATGTTTCTGTACTTCTCTTAGGTAGCCCACCTCATTTTCACATTTTGTGTACTTCTCTTCTCATATCCCAGCTGAATCTGGATGCCATAGCTAATCCATCCTAGCCTTCTCCTTTGTTTACCTGACTTTGTGTGCACTGGAATTGTCTGTTCTTTTTGTCCAAGGAAAAGTCCTCCCAAGCCTCTATCTTCTACGTCAGTCTACCATTGGATAATGCTGAGAAGAGCCTTAAATATGCCAAAACCTGCTCTCCTGAAGTCCAGGGTTGCAATTCCACTGTTTTTCTTTGTTTTGTGAATGCAAACTCTACAACCTCACAGTCACCGCATCTATAGCTGCCCCTGACATCTTCAACCAGTCTTTCCTTGATTGTGAACACCTCTTTCATTTGTCATCAACCATCTGTACTAAGAAATTGTCTTCAACACATCACGGAAACAAGAAATATCCTGAATTGCCCACTCCTGGGCCTACTGCCCTTCCAGGAGGAATGGGAGTGACTCAAACTCTCTTCTTAGCTACCAGGACTTGCAATCACAAGCCTTTTTCCAGCTGCTTAAGGAATGCTTGCTGGAAAAAAACAAGCAGATGAAGCCATCGACAGCAGACACCTAATAACATTACCTGTCTCGCTCTGTCCTCTATTCCTTACTATGAATTACCGAATGGCTCATCATCCAAGGCAAGGCTTCATGTATTCCTACCAACTCTGTTGCAAAATTGAACACCTCCTCTCTCCTATTCCGCTTGTTTCCTGCCTGTATCCATCCATTTCAGCACTCCAGCCATATAAGCTATCCCACAATGTCTATGTAATCCCAGTGCAGGCATAGGAAATGTGCACATCCATCCTAGCAAGGCAGCATGAGAAGCAGAAAAATCTTTGACTCCATGTAACCACTGCTCGGCAAGAACTATAACATCATTGTGTTATCAACTCTATTTTATCCTAAATTCAAAATACAGCACCAGACCAGCTACTGAGAAGTGAATTAACTCTATCCCAGCCAAACTCAGGACGCTCTGCAACTGTGCATGAATTTCTGAATACTTTTTTTCTTTCCCATGTTGTACACATTTTTGTGCTGCTTTTGCAGGGGGAGCATGAGAGCCTTGTCCATTAACAGATAAGCAAAACAACTCCACTAAGAAAAGTCATTTGTTCTAGCTACTATTGGAGTCTTCTAAATTTTTGTGAAAGGCCAGTAGTCCCCAAAAGCCCATCAGTATACTTCAAGCATAGAATTCTTATCCACAATTACACCTATTAAGGTCACCAGACAGGTTTTCTTCCTTGAAAGAAAAGAATATGATCCTGGGGGGACCAGGTTCTAATTCTAGTATAGTACACAATCTAACCGTTCCTCTCTTGGAGCAGAGATCACAAACATGTTTGTGCACATTTACTTAACCTTTCTGCAGGAAGATGAAGAACATGATGCATTCCTATTGCTATTGTGCAAGGCTACAGACGACTTTGGTTTTTTTCCATTTTTTGTACTCCAGTTTTGTATGATATTTTCCCTGGAGTCTCTTTATGCGCAGTGTTCCTCAAACTTGTCCAGGTAACAATCAAGATAGCCATGCAAGTGGAACAAGTCGATCACGAGCCCCTGAAGTTCCTGGCAGTTGCTTATTCTGTGTTCCTCTTTTATATTTGGGAAATGACAGGCAACTCACTGTTGGCTGAAGAAGAGGGCCAGCATTCTTTGTTCAACATCACCATAAAATGTACAACTAAGGAAACTTCTGACCATCTTCCCATTCACATTATCTGTTCAATTAGTTCATGTCCTCTTTGTTCAGTTGAGAAGATCTGCAGGTTGTCATGGCTGCTGTGAAGATTTGCAGGTACTCTTGGCTGCTATTGGCAGTTCAAAGTTGTCCTTTCTGTTACCCTGTGCTACTAGCTGCACTTAAGAAACCTCAGAAGGATACCACACTTAAAGTCATAATATCCTATTAGGCCAGCTGCCATAAAGTGTTTGTTCGATCTGAAATAATATCTGAAACTTTCCCTGAAAGCTAGAGAATTATCCTATGGTTCCTAACTTTGAGCTTTAGATGAAATGGTTGAAGTCAGATTCAAGTTTTGCTTCTTAACACAGCAGGATGAAATAACACCAGCTTGCAACATATCAAGACCGTTTTAAACAGTGCTTTAGTTTTTGAATTTTTTAATCCCAGTTTTCTTTGCTCAAAAATGCAAAACACAAAGCAAAAGTATAACAAAGGAAATGAGTTTTCCCTGAAGAAACTTCTGCAAAATACATGTTTTCTTAAACATTCCAAATGTGGCTTTTCACGCGTTGCTTGCACATCCTTCCAGTATTCAAACACTTGTAAATTATTACGTCCCCTGATCTTAACTGCCACATAGCCAATTTGCTCACATTTAATTCTTTTAATTTCTTAAAATCAGCCCTTTGATAGTATTTTGGTTGCATACAGCAACAACTCCTGTAAGATATGTGCTACATAGAAATTCAAAGAGTTATACTTACAGCCACAGAAATAAGGAAAAACCTGAGATATAAAGGTTTCTTTGTGACCGGAAGAGTTTCATCTGAATGTGATCAATGGCATTGGCATTTACATTTACAACCTTCTCATGCACCTGAATGGCTGAGTACTTTCTAACTTCTCTAACAGCATCTGTAAACAAAAACAGATTGATCTTAGTCACATCTCTGGGTATGCATTCATGATAAATCAAACATAGTACTAGACATATGGATTTGGGCATTTTGCTCAGCAAGGAGTAAGATCAGTTATGTTATCCGCAAAGCTTTAAGATAGGTCTTGATAAATCACTGAAGCAATAACACATTTCCACATTGGCCAAATCACTGGCCAAAACACACTTAACAGTTATTTCCCACATGTGCATCCAGACACCGTGAATCTGGTCAAAGCAACACATTGCACAAATATTACCAGAGATGTGTCACTACTGACAACATGAACTAAAACCCAGGCAGAGGACAAGCAGTAAAAAAAGTGGAAAAATAAGGGAAAAAGATGAGACACCTACTGAAGCATTTGCCTCACACAGAATTTGCGAGATAAGCATACATTTCATTAACATCTGTATTAGTATTTGTTTTCTATGCTTGAACCAGCATACAAGAAAGTATTTCTGCAACATCCACCAAAATAGAGAAGCTATAGTAACACAGTACCAAATACAAAACAGAGAAGGCTAAACTAAACCTCAGCTTCCTTTCATTACCTTTTCGCCAACTTTCAGCTTAATTTCATCCCTTATATACTCCTTACAGTACTCAAGAGCAGCCAATATGCTACCAGCACTTCTTGAAGGACAAATCAATTAGGATTTACATCCTCATAAAAGCAAAACCTAACCCAATTAAGAGTTTGTATTACAATATATAATAGTTCAGCACCTAGAATCTCCCTTGACATATAGAAAAATATACTTCTTATGACGCATCATCAGTTCTGGCAGCATACATTGGCCACGGGTGTTAGATTGTTGCTGCATTTCCCAAAGCACAGAAACTTAGCTCCATAGACAAATACACGTAACATCAATTATGGCCGTTTCTTTTTTAAGAATTTTTTTTTTTTTTAGAGAAAAAACGGGGGCGAAAAGATTAGAGGTGAAATTTCAAACAATGTAGTGAAGACTAAGACCAAACAAAATACTGTAATTTACAAAGAATTCAGTCCTGCAGTAATCCATCATCCAATGCTATGTGACAAGCATCTTCTCACTGCTTTATCCCAAATGTAGCTTTCCTCAAAAATCAATGGCCACTACCAACTCAAAAACAAGCTTTAATCAAAGTTTCCAGTTGGAGTTCAAAGAGAGTGAACTAAATTTATCAGTATTTGATCTTAAGCCATTTACTGAAATATCTACTTTGAGATACATATATATATATATATATATAAAAGAGAGACTTATAAGTCTCTTGAAGTAGATATATATGATATGTATATCACTTGCATTTCAATACTTTGGTTATTATTAGGAATATGTTATTGCAGGTTTTTTTTTTTTTTAAACACATTGAGTGCATATGCATGTTTCCTTCAGCAGTAGCCTGGAATTAAACAGCAGAACTATTTCTATCACAGAAATAAGTGAAATACTTCATACACAAACCAGTCAGCACAGACAGGCAGACAGCCATCATTCAAGCTCCAGTTTCACTAAAGCTTTGTTGGAGCCTATGTAAGAATAAACGTAGTCAACAGCCGTTTTGTAACTGTGCTGAGTGTAAGTACTCAAATAGCTCAGTGCTTTGATATCTTCTGGTGCATTATTTCAACAGCAGCTGAGAGAAAGAGTGCCATCTACTGCAGACTGAGCAGTTCAGCCAAACAGACATCTTGCGTAACCGACATCCTGTCTAAGAAAACGAAACCGAGCAGCAGCCTGGACCAAACTATTTTTGCTCTTCATTTACTACATTGCTACTGCATTTGAATTCCCAACATGAATGCACTACAAGACCTCTCCTCCCCCATTCTAGTGAATAATTTTCTAAAGAGATTAGCTGGGTTTCAGTAGGCTAGAATCCCTTCAATTAACTGCCATGAACTCCATATACTAGCTATTTTTTTTCCAGTTCATTAGAAAATTACTTAACACTTACCAAGAAACAAGATGATCAGTAGAACTATTATTGTAAGGAACATTTTGTTCCAAAAAACAGCCATTTTGCTCCATAGAGGAATCATAAAAATCTTCTGCCATCTGTAAAACAACACTGTGTTATTCAAAATAATTAAACACTAGAAGAGGAGGATAATAGCTTCACAGAAGAGAGCCTCATTATTGATACGAGATTTAAGAAAGGTCTCTAAACAGCTGTTGTAATCACAATATAACAACAAAAAAACAAAACCAACAACCCTCCATGAATTAAGACCGCCTCTACCATCTTTCAGAAGGCTCATCTTTTACACTGAAGAGTCTGAGTAATTATAAAGTAGGATTGTTATTACATTATAACTTGCAAATGACAAAAAAAATTGACAAGCCACACGTTTATACTTTGTCAAGAACCGCTTTTAAGAGCTTAAATTTGTTAGCTAACAATCAACCTCAGACAGGAAGAGTTTAAGAATGGTGAAGACCACTTTTCTTTAAACAACTGTTCCTTCAGTATTACTTTGTGGAGTGAGCTGTGAGAATTTACATTTACAGCACAAATAAATTTAAACTCCGCAGAGAAAACAACAGACCAGCTAGCTTTCTTTGCGGCAGATTAGAATCTGATTCTGCACATTAGTACCAGTGCTACTGTACTGAGCAGTGCTAAAGTAATACCTACTTATGTCATTAAGGGTGGTAGCACAACTATGCTAGTCACCATCAGATCAATTAGGTATATTTTCCAACTTTTGTTAAGTTTACTTACATTTTCCAACAACTGTTAGAATTCATCCTTTAACAAAGCAGTTCTTTATCTACTAAGAATGTAATAACCCCCAACAATGGTCTGCACTAAAAAGAAATATTTTATCATTCTGTGTGCAAAAACCCTGTTTACATCATTCAGTATAATCCAAATTCTTTACAGCAGTCAGCTGTTGTCTGCATCAACCAAAAAGCTTACCTTAAGCCAACAACTCTTAATGAAATCTACTTGCAAACTCTTTACATGTGAATCTCCATGTCTCATACCCTATGATTCTGATGCATGTATCTAGGACCAACTATACTGCCAAGTTATATCAATGATAAAAATTAGATCTCTTTACTGCAAAGTC
This sequence comes from Numida meleagris, assembly GCF_002078875.1. Taxonomy (NCBI): domain Eukaryota; kingdom Metazoa; phylum Chordata; class Aves; order Galliformes; family Numididae; genus Numida; species Numida meleagris. Next base: position 14,581,511 of record NC_034409.1, on the reverse strand, counting down.
TTCCTGTATTTTCATGCTTATTTTTCCTCAATAATGAACATTAACCTTTATTAATACAATACTGCCTTTTGGCAGCAGAAATCACATGGATATAGTATTTCCAAATTACAATCCTAGCCACCAGTAGAATGTTACAATCAAGTGACAGTACAGCTCTGTCTTTCTGGATATCTGCACTTTTATACTGACAATTTACTAATTTCTGGGAATTTAGCTTGAAGCCAGATAACCCAGGAAATCAGAACTTCAAAGAGCTGCAGTTTCACATCTCTGACTACATATGTGTTACCCTTAGGACAGAACCAGTTCACAGGCCAGCAAGATGTGTAAGGCAGATCTGCTGCCCTCTGGTACTGTCACAATGGCTAAATCCAGTCCTTAATTCTACAGGATTCCTGTGACAGTTTTGTTAACGAGGTAATTGACCATGTCACAAAGATATGCTATTTCATTCTTTCAGAAACCCTTGTTTGAAAGAATAACTGAACACTACAAACCAAACACAAAAATCTATCTGCTGTACATCATTAAAATCACTGTGTTTAATGTTAGAACAAATTCCGGTAACACTACAAACTATGCATTTGCTTTCAGCTTCAAAGACTGGATCCAGGCTTTATCTATGTCGTAAGAGAAACCTGTTTCAGTACTCTCAACGTACCCTGCATGTGTCATCAGCCTAAAGTCTTGCAGCTTGTTTCCTCACAGAAGCCATTGTTAATAATCTGATTACAGCTCCCATCATGCTTTTCTCCTCTTACAGTTGGACCTTAGACTCGAAAACAGAAAATGTGGGAACTCTGCAATTTGTACCAAAACACTGAACTCCTCATAAGCTGTGACGCTGGCTGCAGGGGATTCAGCTGTTGCCAGGACTCTCCCACAGGTTTAAGAGATTACATTCTGACTCTGCACACTGCAGTGTTTTGGTTTAGGTTTTGTTCCTTAGCACACTACGGTAAAACCTTTCATTCTTCATTCTAAAAATATCTGAAGATGAAGAAAGACAGCACTTAACAGCTTTACACAGCACCACGGCAGCAGCAAATCCTCTAAGCAGTTTTTTTTAAACTGATATTCTGGAAAGAAATTCTAACAGTGCCTTCTGCAGAGAAGCTAGCTCTATTTCCTGAGAGGAATGAAAATAGCATTACCAAATTTGGAGAGCTACTTAGAAAAAAGGAACCAAAGAGAACTCTAAGTTAGGCCTCTGCAAATAACAGGAGCAATTAGTATGTTTCGTTTCTGTTGTATTTCCTTCTGTTGCTACAGGCATATACCTTAGGATTATACTTAATGTTTGTACTGTGTTCCAGCAGTACTATTATTTTGTTCCTGTATACACATACAGAGGCCTTTCTTACAGCAGCCCTGATTTAATCTTCTGCATCAAACTAAGCCTGCGTTTGTTTTTTAACAAACGATCACAGGCTTCTAACAGCCCGTACAAAGGCTGGACGTGATGAGCTCCAAGCACCCAATGTGCCTTATGTGCTCTGCGCCCACAGTGCCAGCATGCACCCTGTAACAGCAGGAGTGGTAACGGCTCCTGAACGGAGCGCGCAGCGAGCTGATGGCACGGCAGCTGCCCTCCTTCACCCTGACTGCTCCCAGAGAGCAGAGTGCGCATTTCCCTCTCAGTGAAGCAAGGTGATAGGGGCTCGCAGAGGGAAGGCCAGCTGCTGGGCAGGTAAATTGAAAGTGTGTAAGAAAACTCCATAAAGCTCCTTAAACTAGGCTCTGGTGCCTGAAACTCCTGACGTTCAGGTCTCAAGCAGCACTCCCTCAGTTCACATCTATCCCGGGATGCAGCAAAGCTCCACATTCATAACGACAAAACGTAAAAGAACAAACACGGTTCGAGAAAGCCCGACTGGGGCAGTCCGGCACGGCCCGAGCTCCTACCTCAGCGGGGAGATGAACGGCAGGCACAGCACGAGCAGCACGCCCACCTCGCCGTACAGGAAGGCGGCAACCGCCGTCCACTGGACGGTCATCGTCCCGGCGGCCTGCGGGCAGAGCGGGACCTGCAGGGCAGAGCAAGGCTCAGCCGAGGCTAGAACCCACGCGGCGGCTGCAGCTCGGCGGCTCCCGCCCGAGTTCCGAAGGGGGTCCCTCCGCGCCCACCCCGCTCGCCCCGCCCCGGCCCAGTCTCCACGGCCCTCTGAGACGACGCAGGCCCGCAGCCCGCAGAGGAGCGGCAGCCCCCTCGCCGTCGATCTCGCTCCCTCCCGCGCAGCCGGGAGGCCTCGGCCGCCCCAGGCCCGTCCTTGTCCTCCCCCCCCCACAGCAGCCCAGGCCTCGCAACCTCCTCGGCTTCGGGACCTGGTGGCGGCGGGCCGCTCTGGAAGGAGCGGGGAGCGGGCTGGGGCAGGCAGCGGAGCGGGCCTTCCCACCGACGCTGAGAAGCAGTGGAACAGGCGGCGGGGCGGGGCGACGGGCTGCTGGCAGGATGTGGGCCGGGACGCGGCTGAATGACACGGCAGGGAAGGGAGGCGGTGTCACGGTGAGCGCCTTGCGGGAAGGCTCCAGCGGGTCTGTACTCGTCGTGGATGCGGGCAGTGCTGATAGGACGGGATAATCCCTCAGCCCCACCTCCATAGGGCCGGTGGCTCCCAGCGATAGCTGCGTGGGGCCAGCTGCACGCTAGGTGTGGGGGCAGGCAGCGCGCCTACGGTCCCTGCTCTGCTGGAGCACGCGGGCATCTGTCTACACGCTGAGAAAGGTTAAAATCAACATCTTGTTTTTGCATTCAGGCGATGGTTAGAAGCAGTCTGCTGTAGGAACCCAATGCTCCGAGTGTCGAGCTCGTTAGATCAGGGTCTTAACTTGGCTGTCTGACACACTCACTGGTTTCTGACATTCAAGTGAAGCGCTGCCCCGCGGAAGCACCATGCTGCAGGGGAGGGTCAGGTTGGACTCCGGGAAAGGGTTCTTCACTAAGAGTGTGGTTGGGCTCTGGAACAGGCTGCCTACGGCAGTGGGCACAGCCCAAGCTGCCAGAGTTAAAGAGGAGTCTGGACAATACTCAAGACTGACTTTTTGGGTGGTGCTGTGCAGAGCCAGGAATCGGACTTTGTGATCTTTATGGATCCCTTCCAACTTGGGGTATTCTATGATGCTATGACTCCTTAACATATGAAAATCCTGTAAAGCTGTTTTTACACAGAAAGTACTGCCATTATTGATAAAGGCATGACAACATCTATCAAACAAGTTTCAGACAATATCCAGCAGGCCTGTTCAGACCTCATGAGTAAAACCACATTCCTTCAGAAAGTTCTTTTCTGCCCTGTGGTGGGTGCAGTGTTTTTTACCAGCATTTCAAGGTTCCAAGAATGGTATGCCCATGCATTGCTCTCCATGTTCCCATTTCTCAGCCATCTTAGCCACTTGCAACTCCCCTTCTTTGTCCCGAATTACCCTCCCCTCATCTCTTTTCCCTGTTGTTCCCAGCCTGGTTACATCTATACCCACATTCAGTATTTCCGATACCATTATTTAGCTAATCTTGGCCTTACATGGTATTACTGAGGTAGTGACATGGTTATTGGGCACTGTTAACCCTGCAGGTTTCCAGCCCAGAAGGGGCTCCCAAAACTCTCTGGTTATTTCTATCGTTCAGCTGTTTTTCATGTAACTCCCACTTAACCACTGGTGAAATCCAGCCACCCCTCCCAGGGCTATCTGCAGCTTTTTTTAGCTTCTCACACTGTTGCACGTCACATCCAGCAATTCCACCCTGGGCAATCAGCTCAGCTGATTTGCTTGCAGCTCCAACAGGTACCTCTCTGCTTGGGAAAGGATTATCTGGTCTAGCCAGGCACGACCAGCCTTCCTGGCACAACTATCTGAGCTGCTTTTGGGAATTCTGTCCCAAAATATTTACATCAAAAGGACATAGTTTAAATAGCGTGAATAGTAGCAATTTGTTACTCTAATCCATGGAAAGTAAAATGGTTAGGGAGTTACTCCATAAGCAGTTTTCAGCAGAGCTACTGCAGCTGCTCTCAATCTGAAATTGTTTGCACTTAAATTTCCCAGGTCTGGGGCTTTGGGATTATGCCAGCATGTTAACATTTTCCCAGTTGCTGCCAAGCAATGTCTGGATGAAAAGTTACATCCCAAATAACTGTTTATCCATAGCAAATATTGGAGAGTAATACATCAGCCATTTCAGTCTAATCTACACTGTGGAAGCAGCTCGTGTTTTAAGAAGCATTTCTAGCATGTTTTCATAAACATGTAATCAAACACATAGATAAAACATAACCTCTTAATATATTCTGGTTATTACATTTTACCTATTGGCCTACCACCATTATACTTTACTGAAGTTGTTAAAATGTTATTAAAGATTTTCTGTCCCTTAATTCCAAAGCAGTTTCCTTCTTTGAGCTGCACACTAGCACTGCAGGCTGCCCTCCAATAGCCTAGCTGCACGCTGACAGGACTATACTTGCACATACATCCCCACTGCCACAGAGTGTGAGTCTGCACTAGCACTCCAGGGGCTCTGTAAGATCTCAGAAAGGCTCCCTCTGCAGTGACTGCTGTGCACATTGACTGCTACTGCTGAGCATTCTCACCAACCTGGAATGAGGTCTGAGGTAGCTGAGGAGAAGAATAATGGAGTAACTTTTTGAAAATTGAAAATTAGTTAGAAAATGGAAGACCTGGTGATGTTACAAATAACTAAGGAAGGAATATGTCTGTTGGCTTTAAACTGGTAGAGTTTTCCCATGTTCAGAAAGCATATCAATAATATAACGGCACTCTAAAGCAAAACTGGAAGTTAAATAATTAACTGCCATAGGGATATCTTTAATGTGTATATGTAAGCAGTATAGGCTGTTCAAAGTATGGCTTTAAAACTCAAATTTTGCAATTTATCCTGTATCAAAGCAATGAAATGTGTTCAGATGCAGACAGTTGATGAGAGGAAGGAGGCATACAAATTAATTGACAGCCACTCGTTTCACTTACATAACAGGATGATAAACTTCAAGTGACTTTTATGGTACTTAATTGGCCAGATCAAGCAATCCTTAATTACTAGCAATATTAACTGCAACCTAGGTCTTGTACTTCAGGCAGAAATCTCTATGATTGATATCACACAGGCACAACAACTGCTGCCTTCAAAATCATCAAGTATTCAGTTCCTAAATAGGTCAAGGTATTTCAAGTTCTCTAAAATACTATTTCCCCACTATTTAAAAAAAAAAAAGTCTTGATCAGGTGTTTTTGATTATAATGAATCTTTTTTTCTCGCTCTGTGTGGCTAGTGATTTGCTACATCATAAAATCTTAAGTAAATGCTAACACAGGGCCTAGATAATACTTTAAAGAATCCCTTTCTTATGCAAGTCAATTTTGTAGTTTTTAGTTTTGATGCAGAAGACTCAAGGCACTTTCAGAACTGAGGAGAACTGAGTACTGCACTATAGTTGGATGAACTGGAAATTCAACCCATAGCAGAGGAGATCTACAAACTTCACTGTCCTAAACAGCAAGCTAGACTTGATGACTTGGGTCGCACTTTTCTAACTCTAGTTTGTATACCTAAATCAGAACGTATTCTCTATGAAAAATGAGCAAGTCTTTTTTGCCACTGCATTAAACACTGTGAGAATGTAGATATCTAAACAAGTATGGGGAATGGCATCAAAAGCAACACCCCTCCCCCAGGTTGTCATAGTGTACATTGTAATAAACAAATTACAACTGTATACAAAAGCAAGTAATTTATTTAGAAAACTTAGAACCATTCACTTGTATATGCATGGAAGTACCAGTTAGGAAACTAAGCTATTTCTTCTATGAATTTCTGTGTAAACACAGAAAGGAAACAAATTATTTGATTTCAAGTAATTGTACTGCACAGATTTGTGAAATTTCCTTTGCAGAACAAATGCAGCTGGTGTGCAATGTTATTATCTTGTTCTGATTTTCACTATTTTCCTCCGATACAAAGATCCAAAGCCAAATGGCTGTCATGCTTTGATAAGCAACACGCCTGCAGAAAGGATGCAAGTGTCCTACTGAGAGAATCTGTCAGCTTTTCTTTGGCCTATAAAATTCTGATTTGGTAGATGACTGCGATTTAATCTTTTGTATGATTATTCTGTAGCAGATAACCAATACTGTATTTGGTTACACTGAACTTTCAAGTCTTGTATTCCAGATCTATCTGGGTCTGTACTTGATTTAAACTCTCTTTATTTTACTCTCTCTTTCCTTCCGTCATCCTATAGGTATTACAGGTTTCTTCCATTATACTAATTGTGGAATTTTTCTGAGTTATACATTTAGAAGATTTTAGATGGCAAAAAGGAACATCTAATTTGAGAGGGTACAGCACTAGGCTTCAAAGTCTCACAGTCTTTAAGATGGAAAATTCTACTAAAATTTAAAAGCACATCTTATGTCTTACATCAGTTAAAGCAAATATTTCTATAATTGCTCCCTTTTATTCTTTTGGTCATACATTTTTTGTATTATTTGTGAGTAGTCCTGATTTTAGGAAGTTCCACTTTAAAAAGGGCTTAGTTTTGCTAACATCCTCCTGCTGTAAGCAGTTGTCTGGTGAAAAATAAATTCAATCACTGCCGTCACAGAACGGCCAATCCTCTGTACAGTAATGCACTGTAAACAGAATTACACATTTGTGGAATGTGGAATATTTCTTTAGTTAAATATGCCAATGTAAAAACACTAAAAATATACGATCAGCCTGATCTCAATATTAAGCTGTACTGAAAATATTTACACTGTGTTATGAATCACAGTGTAGAAGTCCAAGTAAAACTGTAGCAATGTGTCAGCAATTACAAAATACGAGTTTACATACAACTAAAATACTTTCACCTACACACACCATAATGATGATCCAGGTAATCTAGAACTGCTGAGGTACTTGATAAAACGTTAAAAACTTTTTTCTCTTGTTTTGAAGTTATCCGTTCCATCATGTACATTAAGTGGTGGTGAAAACACGTAAAAGGAGTTCCAAGCTCAAGAGCAATGTCAACCCAATCCTGGATGCACTTCAAAGGTGTTTCTTCATATCCTGCAAACATAGCTGGATTTGCTAAGAGTCCTCTAGCCACCATTACACCTTCAAATTGCAAATTAAAGCAGTGAGTTACATTATAGTTAAATTTAACATTACACCATTTTTATAGCACCTATTTTATAGCATCCATTAGAACAATAGGGATGAGTATTATATCAAAGAAATCAGTTTAACAGCCCAAGCCCCTGAGTACCTACATCATCTGTCAACTCACTCAACTTGTTGACATAACTTTCCAGAAATTCTGATGCAAAACACAGGAAAAAGCTGCCTTTCTTCTCTACTTTTTAAACAGCAATTCAATAGTATTTTGTTTTTATTTGCTACACACATGTAAGCCCATTTTTTTAACATATAATTATGATGTAAAGACACAAGAGTAATAAAATGGTGAAGTTATTTTTAGTACAACTCAGCTGATTCACTGACCTGGAATCATTCTTCCATTAACAGCTCAAGTCTCAGTTATAAAGATTTCATGGCACCTAGTCTACAGTAAATGTTTGCTTTCTGAATAAGTCAATGCAACTACATTCCCAAATTGCAAGATAAATCCTTTCAAGCTCTACTGAAATATTTCTGTGAAAAAGCGATTGTTTTCCTGCACTGCTAACAAATAACCTGTCACATTTAGTCTCTTCTTACAAAACAGGATGACCAAAAATGACAAAGGTTTCAGGATTGTGTAAGACAGAAAAAAATGAGCAGCTTCTGGTTTGTACTTTCTATATTTTATACTATCACATGTTAGACAGTTTAATATTTTATACTTTGTTACTCAAGGAAGTCAGACAGGCTACAAGAACATTTTTTCTTGTTATGTACTTTCTTCCTGCTTTGTATTTGGGGTTAAAGCCGTTGTAGCAGAGTGGCAGTTTGCCACTCTGTATTGGTATTGGTGCAAATAGTTTTTGTTGGTTTCTTTGAACAGCACCGATGTCAATAGAAACCTGCTATATGAACTCTTCGTATGACTCTAGCGATTGTTCTCTGTCCTGTTATACTCTAGCTGTAAGACTCACAGCATGTAGATCCAGATAGCTTCTTCAAGATATATATTGAACTTCAATGTTGGCTTGAAACCATAGACAGTCACAGGAATCTACTGTAACCAAATAACTGCAGGGCAATTTTTTACTCCCATATTTTACCACAGTGAAGGCAAGGTAAACAGACAGATAGGAGAGTGCAATACCTCACTGTGTACTTGAAGCTAACCATCTTAATTGTTAATTATCTGGCTTAATTGTGTATCTTATTTCCTCCATACTCTTACTATAAGAAATCTGTTGCCATTTGCAGGAAGTAGAGGTTTTCAAGTCAAAATCTACAGCTCTGTAATAAATGATCAGCTCCACAGACAGAATGGATGTCTGAAGGTCCCCCTTGAACTCTGCCACTAGCTCCACTACTGAGTGATGAGAGCACAATTAAGCCAAGAGCTTTTGCAGTTTGCCTTTCAAATCTATTTGTGACTTTGAATAACAATGCTCTGGTTTTCTGATGATTACAAGAGACTCCATTTATGAGCTTATTAGGCACCTAAAACACCATCCTTTGTTTGTCTCCTCAGAGAAAAAGATGCAAACAATGCCCTACTTATAGCCAAAATAAATACTTAGAAATTTAATTTGTAAATTTACTTAGAAAGTAGGATATGTTTAATCTTACCATCTGCTCCTGTCAGGCGATGAACATTTTCAGCATCTTTTAAAGTTTTAATGTCTCCATTAGCCACAACAGGTATGTGTATGCTTTCTTTAATTACTTTAATTGCATCGTAATGCACAGGCTGATGTCTTTCTTCTATATTTCTCCCGTGTACTGTAATCCATGAAACTCCAGTTGCTTCAGCTTTTTTACACAGGTCTACTGTTTTTTTTATGTCTTCATGTATCCTAAAATTCCAAGGAATTAAAGCATTAGCTAGCAAGCTACCTGAACTGTATAAAAGCCCTCCATGAAGAGAAGTCACCAGAGATGTCTATAAATACTTGTACAAAGAAAATACTACTTTGGAGAGGTAAAAAAAAAAAAATAATAAATATATATATATATAATAAAGATGTCTAATTTATTGAAATCACTATTTATCATTTCCCAATTACATACCATCTCTGAAGCATGCATGGTAAATTTTATAGAGATTAAGCAAGAGTGCCCAAAAGATTCTAAATTAATTGTCATTACTTTGCATAACTGTGGAAAAAAAATCCAATTTATAAGTTTTCCTTTTCTGAGGAACTGCAAACAGAGTTGAAACTTAACCAACAAATATGCAAAAGCACTATGGGATGTGAAGATAAATAGTGGATGAAATATTAGAAAGTAAAATAGATCAACAGTTTCTACTAAAGTTCAGAAAGTGATGAAGATAAAGAGAACATGTTCTTACAGCAGCTGTGTGGACTGGTTCCCAGTTATCCTGTCTTTTATAGGCAACGGCAGCTCACAGAGTAGGTTCTCATGATTACAGACTATGTATTGCTTTTAATTCATGGAATCCTAAACCTTTTAGCTTGTACTTTCATGTTTTCTGGATTGCAAGAAAATTCTGGCATCCACTCTGATATCTGGGCAAGTAGTCAAAGACTGAGCTAGTTCTACCATCCGAGGCTGGATTACCTGCCCCAGATACTCTTACCACCTGGGGTCAAAAATCTCAGCAGTCATCACATTTAAGAAACTGATAATAATTTGTAATATTGCATTAATAGAATTACATATATTGTAGCGCCACTATTACACGAAAATATTTCTTTAGAAAAACATTAAAAGGATTTTTCCATGTACTGCAAATAATGTTAGACATACCTTATTTTAATAGATACTGAAAATCGAGGGTTGTCAATCTGATTCCGTACGTGTCTCACCATATCTCGAACTAGCTCTGGTTTATTTATTAAGCAAGCACCGTAACCTTCTGCCATTGCCCATCTTTGAAAGAAAAAATAACATTTGTTTTCTACAATTGAAAAATGCAGATCAATTTCAGTTAAATGTATCAGTTTCTTTCTTTATAGCCTTTAGAACGTGTGGCTGAGTAAGCAGAGATAATAATGGCTGTAGTTTGATCATGTTTGCGGTGTGACACCACCTTTTAGATCCTGGTTCAGTTTCTGCTTTGCTGTGATCAATTTTGGACAAGTAACTAATCTATTGCAGTTCAATTTTCTACCCACAAAATAGCCTTACAAGGAAGATAAACATTTAATTAACAATGGTTTAGATCATACATAAAAGAAATAGTTTGATGTTTCCCCTTCCGTTGGGTCATAGGTTTCTTTTGAACAGAAAATTACTTTGTGTTGAAAAGGAAGACATTTGAAGTGGAATAAGAATCTGATTCCACTAATATTATCTTTTCCTTCGAATGACAACAATTACCTTTGATTGGCAGGAGATAACCTTTGCTTTTACTGAACAGCAGCATTTTTTTCTTTAAAGAATTTTTCTTGTACAGGTTGATACACACAGTTCTACTATACTGAAATCAACACGCACAAGGTTTGGAAGTCTCAGATGTCTCCAGAACTGCTTTCTCAAATACTGTACTTTTAAGTCAAGGTAACTAAGTAGAATAGACAAATTAAGTATTTGCACCATAATATTATCTCTTGCTGTCCTACATTTATTTTTGAGAGATTTACTTAGAAAAAGACTGCCTGACAAATGCATAATAAATGGATCTCAATTGAACCAGTTAGAGAGAATCTTCATCTGTGCATTACTATTTTGTCAAGACAAATAACAAATCACTAATTTGCTGTATTTCCAAACCTAATAAAAGATGGAGGGAAATCTGTTAAGCACTTCATGAGTAATATAATCTGTATAATTACATTTTGGGGACTATTCTTCACTTGCATAAGTCTGAGACATCAGGGACATGGCTCATTATTTTGGGAATTGCCATGTTATTTCTCGAAACACTCTCCAGTTTATTAGCAGCAAAACTCTTTTTGTGGAAAGTCAAATGCTACAACTGCTAAGTCATAGAGATGGACACTTCACTTCTGAGCCAACCCTCAGTGTCTCAGCAATGAAAAGAGGCAAGTCAGCAAAGACACCTGGTCTTCCCATGGAGACCGTGGGCATCTCAGAGCATTCAGAACAGCATCTTGCCACACACGCATTTCGGTCTGACAGGTTAAAAAGCTATTTCAGTCTCAAAGTCTATTTTTAAATTAAGACAAAAATGACTATGAAAATGAAGGCCAGCATCTTTTATTCTCTGATTAATTTAATCACACTTAACCATTTTTTTTCAAGTCTTTACCTCTGAGGACAGCCACAGTTCAGGTCTACTCCATCTGCGAAAGGACAGACGAGAAGGGCAGCGTCACAAAGAACTTGCGCTTCTTTGGCAGCGAACTGAACGATCAATGGATTATCACCTACTCCAATGAAAAGATATTTAGAGATTGAAAAAAAGAAAAAAGTCTCATTTCTGAACATTTTATTATTTAGACGTGTTTAACTTTCTTAAAAATCTAAACAAATACGTATTTGTTTACAACTGTCAAAATCAATAGCTTGTTTAAGAACAGCATTATTAATTCAGACTATTCACAAAATAATAATGGGAAAATAATTTCTTCAGTTATTGTTCCTTTGTATTGTATATTGTTCTTGGATCCAGAACACTTAAACATTAAAACCAAATTAAATAAAAACATCACTAGTGCCACTGTTCCTCCAACATAAACAATCTATCTGTTCTCTATTAGATTATTATTTTCCCCAGTACACCACCATTATTAAAATAAATCTTAAAGGTCAAGCTGCACTGTCATGTAATCTCACCAGCTGCTGTACTGAACTCCAAAAAGTATGTACAGAACCAAAGATGCTTGAGGACTCCGTTTCCGACAGTAATTTTTCCAGCTATTTTACAGGGTGGTACCACAGAAAGGATGTAGGGGAGGAGCCCCAAGTGGCTATTAATGTGAAGCTGGACACCACCCTGAAAGACAATTAAGCCATGGGCAGGAGCTGGGTGTTCCTTCCCTTAATTTGCCTGATGTTTCAGCCACTCCTGGAAGAGCCCTGAACAATGCCCTAGAAATGGTCAGGTCACAGGAGGGGGCCTGGTGCCACTTGCTTTGATTTGGCTGGTGTCCAGTGTCTCAACCCATCCTGGAATTGGTGCCATCTATAAACAGGGGCTGGGGACTGTCCTGGCCCTTCTTGCTGCCGCCTCCCTTCTTTGTTCTGTGCCGCACACCCCCCTTGTCAACATGCTTGATGTGGGACCAGGACTGGTGATCTCCTTTTCTTTCTTTAAGTTGTTAAGTAACCCAAAGCTTACTTGAATTTCCTATAAAACCGCACTGTTTAAGCAGATACAATTGTGAGAGAGCCAACGCATGCAGGATAACTGTTTTATGGGAATCTCCTATTACAGTTGATGTTTTTTACTCTTATGCACAGACCTTGAGTGTTGTTTCACCTTGATCTAACCAGGAGTTGTGAATCTATTCACCACTCCCTTCCCAGGCGGGATGTGACATAGAACACTGTTGTAACTGACTACAATGCTGCCAGAGCCTTGCCAGAGGCCTCCTCATGCTATGCCATTGCTTATGCATAGGCTGATGCAAACTTTCTCATCGCTCGCCACTGTGCTACATCAACTCCCAAATTCTTCCTTTTGACTACAGTTGTAGCTGTGAGAAATCTTTCTTCTGTATATAGCATTTTAAGGATTATTTATTTTTAACTTATTGAAACAAATCTGCTGCTGCTATGGAAATTTTTATGAAACCAGAACAATGTGCTGAAAGGATGATTACTTTCTTGTTTTGCTGAAAATACCTATTCTGACAAGGCCTACAATGCATTGGATACTTTCTGGAGTTGCTAAGGAGTATTTCCTGCCAAAGAGAGTCACACTTCAAGCATGATCTGTTCCACAGTTGCATCAGGCTGCTTGCAGACTGCTGTATTTTGCTATAGCTGTGTGCGACACACAATTATTAACAAAGATTTCTAGTCTCCTCACTTCTGTCTAATGTAGTCATTTACGGCCAGAAAACAGCAACTCTTATAACAACAACAATGAAAGAAGAAAAGATGTCTTACAGGAACACATTATTAAGCAGACCAAAGATAGGCTCTAAGGAGAAAACAAAAAAAAGGCAATTTAGCTTCCTGAAGTAGGACATAGATGTAAGGTGCAGATCATGCTGATATTCCAGAAAATCCAGACTCGGTAAAGATGTTAAAGAACCAGAATACTGAGTGTACCACTGAAGTGGCTTCCAGTATCTACAAAGTCTCCCCTTCCTTATCCCAGGTCCTTTTTTTGCTTCAATGCCAACATGGCTGGGTTTTGTCCAGTATGCAGAGCTGGAATGAGAACACATAGGCAGAGGCGGCTTTCACAGATTTTTCTCTATTGGGAAACTAGTGTCAGTGCTCCTCAGAGTGGGTCTGGTGAACTATCTGTGATCTACTAAGCCCCTGTAGAGAGCCAGATGGTCATTTGGAACAGGCTCTCCTCTTTGACACCTACTGCATCACATTAAAGGCATCTAAAAATATCTCAGTATTAGCAGTCACTTTCCAAATAAACTATTGCTGCAGTTAAGAGGGATGGGGAACAGGGTAAGAAAAATATCTGAACATAAATGGAAAGAGAAGAGCCAACAAATGCACACAGCACATGTACTTCTGGTACTGAACAGACCATAAGTGCTTCTGAAGATTTCCCTGTCTTAGTGGAAATTACAAAATTCTTGAAGTAATGGAGCTGAAGACAGAGAGGGTAGCAGTATCCTCTCAGTTAAGAAACTTCTATGAGTTACCTAAAACTCTAGCATGCCCCAAAAAATCCCTTGCGTATTTTCAAAACAGCGTCCATTTAGACAGTGCTCTAGCTGAAGAGATTTACACTGATACAGCTAATATACTGGAATAATCCCAGGCTCCTTGTTTTTCAGCTGAGTATTAAGTAATAAAAATCCTAAGTCTAATCATAATTAAATTCTTAGCAGCAGAGACAGGGAACATCTACCACTATTTTAGAAATACACAACAAAGAAATGTCAATGCAAAAAAAAAAAAAAAAGAGCAAAAATTGCACTTGCAGGCTCCAAACCTACTCTGCTCATCAGAGTACAGAATACCCACAAATTAAACATAAATCAACATTAAAATTTTACAATCAGTCGTGGAGCTATTTGTTAAAAGTATAAATGCTAATAATGTAAATACTGTTATCCTGGTAAAGCTGTTAGAGGCAGAATGGTTTTGGAGGCTGTAAAATTAAAGCCAGCATGAAAGAGGTGAGTGGGGAAAAGATATTATTTACAACACTGGAACATTTCATCCTGCACTCTTTGTCAACAGGCAACAAGGTTACAGCAAACAATGAGAAGAATTTCCTCTTTCCCCCTCCCATTATCCTCCAAAAGACACTACAAAGCTAGAACTACAAAGCCAGTAGAACTTCACAGGATGTTGTGAAGATCAAAAGTACAAATAGATGCAAGAGGTGGAACAGTGGCTCTGTGGACCTCTGAGCCACATAGGTCAGTTGTTTTTTTTGTTGTTCAAAATAAAAAAGAACACATTCAAGCTTTCTTTCAAGTTGTACTCCATTAGTAAGAGTTTACCTCTGCTTCCGAATGTGATTCTTCCCTACAACTGACCTGTTGTATTCAAATAATGCATGAAATCACAAGTTATACTTCTACTACTATTACATATACACTTACAAAACCATTGACTCGGTGGCATGAGCAGACGGAATCATCACACTTTGTAGATCCCGCAGGCCAATCTTCCTAGTACGTTAGCAGTGCTTTCTCCATTCCTCTCGTTGTAGCCCATGCTTACATATTCCTTGTTTCACTTTTCTCCTACAACCGCTTCATGCCAGCAGATCTGTTTCTATATTGTTATCTTTTCCCACATACTTGTGGTCAGATTTTTGGGTGGTGCTGTGTGTAGCCAGGACTTGGATTCAATGATCCTTATCGGTCCCTTCTAACTTGGGATATTTTATTATTTTATTCTATACTACTTTTTACCCTTACCTAGCCAGGACTCTATATAAGTCCTTATAATTTTTTTTTTAAATCTGCTCTGGTTATGTTTTTATATCATGTCTGAAACCTGTTTTTTTTCCTATGAACCCTGGCTATGCTTCTATTTCCTGGACTCTTCTTGCTCCTTCTGTCAGCCTTTTGATATCTCAAGGGGCCTACCTTCCATTTTCCACACATGTTAATTTAAAATTCTCTTTCTCTTATCAATCCCTGTATTAGATGTCTGATCTATTCATTTTTTCCCCCTTTACCAACTGTCTTATTTTTGCTAGAAACCAGAAAATATTATCTGGTAATGGGTTAATCATACATCTCTGATATGTACAAGAAACAGCAATTGCTGGCAGAAGAACCTTACGATCCTTATGAGCAGAGAGAAGGCTAACTGAGAAGTGGGAACAGTAGGTTGAGGGAGGTGATTTTTTTTAGAAGTGTCCCTCTCCTCTGCTCTTGTGAGATCCCAACTGGAGTACTGCGTCCAGTTCTGGAGCCCCCACACAAGAAGGACATGGAGTTGATGGAGCAGGTCCAAACGAGGACCACAAAGACGATCACAGGGCTGGAGCACCTCTCCTATGAGGACAGACTGAGAGAGCTGGGGCTCTTCAGCCTGGAGAAGAGAACGCGCCGAGGAGATCATGTAGCAGCCTTCCAGTACCTGAAAGTGGCCGTCAGGAAAGCTGAAGAGGGACTTTTTATAAGGGCAGGTAGTGACAGGATGAGGGGAAATGGTTTTAAACTGGAAGAAGGTAGATTTAGACTAGGGATTGGGAAGAAATTCTTTACTTTGAGGGTGGTGAGACACTGGAACAGGTTGCCCAGTGAGGTTGTGAATGCCCCCTCCCAGGAAGCATTCAAGGCCAGGCTGGATGGGGCTTTGAGCAACCTGCTCTAGAGGGAGGTGTCCCTGCCTACAGCAGGGGGGTTGGAACTAGATGATCTTAAAGGTCCCTTCCAACCCAAACCATTCTATGATTCCATGATCGTCTTGTACTGGGTCTGGCTGGGATGGAGGTAACTTTCTTTACAACAGTCTGTATGGTGCTGTGTTTTGAATTTTGTGGCAAAAAAAATCATTGTTGATGATGCCACAATGCTTCAGCTTTTGCTGAACAGTGATGGCAGTGTCAAAACTAATTTTTTACCTTTGTCTGACTCCCAGCAAATAGGCCAGGAGCGGGCAAGAAAATGGGAGACAGATCTAGAACTGGCCAAAGGAATATTCCATACCATGTAGCGCCATGCTCAGCAATAAAACTGCAGTGGTGAGAGAAGACGAAGGTAGCTTGCGGTGTGTAAATGGTGCAATCTGTTTCAATGCATTACCATGAGAAGAAATTTCTCCTAATATCCAACCTGAACCCTCCCTGTCACAACTTAAGGCCATTCCCTCTCATCCTGTTGCTGTTACATGGAAGCAGAGGCTGACCCCCGCCTTGCCACACTCTCCTTTCAGGCAGCTGTAGAGATTGATAAGGTCTCCTCTGAGCCTCCTCTTCTCCAGACTGAACCATCCAGTTCCCTCAGCCGCTCCCCATCAGACCTGTGCTCCAGACCGTTCACAGCTTCACTGCCCTTCTCTGGACACGTTCCAGGGCCTCGATGTCCTTCTTGCAGTGAGGGGCCCGCAAATGAGCACAGCACTCGAGGTGCAGCCACACCAGTGCCGAGTACAGAGGGTCGGTCACCTCCCTGTCCTGCTGGCCGCACTGTTTCTGATACAAGCCAGGATGCCGTTGGTACATATAACATTCCAAGAAGGCAGCAGTATATTTAACAGAATCACCTCTGTTTGTTGTGAACTCGCTGTCCCTGGCTTTGGCTGACCTCACAAAGTCGGCCGCCACGACCATGGGGGTGTAGCACAGATCGCAGCCGTACCGCCGGACCAGGGTGCGGAACGCCAGCCTGCGGGGACAGGGACACCACGGGCACACATGAGCATGATAATGATGATCATTACCTCATGAGCAGCTCTAAAGCGCCGCTCTTACACGCAGCGCCGCGGGGATGTCTAAATACAACCGTAACACAAATGCGACCGCGTTACTCCCGCTCTTAAACAACCCCAGGAGGTGTCCGCCCGCGTTCTCGTCACGACACCCGCCCCACAGCACGCACGCTGCGGCGCGCCGCCAGCCGTTACTCACTTGGAGTAGCGAACCATCGGGGCACACATCTTCACAACGTGCCCAGCCCGAAACAGATCCACCGGGTCCCTCCCCGGGCATTGTTTGTTTTCCGCGATGTCCCCGCTCATGTATAACGAACTCTCTCCTCAACGCCTCGCCGTGCCGCCATGTCCCGCCCCGCCCCGTTCCGTCGCTCTCTCTGCCATCATCGCCGCGCGCCGCCGCTGGGCAGTGACGCGCGGCACGCTCCGCCGGGCGGCATGGAGGAAGCGGGCGGCGGAGCACCGGCCCCGGCGCTGGCAGAGCTTCAGGCGGACGGTGAGGGGCGGTCCTGGCTGCGGTTGGAGGCCGGGGCCGGGGCCGGGGCGAGCGGGGCGTTGGGCTTCCGTGGTGTCACGTCGCAGAAAGTTTGTGGGGCGGAGGGGAGCAGGAAGGCGGGCCCCGCTCCGGAGCTGGGCTGCCCGCGCTGCTCCCCTCGGCCGGGGTTGCTGGGGAGGTGCCTGCTGCCCGCGTCCGCTGCTCCTGACGGGAGCTGAGTGCCGGCGGGAGGCACGCAGGTGTCGGTGAGCCCAGCCAGCCCTCTGTACAAAGTAACACACCTCTTACTTCATTAAAAGTCGCCACTGGAGTATAGTTTCGTTACGTAGTGTAAGTTGACCTCGTTGTAAGAGGCAGTATGGTTCCATGAAGTTGTAGGTTTTGCCACGTGGACTCACTTTGATTGCAGTCTCTTCTCAGATCGGTCTCCTGTGTTGTTACATGGCGTACAGAATGCGCGCTGTTCCAGCCGGAGGAACCGGTGGTCTGAGCACTGTGTGCTGCAGATCCATCAGTACAGCTGGTTTGAAGTGTGAAGATAACATCTAAATCTTTTTCAGAGTGTTATGCTGTCTTCTTCAGAGAGGACTTTGATGTGAAAGCTTACACGTCGCAGTCGATCCATCAGGCAGTGATAGCTGAGCAGCTCGCAAAGCTTGCTCAAGGTATCAGCCAGCTGGATAAAGAGCTTCATGTACAAGTAAGTTTAAAGCATGCCTGGTGCATGCTTCCCTCTGCTTTGGGATGATGGTTGTGGGAAGACAGTGAATGACTTGTCCTGCACTTTTCTGTCCTGTGCCAGAGAGTAACCTGGGCTTTACTCCTTACCTTTAACTGGGCAAACACATCCTGTGCTAATACACCTCCACACCTTCAAAAGGCATTTAAATTTGGTTAGTCAAAGGCTCAGTGGTAAAATCCATGCGGTCACTGCAAAACCCATTGACGTTGCAGTGAGAGTACATGATAAGTTTGTGCTTGGTTTGAAAAATGGCTCCCCCTGCAATGGTAAATTCTTTGGGAATTAGTTTTTAAATTTCATAAATAGAAATGAAAACATTAATGTATATTCCCATTTTTGTTGCTGTGTATTAAGCTTACACTTATAGTTATTATATATCAGTGTGTGTTGAAACATGATTGTTTTGCTAACTTTAAGATGTCAACTACTCTGCAATATCTGACTCCCGTTTTGAGCTTACCATTTTGTGACTCAAAATGTGTTCTGAAAATGCTTTCATCTGCTTTTTCTTGGATCTGCTTAATGGAGTAAGTTGATGATATTTTAGTAACCCTTTCAGGCACGCATCTCCATTCTTCTGTCATTGTTTCTATTTTCTCTTTTTTTTTTTTTTTTTTTTTTTAAGGTTGTTGCAAGACATGAAGACCTGTTGGCTCAAGCAACTGGAATTGAATCCCTGGAAGGTAAGATCATCTACTGAATGCTTGCTAATTCTTATGAGCAAGGGAGCGTTTTTAATTTCTACATGGGAACATCATTCACTGTTCACTTTGGTTAATAATGTAGCAGCTACGGATCTTACGACTGAGAAGTTGTAGCAGGTTTTTTTTGATGTCAGCAGATGGAGCTCCTGGGAGAAGATTTGACTGATACTTCTCTGGATTAGCTACTCCATAGGCAAAAATCTTGATAATCACTTCTAAGCAAGTTTAGCAATCAAGTCTTTTTGACCTTCTAATACATTTTTTTTCCAAATAAAGCTAATTTTATTGCAATATCTGTTGATATCAGTACCAAGTTTGTAAATGCTGCATGTGCACATATCACATGGTTTACAAATCTTAACTGAAGAGGCATTAACACGTAATCATAACTGCACTGAGACACTGAGATTTTTCTTCCTAGTAAGAAGCTACTAGATTAAGTGCATGCTGTATGGGAACTGCTGAGTCGTGGCCTGAATCACTGATTGAGCACCTGGAGGAAAGACCCAGTCAGCCCTGGGAGCACAGGTGAAGGCAATTCACCTGTGCGACCAGAAGGGGTGGAGCCTGGCTCCACCCCTCTTAGGCCTCATTTAAGGGCTGACTGCCACTGAGAAAGGATTTTTTTTTTTTTTGGAGATCCCTTCTTGGCAGAAGCCTTTCCCTGCAAACCCAGAATCTTCTGATCTGGGTGAGCCATTTACTTCCCTTCCCTTGCTATTGTGCTGGTCCTTCTACCTCTTTTCTAACACCTTTTCCAATCCTGTTGGTCCTTCTGATTGCTACACTGCTTATCCTCCAAACAAAGAATCTATCATCGATGTGATGATTGTCTCCCAATTTGTGTTCTGTGGAGTGGTGTGTTCAGAAATCATGGTTCTTTCTGTAGGCATTCTTGCCTGAAATTTCTCTGAAGAAAGAGTGAAGTACTTTAAACAGCTCAGAAATAAAAGATTTCTGTAGGTCAGGTGTAGTAAATAAAGCATTTTACAGCTGATAACCAAAAGTAGAAATAAAACTTAATCTGTATAAAAACTCTTAATTGTTTTCTAGTGATACAGTGTTATTCTCCTTAAGAGGCCCCTTCTCTTCTGAAAGAGAAACAGTGGAGGGCTCTAATCCTGGAATTTTTTGACACTTCAGGCATTGGTAGAATCTACAGTTCTACGTAAACAAAGATGATATTTTAAGTATTGCAAAACCTGCTTCTCTCTGCAGTGCTTGGGCTACACATGATGTAATATGGTCACTGTAGGAGAAACACTGAATCAATATCCATAAGTAAAATAAAAGAGAAATGTTAATGGGAAATTTAATTATGAAGGTAGAAACACATAGCTCAAAGTGTCATCATGTGCTTATGTCAAGAAAATAAGTAGATGAAGATTATTGAACTAACTTGCAGCATGCATAGTCATTTGGATATGTGAATGTGAATCTCATTAAATATTTCAAATTAATTAACCTAACTTGTAGAGTAAATTCCTGGAGACTTCTTTTCTTCTTTTTGATCTGTACACTCTGCTAATGGTATACTGATGTAGTATAAATACTCTTTTCTGGTTCTGTTTCTAAATCTTCAGTCACCTGTTAGCTCAAGATAGGTTAGGCGGTTTCATCTTGTATCTAATGTAGCAGATGCAGAGAGTAGATTACCTTTTCACCCATCCTAATAAAGCCGACTGGCAAGAGGAATGTTGAGTTGCTGTAAAGGGTACAAAGGTCAAAGATGTAGCAATGTCATGTTACTGGCTGTCCCCCATTTAAATGTGGAATAGAAAATTCAGCCCATCCTGACAACTCTTCTCTGTCTCTCACTGTATCTTCATCTTTTTATCTGTGAGGACTGCGTGCCTGCCGTTCCATTTATAAATGTCAGAGGACTCCTGAATCTGTCAATAAGCCAACTTAATAATTCCAAACTATGGAGGAAATGGGAGTAGGCATATTTGTACAAAACAGACTAAATAGAGTCCCAGTAGCAGTAGTCTTGTTTATATTCTCTTTCTGTATCATATGGTAGTTTTCTTCAATTTGAAGATATGCTTGCAAACAAGGCTTTACAAACATGTAGGATGTTTGAGAGTGCTAACAAGAATTGAAACAAAAATACCTTCATAGGTCTGTGTTTGCGTAACTTAATTAAATTCTCAGCAGGCTGATTCCATATTGCAAAAGTGACTGTTACCCTTGACTGCTTTGTCTGCAGTTTAGCAAGGAAAGAATGACTGTGCTTGTGGGTTTTCCTTTGTGCTGCTTTTCCAAACTTATCTGGAACAAACAAGATTAGGGTAGCTTGCTCTGTCTGTAATCTAAATTAGATGATCTCACAATGACGTACCTTACTTTTTGCTAAAGATGCTTATGCACAGGAAGAAAACCTTGAAATGGCATTGGTTCTCGGTCCTCCTTACCTGTTGGTTTCTCTGAATTGCTTAGTTCCTTTGTTAAATAGGTTGTGGTGCTTTTTTATGTCGTGTTCAGGTGTTTGTATCAGGTTATATGCCTTTGAACATCAGTCCTGATCATCGTTCTTTTAGAAACTGGCGTAGTCTAAATAGTATTTGGAGCTTAATATATGATGAATTTCAGAACAGTATATCTTCTGCAGGTTTTTATTCTGTACTAGTAATTTTTTTGTAGTAGTCAGTAATTGCTCATTACCTTCTCCGTTTATTTCTAAATACTCTGTCTCATTTGTTTCAATATCTTTGAATGTTTTGTTATAAATTATTCTTTTAATACAGAAGCAGTCTGCTGTAGATGTTGTCAATTATAGAAAGAAGTATTCTGCATATCACGAGAGTTGCATGTAAAACATCTGCTTTATTTTGTAGGTGTTCTCCAAATGATGCAGACTAGAATTGGTGCTCTACAAAGTACTGTTGATAGGTATGCCATTCATGATGTGATTAGAAAGTCTGAATTCTTACTTGTTCTATCATGCTATTTATTAATACTTCTATAAATAAACTTCTTTTCAGAATTAGAGCCAAAATTGTTGATCCCTACAACAAAATAGTGTCTCGCACAGCTCAGCTAGCAAAGCTTCAGGTAAGTTGTATTGGAAAGACGTTTTAAAAGTCTTCTTTAATGTGCTTCATTTCCCAGTCCTCTAGAGCATTAAGAAAAGGTGACTCATCAGACATGAGTGGGATTTCCATACTCCAGTAGACTGAAGTTTGCTGTCAGTATTTCTCAGTAAAAGTCAATATTCATGTGTCTCCTCATGAGCTACTGAGAGATGCTTCATATTGCAAAGTACAAAGCTGACTTTTGCACTAGCTGGTTTAGTTTTTGTTGAAATGAGGGAAAGAGTGGAAGGCTGTCAGAGTACAGCTTAATTACATTTTCATTTCTGTCTGGGTATATTTGATGTTTAATATTATGATGTTGTTCTGTAGGAGGTACTCTTTTCTTTTACATTAATGTGTGTTTGACTGCAGTTTAGTAAAGAGTTTGGGAAATAATTCTTTCAATACAGCCATGGTGCAATTTACAGAGCCAGCTGGAGTTCTAGTGTGTAAGCCCAGGTACACAGCTGTTCCTATCTTTTAAATGGAGTCTACAGAGAATGTAGTTCCTGTTAAAGAAGAGCAGTGAGAGAGAGCTTTTTCCCAGCAATGGTGAGATAAGTGTCAAACACTTCTAGTTTTTAATTTTATTGTGGTTGAAAACTATCCTGTAGATCCCATAGATGTAGCTGCATTCTATTCTTTTTATTGATTCAAAAGCAACACAATCCAAATCAGGAAAGGTTTAATGAATTACTGTTAGAACTATTTCTCTTTAAAAAAAAAAAAAGTTGCAAAACTAAGAACTTGTCTTTTGGTAGCTGAAATTTGAGCTGTGGATATCCGCTCAAGTAGGTTGCCATTAGCTTGCAGAGTACAAGAGGGTGAAGCTGCAAACAGTTGTACGCACTTTCTAGTCCAGGTATGGTGGAGCAAGTAAGTGCGCTAGGCTCTCGGCTGAAGGTCTGGTATTTTCTACCTGATTTTCAGTAGCAGTGAAGTTCAGCAGGAAACTCTTACCAGACTGTTCAGCAAGGTTGTTCACTGCTTCTCCTGTGCTTCCCAACTCTAGCTGTCACTGTTTTTGCCACTGGGCAGAATTTCCATGACTTTCATGTGCCAGGCTACGTGCAGATTTTTTTCTTCTCTGCTGTATGTGGCAGCTGTGGGAATAATTGTAGGAATTTGGAGTTAAAGGTAATGATTGTTTCTTCTCTGACCTTATGTAAAGTCAAACTGCAGAAGTCCGTGAGGTTAAGAGGTATTTCTTGGGTTCGCTTTGCTTCCTCTTTGGTGTAGTTAGGGGTATGGTTTTGCAGAGGTTCCATGGATTTTTCTGTGGTGTAAAAGCAGCATGCACCCAGGGGCTGGGGTTGTTGCTCAACTTATGCCAGGGCAGTTGTAATATCTGGCTTTTCTGGGCTGTGAGTCGTCTTATTCCAAATGCCAGTCCAAAAAAAAAAAAAAACCAAAGGAGAGATGCAGGGTAAAGGAGGGAGCCTGCTGGGCTGCCCATCCTTGTGTCCCTAGCTGCCTACTTAGTTCTGCACAGAGAGAGGAAGGCTCACTCCAGCACTGCTGCCAGTGACAGTTGTCAGCATGAGGGCTGCTGTCCTCTCCTGTGTTGGCAGACACACAGTGAGTGCATTATGATGCTGTTGTGTCTGTTTACCTGGCAGCCTTGTTTGTTCAGGAAGGAAGGGCATCAGCGCAGCAAACAGTTTGCTTCCTGGCTGTGGCAGGGCTTATGAAATGACATTGCTTACTTCTGTACCAAATGCAAGACTTGTAGCACAGACAGTCAAACCTGCTAATTTTATCAGTTGATGTACAGTCAGTAGAATAAGTTTAAAAAAAAATAAAATAAATGACTGATAAAAGAGGGTGCTGTCAAAGTAAGTAGGGTTGCTAGTTATCCTTTGCTGATTTGTGTGGCGTTTAAGGGCCTCTTGTATTCACGATTGTATTGCTTTAGTTCTTCTCCTTTGATTGCTGTGGGACTGCTCACAAACTGAAGGAGTATTTGGCTTGCATAAAGCTGGATTTCACCATCCTTAATCGTTTTTAATATAGTCTTGCTTTTTCATAAACATTTTCTCTGTAAATTCATTGTCTAACTACAAATCTAGTTCTGAATTCTAAATCTCTGTTGTGTACTTGTGTGTGTTATGTCTTGCTTTGTTCTTATGGCTTCACAGCATCCCAGGGGAGCAGCAGACTCACAGAGCTTACTTCCTGCTTTAAATCATACTATCCTCTTCTGAGCACATTCATAGTCTTTCCATGCCATATCACAAGCTAAATGGGATTAGTTAACAGCTGAAATATGTAGACAGAGAATTTGTCCTTCAGAGGGTTATCTTCTGTGCAATTCTGCCTATGCAGCTGCTTCTCTACATCCTCTTAATTTTGGATATCTTCATATTTAGAAATCTTTACAAAATCTGAAAATTTTAAAAGCTTTTTATTTTAAAAAACCCACAAAACAGAAAAAATATTTCTACAATAGAAAGCTATTCTGTCTTTAAAGTATTTACTAGTAGCAGAATTCATCTCACTACTACAGCACCTAAATATTCCATTGTAGTCTTAAGGCAGTGGACTGTCCCATCTTTCTTTGGGCTTGTATTATATATACATTCACTTGCGTTGTGGTCTGGCAGATATGTGCAACAGCATATATGAGCTATGCACTGGCAGAGTTTCGAGTGGTCTTTCTAATTGTCTCAATCATTTCTTAAAATTCACTTTAGATTAAAAGAGGCTTTTTGTTTGAATTGTAGCAATAGTGTCTTTATTGTTGATATGTTGATTTAAATTTCAGCAGATAACTAACGTGTAATCTCCAGAAAAATCGTGTTTGGTTTTTAATTTAATGGAAACCACTGGGGCTAACTCAGGCCGCTCGCTGCTTTTTCTGAATTTTTGCTTGAAACGTGGAGTTCCATCGTTTTTGGATAGAAGCATTTCCTTTACTAAAGCATGCTGACCTGACTCCAGGAATGATTGTTTCCTGAATTAATTCAGACTTCTGTTGTGCAGGTGGGCAGGGGTTGATGATCTAGCATTCATGAACAACTCTGCTAGTAGCTTCTTTTAAATTTCCATCGTGCGGTCCTCATATTGCATACTTTTACAGTATTTGAGAGCTTTATTAAGTTGAACGATTCACAAAAATGCAAATACCCATGTGAAACGTGATGTTTGCCAAGGGCACAATGCAGTCATTAGTGATGGCTGTGAAGTTAAGGGCACATCCTCAGTGTGTTTGGAAGACATCTTTTTTTTTCTTTCTTTGCTCTCGAAACTAAATGCAACATTTCTTATCCCTTATTCAGCTTGATAGTCCTTTTAAAATACTGTTTCTTGGAATGAGAGATAACAAACAACAATGAAATAAAAAAGAAATTCTTTTTGGTATGTAAAGTACGAGATGCTCAGAAGATAACTTAAGTCCTGGGGAAGAAGTTAGCCAGAGGTACGCAGTTGGATTAGAAAATTACTAAATCTGAAGGCAAAGTAGTTATACTCTGCACTCTTACTGGATGAGGCACAGTGAACTCTATAAAGAGCTATTTTTGATTTATCTTGCAAAAATTTTGTTCAGAGATACGGAAGTGATATGTGGATGAAATTTTTTTCTGATTAAAGGAATGAATTAATTAAAACTGATATGTTAATCTCTCAAAAGCAGGATAAGCCCCACTTGGTTCTCTCTAATGATAATAGAAATCATGTGGTTTAGTCATCCTAGAATGCTTAGGGAGCTTGCGCTTACTGATACATGATATTGTGCTAACAGCAGCGAGAGTCAATGTGCTTTCAGTGATTTGTCTCACTGGGGCTTTGTAATATTCTTCGTTGTGCCTAGATATTGAATAAAGTTAGACATTAAATTTGTGTATTTCCATTGGTTTGTGCTGGCATACAATAAGAGTTCGGTGAGTTGTGCAGTCCACTGGTCCATTGGTTGAAGGGAATTATGTATATTTTCATTTGTCTTTAACAGTTGTTTTTAAGACATTAACTTGAGTTTAAAAGGGTTTAAAGCCTGTCAGATTCTAAATATATGTATGTATATTTCAAGTAATATTAATTTCATTTTATCTAAAGGACAAGTGTTTCAAGAGGCCTTCTCTTCAGTAGCAGGGGAAATACCTTGTAACAACTGTGTTATTTACCACTTGTTAGTCTGATTACAGTTGCTGGAGACACATTTTAAAGTAATGTTGCTCCCCCTGTAGCATATCCAGATGAGCTCAATTTTCTCTGCTCATTCTGCAGCCTGTCATTATTGGTCTCTTTCAATAATCTTTAGGATTCCTCTTACAGTGGAGTCCAGAAGGAGTCTTTCCTGGGAAGGACGTGCACTGGAGCTGTCTGGGCTTCGATGCCAGCACATTTAGTTGCCACTGGAGTATGTCAAGCAGTCCAGAAATTTGTGTTTGCTGTGCTTAAATGACAGAGTAGTTGAGATAGTTGGTGTACTTGAGCTGTGTAGTCTAGAAGCAGCTTGGGGATCTCTCCTGTATAGCAGCTTGTCATCACTTCATACCCACTGTCATCAGAACCCTCTTTTGTTGTAAGGCTTAACACATTTATCATGTGCATGGTGTAACTCACTCTGGTTGTCTGCCTCCATTAATTCTCTGTGTAGAGCAAGAAAACCTGTTTGAAGGTCTTAGTTGAGTGAAAAATTATGAAACTCATATGTTTGATTTAGATGTCAGCACTACCTTTGCTCTGAATTGGTGCTAATGAAAATACAATGCAGTTATGTTTCCTGAAAATTGGTGCATGCATCCATCTTAATTTTTAGCCAAGAATGGGGTATGCTTTTGCAAACCTATCAAATAATATGAAGTGACAGATTGATAAATGTAGGTGAATGGCCTTATGAAATTTTTGATGAAAATGGATTTTTATATCTATTCCTACCATAAGAGTCAATATCTGTAAAATAACACTTTAATCCTTTAAGCTTTTATTGTTCTCTGCTGTTTTACTTACTTTGGATCAATATTTAATTGGCAAAGTCAACTTCTTAATTTTACTAAAGTTTAGAGATGGGAGAACTACTGAGGAAGGCTGCATAATGCAAAATGAAGCTCACTTCTTCTTGGAAATAGAACATGTCTCTCATAGTGTTCCGAGTTTGTTTCTTCTTTTTTTTGAGGGGGGAGGGGGCAGTAATGGCAGCATAATCTTAGCCCAGTAAATGTAATCTCCAGCTTTTGATGTTATCTGCCTGTATTGCATTAGGTCATGAAAAAAGGTCCTTAAGAACAGGCTTTTCAGTGTTCTGAAGTGCCTTGTTTTTATTCAAATTTGTATTTCCTTTGTTTGGTTAATATGTTTCCATATTAGAAGCCTAAAATTATGAGATCAGAGTGTGCTGATAATATCCCCTAATGCTGTGATTTCTCCACAGGCTGCCTGTGACTTGCTGCGGAGGATAATACGCATCTTGCATCTCAGTAAGAGACTTCAAGGGCAACTACAAGGAGGAAGCAGGGAGATAACAAAAGCTGCCCAGAGTCTCAATGAACTTGGTGAGTCCTTCTTGCTTTTCAAGGCATTTTTAGCTTGTGCTCATGTGACTCATGCTAGTGTTTGACTTTGCAAGACAATGAAGAAACTCCTATGACTTGTTAGTGTGGTTCTCACTGTCTGCCTCTTGATTTAAATTGAGAAATGATATGAACAGGACTCAGTTCTGATTTCAGTACCTTTGTTCAGGATCTTCTTTTTTTTTTTTACGACTTCTTCAGATAGAATTGTTTAATAACATGAAAATTCTGTTAGAAAAGTTTACTATTTTTGGCAATGGTTTTTATAATTAGTTAATTTCTCACTATTTTATGCTTGTATAAAATACCTTCAGAAGTGATAGATTTTATGTTTAGCTGTAGGAAGACATTGCAGTATGATAAGGCATAGTTTGAATTAACGGTTTGCATCTTGGAAGACAATGGTTGTCCTTTTGACCTTCATGAAAACCACATGTGACATGATACACAGATACCTAGGCTAACGCAGATATTGGAAGCATTCTGCTACAGTAGTGGCTAATTTACTCTGTTTTCTACTAGCTTGTAGAAAGAGTGGTAAAATACTTCTCCTGATGCTCGTATTACATTGCTGGGCTGCTTTTCATTCTTTGGCTAGCTTGAGTGCTTTCACTGTGCTGTAGGATGCAGGAAAGAAATTCCCAGTAGTCTTTGAGATCAGCCATCACCATTGTATATGGTATCTTGCCAGTTGTTTCCCCTTTGGTTTAATGGTATTCAAATTTAAACTTCCAAAAATAGGTTGTGGGAGGGCTTGAACTATTGAACGTGCAGAATCATTCGGAGGCTTATTGTGCATATTTGTCACTGCTGCTCTTTTTATTCTGTGTAATCAGAAAATTATTAGACAATGACTTAGTATTATAATTAGCAGATGCTATGTTGCAAATGGAAAGTTTAAATATTTATTTAGTGTATCAGTTGGCTGAAGCACTAGAGCACTGAATGTAGTATTTTCAGCTATTATATTTTTTTATTGTCTCGCATTTTTGGTACCCGTCATGAGGATATGTAAAGAAATACTGGCTTCTAGCTGTCTGAATTGCAAGTCCTCTGGGGTTAATCTGAATGCTAGATCCTAATCAAATAACGAGTATGATTTAACATTGAGATTATGCTGCTTTTAGGATCTTGTGTAGTTTTCAGAATTTCTTTAAAAGAAAGGAGAACTTCGACTTCTTTTGTTGAAGTGCCACAGTTTGAGTTTCTTGTTTTCAAATACTTGGTCTTTTTTGAAGCTGGGGAAAGTCTGAGTAGTTATTATTAAAGATAAAGGGAAGTGTGTCCCCTTAGGAAGCACTTCAGAGCTTTATCCTACAATGAATGGTGGGAGCCAGGGCTTGTGGCCCTTAATTTAATTCTGGACGGTTTATGGCTAGGTAAAAACCCCTTATCTTTTGTTTTTCTCTTTTCCTGGTATTTCAGTCTCCTCCTTACCTCTTTATCTGCATCCCTCCCTCACCTTTTAGTTCTCTGCTTGTCTGTTATTCTCTGCCACTTATCTTGGCTGCTCTGGGTTTTTCCTGCCTCCCAGCACCTGGATGTGTGGAACACTCCCATTCAGAGAAGCCAGCGCAGCTGTGTGTGCTTTTTGGTGGTGGTTCTTAGCAGTGGGGTAGCTCTGCTCACAGAGAGCAAAGTGTGCAGTGCCAGAGTCACTGCTGTTCAGGGTGCTGCAGTGGGAGTGCGGTGTGCTGCAGGGTAATGTGAGGTAATGCTCTGTAGCATCAGGAGAATGGGAAGTGCGGGGAACGGGCACTGGGCACTGGTTGTTGGGGAGTGAGATACAAAAGCTTTGGGTGGTCTTAGGGAGTACTGCAACATCTGATGGTGGTAAGCAGGTGGTGGAGATGGGCACAGTGAAAGCCTGGTCTTAGGGAGCTCTGCATCAAGGAGGCTTGCTTTTGAAGTGGGGATCAGGGCCAATGTTAATATGAATCTGTGTTTTCAGCCAAACATTTCTGAATATCCCTTTTGGTTGCTCTTTAGGGAAATGTTCTTCCCATTGTTTTTTATGTTTCTGTTGTACTTGTGGTGCAAATACAATTTCTACTTGGTGAACTCAGCAGCACCATGATTTTACAATGAAAGCTTTGCATTTTCTATAGTCTGATAAACCATTTGCTTGTGTATTATTCTCAGTGGGTTCTTGGCAGAACTGGACATCTATCTTTACATACTGATACACTATGTATGGGGGGGAGGGGAACCTGTACGTATATCCATTTTGGTATATGCATAGACATGTATTTCTTCCACAAATCTGTTAGCTTGTTAGTTCACTTAGAGTTTATACTTAGTTGTGTTTTGAAGTTTACTTTGCAGTAATGGGAAAAGATGTGATGAAAATATAAAATTATAGAATTAGATGGCAGTAGGTGTTAATAAGAGGAACTGCAGGAAACTCTGGCCTTTACTGAGAGAGGTTTTTTCTTGCTGGCTACTTGAAGTTGCTAGTAGCCTGCAGAACAGTAGGTGATGTGAGGAGCTTTACTCTGGAAATGTCTGGCAATATTTTCACTGAGATCTCTACTTAAAGCTAATGCAGACCTAAAATTTGTCTGTGTTAGACTTTTGCTTTGCTTCAATTAACTTCCTGCTTTAACACAGTAAGAAGAAAAATTGAGCTCTGTATGTAATTTTAGAGATTAAATAGTTTGTTTCTAAAATACCTGTATATAAACTTTCTTCTGCAGCTCGTCCACCTCCTAACACGCTTCTTTGGGTTCTCTATCAAATCAGAAACAGAGCTGTGACAGTTCAATGAACAGGCTATTAGCTGGTTCTCTGGTTCATTCTTCTTCATGTTATACAAGTGTTTGTTTATCTGAGTGTACGAATTCATTTGTATATCTGAAGCAGCATTTGGATAGGTAGAGCAAGAGGAATATTCAGATGTCACACAGTGGCTAATGTTGTGGATTACATGCACTGGCTATGCTTGTTTGTGATACTTTAATACAGATATTTTATAAAGTGAAAAGAAGATGTGTTTAGGCAAGCTTAAACAGTACAATGTGAAGAGAAAATGGTACACTTCGGACAATTGTCTTTCACAAAAGAAATCCTGTAGGTATTAAAATATCTGCTCTTTTATGTGCATATGCAGAAATTGCTGTCTAATGGTTGTCAGACACTGATCAACTGAAGATTAAAAGTCTAGTTGGCAGCGAATGGCTGCCTTCACTGTGGACAGGTTGTTAATTCCATCTGTGATTTACTGAGCTGGACAATAAAGGATTTGTATGTTCTGTTTGCTAAATAATTGTAACTGATGTCATCATTATTCATACAAATGCCTAGTCTTCTTCTAATTATAATACACTCCTAGTCTCTATGTATAATTGTATTACAACTTAGTTTACAGCAAGTGAATTTATTTGCTTGAATGACCTTGTGAGCATGTAAGACTTGGAGGCAGGCTCTCACAGCAACCGTAATTTTGCTCTTTTGTAAGCTCAGATTTAGTCTGTGACTATGCTATGCAGCTATAAAATAAAGGGGGAGGGATCTTCTGATATATTTTCTTGAGTGTCTGCAATAGAGAAGGGGCTCCAGGACAGTACTCTCATATATCTTAGAAGATGAGAGAAAGTAGGACTCTGTCCTCAATTTAAAGATAAATAAGTGTACAGAGAAGGCAAAATATACCAGATATGAAAGTCTAGCTAAAATTGAGAAAGCCCTAGCTCCGTGTCATGATCTGTTTCAGAGTTTAGCAAAGCTTTTCACTTAGTCTTAATGACTACAGAAGACTTGATGAAAATGCAAAGAAATAGAGCCTAATTTTTAAAAGAAGTGTAGGCTGGATAGAGGAGACTGAAATTGATTAGGAGATGCATGTTACTGGGTGAAATGCAGTTTGAAATAAGTCATTTGGCTCTATCTGGAAAGCTTTTTTGTAGCTGGCATACTGTGGGTAGTGGTATCTGTCTTCTGAAGTGCATCCCAGAACGGGTGACATCCACAGAAATGTGATCTTGGGCCTGAAATATTCTGCTCTGAAGGTTAGAAAAAACCACCAAAAGTAAATAAGGTGTGTCATGGTACTACTTAGTGAGAACTGTTGGTGATAGGTGGACAGTTGGACTGGATGATCTTGTAGGTCTTTTCCAACCTTGGTGATTCTATGATACTTAAGAAAAAGCCTGGCTATGGCTGAAATGTCTTAATCTATTTACTGATGACCTGGACGGGAGGATTGAGTGTATCCTCAGTAAGTTTGCAGATCACACCAACTTGGGTGTACGTATCAATCTGCATGAGGGTAGGAAGGCCCTGCAGAGGGACCTGGACAAGTTGGATCGCTGGGCTGAGGCCAGTGGGATGAAGTTCAACAAGTCCAAGTGCTGAGTCCTGAACATTGGCCGCAACAATCTCAGGCAACGCTCCAGGCTTGGGGCATGGTGGCTGGAAGATTGTGTGGAAAAAATGGACCTGGAACTGTTGGTTGACTCTGAGCTAAACATGAGCCGGCAGTGTGCCCAGGTGGCAAAGAAGGCCAATGGCATCCTGGCTTGTATCTGAAATGATGTAGCCAGCAGGAGCAGGAAGGTGATCATCCCCCTGTACTCAGCACTGGTGAGTCCATTAACATACAATAACAAATAAACTATTGGTGAGAGTCTAGTGTATAAAAATGTCATTAAATAGTTGGCTACACGAATCCTGTTTAACCAGCAGCATTTTCTTCCTTGGCAGCGTAACAGGTCTTTGAATTAGAGAAATCAATGACTGTCTGTCATGTAGTTTGATTTAAATACGTCATGGTAGCAAGATCAGCAATACAATACAGATGAAAATGTTGTACGGGGAAGCAAATGTTCTGAGGAAACTGTTCCTCAAAAGTCATTATCTGTTGCTCACTGTTACGCAAGTGACCATCTATCAAGTAGGGTTCTGTTGAAATGCGTTCTGCAACTGGCTAGTGTTTTCATTAATGATTTGAGTGATGTAATATGGTATATCCTTATTCAATTTACAAGTACTAATCAAGCAGAGAAGAATGGAAAGTATGGTGGGAAACAGGATTAGAATGAAGAACATTGTTAGCAAATTGGAGATATGTCTTAGCTGAACTGCTTTCATTTCTCTTCCAGACAAGTGCAAAGTCCTAGCAATAAATACTTGTAATTAGCAGCAGAAATACAAGAAATGACTGCAGGTAGTAGTTCTGTAGAGACCTGTGATTAGATGAAAGCTTGAGAGTTCTTCACGATTTGGGTGCAAGCCACTTGTTGATTTGTTTTGTAACAGTGTGACATTATTGGCAATGAAATTCATACAGATTTTTAGAAAGAAGGGCGTTGTGTACAAGGCACTTGAAGCAGATTTTCTTTTGTTCCCCTGCTTCAGCTGGGGAATCAAGCCTCTTTCGAGGCACCTCATTCAAGGAAGGTGTAGGTTAATTGGAGAAAACACAAAGTACTACAGTAGTGAAAGCTGAAGGTCTTGCAGATGGGCGGTGGCAGAGGAACTGAAAGTGTGTGTCTCTTTGGTTTGGAGAAGAGGGGTCTAGAAGGCACAGTAACATGCTTCAGATATGAAGGGAATAAATAGCTTTCCATATCCCCTGTGAACAAAACAGTAAGTAATGGCTCTAAAATGAAGCAAAGAACGCTTTTATCTAAAATGCTAGAAGACATTTCTGCCAGTAATGATAATTTCAAGGCAGCTGTGAAATTGGTATTTGGAGTTTTTTTCAAAAGCAATTTAGACACGCATGTATCTGGAAAACTTTAGGCAGGGGTTCTTCTGCCTCGGAGCCGGGAGAAGCTGATGTGCTGTTGTCTCAGAAATGCTCATCCCTCCTCCACCAGCTCTGTTAATAGAAAATGGATTATAGGGTAGTTTTGGTTTTGTTTAATTGAACTGTTCGTTGTTAATTTGCTTCCCACAAGTTGGTTTGTTGGACACTGCTCAGTTACCTCCTGGAATATGAGGCTGAGTGGAATTGGAAAAAGGAAGCCATCACTTCAGTTCAGCCTCTCCTTATCAGTCCTTCAGATGAAATGGCAGATTAATCTCAAAGACCTGCAGCTCACTCCTCTGGCACAATTACTTCTGACCTGGTTACTCAACTGTGTAACTGGCATTCCAGTGAACTTCATGCAGCTCATCCTGTTACTGGAATGCTGCAAGAATTGACCTGTTATGCCAGAATTCCCTAGGAGAGTGCAGTGAGCATGAGAGGAAGGTGGTACTGACTGCGTGAATGCGAATGTCGAATATTTAATTTTTTCCCTTGCCAGGACAGAAGACGGGCCGTCTATTTCTCAGACTCAACTGTTTTTAAGAACGATGTTAACTTAAAGGAGTAAGTTTTTAATATTTGAGAATGATGATGAATATAGTTTAGTGTTTATCAAAATACTAAGTACAACTAGTCAGTGTTCAGGAAACCACAGCTTTAATTTATTGAAAACTTAAATAACTCATTTTAGTAGGAAGTGCTTGTACTTGTTTGTTTTATACCAATTACCTCATCCGTATCTACTGCAAGTTGTAATTAACTTTGCATATTGTTTCCACTGTGTGCTTTATTAATTGAATATTAAAACTGTAAATAATCTCACTGGAGAGTGCAGGAGACTCATTCTGAAGTGACTGCAGATTGACTGACTGGATATTTGTCCTTTGGGTTAAGTACTGTTGCACAAAAATTATTTGTTTTGACTGCTATTTGTTTCTGAAGTTACATTAAATATGTGTATACAGCTGTACACAAATATTACTAAGCTTGCAGTTATAAGCTCTCTGCATGCCTGCCAATAGATACTATATTTCACTGCCTTCTTCTTTCCATATATATTCAGACATGAACTTTTTTCTCCCTAGTCTGAGCAAACATCTAGAGTGTATGGCTTCAGAGCCAGATCTTGTGTTGAACCAAGCTATGATGAAAGTAGCATGAGGAAGGACTTGATTACTGCCACACCACTGAGCTCTTTCACTGCGGTACACAGAGCAGACAGGTTTGTTGATAATAATATTTCTGTGCACAGATTCCCATAGGAATCAACACATCAATCTGGAGGGAGAAGTTCCTTTCATGACACTTTTTCTTAGGGATTTAGATGCATTATAATGTACTGTCTTGTGTAAGACCCAGTGTCCTTTAAATAGTATAGCATCTATCTGTGAAGCACAAGATGCTTTTCTGTAAGGGTAACTGAACTGATTTGATTAATAGAAATTACACAGCCATGCCAGCGTGATGCTTTGCCTGGGGTAATTAGTCCTGCTGAGAATGACTGAACTGTATTACTGACTCAGAGTCATCTGCATTATTTTGAATGCTACTGCTTTAGGTGGTACATCTGCATCCACAGTAAGTGCAAGAATGTTAGTAAAACATGATTTTCTTCTGTCCCTGGTGATGTTAGCAGTAACACTGCCAGACCTTTGCTGAAATTGGTTGGGCTCAAATCTGCTACGCCTTGCTGTAATTCTGTGTAAGCTTCATGTCCTTCAGTCGCATATCAGCTCCTTTTTAAAAAAAAAATAAAAAAAAATCTTATCCCCGAGGGTTTTTTCACTTTGTTACCATAAGATGGATGATTTTGCAAGAAGCATCTGTACAAAGTCTTATTTGTAGTATTCCCAATTAAAAAAAGTTATCTAGTGGGAAGGTCAAGGAGACATAAAAGCGATTTAAAAAAAAAAAGCCTTAATATTTGTAGCTTTAAAAAATAGTCTCAGACTGTCTGGAAACTGAATACTCACTTTTGCGAAAAGGAAACATTTATGGAAAATTGGACTTAATGAAGGATTTTAAAAGTAAAAAATTTAATCACAACCATGAATATAAAGAGCCAGTGTCACGTGCAAATACATGCAGAGTACATTGTCTGCACTGCTTTTCTTCAGCATATCTGGTAAAGATAAAGTAAAATAAAATGATGCACTATTGCTTTAGTTAAATTGTGATGAACTGCATATGGTTAACCAGCAATTAGATGCACTATTAATTATATACTAGATACTACATATATAGTCTAAGAGTATATATTGTGTATGTATATGTGTATCACTATATGACATGCAAGTGTGCATACACATACATGATATGTGCTTAGACTATATATGTAGTATCTAGTATATAATTACTCTGATTGTGTATATATATGTATGTACATATATACACGCAGCAGATACTGTGTTTCTTATGGATACTGGCCATGCTGTCATGGTCAGATATATTGAAAAAGAATTATTCTTTATTTTTAGTGTGATAACATTGATAGAAACACTCAGTTTACTGTCATTCATCATGGGCAGTTGAAGTTGCTATTTTATATGTTGAGAAGGAAAAAGAAAAAAGCATACCTGTAATGCTTCAATTTACTGTGATTCTGGTTTTAAGTGAGATATCCTTCCACAGAAAGGAGGGCCATGAATGGATAGTGTGTGTTAATGAAACATCCTCTTGTTTTCTGAGAAGATCTTATTATTTTCTTAGTATTGTTCTTGGCTTCGTGTTTGCCAAAGTCAATACTTGATTTATTGTAAATTAAAGGAAGAGCTACTGGCGCTTCTGCTGCATCACATTTCATGAATTGTGTTGTACAACCAGATATTGTGTAATGAATGTAGAAGGCAGTCCTTGTTCTCTTCTGTAGTTGTTTACCACTCATTTTTTCCCTTCTCTGTTTCAATTACGAACATAACTATCTTGTTCTATGACATCTTATTTTATGCATCTTTACCTTTTGTGCAGTTAAGGAGCTTCTGTGGATATTCATTTTATTTTTTCTTGTTAGCTCTTGAAATGAAGGAAGAAAAATCTTGCTAGTATGGAACTAGTTCACTAAGGTGGCCTTTTGCTTTAAGACTTTGAATTAATATACATTTAACAAAATGACATGCAAAACGGTATGATGTTTCATTAATAAGAGGCTAATAGCATCCTTATCTTCTTTGAATAAAGAAGACAAAATGTGCAGCTTTTACCATCAATTTGTGTTTTGCTGTGGTTAGGATTCCTAGCTTGGAAACCTTGTTAGACAAATCATTTTATGTAAATAGTTGCTGTGTTTTACTTAATCTCTGGCATGTGTTCTTTTTTCTCGCCATTTTCTCTCTCATTTTCAAGAGAAGCCACTAAATAATTACAGTCACGTGGGAGAAAAGACAGTCTGAACTGATAACAGAAAATTCTATTGGAATTTTATTTTTCAACATATGCCTTGAGCAGAGCATGAGTTTACACTTCACAATCACAGAATTGCAGGGGTTGGAAGGGACCTCAGGAGATCATTGAGTCTAACACTTCCTCAAGTTTTTAAGTTTGATTTCTGTTGGTGTTGTTTCATTGTAGTTTCATTGCGGTGTCACTTTTTCCCAAAGCCATAGCTGTCCTGATCTCTTGATGCTTTATTTTCTTTATGTATACAGTTCTACAAAATGAAACCTGGTATAATTGTAATGGTGGGTTTTCTTGATGTCTAGTTTCCCTGAAGTGTCTATAAACGTTTTTCAAATTTGCCAAAATGAGTGAATTATCAAACTTATTTTTCTGTATTAGCATTAAGCTGACTTCAGTTTTTGGTTAGATTAGTCTACCATCTATAAATACTTGAATAATTTGATGATGTCATATTATTAGGTATTTGGTATTTTTAGTCCTCTGAAAAGGTCCATAGAATTGAAACTATATATCAGATGTTTTGAAATGAATTTAGTACCCCCTGTCAATCTTGAGGTGTTAATGTATTCCCGAGAGGCATGTTATTGGTGTTGCATTGGAAAGACTATGTCAGAAGTTAATTTCAGTGGGTCCAAGTTATCTTTGCTGTAGCACATGGAGTATTTTTGCCAGCTTTTATTCAGATTCCAGGCTATCAGAGACCGTTTATTTCCTGTTCCCTGCTCTTGCTTGCTCACACTTACAAATAGCCACACCTTTTCTTCCTTACATGTGTGGAAAGCTCTGTTTTTTCAACCTCTTTGTCATCTTTAGTCTGTACTTGATTGCTACTATTTCCTTATTAATACCAACTGTAATTATTATTGCCAGGTTATAATATATTTCGGTTGTAGGGCTATATTAAACTGTACTGTATTTCAGCAGGTACAAAGTAAAACCTGGGACCTGGCAGCTTGTGACTTACTTGTTTTTCACATTTCAAAGGACTCAAAGAAGTGAGTGTGTAAGGACTTAGGAAGAGAGGAGGGGATTTAATTTCCTACCGAAGAGTGTGTTCTGTTTGGACGGAATTTATTGTTAAGGCAGCAGAGTAGCTGCACCAGATAAGCTGATAGGCAGCTGATAAATTAATATTCATTGGTACTCTTCCATATGATTATGCAGATGAGACAGTGATAGTATTTGCCCTAGCACATTCAGTTCTGCATTTCAGATTAAGCCATATTTTTTGTATTTCTTAAAAACACTGTAATTGCAGTGTTTTCTTTGCGCTTTGGTCATGTATCAGAGGGTTTGGAACTCTGAGAGCCAAAGGGTCTGCGGTCCCATTTGGATGATGTGAGAGATGGAAACACAAGTTTGGAAATTTTGAGAAAGGAGCTAGTTTGAGGTGAAGGATAGGAGTGATGGAAGAGCGGTGTTGTGGGAGAAGGTCTTGGCTATCTTTCCATTTTTCATTAATGAAATTAAATGTAAAGGCCAGGTCTCATTAGTGGCTGTTAAAATTTCTTTTTATGTGATTAATGAGTGTAAGTGTGGATGAATCTAGAATCTGAAAACTAGGCTAATATTGTTTCTCTAATTACAGAATTCCCTTGTTGCCATCTTCTTTTCTCAAAGTAACCTTATTAACAGACAGGAGTTATACCAAACCTGTTTCTCTTCTGCTGCTAAGGAAAACATATTCCTCACCAGAAGGATGGTTTCCTGGCTGGTGAGGACCAACTTGTCTTGTTTTTGCTTTACACCTTACGCATTTTATGTGTCTGAGCTGTAAGTATTTTAGTGTTTGTCAACTAGGGTGTATCTTGAGGGTGGAAATGTGAAAGGATTTGGAAGAACTAGTAACAGGTAATCTAGTAGCTGTGAATGCCCGTGTTTAACCAAGTTCAGGATAAATGCAACTTCAGAGATGCATATGTATATATTTAAAATTACTTCAAAGTGGTTATGGTTGGGCAGTCTTGCGCAGATCTTAGGGCATCTTTGAGTATAGAAATGAAAGCTGTGGGTTTCTGTTTCAAGGAGATATACAAAAATTATCAGGAGCCAAATATATTCTCCAGACTCTGCAGATCTCTTGAATCCAATATTATTTTGTATACTGACTTTGAATGTCTATGAACAGGGGGAAAAAAGAAACAAAAGAGAAGCAATTACATGTTAAAGATGAGAAGAGAGTTCAAAGAGTGATTTTTAGCTGAGTGAAGGGAAGGCATACATAAGTTAACTGAATCTCTGAAATACTTTTTTTCATCTTGTAGATTATCAGTACATTGGAGAGAGTAAAGAGCTGGCAAGAGCTTGAAAATAATTCCTCGTGCCCTTTACATTTTTC
The DNA here is from genome assembly GCF_002078875.1 of Numida meleagris. Classification (NCBI taxonomy): domain Eukaryota; kingdom Metazoa; phylum Chordata; class Aves; order Galliformes; family Numididae; genus Numida; species Numida meleagris. The sequence goes on along the minus strand of NC_034409.1, from coordinate 14,542,413 downwards.
TTTCTTTGTTTTGTGCAATGTCTGTGCATGTTCTTGAAGAGAAAGGCAAGTCAGATTACTTAATTTACTATAATAAGTGAAGGTGGGGATCTTGGCAGTGTAGACAGATGTCATCTCCAAATTTAGTGTTGGCATATTCTCAGTGTATTTTGATAGTTACAAGAGTTCAAGCAAATGGTTCACAGCTAGGTCTCAGAATACTGATGATAAACAAACACGTCAGTGACACGTACTCACAAGGAGTACGAGAAAATTCAGTCCTGCAGAGTTTGACACCGTTTGCAGCTAGAAAGATGCATTTGAAAGAGCACAGGCCAAGTCTCCTGCTCTGCAAGGAAATGACACTTTTAAGTTTCAGGCAGGTCTGCATATGATCTTCACTGTCTGAAGCCCTGGTAGGAATTTGAATTTATAACTGTTTTCTTCCTCCTTTCCAGAGTGTTTAGGTACTTGGAAATTCATGGTGTGCTTCAGGCTTAAAACCAGTGTAATGATCTCTAGATTGCTCAGACTCAGTGGTTCAAGTTCAAAAGGTATTCACTTCCCTTTGGGAAGGTGTGGAGAAGTGTCACATACAGATTTTTCTCTAGGGGGAGTTCGGCTGAGGATAGAAGGGAGGATGTGTGCTTCTTTTTGTTTATACATGGCAATGGTGAAATCTGTTGGTTAGTGGTCAAGGAAATAACACTGAGAAGTGCTTCATAATATTTATCTTTTTTCTTGGGCTGAAGAATTTATTACTGCGTAACCCAGTGATTGTGTTTGTTACAGAAATAACACTTCAACACTGCATCCACGATTGTTCTCTTTGAACAGTTGGATTCAGAAATAGAATACGCAATAGAGAGGATAGAAATGGATGAAATGGACAGGTAACTTGTTATCGCCAAGGAGAGGTAGTGAGCATTTGACTTGTTTGGAAAGATCAAGTAATGGTGGTAGCCATTAGCTGGAGATCTTGGTTGGAAAATTTCACTGGGGATAACAATAAGATTCTGTAAATGTCTGTAGGTTAGAGAGACTGGTGGAAAAATCTAAGAGATGTTACTTTCACAATCCACCAGATTAAACCAGGAAAATGGAAACATCACCGTTCTTTTCTGAGATGTTTCTGAGAAACTGTGATGTTGGGAGTCCAGACTTCTATGACCTGTAATAAAACATCACTAATTTCTAACAGAGGAATTATTATAATCAAATGGAAAACATTTATTTGATTTAGAAGCCAGTTGTTGACAGAAGTTTAGTAGCCATGCCACACAGGACAAACTGAGCATAGACCCACTGCTTTAATGTTTCATTTCTGAAGAGTTTTAATTTTCTAATGCAGATGATCTAGTCAGTAGTTTGGACAAATGTATTTAAATGAACTTGAAAGTTGAAAGCTTATTGACGAGCCTGTGAGATAGTGGCCTTTTGGCAATCAAATGAAAGTATAGTCCAGGCCAAAGATCTGTTCTATTGTATTGACAAAGCAAGGATAACAATTATAATTAGTAAAGAACGTGTGAACATATTCAATATGAATGACAAGTGTAGAGTTTAAATATGACAAAAGTGTGCAGAAAAACTGATGACTGACAGGAGCCAGAAAGATACCTACCATAGAATAACCTTACCAGTATACAGGTTTCCAGAATGTTCATAATGATTTAGGATTTTTAAATAAATACTTTTGTTTTAGAGGGAGACAGGGTAATGCAGGACAATGTTCTTCCATAAACTAAAGGTATTTTGTATTCCAACAATAAGAAAGGAGGATGTTAGACAAATGTGCTAGCTTCCTGGAGCCATTCATTTGTAACTCCTTACTGAATGGGAAAAGACAAAGTCCCGCATTCAGAAAGGGAAATGGTATTTCTGTTGAAATTAAAGTCAGTCAGGCACAAAGCTGTTACAGTAAAATAATAGCACACATCCTCCCTGCTGTCCTCAGCCAAACTCCCCTAGAAAGAAAAAATGTATGTGAAAATTCTCTACACGTCCAAATTCAAAAATGTAAAAGAAAATTTCAAAGCTATGAAGCTGAATGGGTGATAGTCAGTTTTTGTAATGGAAAACATATTTTGTCAAAGAAACTTGTGGTTTTTGACTGCATAGTTGATGTAGGAAATTGTATAGTTATATTATGGATTTATTATACTTGTATCATCTACAGTTTAGACATCTTATTTAAATTCTTACTTAGGGGAAAAAAACATAAATCACTTCCTCTTACCTCACAATTGCTGTACATTCTTGGCAGATAATTTTGTGATTAGGGCAGGTGAAAAAGAGGAACAAAGGTAAGGTAAGTGACAGTTTTCTGCAGATATGAACCTCAGAGTAAGGCCATTTGCTGGAGGAGAAGCAGACGTGGGCATCTTATATATTCAACACATATGCGCATTTTTCTTAAAAACAAAACAAACCCAAACAAAAAACCTCACAACGAAACACCTTCCTGTGATCTGTTTTTACAAATATGAAAATGTAGTACTAAACTAATGTAAAGTATTGGAATAAGTCTGCATGCATGCTGAGGTTGCTTTACCAATGTTGTTTCAGTCCTAGCATTCATGCAGCTGTAGCAGGCAAACCTGTACTTGAGCAATTGGCATAGGGAATTGTGCTATACAGATAAAAACATAGTTTTGTGGAGACTTGTGAATAAATGCAATTATACGTGTCACAGTAGGAGATTAAAAGGGCTCTTTTTTTCTTGATGATTAAGACTGTAGAGGTGCATTCATGGGGAGAAAATAAAGGGTCACAGAAGGACTCTTTGATTAGTAGAGAAAGAAATGACAATGGCTACGGGCTGGAAAATGGGGTTTGGAAATTCAGAAGTATAAAATAATTGAAAAATGGAATGTGTACGTGGTTTTGTTGTAATTCCTCATGTAAATACTGGTTATTCAAATCTTAAACATAACCAGTTTTACCCTATTAATGTCTAATGTGTTGAGTCAGTTCAGGTTTAAAAACCCTCGAAACCTAACCGTATAGCTATGAAAGAAGACTGAAGTCCAGTCTTTGTTCAGGTCTTGGATGGGAGCCAGGATTTCTTTGTGTTATTCCTGCCTTGCCTTATGGATCAGTGAAGACCTTGCTATATGTAATACAGAGTAATGAGCAGCGTAGAGTAAGATTTAATTCCTGAAAATAGGAAGCAGCTTTAAAAATAGGCAATTTTCACAAGAGTAGTTTTATTTTGTTTCTTGCCTCACGCACGTAATTTTCAAATATTAGTTCTGTCAGATGCTTTGTGAGCACTTCTCTGTTACAGTTTGAGAAGTAAAGTAGTCCAATGTTTTTATTTACCATTCAGAGGCAACCTTCCACTGCCCAGAGGCGCTCAATCTGGTTACCTGCTTATCTTCAAGGTAGCCCCACTTCAGCTGAAGGGCAGCACAGTCTCTTATGTATTCATGTCACTTCAGGGAAAGATGTGAAGACCTAACCTCACTAAAAGAGGGAACGAACTATGATTTTGAGAACATACAGTTTCTATGGCAGACTGCAGATATTTCCATAGGGTTTTTGCCCAGCTTGCAAACCAAACTTGTACTAGAAGCTTCAGATTCTAACATGAAATGCAGTTAGGACCTAACAAAGTCTCAGTGACTGAATCAGGTTTCCCACTTCCACTGAACTTTATTTAAACCACTTCCAGAATTCTGCATTGTAAGCTGTACAGCTGAGGCAGTACTTCTGGAATCTTGTGAATGCATTCATCTTTTTAAAGGTGGCTTCAATGGATCTTCATGGGCTTTTTTTTTTTGCATGTTTTATCCATTTTTTGCAAGACAGGAGATGAACTGTATGTCTCTATATGCATAGGCATAAAAAATCATGCAGTCTAAATTATTAAACGTAAATGTTTGTTCCGGTTTCAACATAGAAAATGAAGTGATTCATTCTGTTTAGAGATTTCTCATGATTTGACGTTTGCTTGGTGACTGAGAAGGTCAGGTCGGATCCTGCACTTTGATCACGACAACCCCAGGCAACCATACAGACCTGGGGAGGAGTGGCTGGAAAGCTGCCTGACGGAAAGGGACCTTGGTGTGCTGATGGACAGTTGGCTGAATATGAGCCAGCAGTGTGCCCAGGTGGCCAAGAAGGCCAATGGCATCCTGGCTTGTATCAGGCATGGTGTGGTGAGCAGGACTGGGGAAGTAATCCTGCCCCTCTACTCGGCACTGGTGAGGCCCCACCTCGAGTACTGTGTTCAGTTTTGGGCGCCTCAGTACAGAAATGACATGGAGGTGCTGGAGCAGGTCCAAAGAAGGGCAACAAGGCTGGTGAAGGGCTTGGAGAATATGCCCTACGAGGAGCGACTAAAGGAACTGGGGCTGTTTAGTCTGGGGAAGAGGAGACTGAGGGGAGACCTCATTGCTCTCTTCAAATACCTGAAAGGTGATTGCAGTGAGAGCGGGGCTGGTCTCTTCTCACTGGTGACAGGTGACAGGACAAGGGGCAATGGCCTCAAGTTGCGCCAGGGGAGGTTTAGGTTGGATATCAGGAAAAATTTCTTTAAAGAAAGGGTTGTTAAGCACTGGAACAGGCTCTTCGGGGAGGTGGCTGAGTCACCATCCCTGAATGTGTTTAAAAAACGTTTGGATGTGGTGCTCAGGGACATGATTTAGCAGCGGGTTGTTAGAGCAGTATGGTTAGGTTGCGGTTGGACTTGATGATCTTGAAGGTCCTTTCCAACCTGAGTGATTCTATGATTCTAAGGTGAATTTATAATTCAAGTTATACCCTTTTGTTACATGCAAATACGTTCTTGGAACATCGATTGTATCTGGAAAAAACCTCTCCTGAAATACTTCACCTACCAATGGCGGTAGCAACAAGTACATATGCAATGCACCATGGCTAAATGAAGATGATTTAGCATATGTGTGCGGGTGTGTGATATTTTAACAAAACACAAAAATCATTTTTCTGTGAGTTTTCTTCTAGGGTTAGGTGTTCAGTCCCTGAACCAGGTACCTATTGTTAACATTTCCTTTTCCCCCCGCATATTCTTTTCACTTTGTTTTTCACTGATGGGTTTCCCTTCCTGGCTATCAGCTGGCTGACAGGATTGGTATGTCCTTCTTTCTGTTAAGGAGTTTACAACAGCAGTGCTTGCTTTCACTCTTATTTTGTGAGGATACATACATTGCAAAAATAATGTGTCTTTCCCCTTTCTTATGCACGTAATCAGCACAGTGTTAAACACAGGCCCATAAGCAAGCTATCACTGATATTTGGAATTATTTACTCATGTGGAAAGCTGTCCTTTTTTTCTACATCCCCTCTGCTTCTTTCTCTGGTTATCTGTGACAAGGATTAATGAAAAATATTTTGAAATGAGTTTTGGAAGAAAACCGTGGTATGAAGTATCAGTAGGTTGTCATCAGTTATTGTGCTTTTCCCCTATTCCTAATGGAGTTTAATTTGAAGTAAATCTCTCAACAGATTGTGAGAGAGCCTAGTACAGCTGAAGTAAAGCTGTGCTAATATTGCTGTTAATAACAGTCTGACATAGCCAGAGTGACAGATTTAACGGCACTAATATTGTTTCAGCAGTGATATTGATTTGTTTATCAGACGTGGTATCAAGTTAAACTGTTGCAGGATAGGGGAGGAAGTTAGAGATCATAGCAAGATAACAGAAACCAAACGTCTATCTCCAGAGCTCAGCCTGAGCAGGAAACACGGGCACGCTGTTTGCCAACAGCAGTGTGCCGGCAGCTCGCCCGCCTGCTGCTGCCTGCTGAGCGTCCGCAGCCAGACCGAGCGCAGATAACCATGCTGTACAAATAAACCCTCTTAATAATTTCGGTTATATGCCTTCTGCAGAACTTTCACTGGAAGTCTTCATTTTTTTTTTTCATTTTTTTCTTTCTGTGAGAATTTCCTTGCAAAGAAAACAGCTGATATCAACTGCATAAAATAAATGTAATAGAAAAGATTTCTTCCATTCTGACTCAATTTGTAATAATCACCGAAGTCGTATTTTTTAAAATAACATTGAAGTATCTAATGACATTTGCCCTTCAGTTTAATACTCTACAAAAGTAAATTAAGATAAAGAAGAAATAATTGAAAATGCACTGCGGTTATGAAACGCTTCTGAAGCATCAAGACAAACTGAAGTTATCTGACCAATACCAGATCGAGGGAAAATTCAGTTGAATTTTTAAGATTTATCACTGGGAACAGACATCTAACATTTTCCTTTCAGCTCTGTTCTTGGAATAGTTGTGCTCTGTAAGCACATTGTACTCAGCAGAATGTATGGTGTATCTCTAGTCCAAGAACCAATGGAATAATGCTGGGTTTGGCTGTTATTCGGTGTACAATTTATTAAGTCAGAACCTTTGGAGCTGCTAGTCATGTGGCTCTCCCCCTTGCTCCGAGTGGTTTTGTCAAAAGCACTTATCACACTTGATGATTCAAAGATCAGCTGTTGTGGGTTTCTATTATAATATGAAAAACAAGGTTAGCATGCTTCTTGTGGCAAGTGCATGTTGCCCTCCACCTTTCTGCAGTCACGATGACCGCAGTCTCCTCAGTGTTCCTTCCACCTTCTGCCCTTTTGCTATTGACCTGTATTCCCAATGTGCTTTGCATCCTGCATTAACAGACACTGGGTATGAGTCAATTCTAATTTCCTTATTAGTCAGTTATGATGTCTCTTTGTTGTATTTTTTTTTACACATAACTCCCCAGCAAAACAAAAAGCTACCCCCATATTTAATTTTCCTTTTGAATTGCGAGATTGTTCTGTGAGTTGGGGCAAGGTAATCACACAGGCAAGTTCTTCTGTGCTTTTAGTGCAAGACAAATGAATTCACTGATATTGCAGCAGAATGTGTGAAGTGGGAGGGGGATTTGGCTGTTGTGAAGCTGGAAGGTCTTAAGGCTGAAGCTGATTGTCCTCAGCTGCACATTCAAGGTATTTTGTTTGAACTGTGGGGAAGGGAAGGCTAAGTTGGTCTATTCTGTGTCTTTCAGTACTACCTTGAATATTTGCTAAAGGAATGCTGCAATTTCTTCTTTTTAAAAAGTGTTTAACGACATTTGGTAACTAAAACACTTCAGAAGAAACAAACATGTCTACAACACTCAGATATCAAGGAATGCTGATGCCTAGCACATACACTGATGCAGAGAAAGATGCAGTACAATATACATAATGGTTAACAGAGCAGAAAAATCCTTCTAAAGCCTACGTAAATGATATATCCTATTGAATGTTTTATTTACTTAAAAAAATATATAAAAAGAGATGTTGAAGTGTATGCATGGTGGAGCATAGTGTCTGTTTAGTTCAGAGATGCACTCATGAAAAAGCATCCATATAAATATGAAATAGATGCTAATATTGAACTCTGCTTTGGATGTGTGCGGATATATAATAATGATGTATAACGTGTGTGTGGATTTAGGTAACAATGAAGGAAGAGAATTGTATTGATTTAATATATATCCGGAGGTATAAATTTCTGATCTAATATATTTAGAAGTCATTGCAGTTCCTATTCCCCTGGTACTAATGAAGCAAACGGAACTTCTGACCACATAGCAGTGTGTTGTAACCTGTAAAAATTGTTGCTGTCTTGAAACTAGGTATTTGAGATCTATTTACATTTCTATTTCACTGGTTCGTGCTATACTGGTTTGTTCGGGTATGGCTCTCAGGCGCTATGATAGGTACTGGCATTCTCCTCAGCGTTTTATATTTTTAGTGGGGGCTGACCTCATTTCACAGTGTAAAATTGAGCGGAACTACATTTGCAAGTTAGAAGAAAACGTGGTCAGATGTCAGCTAATACCTCAGGGACGGTGAATACATGGAAACTGGTGTTTATTGCTCAAATTTCCACAATGCGTTTGCTGGAATTAGCATTTTTAGAGTCCTGTACAGTTCTGCTTGCCTTAGGCTGAATGGTGTGAAATGTAATTGAACTAATGACTCACTGTGATGAGATCATTTTTAAGAATGTAGTGGGCTTCTTATTGTACAATACCGCGGCGTATATTTGCCCTTTTCACTCCAGTGATGCTGCCTATTTTTTGTGTTCTGTTTTAGTCTTTGTCTGTCAAGCACCCACGGCACACCTTCACATCCCTCCTGAAATCCTTTTCTGTATCTGCGGGATATGCAGTCTTGCTTCACCACTTGCTCTTTATTTTGTCTTGTTTGTGTTAGATCTGTCATCTTTGCGGTACAGATCGTGTATGCTTCTGTTTTGTAATGACTCCTGTGCGTATATTCAAGTGCACGTATTTCTTACTCCCTGCTCTGTGCGGAATTTCTTTCAGCAGACCTCAAAGTGTACTCCAGCGTCATGTAAGTCCTTTTCTGTGTTTCATGAAAGGTGAAGAACAGTAAATGTACAAATGGACCTGCATGTATTCTTACTGGCAATCACTGGCTGAGTGACACAGCCTTTAAAAGCTCCTTTAATCTCTTGCTCTGATTCCTCGGTTGTGTTTTCTCTTTGTTATGAGGTACTACGTCACTGAATCTGGCTTTCTAATGAATGAGCCCTTAAACACTAAATATGTAGTACTTGAGATTTTACTTAGTTTTTAAAAGTAAAGCTGTGGTGTAGAGAAACGTTTTAAGTCTGCAATCTTTTCTTAAATGATTATTTCAGATAAGAACATGAGTAATTATGAGATTATTCATGTGCTGGGGTCATTATTTCTCGTTTTCTTCTTCTTAAATAAATGAATGATATTTTAAATTAATTTAAGAATGCTTTATTGGAAGATAAGTAATCAGTTAAATCATATTATGCCATTAATCTTAGAGATCCCACTTTATCCTCCTCCTAATGTCCAGAATCTGCAGAATATAGCTAGTCAGAGAAGGGAGGAAGTGTTAGGAGAAAAAAAAAAAAAAAGAGATTTACCAGTTCAAGCTTTTTGGATTCACATCTTCTCACAAGAGCTTACTCATGCAGGAATTCTTTTGAAGTGTTAAATTTGGAACATATGAGATTAAAAAAGAATAAAAAAATCTACTACTATTAAGTTTGCTTCTGAATAAGATGAAGGATTTCTATTCCTATTGGAACCTAGAGCTAGCTTGGATGAAATTCACACTGGTCCACACTCTTTATAAGCAGGTACAGTTGAATGCTGGAATAGTTGGTTTAGCTTTTAGAACAAAGCCAATGTAGTTATCTTTGGGTGAATATTTTACCATAATTTTAGAAAACAAATTATTATCAGATAATAGAATGTATAGGTAGAATTTGGATAATTTTATGTTCCTGATCTTTGTGGAATATGGAGCCACAGTGTCTTCTGCTTGGGTAAATTAAGGTACATCAAATGTGTAGCTTTTCATTTCTTCTTTTTTTTTAACCACAAAAACAGTGTTGGCAGTACAGATATGATTTAATAATGTGATGGGAAGTAGCATTTTGCTCCCTTAAAGCCACAATTATTTTTTTTCCCTAGGCAACTTTAGAAAAGCGCATCAGAAATACTCAGTTTTTATGTAATACTTTAGTCAAAATAGCTCTCATATTCAAGAATATGTTCTGTTGGTTTTTTGATTGGTTGTTTTTTAATAGTAGTTAGCACTTACTGAAAGTTATCCTTCTAATTATCATGGTAACAGGTGATACACTGAGGAGTTTATATAGCCAGACAAGTTAAAGCATTCTCACTAATTGATCTTGTAGGTTTTTTAAAAGTCAATAAATGCCGCTGTTCACTGAAATACTGAGTTTTTATATATGGGATAGTTCAAGCCACCCAGAAAAGAAAGTGGGGGGATGAGTATCTCAGTTCTTGCTTGCAGTGTTATAGATGATGGCTTCTGAAGGCTTCCTGTCTGCTCATCAAAGGCATGAGATGGAATGGAAAAAGAGGGTATATAATGATGGTATGACGCATCTCTCCAGAATATGCAGAAATAGGTTAGCTAGCCACTGTGGGATTTGACTTGTGAGAAAGCAGTTGCATGACCAGAACTGAACATCACTGGAGCAAAGATGAAACCAAAATAATACAAAAGTTAATGAGGCCAAGAAAATTGTTTCTGAATTAGCTGTGGCACTTGACAGCTCTGTCTATGATGATAGATGGTTCAATAAGTATTTTCTTTCCAGAAGATCCCCATGTCATGCTGGAGGTCCAGCTGCAAAGCCCCTGCAGTGTGAACATCTGAGTCTTTGCACAAATGGTTTTGTTGGTTCTTGCTGGTTAATATCAGGCCCAGTGACTTTCTCATCTGTGTTTTCACCCTCAGTGCATCTTTCCCACTGTCCCCCTCTGCCCCTCTTATAATTATTCAATATTTTGTGCTTTCTGTACCAAAACTGTACCTCTGAGACTGTGATCAACTGTTTTGATATGCAAGAACTTTTTTCTCCTCTTTTCTTAGAAGTCTTTCAACCAATGTGATTCAAATAAAAAATAACTGGTTCTGAATCGTTAATTGAAGAGCATGCTGGATTGGATGCTGGAGAAATTTGAAATAAGTAAATAAGTGCATATCCGAATATGAGATTAAAATGTGCCTAAATTGTAGCTGTATAGCGATCAGAATATCTCTGATCAATGTTTATGAACTCAATTTAAAAATATACCATGCAAAAGTTGAATTTGTGCTTTAGAAAATGAAAGATTTCCGAGTGAAAATCTTGTTTAAAAATTATTTTATATTTACAGAGAAACTGAGCCATACAAATATTTTAAAAGTTTGCACTTCTTTAAGGCTATTTATTTTCTAAAAAAGAGGACTTGAATATTTCTGACAAATATACACATGGTGTTACGCTAACAAACGGCCATGCAACAGATATCTTACATAATGAAGAAATTGAATATACAAGACCTACTCTATTTAACACAGATACTGGAAAATGTACAGTCTAGCCAATAGTTAAAAAATGTTTTTCTTATTTGGCAGTATTTTTCTACAATTTGTTCAAATGTTCCTCTCAATGTATTTTGGTGAATACTGAAGTCTAGTCAGTGACAACCTGAGGTACTAAACATTTCTGCCTTACTTCGTTGTCTTCGAAGGTGATCTTTTTGTTCCTTTTAGGCTCTATCCATGAGTTGTGTATGACTGCGTTATTTGGCATGGGATCTGCTTCCACGATTGAAACAACTCGTTTTTTCATCTTACTTTTCAGAACTTTCTGAAATTTTTGCCTTGTGAATGCATAAAGTAGAGGGTGAAAAATAGTTGTTCCGTATGCCATGACTAGAAAACATAAGCGTAACTTTACCAAAAGGTCACTTGGGCCCAAACACAAGATTGTGGTGTTTAGAACAGAGATGGGTGTCCAGCAGAGCAGAAAGGTGGAAATGATCAGGAGGGACATTCTGAAGACTCTCTTCTGCCGCTCTCGTCGCTCCCGGTGCCGCTTCACAGCTCGGCGCAGGGCGATGATCACGGACACGGAAGTCCTTACACCAAAGACCACGTTTCTTCCTGCGCTGCTCTGCGACATGTCCGTGGTCTCATGTTGAGTGGTGAGAGAAATAGTTTTTTTCTTTCGAGCTTTCTTCTTTTGTCCCGTTGTAAATCTTGTGCCAATTCGGATGTTAAGAGCCTGGAGTATTTTGGTGTATGTGATTAGCATCACTACCACGGTGAAGAAGAAGATGGGGATCTGGACGAGGAGGTGGTAGTACATCCCTAGCTCGGTGTGGTACTCGTTTGCGCTGACACACAGCAGTGTCTTGTTCTCCCAAGTACTTGCACTTTGAAGACTGAAGAAATTGACTTCAATGAAAGGAATCAGGAAGGCAAAAAGCGAAATGATCCATATTGATGTCATTAATATCACAGCCCTTCCCATGGTCAGAATTCGGTTGGCAGGTTTGACAGAGATGTCGTATCGGTCCAGAGTGATAGCAAATACATTGATTGCGGTTGAAACGCTTGCAAAAGAGACACAAGCCTCGTGGAAGCAGCAGATCAGAGCAGTGTTACTCTCCAGTGAAAGCAGAAGGATAACTATAGTTAGAGGAATACATCCCACACAAATTATTACATCAAGTACGTGAAGGTTCATTGTAATTATGTTACTGACAGAATTGATTAAGTTGGATTTCATACAGTAAAGTACCAGCACGGTGAGGTTGCTGCCAAGTCCCAAAACAATTTCTAACATCAAAAATCCAGTGAGAGACACTTGAAAGCTTAATGCATATGACAGTGGTCGGTACATGTTGGTGTCGATGTCATCAATGGCATCTCGAAATGTGAAGTTAGATTCAAACTGCATGTTGCCTTCCAGAATGGGAGAGAAACACATTCTTTTGTTGCAGTTGCTTTTTCTCCTGAAAAGTGAAATAAACACGGAACTACTTGGTTTCTTTTTTTAACATTTTTTGTTATTTTAGAAAAATGATAGGAAAGGAGGAGAGAGGAAAAGCATCCATTCCTAACCAACTCTTAATTTACTGTGTGTTTAGAGCTGTATTTGGCATGGACCCAAAAGCTTTAGGATCTAGAATAAGGTCTTTCCTTTTTAAAGGAAAGCAAGATTTGTTTTAAAAAAAGAAAAGGTGAAAAGCTTCCACTCAGGAGAGACAAGGCTTTATTTATAGTGATGTGGCCTTTACAAAAGGGCCATTTGTTGAATAAACTATACTTGGGCTTTGCCTTTGTATTGTGCTGAGTGCTATTTCAGCAGAATGTTAAGTATTAACAAATTAGTACTCAAGATCGTTTTAAAAAGGTTCTTGTGGGGGAAAAAAAGAAAGTGATAGGAACTTAGAGCACTGTTGCTGATGTATCATAAAAAGAACATTTAAAATATTTTATGGCAATTTAGCAGCCTCCTGATGAAGACTTTGTAAGAGTGTTATAGACTGAGACTTGAAGTTCTGCAATTAAACAGATTTTTATAGAACTTGAAGATTTCTGTTCACTTTTATCTTGTGTGCATCTACGTGTATAAAACCTGTCACTACAAAGAGCTCGTATAAGTATGTCTGATTTCCACTGTAAAGCTTACATAGGTTTGGGGTAATGGAATTTATTACAAAAATGAATTACAAAAATTTTATTCCAGAATAGATTTAAGGCAATAGTTTTATAAAGTAGTACTGAAATATTAAATCGTCTCTTCCAGACTTTTTACATCCTGAAATTAAATCCAACAGATTTGTATACATAATGTATTTATCCTAGGAGTAAGCGAGGCTCAAAAAAGTAGCGTTTATTACATATAGGATTTTCATTTTGTGGCTGCACGTGCTTTGTTTTCCACACACCGGCAGGTTGTAAGCAGAGCATCTGCGTTAATACCTGGCGTGCGTATTGCTTGCATTGTCAGCCAGCTCTAGAGGCTGTAATGAGATGAATAAATAAGAGATCATTCTGTTTCTTGTTGTGCTACTTGAGAGTTTTTTATAAGTAGTTTCAAATTTAAGAGGGGAAGTACTTGGCATGAAATGAAATTTAAATGCAGACCTTTGTTCCACTCTGAATACATTAAAAATGGATAGCACTAAGGTGAACAAAAATGAGCTGCTTTTTTTAATGAAAGTATGAATTGAGCACACTTGGGATATGGTATGCAAATGAAATTCATCTGCAGTTCTGAAAAGCCTCAGTTGCACAATACTATTAATTGCATATTGTATGATGAAAATTCTTGGTATGCTTCAGCAGTTATTTCACATTTACCTCTCAAATACAAAAGATGTAAATGAGAACATATGAGACTCATGTGAAATGAAACAAATATTTCAAAAGCTTTGTTTAATTTCCAGTTTAGGCAAATTCTGATGGGTTTACATTAAACCTCAGGAACATTATTTTCTCTGTGTGTGTTGTCCTGGCTTTGACTGTGTTTCAAGAACCGATCCAAATGCATTACTTGATACATTGAGCATTTTTGTATTAGTAAAATCCAGGAGGCAATCAAAAGCAGATCTCGCTTTAAGAACAAAAACAAAAACAAAAAAAAAAAAACCTGAACAACCCCAAACCTACAACAATCTTAACTGTAACCTTACACTGACATTTTTGTGAAGACAGAAAACTTCGAGTGAGCTAAATCTATCAAATTGAAGATTAAACATCACCTCTTTGTTGCATTGATTAATTTCATTTAAGTACGAGTATAAATGCCAGGACAGAGGTAATTTACTGAGTACGTTGCTGTGCTGCTCCCGTGCAACGCAGAACAGGGGCTGCGGCACGCAGCCTGTGACCTACCTGCTTCCTGCGCCTCAAGGGTCTTTCAGCTCATTGTAGCAGCTTGTCATAAATTGAAACATGGTGTCACCAGCAGATATTTGACATGCACTGTCACCTGGAAACCAAGTGCTCGCTGGGCTCTTATTTCATTCCTTGCAGATTTTTTTTTCCTCTTTTTGCTCCAGCACTTCAGCAGCAGAGAATTTTGATTAAACATGGGGACTCCTCAGTTGCCTGAGATATTTTGTCTGTGCCGAGTTCCAGGCCAGCAATGACAAACCTTTTAGGTGATGTTAATTTCTTTCCCCTCTTGCATTTTGTAGCAGCCTGCTTTTATTTTCCAGGTTTAAAAAAGAAAAAAGAAGAATATCTGCTTTCTGTGTTCAGAGTGTATGTAGACATCCTTTAGTTACAGTTGCGTATTTCTTTCTGTAATATTCCTGCTCATGACTTTTGAGTGATGGCTTAGTCGAAGAAGTTGCTGTACATCATAAAATCCAGTTCGTGTGCTTTGAGAGTAACCATGAGTTACCTAATTTGGTTTGTTTTCATTTAAGGAGAATACATAACAGATCGTAAAATTGAGAGAAAAATATCCATTAGTCATTATGGCAAATAAGATATTTAATGAGCAGTATAGAAAAAGCGTGGTTAAACCCTTGTGCAGCTTGCTGGTGAAGAATGCATATTCTCCTTTTGGGAATTCATGTTTCATCGTTTCTTCATGCATCGGTAGTTTCCACAGTTCTGGTTTTAAATTATAAATCCCTCTTTAAGAAATGCTCACCATTTTAAGAATCGCTCATATTCTTCTTCTAATGAAATCTGGGTAGATGCTTCAGTCTTCCACACGTATTGTTGACGTGTAAATGGTAACACGAGTGTGCTCCATGTTTTGTTTCTGATTCCTTTATGCCTTAAGAATACACGTTAGTGGTGTGTCCTGCTGCTTGTAGGTCACGCAGCTAGAAAGGTACCCGGCCAACTGCGTTCTTCATACTGTCAGTTGTAAAACTGAATTAGTTGCTGCATGCCCTTGTGAAGGGGAGGAAAAAAAAAAGTTAAAAGTAGGGTGTAGAATTTCAAAATAAAGTAATGCAACCGTATGTTTTGTAATATAACTTATTTCGTGAATGAAGTCTAGAATTGTATCCTACAAGTTATACAATCAGTTAATGTGTTCACTATTTCCTAGTAAAATCATATCATGTTTCTGTTAACTTGCAGGAATTTAGTTTTTTGGACAAGTCTCCTATTCTCCAAACAGTGAAGGTTGCAGGAAAACCCCAACTAGAAGCAGTAACTGTTGGATGTAAAGTGTCTGTGACACTACAGCTCTTAGGAGCAGCTACTTTATACATGCAGCTCTCATGTCTGCTGATGAGAAATTGAGCAAAGTCAACAAACTTATAGGAAATACATTTTTATTTAATTTGCACACTGTTAAAATTGTATGTGCTGCAATCAGTGTTTCTAATAAGTGACTTGATTTCGGAAGAGATAATGGAAGAAATAAGTCTGAAAAACCAAACAAATGGAGTAAAAGGGAGATTTCACGAGCAAGCCAGAGATTAGTCATATTACTTGACCTTCATAAAACTGTAAGTGTGCACCAATTAACAGACTGTCGGCTCCTTCAGAGAGCAACTGAATAAATCTGGAACGTATTTAACTGCCAATATTTGGAAATACTGCTGAGGGAGGAAAGAAATATTCTCAGTTGTATTCCGTGGCTTTTTTTCCCCCCATTCCTATACTAACCTAAATTATACTGTCTTTATGTTGCATGAACAAAACAGGTTCTGGATATTCTATAAGACTTTCATACAAAATAGCATTTGTCTATGACTGTGTTTTTAATGGGGATGGGGAAATAGCATTCAGATATTCCCCGGACTCAAATACAACACGATACTAGTGCTTAATACAAGTTGAATCTGATACCTTCCTCATTTCTCTTTTTTCCCCCTGTTTTTGTTAAATGCTGCTTATTCTGCATACCATAATAAGGAACAGATCTTACCTCCGCTACAGGTTTGATAAATTCTCGGTGCAGGTGAAGCAGTTCCAGGTTGGAGGGATTCATTTTGTTCACTTGTTAGCAGAGAAGAAGGGAAAGAGGGTGAAAAGCACATCCTCGAAAAATGACCTTAATGAAAATTTGTGCCTGTAGCGTGCCATTGTTTCAGCATACTGCTAATGTGTACAACTGCTTTAGTTCTGGCTTAGAGGCTGCTGCAGTCTCCCACTCTTCCTACTGTAGAATCAATAAGCATTTGAAAATACATAATGAAAGTAATTTAACATACTGAAGGCTTCTCGTCTCCAGAGACACCACTGAGATTCAGGCTTTCTAAAAAAGCAGAGCAGCGCTTCGGAGAGGCGAGCTTGCGATGGGCAGCTTTTGCAGAATGACAGCCTACCTTGTCGCTTCCCTTCACTGCAGAGAGATGCAGTGCATTCACTAATTTTGATTGGTCAGTGATGTGGGGCTTAAACTGTGCTTCATATATGGGATTGATTCCCCCCTTGCCCCCCTCTCCCTGATTTATATAAGGATTCTTTTATAAAAGGACTAAATTTACAAATGATTTATGAATTCTGGAATATATTAAGGCTATGCCAGTGTTATTTTTACCTTTTCACTCTTTACTTTGTGTACGCTGGAAACCACATGATACTGTAAAAAAAAAAAATTGGATTAAACCTTTATTACTTAAAAAGCTTCCAGCGATCTATATTTGCGTTTGTCTGCTTTCCATTTGTGATTTTTTTTTTCTTTTGTCCTAGGAGTATCTCCAAAATAAAACTGCCTTCTATTTTCTGTGAACCAAGCTGAATCTCACCAGACTGTTTATATGCAAGTCAACACTTAGGTCTTGTCTTGAATAAATTATACTCAGGACAAGTCAGCACCCCTTTGTATATTAGTAACGTTTTAATTAAGATTCACAGAGATAATTCAGACCCTCAGAACAGGTCAACAATTCAGTTTAGTTCATGAATCAGAAAAGATTCTTGTGATCCATCACCACATACAGCATCTGTACAGTAGTGTCCCCTGTAAATTTTGTTGAAATGTTAACTTTACACAAGCTTTTTTTATATTCCACATGGATTTTTCTGGACACTTGGCAGGTTTTTGTGAGGCTGTACCTTGCATTATGTTCTTGACCTTTGCGGAGACTGCAGAGTGTTTTCATTTTCACTTTTTTGTTTTGTAACTTGTTTCTGAATCTGTTCTCAGTGTAAACAGTGCTCACAACTACTTAATGAAGAGTAAGGAAAGTGTAGCACCGTGTGAGTTTTAATTACTACTAATGCTAAAATAATTTTTAGAAATAAATTTGCTGTGCAACCAAAAATAATATTTTTTTAGCATCACTTTGCAGAAGCAAGTAATTTAAGGATATCGCAGTATAAAATGTTCTGCTGGTAGTTCTCAGTCTCAAATAAACATGGGTGGTTTGGGCATTTTATGGTTTTTTTTCTTGATTAGAAAGATTTTTTTCTGAAAAGTTTGATAAAATACTGAATATGAATGTGTGGTTCTTATGCAGGCTACTGTATTAAGGTGACAAGGTTGGGCAAATATTGGTGAAGTTCTATGCAATCATAAATGACAATTGTATAAACATTCGCTTTTTCTTCTTCTTTATTATTATTCTCAAGAATCTAATACGCTATTTATGTTTAGGTAATGTCGTATTTTTTTATTTTTTTATTTTTAATGGCTGCGTATTCATCTAGTTTGCTTCCTAGACCTTATTGCTCTCTGCAAGTACATGAAAGGAGGTTGTACTGAGGCAGGCATTGGCCTCTTCTCCCAGGTAAATGACGATCAATAGGATGAGAGGTAATGGCCTTAGGTTGCACCAGGGGAGGTTCAGGTTTGATATTAGGAACAGTTTCATCTCAGAAAGTGGTGAGGCACTGGCACAGGCTTCCCAGGGAGGTGGTGGAGTCACTGTCCCTGGAGGTGTTCAAGAAACATGTGGATGTGGCACTGAGGGATGTGGTTTAGTGGGCATGGGTGGAGATGGGCTGATGGTTGGACTAGATGATCTTAGTGGTCTTTTCCAACCTTTATGATTCTATTCCTCTTTTACCTCTAGAAAATTTTACAGTGAAGTAGTAGAGGAAAAAAAAAATGTTGCAGAAACTTTGAACGAAGCTCCTGGACTCAGCAGGTGCTGGGTGCTATGCCAAGTAGCAGCTGCTTGAGGCCTTCAAGCTGTCTCTGTTTCTTCTGCCTCCCAAGAGCATGAAGTCAGAGAATACCAACAGGTGAAGGGGATTCCTGAACTGAAGTATATATACCTAGTAATATATTAGAGATTTACTTGCTTCACTTTCAGTATGACTTAGGATAAGTAGGAAAGCCTGTCTAAATTTAAACAGACTAATCTCAATCTCCCTGTCTAATTCTTCAGTCAGGCTGTAGCGTTAGAAGGAAAATGATGTGGATATAGAGGAAGGTAATAACACGATTTTGTGTATAGTTTGGATATAGTTCAAATGTTCAAATGTAGGCAAAAGAGTCACAAGTTACTTCTTATGTTACAGGAGGCAATAATGGCAAAAGTTTTATCTGCAAAAAATGTTGGAGAAGAACGATAAGAGTTGAGTTCAGAGCATATCAAGCTCAAGTTTTCTGGAGAGAAAATCAGAAGAAGCAGCAGTACCATATGGAGGCAATCAGGAGTAGGTGGAAGGATAGACATGCTTACAAGGCAGTGCTGTGCAGCTGCTTGCTGAGATGGTGAGAACAGATGACATCATCCGCAATGGGGAGAAAGGGAGAGTGGGCAAGAAGAGCCATGTGCAGACACCCTGCATCGACAGGGAAATGTGCTGCTCACACCTGTGTCCATGTTGGTACTGCTGAGGGTGATGCAAGGGGAGAACAAATGTGGAGAGGCAGGAGGAAACAGTGGTGTGTGCTAAATGGGTGCTGGGATGCAGGGCACAAGGTATCTGGAGCTGCCATAGCATAAACCCCTGAAGTACCTTTAGACTGAATTCAGGAGTCATAATCATCTACTAGAGTATGTTTTTCTGCTTTGCTGGGAGCAGTAAGTCCAAAAATGTGCATGTTGTAGCATAGTTCTTGGTCCTCTTCCATCTTCTATCTTCTCCCTTTCTTTCTCAGCTCAGGTGGTAGTGTCCCAACACCAACCATCACAGGATGAGATCACCCCAAACACAACTTCTTGTGATGCAGTTTTGTTAAGAAAGCTTTGTTTGTTAAAAAGATCCCTTACATTAATGAAATTTAACAACTGTAAAATAAAGGGTCAAATTAAGTACTCAATTCTGTTTTTTTCTATAAGAAATGTTAGCTTTCTTTTTTTATGTGGCCTTTGGCCTTAGCTTTACATAAGCCTTTGGCAAACTGATAAGCATCCAGCTGTCATGGAATTGACATCTGGAAAGTCTGCATTGGCACAGTTGGGAAACTGCCTGCTCACTTTCCTTGCTCTCTGTGCTATTCTTATTTCAGTCTCTATGATAACCTCCTGAGTTTCTCAGTATCATTCTCTGTTGCTTTCTTTGGGCCTCATGTTGAGTTGCCTGGTTTGACTCTTGCTGCTCTTGGCTTTTCAAACTCTTCCTGCTTATGGGTCTAAAATTTCATCTGCTCTCATTTTTGCAGAGGGCTTGGTCTCCTAGCTCTTGCAAATTTTTCATCAACACATGATATCTTTAGAGCTTAAGTTACTTTTGAGAGCAAATGCTGGGTGGTTTTGAAAGTCTTGCTCTAGGATTGTCCTTCAGCATTATTCACACAGTGCCCCTGCAGAGCTACAGCTGGACAGCTCCTCCAGCACCCTGTGCTTAGCTGTGCTGGGCAGCGTGATGCACAGTCCCAGTGAATCTCCTCTGGGTGGGTTTTTGTTTGTATCTGTTCTAGCAGTTTATGACCCTTATCCGAAACGTGTTTCTTACCTAGTTGCATCTTCATTTCCTCTATAGCCTGTTGCAAAGAACTTTCTTAGAATGTTGAAAATTCAGTAACTTTTATAGCATTAAGCATGAATGAACAGTAGATGATGATGGTTTGGGTTCAGAAGTTGTACCGACGTGCCCTAGTTGTGCTGTATTTGTTGGTGTTTTGTTTTACCTTATACTGAGATTATAGCCCGATGGCCAAACTTGCGCTGCAGCGGACTCTCATGGAAGAGGTATAAATCTGACACCTGCCCAGTGCTCAAGTGCTAGCTGTAAAGGGTTTTATTACTCTTCAAGAGTGCTATGATGAACAGATAACAAAAACTGTGCTAGAATTTGTGGATGAATACCATTTTGACTCTGATGGTAATGGAAGCTTTTCTTTATTTTGACACAAGTACTTTATCCTCATTTTTCTAATCTTTCTAAGACTGTTATCACTTTTCTGTCGTCAAGACTGATATCCAGAAAATTAATTTTTCATTCAGTGTCCGATCCATAATGTTTATTGTATTTTCTCTCTTGTTGTTGATTGCCACAGTTTCCTTCCTTTTCTTATTTTCCTTATGTATTTTTTTCTTCTTCTTCTTTTCTTTCTGGTACTTCTAACTTCAATTTTTCCATTTCCAGAAAACATTTCTACACATGGGACATTGTTGATCTCAGTTTCTCTATTTTAAAATTACCTCAGTGGGGATTAAAAAAATCAATAAATTGGATTTTCTAGCTTAATTATACATGGTTTCATTGTGCTGCCTCTTGTGTTTGCAAAGACGTATACTTTTGGAAATGACACAAAGACAGGTAATAGTATATATGCAGAATAATAAATACACATTTTTACATAGTTTTATATATGCTGATAATATATATTCATTTTGAAGATGTAAAATTAATAGTAGCATGGCAGCTTGAATACAGAATTACACTCCTACACAGTAATCATGTTTCATAGGATTCATTTGATTTTGTGAAAATATTGAGTGTAGGTTATTTGCGCAACATAAACCCCTTTAGTTGACCTGTTGGCTTTTTCAGCACAAGAAGTTCCTGTACTCACAAGCAAGTGTACAAGTTACAGTGTTTTTCAGCAATTAATACTGAAACTGTATCTTATTAGAATTCTGCAAAAGGAGATGATAGCAACAATCATGGAACCACTGATGTGGTTATCACCCAAATATGGAGAAGGTATTTTTTTCATTTCAGAACAGTAAGTTTGGTTTAATGTTAAAGCTTAATCATGGTTTTGGTGCCTTATTGTACAATTATTTGTGCATACTAGTAGAAAAAAAATAAATTGTCCTTAGGATAGAAGCATGACTTTCATATTTAATAGTAACAGTAATTTGAATAACATCAGTGTGAATCCTGCTCTACTCCACAGAAGTGGCATATTCTTTAGTACAAACATTCACAACAAATGGTGCTATGTCCTGTAGCATCCACTGGCAAAATTTTAAATTATCACTGTAAATTTAAAGATATTTTTTTCATTTTTCTTTAAAAATGGTAACATTGCAGTGAGTTTAGCTTTTCCTTCATTAAAATTGTACTCTAAGAGTGTGAGGTATTTCTGCTCTTACACACAGTTCTAATTTATCAATCAAGTACTGACTTGTGAGGTTTTTTGTTATTACTGGAAAAGCATTTTGATTCTGACATCATCTGTTTTATATTGCTTTAAACATGAGCACAGCAGGTGGCTTGCACTGTTTATTTTAAGAATGCAAAAATGTGCCCAGAAGAAGGTTGATTCTCTGTCTGGGTTGGAAAATAGTTCAGTGTGATGGCTGGAGGTCTTCAAGCTAGGCTGCTAGCACTCTGGCTTTGGACACATTCCTTCCTAGTTAGAAGTCCAGGTGATTGCTTACCTTGCTTTCACTGATCTGTTTTGTATGCTGGAAGAAGTTTGCAGCGTTACTCCTTGACACTTGGACTCCTGCACTGCGTGGCACCCTCAGGTCCCAGCTTTCAGTGGCATTGTGCTTGGTGCGTGACAGAACGGCATCCATGTGAACATCGTGGCAGGCTTCTGACCAACGTATTGCAGGGAGCTGGGATCAGAGGCAGCTGAACTACGCATGCAGGTTTCAGCTTCAGGGCTGTCCATCAGATGCCCTGCCTGCTGTGGGAGCTGTATCTGGTCAAGCGTGCAGGATAGGCAGCAGCACCTGCTGCCCCATTGTAATCACTGATGCAGGAGCCTTGTTAGGCACCTTCCTGCTGTAATGGCCTTTGAGAGGAATTGCTAATTGAGAACAAAACAAGAAAGCAGGAAGGTTTTCTCTAGAGTTATTCATTTCTCAGAGATTTCGGTTGGACTTTGTTTCCAGTCACTTTTAAAAATAGGAAAGCAATCTGATTTTTTCTTTGTTTAGATGTGCTCTCATGCAGTGCCTATTAGCACCTGTTTTAGCTGAAATTAAGAGACGAAGGTCTTACGATCTTAATTGCCCTGCTTGTAAAGAGTGAACTCAACAGGAGTCTGTATCACAGCACAAGCTGGGTCCCAGCAATTTTCCTGAGACCACCCACAGTGTGAGGGTACCGTCAATGTGAGTTCACACACTGCCATCTCGCTCCAGTATTCTCTGGGCTGATTTCGTTTGGAAGCACTAGAAAAAACAAACATACAAGCGAAAATCCAAGCAGATAAAAAGGATCCAGCAGCGTTACTGCCTTTAGAATCAAAGTTCAGTGACCACACACAGTAACTCTGAGTGTTTCCATGTAGCTGCACTGACAGCAGCATGCTTTGCCTTCTTCAGACAACTGAATAGCATCTATGGACAGCAGTTAGACTTCTCCCCATCCCTCACCAATGTGAATGCTTCCTATTAGTGATTGAAACGATCTATCAAGTCCCTGAGTTCCATTCAAATAGGAGAAATCATTCATACCAATTTGATAGCAGTGATATTCCCTGCATGAAGTTCTCAAAGTCTGAAAAAATAATATGCGGTGCTGTTTTCTTGTCTGATTTTTTTAATGATAAAATACTCTGTCTTTGCCTCCTTAGCTTTTATTATTTTTATCTCTTATTAATCAAGGTTGTTCAGAGAAACTGATAGAAAATCAGTTTATGTAGTGCCATAAAAAGACATATGAGAGAAGTAAAAAGTATTAAGTTATAATGATAAATGTGTAATTGTAAGGAAATTGATCTAAGCTAATGCAGGGTGTTGGATTCACCATTTTCTCTGCAAAAGGAATATTCATTTGACTGATGTGCACATTGGTCTAAATTTAGCTTAGTGTTGATATCATCTTTAGGCTATTTTCTTTCTTCCTCTGTTGTTTGGGTGCATGAGTTTGCATCATCTGTACCAATAATACAGTTGATTTTTTTTGTTGTTGTCATTAGTTGAAAAATCTATCACTTTCTTAGGAGAATAGATAAAATAGAAATAAAATACCTTTGGTATCTTCTGTTATTTTAAACATCCATATAGTAGCTCTAAAGTCTAAAATAAATACCTGAAGTGTTTAAATTGTATGCATACGAAGAACTGATTTTGTCTGTGAAGCTTTTAAATATCAAGGGATTTTGTGCATAAAAACCATAGTTTCTGTTTCTTTTTTTTTCAGTCTCCTAAAATATTTTTTTAACTTCAGTGCGTAATTGTGGTATTTGAAGTCACTTATTGTAGTGCTGAAGCAAACCAGAGCTTGTTTGAAAAGCACTTTAATTTGCTGCTTTTTTGGCGGAAGGCTGAGAACAACAGTGTTAGTGATAAGCCTGTTTTGCTTCATATATGGCTGATGCCTGGAAGTGGATTTGCGGTCATTAGACTTGAAGCCTAAGTTTTATTTTACTAATAAAATCTTGAGAAAGCAATTGGTGGATAAATTTTTGTTGCACCTATGGATGGTGAACAAACATCTGTGTACAGAGAAAAAAACTGTCAAATTACTCAGTGGCTTTCACTGATGGATCTACTTAATAAATTAAAATGTATAGGTAGAATGAGCTTGTGGGGATGGGAGTTATAAAGTGGAGCTGGAGTGGGAAAGAAGAAAAATATTTTTTGCATTTTTTCTGCACCCTTTCAAAGTGAGAAGCCCCGCTATTACTGGGTCAGCTAGCGTCTCTGCAAATGGATACTTACAGCCAGGAACTCCTGTAGGAAATATAGAAGAAAGACAGAATGCAGCAATTGCTACAGCCTACCAGCAGGAAAACCATGTGAGTTATCACTCAGCAGCTCTGCCAGCTGCCACACTGTTGTAGTAAAAGAGGCATTGCAGTTCTGATCCAAGCAGCATTCCCTCTCACTCCTTGCTCGTTCTACAGTAGATGTGGTGCCGAGTGAGAAATGACTGCCCTGTGAGACAGCTGAATATGGTGGGCAACATAATTTCTCTTATTAATCAAGCAAATTAGATTTAATTTGAGGGAAGAATGGAAGCAAAGGAGAGCCTGCCCTTTGAAAGTGGCTACTATTCTAAGTCTGCTGTGGTTTGTTTGGAAATGTTTTTCTTTAAAGTTGTTTTGTGCTGCAATATCTTTTCTGCAATCTTACTCTCGAAGGAGAAACAAAAAACTCAACCAACCTCTCCCGTTCACCCAAGGGTAATGTGTTTTTCTCTGCAGTTTTTTCATATATTCTTCAGAAACTCATTCTACTCACTGCTATAAAGAAATTCTAGCTGTCACCCTGTTTATTGGGCTCTTGATAATTTGCGCTTAAGCGCTGCCACTCCAAAATCTTTAAGGCAGCATTGTCACAATAATGAATATGTAGCTTGGTGTAGGGTACAATACTTCAACAAGAATTTTCCATTGGTATTTGAGAGCATCTGTTTGTAGGGACTGTATGGCTCTTCGGGTTGTCAGCTAAATGCACACTTTGTTGGGTAGTTTAGCCTGTGATGATACCAAGCACTTAGTAAAGTTTACGAGAGTACAGAAGTCTCTCAATAATCTTGTGTCTGTAGGAAACGCAGTTATGATGTACTTTGGGATAACAAACATTGATGTTAGTCACAGAAATTTGAGTTTGTATTAGATACTCTTAATCTAGAGTAAACTTGTTTAACAATTAGAGATCATAGAATCAGTAAATAAAAGTTTGGAAAAGACCTCTAAGATCATCTAGTCCAACTGTCCATCTACCACCAATATTTCCCCACTAAACCATGTCCCTCAGTGCCACATCTCTACATTTCTTGAACAACTGCAGGGACAGTGACTCCACCACCTCCCTGGGCAGCCTGTGCCAGTGCCTCCTCCCCTGGCTATTCCCTCTCATACTGTCACAACTTGAGGCCATTCCCTTTCATCCTATCACTGTTACCTGGGAGAAGAGGCTGACCCCCACCTCACCACAACCTCCCTTCAGGCAATTGTAGAGAGCAGTAAGGTCTCCCCTGAGCCTCCTCCAGAACCAAACCATCCCAGCTCCCTCGGCTGCTCCCCATCAGATCTGTGCTCCTGACCCTTCACGGCTCCACTGCCCTTCTCTGAACACACTCCAGGGACTGACACAACATTCCATGTCTGTTACATAGTTTGTCTTCCTGCCATTCTGTTTTGTAGGAAAGCAGTTTGGCTATGTGCAGGAAGATGGGCAGATCTGGAAAGCCTGTCTGCTTTTCATGAATCTGTTCAGTCTCCATCACACAAGACCAATTTCTTTCTGAAAAATGTGGCAACTATGTGAATTTTAAGTACTATTCTCCTAGCAGTTCTTTAAGCATAGATTTTTTTAAATGTCTAACTAGAGTGGATGAAGAAAGTTAAGCCAAGGCAATGCTTTGTAGTAACAACACACAAATTTAAGTTTGAATGGGAAAATAGTTCATGTATCCAAACCTTTCTCTTAGGACATTTGTTTTTTCTTTACACCAAGTAAAATAAAATATTGGAAAAGTCAAAATACAGATAATTTTGCTCACTAGCCTTACTTCTGTCTAAATTGCTTTAGGCCCTCAGCTGCACTGGAGGTGGGGGAGGGAGCAAAATAAAGGCCCAACCATGCAAATAATTAATGAGCTTTAAAAACTTTATCGATGGAGCAGAGTAGAACTCTCTATTTCTTCATCTGTCTTTAAACAAAAAACCTGCACATTTCTAAGGCAGGAGGCCTTGCAAAGGTTATGAAGCACAGGACAAAAAAATACAGAGTGGTGTTTGGAGACTATTTCACCTGGATTTTGGCATCTGGGAGCTGTTGCTTCTAACATCATTTAAAAAATTATATTAAGTGTAAAGATACTTACTAAACAAAATGTGTAATCATATAGGACCTAACAGCTGAACAAATCAATATTATGAATAGAACAAACTGAATATAGTGCTTCTACGCACAGTACTTTGAATTGTGCTGTACTGGAAAACATTTTATTTATAGCTTAGGCGCCTTGCCTTTTGCAGTTCTCCTCTTATCCTTCCCAATATAAACTGTAAATGTGTGTGTGTGATGGGGCAGGAGGACCAGAAGATACGTCTACTAAGGATGAGCCAGGTATGGAGTTGGTGGGATCAATTTTTGATGAGAAGTAGAGGATTCCAATTTGAGGACAGGGAGTTGTGAGAATTGCTGCAACAGTGACAGAGCTGCTCTTCAGAGTTCTTTGTATAGCCAGATACTGGCGTTCCTGTTGTTCATTTCTTAATCATCTTTTGCTGTAAGTGGACTGAGAATGGTGGATATTGAATTTCATGGTCTCTTTTGTAGAAAACTGCTGTGAGCTTGACGTGAAAATATTGCTTTTTTTTTTTTTTGTTTGGTTGTTTTTTGTGTGTGTGTGGTTTTCTTTTTATTAATTCTTTAGTAATACCAATATTTCTTCATTTTGTATCAGAATATAGTTCTTTTGAGTATGACTGCCATATATGGCAACCTGCTGGATATCATCCTGTGGTCAGCTGGGAACAAAACTGCATGAACAGCCCATAGTGCCCTGAGTAGAGTTGCATATCCACAACACAAAGAAATGAGAATCAAAATGGGATTGATACCAAAAATTTCATAGACAAGCAGCTGCAAGAGAAGTGTGGAACATAGGGAGTCCACATAAAACTGCTAATGTGTAATTTTAAATCTTTGTTTAAATATGTGATTATAATGCAAAGTTTATTTTCTCTTTCTGTGCTTGCCTGAAAGCATCTATATTTTTAAAGTATATTTTGAGATCGCTGAGTGCTGTTAGTCCTGGATGCCGGAGAAATGAATTCACCAAATCACTAATCTTCTTAATTTTTTAGATTCTTTTCAGAAACACATCCAGCTGATATAATTTAATATTCTGTTCTTGTGCAAAGTCTTGGATAATGCATCTGTGAATGAATAAATAAATGGAAAGAAATGCAGTTTTAATTCTGGCAAAAGCTATTTATATTGCTTGCTTGTAAAATTGGCAGCAGTGCTCTACTCTGGGGTAGCGTTGTTGGTTATTGACACAGCGGAATATTAATGGTTAGAAATAAATAAAAAAGTAGCTGAATTTTATAGCTTGGGCTTTTATTTATTATTTTAATATAATATTGGCACCTGCAAAATCATGCAAGATGTTGGTTTCTCTTTTGACAAATGTATTGTCACAGATTAATATATGATTATAATCTCTGATGATTGCTGTTATCTAGCAAACACTTGTTAGATATCAAAGCAGGTGTTCTTTGTGCTGGCCCAGATCCTCAAGGAGCTCTGAGGACTTGGGGTGCTGGTTCAGTGGCAGCTGAGTTGCTCTTGAGGTAATCAGTGGTTGTTGGGATCAATTAAAACTCTGCTGTTGTAAAGAGGTGGCATGTGGGAAGATAGGAAGCACTTTTGAGGTGAACAAAGCCCTAGTGTGAGCTGGAGGAAGGGCTCTGCAGCCCATCTGTGCATGAAATGGCCTGGGAAAACAGGCTATTCTAGTAGGTGCTAAGGGAATAGGGAGATCCAAAGCCCTTAATCCTAGCGAATATCCATGAGATTGCTCAGGATCTCCCTCAATGCTCTAGTCATTTTCCTGGTTCTTGCTGGATGCTGAGGTAGTACAAGAGATCCCCTCACCCACCATAATCTAACTAACCAAAGAGAACCAAAAAACAATTCACTGCTAAAACTGGTTAAAATTCATAGTAATGCAGTCTCCAAAGTGGAATTCTGTTTACAAGAAAGATACAAAGGAAGAAGACCAAATTTGGTCAAATGCACTTCTGGCCTGGAGGCTTTCCTAAATGAACGTTTCACAGTACACTTTTCCCCAAAGATGGGCCTGCCACACTGACAGTGGAAAAATCGGTTAAAGCCATGATTTGAATGGACATTTTGACCCTACTTTTATTCACATTCACAACAAAGTTCATGTGTTTTTTTTTCCCCCCTCTCACTTCTAATTAACAAAATTTTTCTTCTGGTATTTATTTTGTTTAAATGTATCAGAAGATCATTATCCTTGTAGGAGTTAGGAATGAGGAAAGACAGACAGATATCTATTTACAATATAGAAATACAACCTCAGGCACCAGTACATGCTGGAGACCACTCAGATGGAAAGCACTTTTGCAGGAAAAGTCCTCATGGGCCCTGCTGGACTCCAAGTTGAACACAAGCCAGTACTGTGCCCTTGGTACAAATAAGATTAATGATATCCTGCGATGTATTAAACAAAATACTGTCAACAGATCAAGGGAGGTAATCCTTCTGTTCTACTCAGCCACAGAGAGGCCACGCTTGGAGTACTGTGTCCAGATCTGGGCTTCTCAGTACAAGGGAGAAATATGGAGCTATTGGAGAGAGTTCAGCAAAGGCCACAAAAGTGACTTTTCTCTCTCTCTTGTATTAGGAGAGGCTGAGGGACTTGAGACGATGTAGCCTGGAGGAGCCCTCTGAGGGGATCTCATCAATGTCTGTAAATTCTGGAAAGGAGAATGCAGAGAAAGATTGAGCCAGGCTCTTTTCAGTGATGCCTTGTGACAGAACAAGAGGTAATGGGCACAAAATTGAGATTCATGAGGTTCCAACTGAATATCAGGAAACACTACCTCACTGACTGAGCATTGGATTAGGTCCCCAGAGAGGTTGTGGAGTCTCCTTCCTTGGAGGTCACAGAATCACTTAATGGCTAATGTTGGCAGGGATCTCTGGAGGCCATCTGGCCCAACCTCAGCTCAAGCAGGGACATCCAGAGCAGGGTGCCCAGGACCATGTCCAGACAGCTTTTGAAGGGCTCAGAAGACCCCGGCTCCTTTTCAGCTCTTTCCAGCTTGGTGGCCCCCAGCATGTCCTGGTTGTTCCTCCCCAGATGCAGGATTTTGCATTTGTGTTGAGCTTCACAGGATTCCTGTGAGCCCACCTCTCCAATCTGTTGAGGTTATAGAATCATAGAATGGCTTGGGTAGGAAGGGACCGTAAAGATCATCTAGTTCCTACTCTTGCTGAATCTCATTAGGTTCTCATGCTCCCACCTTTCAAGCTTGCCCAGGTCTCTCAGAATGGCATCCCTCCCTTCTGTTGTGTCAACCATATCACTCAGCAGGAGTGCAGTCAGCAGATCTGCTGAGTGTACGCTCCATCCCATTGTCTGTCATTTGTAAAGATGTTGAAGAGCACCAGTCCCAAGATGGACCCCTTGGGGGCACCACTCATGACTGGCCTCCTCCTGGACTTAGAGTCATTGACCACAACCCTCTGGCTGCGACCATTCAAACATTTATTTATCCACTGAGTAGTCCAGCCTTCAAATCCATCTCTCTCCAATTTAGAGAGAAGGATGAGGTGTGACTGTGTCAGAGGCCTTGCACGAGTCCAGATAGATGACACCAGTTGCTTTTCCTTTGTCCACTGATGCTGTGGAAGGCCACCAGATTGGTCAGGTATGATCTGTCCTTGGTGAAGCTGAGCTGGCTGTCACAGATCACCTTCTCATCTAGCATGTTCCTTAACACTGCTTCTAGGAGCATCTGCTCCTAGAGGAGCATCTCCTGGGAGTGATGTTTCCCCTTTTCCAGTTACTGGGGACTTTGACTGACAGCCACGACTTTTCAAATATGATGGAGAGTGGCTTGGGAACCACATCAGCTAGAGAAATCCTTCTGGATGGCAGCATAGCCCTTTTGCTGAGTCGACCGCTCCCCTAGTTCCTTGTCATTCTTTAATTTATTGAGATCTTTGAAAGCTTCCTGGACAACATGCAGTCATCTGTAGGTGACCTTTCTTGAGCTGGGGGTTTGGACCAGATAACAGCCTCTGTTATTTCTTGAGCAATTTTACAATCTGCAAACTTGCACGATGAATGAAAAGTGCTAGGAAAAATGATTTCACTTTCAAGCTTCATGCATCAATATGTTTTTTTAATATCAAGAGGAAAGCATTGTAGTAATAGCATCTGGATGTGCTGCTTCCCTTTCCTTAACTGTTTAAAAGATGAGCATGATTGACTATAAATATTGATAGCTTTAAATACATAAGGAAAAAATACTGTGAAACATAGAATTTGGGTAGGCTCAAATACTCCAAATTCTTTATAAAGATTTTTGATGAAATATAATGTCAGTATTCTTAAGTAATTCTCCCTTAATATTAAAAAATAGAGAGTCCTCCAAGATGCTCCATCACCTTTGTGTAGAAAATGGCAGCCAGGAAGAAATTTCCTTTACTCAAAGGATGTTTTACAATTACAATGGTTTGAAAAATTTACTAATGCATGAAACTCACAGATTTCTCTTTCATTATGGATGAAATATCTACTTATTTGAATTGTCTATAGATGATGAATATTGTCCTTCACCATTGCTTACACAGAGGGGTATTTTATTCGTATTTGAAGAAGGAAACCTCTGAGTATGAACTATTCTGTGTAGTTTGACATTGATTTTATATTATTTGAAATATATATAATTAGATTTTTTAGGCTTTCATTACTTGAACTTACATTAAAATAAACATCAGTGAAGAGATGGTGTTGAAGTCACACCCTCCTTTCTATTTGTAATCTTGATGTGATCTATTAAGTATTACATCTACTTAGCTTATTGATGTGTGTAAAATCTTGGAATAAATCAGAAATACAGCGGTAAGGTTTTCATTACACGTATTTGAAGTTTCTGTAGTACTGTTATACCATGTTTTCATTCCAGTTACTACAGTTATGCATTGAGTTACGCGTAGAGGTATTTGGTTTGCAGGCTGAGCATATCAAGCTAGATTTTGAACCAATTAGGGCATTTTTAAGTCTGGAAAAGTTTATTGTTGGTCTCAAAGGGAATTCAGTAGGGAAAGGTGTCTTTACAGTTTCTACTTCGTGTTTATTATAACTGTATTTCTACTTGGAAAATTCTTTTTCCCTTCATTTGTGGATGGATTAAGTAAATTGTCAGCCGTGTAGATGCAGGCAGAACATGAAGAAAAGGCAATTCTATCTTGGAATGTTATGCTGCAGCCCTTTTCACCCACCTTGAATCACAGTGAATGAAGCTTTTTTTGTTTCTTTCTGCTCGATTTGAAGTTTTATTTATAATGTAATAGTCTGCTGTGGTATAGCAGCACAAAAATCAGGGTTAGGAGGTTGATGCAGAAAGAAGGTAGACGGAAGAATTAACTGGCATACTTACAGGAGGAAAAAAGCTACGCTGCTCAGTTTCCTTGGATAAATGAACCCACTTGAAAAGGCGTGAGTGCAGTGATCCCATTTCTAGGGAAACTGTTCTTTGAATTATTGTTCAGAAAATAACTAGTCATTGAACTCCTGCTGTTTCAGGGCTTAAGCTTCTGTTTCTAGCCCTCGTTTCAGGTTTGAAAACCTGAGCTGTGAAGATTTTTGGCACCTCAGATTCACAAATTCTGAGGTGTTACTTATTTAAAGCAGGTTGAGGTAGTTGCACCATACATTATGTAATCTATTCAAAAAGATCCCCCATCCTCACCCCCCCCCAAATGGTATTCAAAAGAGAAGAATTTGTTTTATATCACTGTATTCTAATGCATAACAGGTGACCTACTTCTGTACTTTCTAGATGGGAACACAAAGAGAAACACTACATTTATGTTTTTTGAGGTGTCCCTATGCATTTCTCTATGCTTTTTTCCTTTCTTTTTTTTTCGTTCTGTTCCCAGAAATGAGAGACTCAATGAAAGAAAGCAATCTGATTCATTTTTTAATTTGACCAGAGTACGAAATGCACATCATAATCTATGTAATCATAAGTGTTCATTTTAACATCTGAGGAATGCTCTAGTCAGAGCTCACAAAGATTTTGTCTACACCTATCTTTACATATACCTCAGTGTTTATCTGAATTTTAGCCTTTGATATACTTCTCATCATATGTATCTATATACTATAATTTCCCTTTTAAGAAACTGTTGAGTCTTTTATTTATTTATTTAGATTTATTTTTTTTTGCAAGGGAGGAACTTAATTGTCGAATAACTGACTGTGGAAGATACATCACTAAATTTAACTACATGCAAAATGCAGTTAAATGTGTAGTGTGAAATTAGATGTTTCCTCCCCCCTTCACTAGCATTTTCTACTTTGTTACAATAGTACGTTTTATTATAAAGTCAGCACAAAATTCTTAGGCAGCATTGTTTTTCAGACTCATGACATCTGTTCAGTTGGTGTTTATGAAGAATTCTGAGATACTCATAAATGAGACTGTACTGGTGTGTGTTCGATGGCACGATTCTAAGGAGCAGTATGTCTAAACTGATGCATACTGGACCTTTTTGAATGTAATTGTATACAGACCTTCCTAAGTAAAATAGTCTATGAGAGGTAAAACATAAGCATTAGTATCCTTGGATGTCTCTTATTGAGGAAGCAGGATTGATAAAGGCATAATATGTTGCAGGCTTTATTTCACAGTTCTGCCAACATAAATCCAGTCTGAGCTAGAGCACAGCTGCTATTTGTGCCAGTCCTCCCCTCTCCTGATGGAGCTTGATCAGCTTTCTTTGTTTTTCTGTGTCCTCTTAAAAGGAGGACTGTTTAATGACTGACTCACTGCTAAGGAATTAGCTATGTCCTGTTCAGGAGCCTTTCTTTACAGAGTGCTTCCTCCCAGCATTAAAATATTCTTCAGTGACACAGTATTAGGGTAAAGTAATGAGGAAAAACAAATGTGAAGTTGAAGATGGATTGTGATGGATAGAAATACATAGAGAAAACTAGATGTTCTTACAACAATTGTGCTATTCTTTTTATCCCTGTAACACAGTTACTCCTCCTCCGCCCCCCACACAACAGATTTGTAATGAAAGAATAGAATCTTGTGCAGGCTGCAACTCCCAGAGGTAAAACCCACAGTACTAGACTTCCATCTGTATAGCCTATCTTATTTCAGAGAGATTTCATTTTGTTTTCCTTGGGTAAATTAGTCTGAAATACTGTCTTTGCACGTTCATTAAAATTATTCTGTATTGGGCATGCATTGTAATTTTGAAGTTTTGTAGTCATTTTATTGGTGGTGGTTGTTACTATTTTCCTGAAATTTTCTTCATCCTTTCTGCTGTCTGCTGGTGTTTGTTACGAGCTCTTACCTTCCCACTCACCTTTGTGGCCAGAGGTGTTACTCCTGATGGGTTCTCCGGAGCAGTCTCTCCCTTCCCCTCACATTGCCATAAGAAAATGCCTGAGCAAAAGTCTCCTGTGATGTGTGTAACTGGAGTGGGAAAGGGGTTCGATCCTCTCTGATTGAATAATACATATTTATAGAAACTATCAAGATTCTTTCACTGAAACAACTTACCTGTAATGTTTGCATTTACCAAACGTAGCCCTTATTGATTAATAAAAGCTTTTGTCTGCTTGGAGAAATCTGGATTTGAAATAAAGCTGTTAAAAAAAAAAACAAAAAACAAAAACAGAAATCAGAGGAGAAGAAGACAGTGCTGGATTTTGTTTTTCCTTTTCAACCAGCATGCAAATGTGTTCAGAGTCAATATTTTGAATCAATATATATGTACTCAGCATTTCCTTAGGAGCAGTTAGACCTACACAAGAAGCCTAAACCTAATGAGAGCTGAACATGTAGATTGTTTAATAATCTGTAAGCCTGCAGAGGCAAGTAGGGATACGGTGTTGGGTGCAGGGCTGGGCAGCGCGCTGGGAACTCCGCTCACCTGCTGCAAGGTGCAGCAATGGAGCGAGCCCAGCAGCACTGCTCTGAATAGCAGAGGCTCTCCAAGGCTCAGTTCCTTCTCTTCACTGGTTTTTAAGATGGTATAGCACAATCCCTCTCCTTTGCCAGGTAATAAACCTCTCTTCTCCCCAAACGCAAGCTGAATTAGTTACATGAATTGCAGTCAGTGTATCTAGGATCCACACAGACTACTTTTGTGAAGGGCAGCGACTGAGCACTCGAAAAAGGCATATTACAGGTATTACCTGAGTAGTCTGGATTTGTCTAATTGCCATGTAATAGCTCCTTAACTTTTTCCACACGGTTTACCCTTAGGGAAGGTATTTATTTCAATAACAAGTAATCTGCCACTTTGTATTCTGAAGTTTGTTAATTTGCTTGGTTCTATTCAGAATTTACACTTCGAAATTTTTGCTTGTTTTTGCCAGAACCAATATATGCATTAACCATATATATGTGTGTTATGTATGTATGTATGTTGTGTATGTTATGTGTATGTATGCATTAATTGAGTAAATGGGAAGTAGAATGGATGTGGTAATTGCTAAGCAAGATGGTGGAAACTTAATGCCAGTGTGCACCAAATCTGTATCTGTATAAATTTTTGTATTTTGTTCCTCCAGTGTGGTCCTTGTTGTGGGAGATATGGAGGAGTGAGGAGCTACATGCCAGGATTTAGACTGACAGCATACACTGACATAGAACTGAATCACAAGAGACTTGTGCCTGGTACCAGACAGCACTACCTTCCTTTTCTTAAAATCTACACTATGGTCACATTATATACAAGTGTCTGAATTATTACTGTTCCCCTTCTCCCCCAGAAATCTCTGAATACTTAGTAAATTCCAGAGGACTGGGAGAAAGCTAACCTTATAGCAGTACTTAGAAAGGGTAAATGGAATGACTTATAGCCTGGGTCAGTTTAACATTAATCACTGGCAGAAGGATTTTGTTCTGAGGATATGGGGCATAGCAAATAAAATACAATCATAATTCTAATGAGTACCCTGGAAAATAATTTTTGCAAATTAATTTTTGTTTTATCGTTATTGTGATAACGTTCTTTTGACCTTACACGTAGATACAAGGTAATCTGCTTGCTATGAATTGAGACTGCTGTGATGTATGTTACAGTTTAAATACTTTTTTTCAGAGTGTGGATGAGAAAATTAAGTCATGAATTTTGCATAGACCCTGAGACAAGTGCAGAACACAACCATTTTGCTAACAAAGCTTGCAGGATCATTTTGTCACTTAATTCCTGCAACTACACCTGGAAAGGGTTTAATAAAAGGTAATAAACTAATTTGATTTTTAAAATAAGATTACAAGTCTGATAAAGCCTAAATGTATTAGCACTATTGAGTTCTGTAGACTTTTCAATATATTTAAGGAAAAAAAAAGTAGAAGATAAAATGAAGCAAAAAAGAAACTCTGAGAAGCTAGGATGATGGTGTGATGGCAGAATGACTTCTCTGTGAAAAAGGATGGTTTCACCTTCAGTGTCACGTTTTACAGAGTTCATTCCATCCCAAGATGTTCATTTCTTAAGCCTCCTAAGCATTTTCCTCTTGGAGCTGGAAGTCTTTTGTGTACATAGTGTGTTGAAGCAATTTTGGTATCAAGTTTTTTTTCTGAACACCTATAACTTTTATTGTAATTTTTCCCTGTCAGGTATTTTTGAAACTCTTACATAATACTTCATTAGCTTTTTGTTGCAGAACAAAATATCCCGTCTGTAAGAAGCTGACTTACAATTCCTCTCTTCATCCATCCACTGAACATCTAATTTTACTTTTTGAATTTCTAAATATGTCTTAATTTAATAAAACAATAGAAGTGCAGTACATCTAATATATGTGTTATATGCTGTTTTAGAAACTTACAGGATGGGAGAAGAAGGAAAGAGTGGCAGTTTGTGTGGTCACTGGTTTGGTGCCTGAGCTCTGCTGTGCCAATAGAAGGAGGCTGATTAGGGTAAAGCATCAGACAGTTCGCATCAGTTTTGTTCCTTGATCAATATGCAGGTGCCTCTTGTTCATATTGATTTTCTTCTGCTTACTTAATGTACTTTCATTTTATGAGACCTGTATAGTCATTAAATCGAGCAGTTTGAATTATTTTCACTTGCTATGACATTGTTTGTAACAGTCAGAGTTCATTTTTGAATATCTATACTGTTTATTGCCATTAAGATAAAAATAGTTAATCTACAAAAACAGATAACTGCAGACAGGCGTCTCGGGGTTAAACGGTCTGACCTACTTGAGAAAGTTGCACAGGCTCAGTGCCACCGTTTCAAAATGTCAAGTATTGTCCAGTAGTTTGTTTCTTGTTATACTTCATTTTTTCTTTTTGCTCCAAAAACAGAGGAAGTACTAATTCACACCAGAATAACTCAATCACAAACTGTGTGAAAAATATTGAACAATACACTCAGAATGGACTTCTGCTGAGCAGCAGCCCATGTGCTGTCGAGTGACAGGATAATTGTGACTCCTTAGCTCACTCCCTGCCTGTCAGCATGTGCTGGAGGGGCTCGCTAGAAATCCATACAGATGCCTCTTGTGAAGCCTAGCAGTGCACACTACAGCATTGTGCTGCTTCAGAGCTGAGGTGCCTTGGTAGCTTAGGTCTCTGATCTACAGTGGAAATGTTCAGCTGCTACAACTCTTCCAGATAATTCTTTCAGATTGTATATAGTTTCTGTTTGTGCAAATGCATTTGCCAGTGCACGGTGTGTTAGTTCCTGGATAAGGATAAAGTGCAATAAATTACACTAGCAAAGCACTTTTGCATATCTAGGGATTTTGCTGGTGTAAAAATACGGGGGACTATTGACTTCATTGCCAGGATTCTGCATGCTACTATAAGTTTCTAATCTCGTGTTGGATTTAATGTAACTCTTTTTTTAGTTAAAAAAAAAAAAAAAAAGAACATAGAATCAACAGTTACATTTAGTAAGCAAAGCTAGTGAAAAATATTGGATGAGTCATACTGAATACTGTGAGTCTTCTGTCCCCCTTCTTTGTCCTCAAAACAATTTGATGGGGCTGGTTTAACAGATGGGCAGAAAACCTATCAGTGTGTGTTGGAAAACTGTTTCCAGATGAAGAACAGTTTTCTTAAGTTATTTGCACTCTTTTTTTCTTTGTTCAACACTGACTGAACTAGTCAAAACATTTTAAGCATATTAAGCAATAACATATTAAGCAAGTCTATAAAATATTTAAATGGAAACTAGAAGCTAAGAGTTCTTAGAAATATTTACATTAATATTTGACTCAGAATAAATCTTATGATAACTGCTTTTGAATCTTCTAGGAACCTTGTGCTGAAGATAAAATGTTGGGTTGTCACGGTTGGTATGCTGTTGCGTACTGAAAATAGTTAGGATCATCTGGTGGATTTATTTCTGAATCCGAAATGAGCTATGCTTTCACTTTGCTGTAGGTGCTCAGAAATGATTAAGCAATGAGACATAAGGTTTATGGTGATCCACCCAAGAGACATTTTGTAGAGTTATTAAAGTGTTGGAACACCCTTTGTTTTTCACGGACTGTTTCAGTTCATTTCCTTGTACAGCAGCTGCACAGTGGTGCTGTGCTTGAATTGAGATGGAGGTTTTGATGGTTCTTCCTTATTTGTTGTTGTTCTGGTCATTGGTATTAAAAACTGAGAAGGTCTGCCCTCTGCTTGTACTTTGGGAAGACCCAGACTCTTAAAATTTATGTAAGGTTAACAGTCTGCATAATTTTGCAGAGTATGAGCAATTTCTTGGCAGGAGATGCCAAAAAGCTGTGGCAGATTTATATTGTGCTCTGTAGTCTCAGAACTAGTTCAAAGGACATTGATGATAACAGGTGACTAATAATACAGCATGAAATAACTCTTATGTTGCGGATGAGTCAGGTGGTTATCAATTTCTAAACACATTTGCAAAGCAAAATCCATCTAACAAGTGAGGTTTGGAAGCTTTTTTTTTTTTTAATCTCCTGGAATCTTGCTGTATATATGTAGACTTTGGAATCTTTTTCCTGTCCACACTGTATGAAAAGGTGTGGGAGACTCCTATAATTTTTTATGCTTCTAGTATCCAGTAACTCAAGCCCTTGCAGTGTCTCAAGCATGTTTTCCCTTACATCAGATAAATTGCTGTTCTGCAGCTTTTTTTTTTTCTTTTAAAATGCTTTCTACCTGCAGGCTCTGCATGCAGTTCTCACTGGTGAATTGTCTTCTCCTTCTCAAAACCTCTCTGGAGCTGGAGTCAGCTAAACGATCACTTTCAAGAGAAGATAGTGAGAAAAGGGTAGCTGAAAAACAGCTTCTTTCCTTTCTTCATAAAGCTTATCACTTGCCAGTGATGGTTTTGTATCTTCCTTTATATCAGACAGAGAATTCTCACACCGTGCCCTCCTTTTTTCAGTGAATTCCTTTTGAAGATCTGGCCCAGCTGCTAAATGTGCTCTGGAAAAGGGAAGAGTAGTACAACTCCATGACTGCATTGCTAATTTTTGGCAATGCAACATTGCAAATCTTGTACTACTGGTAATACATATGTCTTTCCAAATTCTATGATTAGATGAAATTCATAGATAATTCTATAATTCTATGAAATTCATAGATGATACTATCAAGATAATGAGAATTTGAACTTTTATTTTAAAGATGCCATATAGCTCTCAGGACTTCCAAAAACATTAAAAATGCAAAGGAAGAGTGCTCCAGAAGGTCAGAAATACTGAAACAGAGTAAAATATCTATGCAAATACTTCCGTAAAATGTTAGAACCATGCCATGTTTTCTTCAGAGCTAACTATTTTTTTTAACTTTTGGCACTGTTCCTACTGATGATTGCTCTCTATCATTTTCCAGGGAAAGAAACAATGGTTGGGTACCTCATTCCCTCTCCATGCTTCTCTTCATTGTAAACATGATTTGCTTCATCCTCTTCAAGGAGAGGCTGAGGGTCTCCTTGGAGAGTATAGGCAAAGTGAAGAACATATATACAAACAGACCTCAGACTGCCAAAATATGGGTCCTCAAAAACGTGAAGCGTGGATAGAAGTATTCTGAAATGTTCTGCTGTATCAGACCAAGGACTTTTTTTTTTTTTTTAAACTTGTTTTTTCTCCTCTTAGAAATATACTTCTGGTAGTTTTGTGCATTTTACTAACTTAATTAACATGATTCCCTCACTGTTCCCAGACAGACGTTCCTCTCTTGGTTGCTGCGGGGCCTTTACACTCAATTTAACTGCTTTCCATCTCATTGTATTTCTGAAATTGGAACTGTGTTCAGCTTATTTTACTGCTGCAACAGGCTTCAGAGATAGGAAACTTCTTTTCTGTCATTCATAGTGGTGTAGTGCCCAGAGAGATTGTGGAGTCTCCTTCTCTGGAGACATTCAAGACCAGCCTGGACGCCTGCCCATGCAACCTGGTCTAGGAAGCCTGCTTTGGCAGGGGGGTTGGACTCGATGATCTCTAGAGGTCCCTTCCAGCCCCTACAGTTCTGTGATTCTGTGTATGAACTCTGAGTGATGATCTCTGTTGCTCCCCCCTCCTGTCTTTTTTTTACAAGCCATTACTTAACTGTGGTTGTATACAAGAAAATGAGCACTGAGCACTGTCTGAACTAGTCAATGAAATTATTTTCCTATTTCCTGCTATCAGATACAAAATTTTATTATTGAAGCCCAATGCTCCTATGGAGTGCTCTGTCTTACCTAGAGTGCCTTTGAAGATCTGTCTGTTTTCCCTTACTCCAGCAATTTGCCTCCATCCATAACACTGCTTGCCAAAGTCAGACCAAGCATAATTAACTTTGTGGATGAAAATGAGCCTTCAGAGGATTTAGATGAAACTTGGAATTGTAGCTTTCTGGGAAGGTTTGACATTTTGAGATGCAGTTTTCGTCCAATTCCTGACAAAGCCCAACCTGTTGCAAAACAGAAATTTGAAGAAGTTTGTGTTTTGGAATTGCATAGGCCTTATTTGTCTTTCTCCTCTAAATTATTTTGTGACATAATACAACATAATTAAAATATTTTTTTCTTGAAATAGGAAGCAACAGCTGCTTCCAAACTGTTACTGAAATATCTTACAAACAATGCATTTGATTTTGATTTGCCATTTGGTATGCAAACATGATGCCAAAAATAAAAAGGCACTGCCTTGCAGAGGTTACAGTTCTCATTCTTAGTTCCTTAGTGTAAAATGAATGGAAACTGTTAAACCTGACATTTTTACACTTGTGCTTGAGTAATTTCTTGTAGAGCCTGTACTGCCTTTCAGGTGTTGGAGAAGGGGAGGGAAGGCCTCAGGGCTGTCCGCAGCCCCCAGCCCAAGGGGAGGGCTTACAGCCTGCCTGGAGGCACTGCTCTCCGGCCGTGTTCCTGTGCCTCGGTCAGGACTAATGAGCCATTTTATTTACGAATATGATCTGTGTAATGTCTCCTTAAATGCAATCAGCTAACCCTGCCTTTTTAATTACTTACAGTGATTTTAATTGGATCAGAACGCAGCAAGAAACATAAAGCAACAGTGTAATAGTGTTAGCAGAGCAAGGCCTCTGCTGGGAGCGGCCACCAGGTTCTTCCACTCCCAGCCAGGCTCCATCTGGGATGGGTAGCTCTCAGCTGGCCCAGCCCTGTGTCACATCAGCGCTGCTGGTGCAGGGTCTGCTGTGTGCAGCACATGAGGTACCACGCTCATTTAAGGTGCTTGGCAACTGGAATTTGGCAGTACTTCAGGCTCTTGGGACTCAGAAAAATCTTTTTTTACTCAGAACAGTAGACCACTGTTGAGCTTTTGTGTCCCACGGTGTCTTGATGGTGCTTTTGGAGTAGTGAGACCATCAGGCCCCTTTCACTGCTTTCTGTTTGCCACTCAGTTCCGTAGACCAGCACTATGTGTTACAACAGTGTCTTCAAAGACAAAATGCATGCCTTTCTTCCTCAGCTAAGAGCGAAGGGCACAGCTTATCCAGAAGCTTGTCCTCTATGATCTGTTTGTTGCCAATCATTTTATTTGGTTCCCAAGATCATATACTGGTCATTTTTTCAGACAAGGCTACTTCTTAATTTTTAGTGTTTCAGTAAAATGGTCTTAAATATATCAACACCATTAATACTGAAGAGCAGTGGTAATCTTTGCTGAATTTTCTGCTGAAGATGAATATTTCTTTTCACATTTTTATTTTTGCTAGGCAAAATAGACATTCAGTTTATTGGAAAAGTGTAAATCATAATTGTGCCGCAGTATAATTATTTCTTTACTTCAGGAATTGGCTGCTACAAGCAAGTTCAGCAAATGCTGTTGAGAAATTGTTTTTCCTCTAAATTTTTTAATTCTATTTTTTCCACCGTAAGGAAAAGGTGTTTATTCTAAACATTGGCGTTATAAGTGTTAGAGAAGAAGCTTTTTCTTTCCGTATCTTGAAATGATTCATAACTATCTGTGGTGAATCCCACAAATTATGCTTTCTGAGGCCTGAGAAGAATCTGTTGCCAGACTAAATATTATTTAGAAGAACTGTAATAAAAATTATGATGGAATCATATGAGTACACAATGAGTCTGTATGTTTTGACAGTTTTGTTTAAAAGTATTAAATTGCTAACCATTTTTGTCCTTGAAGTAGCACTTTTATTTTGGTCCAAACAATCTTTTGTGTCAAATATTAGATATAATTGGCTGATAAATAATGGTGTAATTCTACAAAAAAATGAATGCATTTATTTAGTAACAATTATTCATTAAATTAAATGTTATCTGTTAACAATTAGTGCCTTTAAGAACTGAAAGGCCTGCTTGCTTTCTTCTTTGGACTTTTTTTTTTTCAGCAAGTTCTTGGTATCATTTAGCTCATTATTTTGAACTCTGCTACGTAAGATATCGATTTTTAGTTTTGAGTCTGTGTGGTGTTAGTGATAACAGAACTTAGATGTGTCATCAGAACTGTGTATGAGAAGACTTAGCTTTTGATTTTCCACTGCATTAAAATTAAAAAGGTACATTTAAATTAAATCTTATTATGGTTGGGAATTACCACAAATAATGTTATGTGATTCCTAATTTTATCAACATAAGTTTGTTGTTTTTTTTTAAAGAAAAACGGCACATCAGTATACATTTAAGAACCCAGATTAGTGATAAATCTTATTATACTTTTAGGTTATTGAAGATCTTATACGGGTGGCATAAACAGTGTGATACCACAGCTGTCTAAAGGCAGTCACTGGGCATGTATTAGAGGGTTGTTTCTTTTTGTGTCATCTTTGAAGAGCAGCTGTGCAGGTGCATTGTTAAAATCCCCTATCACCTGTGCTCATACATGAGCAATCATTTAGGCTTGTTATCTGGCAGGTTTGGGGGCAATGGTGAACAATGGAGAGCACTTTATATGGGGTGGGCTGGGGAGGTGCATGGCACTTCCTTCAGCTTCCTTGCGTTCTATTGTCATTGCAGAGGCAGCTAATTTATTAAGTACTAAGGACAAAAGTTGCTTTTTACCAATTTGTACCTACAGAACTTTTTATAACAGATTGTAACAAATGTTGAGGGGAGAGAGAAAAAGATTAAAGCTTTAAATATTCTTTTTGGAATTTCACTACCCAAACTGTGTGAGATAGAAGGTATTAATGCATCATGGGAGATAACTGCTGTCAGTCTTTGAGTCGTGGTTAAATGCTTTATATTTCTATCCGAACATCAAAAGTTAGGCACCTGTAGAGTCTAACTTCAAATACAAATATTCAGAATCTGAACACTGTTGAGTTTGGCTTTCAAGCAACATTCTTTTCTTGTACATACTTTTAGTACTGCTGCTAAGTTTTATTGTTGCTAGAAGAACTGGTGAGAATTCTGCCAGACTGAGTTGA
This sequence comes from Numida meleagris, assembly GCF_002078875.1. NCBI lineage: Eukaryota > Metazoa > Chordata > Aves > Galliformes > Numididae > Numida > Numida meleagris. Next base: position 14,499,328 of record NC_034409.1, on the reverse strand, counting down.
TTTCTGCCATAAGCTCATCTCTAAATTTTAATAAGGCTTTACTGTAGGAGATAAGATATTGTGTGATGTTTTAAAATTGTGCAGCTGTATTCAAGTTGTCTACAAAAGCACTCTGGATAACACAAGGTTCATTTTGGTCTCCCACAGAGTATCTGAAGTACACAAAACTTCTGTGATTTATAGCATATACAACATCTGTTGACTCTAAAGATGATAAAATCAAGTAAATCTGCAGCTAATTGCAGGCAGTTATTGATGGTATGCCAAGAAAGAGGTGGGAGGAATTAAATATGCATTTATTAAAGATAAAAATTATATATATTTTTAAGTACTGGGTGAATTAACACGATTGGTTCTAGAGAAAATGCAGCTCTGCTTTTGCAGAAATATTTTCCTGAAGGTATAAGTATGAAAGGGGTGAATGGTGGGTGTTGAAAAGAGGCGGAAGAGACCCACAAGGAGAGAAGAATATGAAAGAAGCATTTGCAGCTTACATGTGTATAAGTAAAGAAAAAAAATAGTATCACCTCTTATCTTATCCAGGGGCCAAGATAAATAGCATGTTTTTTGTTTCATTTGATTTTACAGCACTGTAGCACTACTGATCTTAAAGTATCTCCTGGTATTTTCAAATATGTGCCAGAAGTGATCCATGTACAATCTGACAGTTTTGGATACATTCTGTAGTGTAAAAACAATGATAAAAATAAAAGAAAGTAGCATATAACTCACTGAATTGAAAAAATGAAGTGCAGCTAGAAATGGCTAGCTCTGTAAGGCAGCTGGAGACTTGTATACCTTAAAGTCTAAAACTCTTCATATGCATACCTTTATCCAGATAAAAATGTATTTCAAAATTAGGGCTTTAATCATTAACATTATATATTAAAGCATACAAATGAACAACATCTCTTCTGCCCTCCTTCAAGGGCACTGATTCAGCAGAGTTTGCCATCTTTGCTGTCTCAGCAACCAGAAGGACGTTAGAAAAAAAAAGTTATTTTTGACTAAGATTTTTGGAACACGTCTTTTTTTTTTTTTTTAACCATTGTATGTATCTGTTGCAACATCCTGCAGCACTGATGAAAACGGAATCATTGTATCTTTACATAACACTGAATATTTAAAAAATTACTTGCCTACTGAATGATAAAATGAATGATATTTAAAATAATATTTAAAAGCTGTCAAAAATACTGGTTTGTCAAGTAATGTAAATCTAGGTTATCTGTTATATCTCTCCACTCCCCACTATTTTGCTTGCTTTCATGACTTCAGTTATGATGCTAACTTAGGTAAATAAGAGAGAGTCAAAGTCATATACCTGCATTTAGATGAGCCCTTATTTCTGTTCTGGAAAGATTTTCTTCAGCCACTCCAGCAATAGAGTTAGAGGGGCATAATTCCTTTACATGGGTTTATGATACAGTTGCAATATATTTTCAGTGCAATTATCTCTTGCAGATACGAGAATACATTTCATCCTGTTTCATTTTATGTACTGATGCGATACTCCATTTTAGGGAATATTGCTTGTTGTACAGCTGTTGGGATTTTAAGAAAGACTTCCCTGACAGTAAAGATCCTGTTTCGTGTCTGCTTGAAATTTATTTTAAAAAGTGTTCTTCACCCCTTTGTTTTCCAGCCATGGATACTCTCCTGAAATTTGAGCAGAAATGCTGTTGGCATTGATAATGAGCAAGCAGTGCAGGGCTACTGGCATAGGTGGGAGTTGGGGGAAAACGTGCAAGGTGGAAAGGAAATGATGACACTTAATTACAGACTAATACTTTTATCTTGTAACAGCTCCGCTCACATTCCAGCATTTTTTCTCTGACTTATTTTTGAGCATGATGTCATTCTTTTCTCTTTCAACCCTTATGTTCTTTTCTTCAGTAATCCCCAACTTGTGCTTCGTATCTCCTGTGTTCTATATTATACCTATCTGTCCCCTTCTTTTTCCCATATGCTACACACATTGCTTTGCATCTGTGATGGTACGAAGTGTGTTCAAAACAGAAATAGGACAACTAGATTTTTACTGGCAACATTCTTTATTTTTGCTTAGCTCCAAAAAAAGCCCAAGAGGAATATTGACTTGTTGAGGTATTACTGCTTTGTTGCCGCAATAAATTTGATTTTGAAAGTCCATGTACATATGAAGGACAGTGCAGTGTCTAAATTAAACTTCAGTAAATTTGTTACAGATAAATGTTTTTCTCTCTATTTTTAATTAAGAACTGTTTCTTAATGATAAGATTAAAATGTGGGCTTTCTAAATAATATATACTCTATTTGTTTTATGATTATAACATCATGCTGTGAATGCTGCTACAGAGCTGTTGTACTTAACTCATAGTCACTTGTGTAAGACATTTTCTTTTGAATGTTTTCTGATTTGTAGGCCGTAGCTCAGCTAGAAAATACAGCATGGAGCTGATTGCAGCTCCATCTAATAGTGGACATCTACTGATGATGAAAGGCATGGATGATGCAGGTATTTTATCACAGAGAATTTAGAAAAATGCAGTTTTAGCTAGTAAAAAAGTTTTAGAGGCTCTCGAGGAAGTTTCTCAAATCAGCCTTTAAGAAAGGCGTAAGAACCTTCACGTGATATTTAGAGTTCTTCTGTTATCTCTTTTCGTGTCTGTGTGCATCTCTGGGAAAGGCCTGGCTTCAGCTTCTCCCAGCCACCTGCTCAGCAGCAGACAACAGAAGTGAGATCTCTTAATTACCTTTTCTGGGTCTGACTTCTGGCTCCACGCAGCACCATCCAAAATTCAAACCCGTGTATGAGCGCATTGTACCAACGCTCCTTGAATTCCAGCAGCTCGGGGCCATGCCCACTGCCCTCTGGTGAAGAGCGTTTTCCTAACATTCAGGCCGAACCTGAATTTAATTAATTTTGTCCCATTTCCTAGGCTCCTAACAATGATAGTATCATCCCCAGCACTGAGCAGCCACCAGGTGGGTTGAATCATTGCCTTTGAGCTGGGTTTCTGGGCAGTTGAGGAAAAGTAAGTGGGCAAAATAGAACGTAGGAGAGGTTCAGTAAGGCTGTGGCTCTGAATGCAGCGCGGGGAAAAAGACAGAGGAGGATCTTGTGGTGGGAAACCTTAAAGGAGTTCAAGAAATTTTGCTTTAGGTCTAAGTGGATGTGGGAGTAGTGCGGTATAACTAGTGATTAGACCTAAGTAATGTTTGTCTTGGTATGCTAAGCTATTTTCTGAATCATGGCATTTTCACAGGGATGTCTCCAAAATATGGTGCTCATTGTTAAGTCAGGGATGATGATAAAAATAGATATCAAACTCATTTCCATCAACTCCAGATCTTGGCTGACATCTGATTTCCAGCCCAGAGAGTAAGAATTAACTCTTCCATCGAGACAGTTTAAATGCAGCTTTAATATAATGTTAAAAATGGATAGTCAGGCTTCTTCACTACTTCTCCCATCCTCTTATGAACTTTGAGTGTATTTCTTGAGTTTTATGTGTGGAGTCTGGAGAGACAAAGCAAGTTTCCTCTGTTGGTAGAGGATGGTCACAGATGATAATTAAAGCATTACTAAATATTTTAATGCATACTTTAAAAATCAGCAATGGTCATTTTGAGGAAACAGAAATCAGGTGCAGAATGACACCCCATTCCTTCCTCCTCCAGTCTTCTGTACACGACAAACTTCCCTTTATTTTAACATGCTAGAAGAAGTTACATTCTTTTATATCTAGGCGATCACTTGTTTTGGAGGGCTGAACTCAATTTTCTTCTGAAGTTCTAGTCTGGTAAAATAACACAGTGTAGATCACAGATCTTTTTTACAGCACAAGGTAGAGTGCCTGTGTTTAAATTAGTGGTTCAGATTTATTCTTTCATTGAATCATTTATTTTCACCAGTTTGGTTCTGGTACAATTGACCTGATTTCTTCAGAACTTAAACGTTCTTGGCGTGTGATTGATATGAAAGGCTGAAAAGTAGTTTTGCTTTGTTTTTACTTTTCATGTCTCCTTTCCCTAAGGGTATCTGTGAGAAACTGTACCTGGTTGTCTAATATTTTATATCCTTTCTGGACTTAGCATGAGTGTGTTAACACACTGCCCGGGAAAGCAAACAGAAGCACAGTACCACTGGCCTCGTTCAGTTTCTGGCTCCAGCAGGACAGTTTTGCCTCCCTTAATGTTGCTCAGACGGCTAAAATGCTAAACCTAATGTATTATGCATACGAGTAGTTAATTTTTAAGATGGGAGAAATTGGTTAAATAAAGATCGGTTTTCATAGGAACTTAATGGCATTTTAGTGGTAGAGAGATATTTTATTCTCAGTTCTTTCACAGAAAAAAGAAGAATTTTGCAGGAATCTGGATGTATAGGAAAATGAAGGAAGGGATAGCAGGAAATTTGTAAGTAGCTGGCACTAAAATTTTCTTCCTCTTCAGTAATGAATTCATAATCCCTTCATAAAAGTTTCAAAATCAGTCTTTTAAGATTCCAAATTGATAGTTTAATCAGTTTTTAAAGCATATCTAAAGTATACTGCATATTGTATGCAGCACAGTATAGAGCAACATTCTTATTTTGAACACCTCACAGGGCGCCTTAATTTATGGAATTTTTATAGGAATAAACATTTTTTTTTTCAGAGGAGCTCATGCTGTATAAAATGACTGTAAGATAATGTTTCATATTAACTGTAGTGGAATACGTTTCCTTTGATTTAAAGGCTTAATATAAGCCTTGCTTCAGCAAGCGCTGAGGAGCCTGCTGCAGGGTTTGGGGCAGCCAATTCAGCCTATGCAGAGAATTAGTCTGCTTAAAGCAGATCATGGAGAAATGATCTTTTCTGAGGCACCAGCTTCCACTTTTGAAGACCTATAAATGTGCCTGCTCTTGCCTTTCCCCACCTGCTCTATGTATCAATTGAATAGAAAATTTAAGTGCCTACAGAAGGCAGACTATTGTTCTTTAGGTTAGGTTATCCACCTATTCCAATTAAGGAATAAAGGTGGAATATAAAATATTAGATTGATTTAACCAGTAGGTGAGCATTGGGTTTCTGCCAGGGTATCAGGCTCTTAAGCTCGATTCTAGGACTTTTTTTAGTTTTATATTAGCTGCATTATTAAAACAAATGAACCTAGTCAGGCCTAACAGCTTCCTAAGCTGGGAGTTTGGATATAACTGGGGCCAACATGATGCCATCCTTCCTTTTCGCTAGCAAGTGCTGTAGCTAACATTGCAGTGAGGACCATGGAAGCTTCCACGATGGATGAGATTTGTGGCCCATTCAGATCAGTAAATTATTTTGATGTTCTTTAGAAGTAGATGGAAAAAAAATTTCAAATTGATCCTCAGCAGTTCTAATGAATTGATCAACTAATTGTGTTTGTTTTGTGCTTGTTTCCAGACACAGCTGTACAAATAAAGACTAAATTCTTAATAACACCCTTCAAGAATGGAATTTTGTCATTACTGAATATTTCTCTGTCATAGGAAAAATTTGATGTGCTTTTACAGTGTCTGTCCATTTCCTTCTAATTCTTTGTAATGGAAATATATACTATAAATAATGATTTAGGTTCAGCTTTTTGCCCATCTTCTACCAGTTTACATTCCACCAAGAGGGGAAGTTGTAACCTGTCCTCTCATGTTTGCCAGCAGTGGCTCTTGGGCGTTTGTGTGCCTGCATTGTGTGTCAGATGAGAGAGTAGTAGTTTCATAAAAAATGGTGATTTTTCTTCATTTTCAAAAAAGAATAGCCTTAGGACACAGATGTTACAGATGTTGCCAACTTTTTCCACAGCTAAGAATGCAAAAGTAAAGTAAAGCAATTCATTCAAAAAAGAAATAGTCCCCAAACATTCCTCAAAGAGGCAAACAGAAATAATATAGAATTTCAAGAATACCTTAATATTTTTAATTACCTCCAATAACCTCATCTTAATTTATCATTGGATTCTTCCTATGTGCTAATTGGGTAGGTTGCTCACAGGGAGTCCACTTCAGCTCTTCTAATTCGCTTCTAGAACTTTGCTGTAACTTTGCTCTTTGTTCTTGGTGTTGCTGATGCAGCTTCTAAAAGCACAGAAGGATTTCTCTTTTGGCTCAAGCAGCTTCTTGACAGACTTGGTTTAATCACATTGGTTTGTTACTGTCTGTCCTGGTTTCCTATCAGTAGACTTCCGTTGATTCTCTGGTTTTCATCAAAAGCTCAAAATCATCAGTTTAAATAACAAGTATAATGCTGTTTCTGAGAAGCTTATAGTGATGCTAGCTTCATAATTATCCTGTTTTTCAAATGTTTGAATACTTACTAAAAAAATTAATTCAGATTTTTTTTATCTTATCTTCATTATATATTTTCACAGTTGAAGCTTGAGATCAGAAAAGGAAATCATATCATAGAAGGATTCTAAGTTGTTGAGTCAGAAAAACTCACTCTTTTGCTCAGAGTATTTTTTTCTACCTAGCGTACTGTGCATATCAAATCTGTCTTTATCTGTTAAACTCCTCTTATATAACTATCTGGGAAATGGTGGTTTAAAAAACATAGCTGTAAGCAACATCTCAGCCAGTAGATTAGAAAACTGTTCAGGTTTAATAAATCGAGAAAATTTGGAATTATAATGACAAAAATCTTTTTTCTTTAAGAAATATGAGAAACTAACCCTTTCTTTGGCTGAGGCGCATTAAATGTCACTGATTCCTAGGGCTCAGTGCATTTTGCTTTGACATATAATATTTTTTGTTCAAGAAGAGGATTCAGCAGGCAGTCTGTATTTTAAGTCCTTAAAAAGTCGTTTCCAGCTGTGCTTTCCAAGCTTAATAATGTGTGATAGTTAGAAAGGAAGCAATACGGGAGGTGAAGGAATGGCAACAGCACTGTAGTTCCTTCCTCTAGTTTCCTCCCTTGCTTCAGTACATAGAAGTGACTGGGGCAGCGTGCTTCAGCTCATGCTGTTGTGAGGGCAATTCATGCCCTGGCTGCAGTCTTGGTTTGTGGTGGTACAATGTATTTAGTTCCTAACTCATTTTAGACATAAGTGTTTCTTTATATAGTTATAAATAGTAAACCTACTAAATCTACTATGTTTAATTTAGGATTACCTTTATTCTGAATCTTTAAGTTGAAAGACAGGAGAAGTGTGGAAGTCCTGCTAACCTTGTGGTAGTGATCGAGAGCCGAGCTGTGAGTGATTGACCAGCTCTACATTATGGAGGAAAGCTGGTAAATGTTAAACTGGGCTTCCGTCCCTGGAGTCTGCGCTAACTGGAAGATAAGCCTTTGCGCTTTCTTTGTTCTTGAGATGTAGACACAAATTCCTTACAGACTATTTCACTCATACTTCTTTGGCCATGACTACTTTGGTTAGACTGTATAGTTACTTAGTGACTGCACACAGCAAGAAGTTGGATGATGGCACTGCGAAAATACGTGGAGAAGAATTCTGCCTTTGCTAGTGCCTGGTAGTATCTCTCTTCACATGACATATTTTCTTTATTAACTAAAACTAGCAGCTTGGAATATGTAAGTTCCTCTACAATATTTTAAATACACTGGAAAGTGCTCTCAGAAATACCCTTTGAATTTTGCGTAGTCCTGTGTGGAGCCAGGAGTTGGACTCAGTGAGTCTTGTGGGTCCCTTCCAGCTTGGGATGTTCTGTGATTCTATGGGTCCTAAATGCACTGAGGTTCTGGCAGTGTGTCAGCATGGTCAGCAGAGACAGCTTCACTGGTGGCAATACAGAAGTGTAGATATTTCTAATATTTTGTTGTCCGCTTAGAGAATAGAAAGTATAAAAAGACATATGTTCTGCCTGTGTTGCAGCTTCTACACTTACATAGGAAGGTCAGGAAAGCACTTGCAGATGTTTCTACTGCAGACTTGCTGTCTACGTGAAGGCTGCTCTTCATTTGAGAATAGTATGATTGCTGAGGCTTCTCTACTGGTTAGAGCAGTAGCTAACAGCATCCAGAGCAGGCCGCCTAGCCACTGAACCCACAGAAAGTGTTTCTGTTATGAAGACCCACAGAAATGCATTGTCTCCATAGTATTCTGTTAGGATCACAGGAAATGTGAAGCAAAGCTGCAGATTTTGGCAGTTGAGCAGGAGGTGGCTGCCAGTCTGAGGCACAGATGGAGCGTGTGGAGAAGCCAAAGCAGCATGGGCTTTCTGTTCCTTTCATGGAGCCATCAGACTGATTAGATTTTTAGCACCTGAAATGGTCTAATTTAGGTTTAGAGATAAAATACAGTAGGGAAAAGCCTTGTATTTCTCTTTCACAATTTTTTTTTCTGTGGATTTAGGAGATCAGGACCACATTTTATTTTGTTTAACCAGCCTGCGGGTGAAGAGTGTGATTTTATCATGTAAGTGAAATCCACAGCAAATTTTTTATTTGTAGACTAGGTGAGTCTTTGATGATATTTGCACCTTTTCTAGTGCCATGTTGCCAAAAATCTGCTTTGCAGTGGATTTAAACTGTGGGTTGTTCTTTGCACTTTTTTTTCGATCTTACTGTGTCAGCTGAGAAGTAGAGGTCAAAAAAATAGCATTCACATTCAAGACACTTGCTGATTGAAGTTATTGGTAACTGAAGGTACTGGGCATTTAGTATGAGTTTTAACAGGTTTGTATGCAAGACCATATTTGCATATGCAGCTTGGTCACAGCAAAAAAATTGCTCTTATTGGGATAAGTTACTCCTACCTGGGTAAGAGGGACTGCCATAGCCCCTAGCAAAAACAGCTTTGTAAACGTGTGTTTGTGTCGGGCTTCATTAACAGCCCGTGCAAGGTGAAATGTACTTTCCCGCTGCTCACCTGTCCTGTGACTCCTCTGATCAATTTTTAAACAAATGCATACAGACAAAAGCATTTGCAGGCCTGTTAGTAGATTGAAGCCTGTTTGACACACGATACTGTTAAGAAAGTTGATGTCCTTTATTCCTTACTCAGCTTTATGTAGCACTTCCAGAGACTTTTTATTTCAGTTTCTTATGGTGAGTTTTTCATGAGCAAGTGAAGGGATGCTCTTCTCTATGTAGGTGTGTAGAGATCCACTTGGAATTTTGTGTTCAGTTATGCACATATGGTTGCTAAAATCAGTCTGATGCTTAGATTGCTTTATTGCGAATAAAGAAAAAAAATTGGCTACTAAAGTGAAAGGTTATTTCATAAAGATTTAAAAGTTCAGTTAGCTTAGTAGGAATTTAAGTCCATGCCTTAATAGACTTACTGGGGGGACATAATGGAAGATGACTATTAGGAAGATACTGTCATAAATGGAAATGGTGAAACATTGTCTTATGAAGGAAGTATCCGACACTGGGTGAAGTGCCTTGGCCTTTACTTTGTTTTATTCAGTCTTTCAAAAGAAGGAGTGGAACTCATGCTTGATTGAGCAAAATGCTGATAAATGTATAAATGGGAGCAGTCCTGCTTTGCCAAGGTCCAGGCTATCTTGACAACTGAATTAGGTTGACTTAAATCTAAAAAGATTTAAAAACCCACAAAAAGGAAAAGGAGAAGAAAACACCAACATTGTCCAACTTTGAAGGTTCCCTGAAGACCCTCCTAGACTGCTTTTACAATTCCCTGCAGATCTCATCTAAGGCACCCAGAGATGTTCAACTTGTCCATTTTATAAATTTAATCATCTGGTTCTCACCTAATTTCCTTTGTAATTCAGAGGTTTAAGTTAAGAGGCATATCTGTTCTCGGAGGAGCCTAAAGAAAGTGCACTCAGGTCATGCTTTTCCTATTTCAAGAACACGCGTTTTAGAGCAATGGATATAGTTTGATTTACAATAGATGTGAATGTAATTGTATAACATTTGAATGATTTGAGTTCTAGCCTAGTCTAAGCTGTAGGTCCTCATTAGCCTGAAGGAGGCTGAATAAACAGTTTTTGCATTGCAAGAGATTACCACAGAAAGATGAAAGCCATCTGAGAAGAGATGTCCTCCAGCCCTTCTACCAGAAATGGGTCACTGGTTAGGTTAGGGCAGGTCAGGAGTGCAAGAGCAGGCAGGGAGCCAACAGCAGGGAACTTGTAGCATAGAGGTCAGGTATCTCAGGGGGTATGAAAAACTGATTTTTACTCCCTAGGCTATGTTTTATTAGTCTTAAATTGTCCCATATGAAAAGTCCAAGTAGATCAAAGAGCAGAGATCAGAGTGTCGTGTCCTTTAAAAAATAGTGAATGTACCTGGGAGAAAGATTGTCACAGATTCAAACATCTTTGGATAAAGAAAGACAGAGTGGCATTTTCAACTTGCTGGCATGCGCTGATTACTAAGTGTCAATTAATGAAAGATTAAATGGTTTAACCACGTTTACATACCCAGTGACAGAAGTCAGGTTTTAGCAGATTTTCTTGCTGCAGTCTCCTGCTGAATAATGTGTGGATGCCATACTGACGGACGGCTGGTTTCTATTATGAAAATAAATTTTATGTTCTTTTTGTATTTGATTCGTAATGTTTAGAATTTTAATTTGTGTTTGAAGTATAATTTAAATATATAAACACATAATACCTAGAGATTGTCAGATATTAGAGCAAATTATGGTTATTAAAACATCTGGTTAGAGAAGTTCAGTTATATAGTTAGTCCTCTGGGACAAGGATGTGACTTCTTGCCCCTTGGTGCACCATAACTGAGATTCTTGAATTCCTTGAACTCACAGCTTTTCCAAAGTGTCTGAGTCTAGAGAGGTAAATGAGATGTATGAAATATGCATATTTTTGAGTAATAGTCTTTTGATTTTCAGTTTTAGTCTCTAACAGTTCAATCCTTCGGCATACTCCATTGTCAAGTGTTTTATGCAAAAATGTTCCTTGGAACTAACTGTAATTTCTAAATGTTTCAGTGTGTTTAAAATGTTCCATTATCATATGTCATGCTTATCAATATTTTGTTGCTTTTATAGATTACCTTTCTCAAGGGATAGATCTGTCTGGAATAGAAGTAATTGAAAATGACCTGCTTTTTATTGCAAGAGCTCGGCTAGAGGTGGAAAATCAGGCTAAAAGGTTGCTTGAGCAAGGTGTGGAGACTCAGGTAAAATACATGTTCTTTTTTACTTCCTTTCAAAAGTAAATTTTAAAGGGTGCTGTGAGACTGATTTCCTTTGTTTGGTGTAGCGTTTCGTAATGGAGGTTAAACGTGAAAAAAAACGTGTTACTTGCACGAGAAAGTCTTACTCACAGATCGGTATCCAAAGAAATTGACAAAACTAGCTTTGTGCAATATGTTTGCAAGAATAACATTTTGCAGGACCTAACCCTGAAAATTTGTGAGGAAGTATGTGCAGATATAACAGTTTAATTCCAAGCAGTGTGATAAAAAAAACTGATAATGACTAGAATTTTGCATTTAGCCGAGTATACGACATTGATAATATTGCTGAGCTTTATAGGTAAATCTGAAAAATTTAGTTTCTTAAAACTAAGAAGATTTCTGCATTTTAGCTATGCAGTTACATAATGAAATGATTTGAAGGATTTCCGATAATACTTTAAAAGGCATTTTAAACTTTGAGGTAGATATTCACTATAGGGAATATGCATAGTTACATTCTTCTGTACTAAATGCAATTACCTACATTTTGAATAACCTGACTATGTGTGTTATTTAACTATTTGTAGTATCACTTGTACTGACCCTTTGCCTTTTTAAAAAATGTATATTCCTTTGCATATTTAAAGAAACACAAACATATTTTAATCTCTAGTACTGCAGCAAGAGGAGAAATCTAGCACAAGTTCCTATCAACTTTGTTTTTTAAATTAGAGAACAAGGTGTATTAGAACAAGATATTTGTACCCTGTTTCAAGCGGTTAACCCTATGAGGCTATATAGCATTTATTTATAGTATTGGATGCTGACATGAAAACAGAACATAAACAGAATGGAAAACCTCTTAATTAAACTGATAATTGAGGATTAAAATGATCAGTATGTATCAATTGTCTTAAACCTCTTATTGTAAGTAATTCTCTGTAGTAAGAAGTCATGATTGTAGAAAATACTGTTGACTATTTACTGATAGCAAAATGACAGGGGAAAAGAAAAACACTCCATTTTTTACTTAATTACTGTTCAAATATTGAAATTCTTGGCTTTTTGAGCATGTTGCTGAACTATGATTGGGCTTGTTACAAGCTATGAAATATATGCTATATTAAATGAAGACTGAACAATGATAGAGGCTGAGAAAAAGCAAGTAGACATCTATTTTAAATGTAGCAAAAGTCTTCATCTGTATCTACCTCTTCTAGTTTTTCATGTCAGATTTGACCTTCTCTGATAATTTTCTCTTTATATTAAGTACTAAAACGGAACTGACAAAGAAACCCTGGGGAAATCAGTCCCACTCTACTTGAAAAATTGACAGATTTATTAGGTGTTCCAGGCTGTATCCAGGTAATCAAGAGATTATTAAAGTATTTGCCTGTTGTGCTTTAGCCAGGAGCCTGTTTCTTGCAAGAAAGATTGTTTGGAAGATTGTTTAGAAGAACATTTTTATTGTTTAGTTACAACGACTATATAGGCCATATAGAAGTGGGTATTTTCATTAAGTAATGTTGGGATATGCTTCACAGATTTGTTGCTGGGTACGATTTGCAGTTTTAATGTTGGAATAATAGTGTGTTTTATAAAATATGTGTGCAGACATTGCCCAAGAAATGTATAATTTGAAATATGACCAGCAGCTAGCGTGTCTTTGGTTCTTATTATTGTAGCTGTGTGTTTATTGACAAGCTGATCTACATTTATACCTTCCAAGCCCTGAGATTTCCCATAAGAGGGCATAGGATCTCCATCTTTTCATCTGCATTTTGTAGTACAGAATTTTTTAGATAGGCTGCCTTTTTGATAATTTCTATTGTGGCAGCCAGGTCTGTACCATTGAGAATAGTGCAGCTGTATTTTGTTCAGCTGGTTCTTTGGTTATTTGATATTTAGAATAGCAATTTTAATTTTCACTTTTTTTGATCTTCTATGTAAATAAACATGAGACCAGTTGCGTATGTAAGTGAGCTCTATTTCTGTATTTCACCGAGCACTTTTCAGCAGTGCCTTAAGAAGGAAGTTAGCTTTAGATCTCTGTTTTAGAATACTTCACTGACCACCTGAAAGAACAGCAGGAAGTGAAAATGCATTAGAAAACAAAATAAAACAAAACGAAACCCAAAGCTGTAAGTATCTCCTTTTAAGTAGTTGTTTGTTAAAATTTGGTGAATGTCTTCTGTAGAATTCAGCTCTTGAGAACAGACCTAAAAGGTTGGAATTGACTCTTTCAATGTTTTGATATATTATTTGTTAAGGTAGGAGACTGTTTTTGTTCTTTTAATTGTTTACTCAATGACGTAGAACTTCCTCATGAGCTGTGCTCAGATTCACCAAAATAACCAGCATGTGAAAGGAGATACTTACCTGCAAGTGGTTCACTGTCTTTTTCTCAGCATTATAATTCATGTTTTCATTGCAAGTTCATCACTATGGCATTTGTATATTTCTCAGAAGCAATCTCTTTCCTTCTGTTCTATTGGAAGTGTGATGTTAGCAGTTGGCTACTTCAGAAGTGACACCATGCTGTGGGCAGAGGGATGGGATGCCATCCAGAAGGACCTAGACAGGCTTGAACAGTGTGCCCAGGTGAACCTCATGAGGTTCAACAAATCCAAACGCAAGGTCTTGCACCTGGGTCGAGGCAACATCTGCTACCAGTACAAGAGGGGGAATGAAATTTTTGAGTGCAGCCCTGCCAAAAAAGACCTGGGGGTACTGGTAAATGGGAAGCTGGATGTGAGCCAGCAATGTGCCCTTGCAGCCCAGAAAGCCAACTATATCCTGGGCTGCATCAAAAGCAGGGTGAGGGAGGTGATCCTGCCTCTCTGCTCTGCCCTGCTGTGGCCTCACCTGCAGTACTGCATCCAGATGTGGAGTCCTCAGTACAGGAGTGACATGGACCTGTTGGATTGTGTCCAGAGGAGGGCCACAAAAATTATCCCAGGGATGAAACCCCCACCCCTATGAGATCAGGCTGAGAGAGCTGGGGCTGTTCAGTCTGGAGAAGAAAAGGCTGCGAGGTGACCCGATAGCGGCCTGTCAGTATCTAAAGGGGAGCTACAGGAAAGAAGGGGACACTCTTTAGCAGAATCTTTTGTGACAGAACAAGGGAAATGGCATCAAGTTTAAAGAGGGTAGATTTAGGTTAGATATAAGGACTAAGTTTTTTAAAGTGAGGGTGGTGAGGCACTGGAACAGATTGCCCAGAGATGTGGTGGATGCCCCATCCCTGGAGACTTTCAGGGGGAGGCTGGACCTGGCCTTGGGCAACCTGATCTAACTGTGCCATCCCTGTTCACTGCAGGAGGGTTGGACTGGATGACCTTTAAAGGTCCTTTCCAACTCTAAGGATTCTATGATTCTAAGTGAAGGCTTCTACTTGTGCTCACTGCAGTAACTTTAAAGCTGCCGTCTGGGTATAAACTAGAACAGTCATTCAACATTTCTAGACTTAACAGGCTTTCAAAGAGCTGCCAACCATGCTTGTCTTCCTAATACTTTTAGAAACAGTAAGCCCTCTCTGCTCCTGTGGGCAAAAGTAAAATAATGGTAAATCCATTCAAGTGGAGGTACCAATGGCTACAGGCAATTTTTTTATTGCATCGTATGCTTTGTTACCCAATCCTGGTGTATAAAGTGCAGATTAATGCTCTGTCATGAGCCACAGAGCAGCATCAAGAAAATGGATTCAAATTCTGTTCTTACCTTTAGTCGTCATAGCTTTCCTTCACATTGTAAGCAGGCTCATAGCAGATAGTGTGGAAATCAGGAGGGGCTGCTTTAACAGAGATGCAACCACAGCATTATTTTAGTCAATTTCTGAGAAGATGCAGCAGTGTTTCCTGCTTAAAAACAAAGAAACAAGAAAAGGTACGTAGGCATCTTGCAACCACCTGAAGCATCCCCAGCATTTCTTTGCTTTACGGGAGGAACTCTAGGCAAAATGATCTGAATTTTCTTTAGACACCATTTTTTTCAGCAGGTGTATTGTGTATCAAGTCCAACCGCAACCTAACCATATTGCTCTAACAACCCACCGCTAAATCATGTCCCCGAGCATATTTATGGGGCATCTCTGAGTAAGAAGGGTGGATTTTTGCAGGTTTTGTACTGATATGTGTGAAATGGGTTAGAAGCCTAGGAGCCTATGCCCTTGCTTTTGACCTTACCAATAAAAACTTCGTAAAGTTGTTAGGATACAGATGATGACGATTATGGTATCACTGAATATGGAATAAAACATAAAGTATCCATTTAGGTCTAACAGGACACAATGTGGAGATGAGTGTAGAACTCAGAATTCCTTGATTATGCACCTTAAACACAGATCGTGTTACAGAAAACTTCTGAATTTTTCTACCTAGTATAGATTTAGAGTTATATTCATTGATAATAGTGAAATTTTCTGGTGACCTTATAGTGAAGTTTCTTGATCGTATTAGGGAAAGCAAAAAATAAGAGTAAACTTAGTACCTATCCTTTGTCCAAATGAATGTTGAATTCTCTGCAGTTTTCTTTAATACATAGATTTTTTTTTTTAGTTAAGAGCTCTCTTAATTATAATCTCATAGACTAGAGAAGAGGGAAGAAAGCAAACAAACAAAAATAATCCTAAACTCTACTTCTGCAAGATATTCAAATATCGGATTTGTGTAAACAAGATAAATATGTAAACAATACAATCTGAGCGCAAATGTCTCAATTACTTTCAGTGTAACATCTTTATAATTTTGTCAAACTGAGCACATTTTGGGGCATTTTGAATTTCCATATTGTATCTCACTGAATAGAATTTGTTTTGATTTTTTCTGTTTTGCATTCTGTTTCATACTGAGTCTCTCTTCTAAGCTGAATTGGCTTTGGGACAACTACAGCATTTTTTTCATGTTAAAAATTATTGATTAGATGTATATTTATACTTGTTCTTGTCTAATGCTATTTAGTGCCTGAGAATAAGCGGTTGAAGGATGAAGCATCTGCATAATTAACCAGTGTTCTGGAAGTTGCTCATCAAGAAGTTGCTCAACTTATCTCCAATCAGGGTCGTCTAAGCTAGGTGCTTATGTAGCACATATTGCAGTGTAACAGCAAGATTGGTGATAGTAATCTGATCTCCTTCTCTGACCAGCATTTAATCTCATGTCAAGGATCTCTATTACAGTCCTCAAGGGATTGGTGGGAAAAGTATGCACATAATTGACCATTTTTCTGGAGGTGATCATCAAGAAATTGCACAATGTGTTTCAAATCAGGGTCCTCTGAGCTGAGTGCTTATGTAGTACAACTTGCAATGTTACAGCAAGATTGGTGAAATTAATCTTAAATCCTTCATACACCAGCGTTTAATATAATGTCAAGGATCTTAAGCAATATATGGTCTTTATTATCCTGAGGCAGCATGTTCCAGGCATGCAGATGCACTTGGAGGTGTTCAAGATATTTAGATACTAAGAATGACTGGCATTGATTGTATTCAGTTTTTCACTTTTTTGGCAAAACCTACAAGAAGTGATAATGTTGCATTCTTGAGTTATTTCTAATTGTTAGTGCCAAAGACATGGCTTTTGTAGCACTACCGTCTGGGTAAGAGCATGTGAACTTGAATTTCTAATTACTAATCTTGCATACTTAAATAAGATTATGTGTTTTATTAAAGTATTCTCTTTCTTAGTTATCTTTAGCATAGACCTCGTGCAGGTCTATGTATGTCTGAATGTGCTGTCTAAAGCTGTCAGCTCTGTGGAAGAGTGCTTGATTGTAGAACAAAGTCTAATGTTATAGTAGAATGACACTTAGCATGACGCACGGTTGAGTGATGGGCTTCTTAACTTTTATCTTTGCTTGATTTAGCTTAGGATGTACTTTATTGCCCACACTGATGTACTGTGCATCTCAAACAAAAAGCTTGACTTCTGGATGTTCTTCCCTGCCCTTTGCCACTTTTTCCATATTAGCTACCATATTTTGTCATATTATTAAAAAAAATATAAGCCCTCTATTCTTCAGAATGCAAATGGAAATTGATGTCATTTTGCATTTATCTGCGTAAGTACGAAGTGATCATTATAATAGTAAATAAATTAGAAAAATATGAGAAAATAACTCCTTCAATTTGTACGTGACTGTCTTTGTATCCACATGCTGTAGGCTGTCCTCATAGAAAATCTGGAAAACTTGGAGTTGAAATGCTACCCAGAGTATACATTTTTTTAAGTCAATGAGCACTCAAATTCTTCTTGGTTTTATTTTTTTGTTCTGACATTTGTTTCTACTTTGAAAGCTAGAAGTTGGAATTTAACCTTGTCACTGTCAAAAATTTAACGAGCATAGTACACTTCAGGCAGTAGCTGTTATGTTTCCTTATTATCCTGTAATCTCGATTCCCTAGAGGACATCCTGATGAAAAAGCTGTCTCAGTCTAGTTTCCATAATAAAGTGATTGACTATGATACATTATAGACATGGAAGGCATTTTTGATTATTCATTTGGAAGTCAATTAGTTGAATCTAGAGTAAGAAGACTATGTATGTTATCTGTTAAAAAGGAAAATTTGGACCTCTTTGCTAATTTTGGCATACAGTGAGGGTGGTAGCTATACTTAAAGTCATCTAGTTTTGCTTAGTGAAGACAGAGGATGAGATTCAAAGCCTTTTTTCTTTTTTTTTTCTCCTTAGCTACCCATTTCAATTGCTCTTTGGAATTCTAATGTAAAAAAAGAAGACATTTCAACATGTCATATTGGCTTTCATTGTCAATAATCACAGTTGTCCTTTCTAGCACTTCAGTCTGTTTAATTAAAATCCTAAGAGCTTATACTGATTTTTGTTTTTTGTTTCGTGATAGTTCTGTATGCAGCTAGAGCATTTTCAATTCATATGTTTATGTATCTCTACTTCATTCTAACCTTTAAGTTTCTTTGTCACAGAAATGTATTCATGTTGCATTATTCAATTTTATTTTTCATCTTCAGTATTATGGTTATGGTTTTCATGATCTCGTTAACTTGCTAAATCAAATTCCTTCATCTGGCCATCTGGAGCATGGCAGTACTAAAGGAGTTTTCAATAAATCTAAATTATTTCTTCCTTATTCTGTTAAGATGTGATATAGCAACGTATGGCTCATCTAACAACCAAGAAGTATATCTTCTAAGTGCATGTTAGTTATATGCTACTTTGGAGTGGTAAATTTTATGGGGATTAACCAAACCTTAGAAATTTTGTCTTTACTATTCTGGACTAAAAAGAGTTCATTTTATCTTAAAGTGTGATCTAATGGATCTGAAGTGTTAACCATGCTTCAGTAATTCAAAATCATCAAGCTAAACGCTAAGTATGAATTTATGTTTCTGAACTATGGATTAAAATAAACCACAGATTTCTCTGCAACATAATCGGCTGATACCGATATAACCTAGAATATCCTTTCAGTTTCCATAGGAACAGATGATAGAATGTTTTGAATTTTGGAAAAGCTAAAATGAATGTCTGGCTTCGATATAGTTCACTTATATTTTGCAGCTTGCAGCCTCTGCATGTGAGGGTTGAAAGTGTGCATAAAAAAGAAAGGTGAAATAGCCACGTAACTCGTATTAAAGTATATTTTTAGTAGTGATACTACTACTAATAAAATATTTTGAAGTGTTTTTGTGCATAATTCTTCAGGTGTTGTTTGCTATTGAGGTAGAAAACGTATTTCCAAATCCATCGCAAAATAGAAACTATGAATTATTCCTATTAATCCCTCTTCAAATGTTTTACAGCAACAAAAAAAGTGCCTGGTACGTCATCTCTAATTTTCATCTCCAGTTGTTGCTTCATCTCGCTGTTACGTTGTAGCCGTATATTTTCTCGCCGGAACAATCTGAGCAGTGCAGGAAAGAACTTCATGTAGTTCGAAAGAGAAGATCAATCAGACCCTGCTGAAATACATGCTGTTTTATATAGGTGAATCTAACTAAAGGTGATAATCCAAGAAAGACAAAGAAACATGCTAGCTGTAATAGTGCTTGTTTTATTAGATGCTTGACTGTTCTTTCTTAACAGATCTTGTTTGCTAAATTAGAGAAGATATGCCTTGAGTGTAAAAATATTAAGAAGATTTAAAAGATGCCTCTTGGTTTGAGATAAATAGATACGTAACTCCAATATTTACATAGAGGGAAGACATAAAACCTTATCAAGAAACCATTAGGAATCTCAGTACCTGTAACCTGAGGCCTTGTGAATGTGGGTTCAGGTGATAACAGCTCAGTTTGTTTTCATTTGCTATAACTCTGCTGTTCAAGTTTCAGATACATCTGCTGTTTCAGATACTTGATCTTTAAAGCATTCTGTATGTAGGAATTAGTATGGTACTGAAAGGAAAAAAAATGAGACGAACAAGTAAAGTGCAAACAGGCGAGTAGCATGTTAACTCATGGTGAGTTCCTCTTTTCAGTGTAACAGGTTTTTGGTCTGTGAGTGGGGCTATGCTGTGCTAATGTAGTGCAAATAATAGCCTTTTCAAATGTCTGTATTGTGGCATTACTTTTAGCTACCATTAAATAGAAGGTTCATGAGGAGTGTAGTTGTCTGAACATATGGGCAAGTTTAATAACAATATTTTGAAAATATAAGGATTTTCAAAGAAGTGTGTTATCCTGCTCAACATTGGAATATAATTTAGTGTTGCAAATGTGGAGAGGACCTTGTGTCATGTTACTTTCTGATCCTGTTTTATTATTGGTTCTCATTTGCACTTTTTGCATCGTATTTCAGAAAATTCTTCACAGACTGTAGTACTTGGTTTAGGCAGGTATTACCAACCATTACTCTGCAGGTATGCAAATACAATGTAGTTCTAAATGGCAAGAAGTAAGGAAGAAAATTCTTAGAGTATTTGAGTTTGCAAGTTTCTATGCCTTAAAAATTAGACAACAGTGGCCCATTAAATGGGCTTTGTTTCATGAAAATACTTCTTTTTCACACTATAAAAATATTTGTTTTTTAATGGACCTTGTAAGCATCTGTTTTCTAATCCAGTAATATCTGCAACAGTAATTGATCATCTTTCCAAATGCACTGCAATGAAAGTAGAATAAACATTGTAAAGAGAAGGAAAGTTTTAGTATTTTTTGTCTAGCAGAATGCTTCTGGGTGTGGGAGGGAGGAGAAGGGGCTACAGCTGATGAGTCACTGAAGGACTCCCCACCCTTCATCTGCCTTATTTCCCATCAGCCTTAGCACCTCCTGCCTGGAGCTTTCCTTCCAAGTTGGCTAGCTGGTAAGCAGCACCGTAGCTGCACACAACCTCACTTGTGTTTGACTCCATTTATTGTTCAATCTTCAGCATCAGGTATGGTTTTTATAAGACTGAAAGATTATTTTGAATGATATATTAGTAAAATGTTTGCATCAATGTCTGACGCAAAAAAAAAAATCCCGTAAGTTTTCTTTTTCTTTTTTTTTTTTTTTGTACGAGAGTAGTTTGAGATACTTCTGGGGACTAGAATTTAGGTTATGGCTTCAACCAAACCTTCAAATTTGATTAGACCGAGATTAAATAATTTTTTTTCTTCCTTGAGATCATATTAAAGCAGAGAACTGAGAAATTCAGTGATGTTGTTTCCTAGATTTGGGTTGCTTGACTGTCTCCACTGAGGTGATGGCAGTGGCAGCAGCTTAGGTCACAGCATCTTGTCATATACGTGTTTAAGACAAGTCTCTGTGCTCCCACACTGGACCACCTTCTTGTCGAACCTCTGCTGATTTCCATACTGTGACCTCATCTGAACCTGCCACCCGAGAGTCCTGTGTTTCTGTCTTAGATGTTCCTGTTGATCATCCCAGGGTTCAGGCAAGCATGGCAGAACCAGAAGTTGCCTCCTGCTAGCACTGGAGTTACTGTCTGCTACACTGCACTGCAGGAGATGGGTTTAGATGGGTTGGCAGACAGATGTTTCTTGTTGATCGTCTGTTAGTGCCCTTGGCTATTAGTTGTACCTCTGCTGAACATGTGTTTGATAGAGTAGTTTTCATCAAACTGCAAAGCAGACACTCCTGATAAGATGTTGTGAATAGCAAATGAAGCATGAAACATTCTCCCCTTTTCCCCTTTTCTCTGTGGCAGGTAGTACACCATAGTGCAAGGAATTCATAATTAGTTGATATGAGGCAAGGGGTAAAAAACACTGCATTTAAGCAAATATTGAAAATAGCAGAAAGCTGGAGACTGGAGTTTTCAGGAAAAACCTGCTTGGATAGAGACATGCATATTTAATACAACTTAAATAATTCATGTGATATGAATGTGGTGCACATGATAATGCAAGTGTTTATGATGTTTTTGGCTGAAATTCTAATACCTAATTGGGAATTGTTCTTGCTTTCTTTTCTTTTTTTTTTTTCCTATCTTAAAATTTCTTTGGAAGAGGTAGAATTAAGTAAATAATAATAGTGTTGCAAACATGTCTGCTATAGGTAGTTAACTGAAAGTAGTCCATTTATGAGTCTGTTTTTATCGAAAGCTTTTATTAACTGAAAACTGTGTCTGATATTCCAAACGTTTTTGTGCCATGATCTCTTTTGATACCTTTCTGGGAGAATCTGTCACTATTTTACCTGTCATTTTTTTCCTTTGCTGTTTTTCTTCTGGCTAGGTACTCCTTTGTGTTTGCTAGTCTGAAAATATATATATATACACACACACACATACGCGTATGTATGTATATATATATATATTTAAAAGACAGCTGTAATGAATGGTATAAAATTAAGGTTTATGCTGTAAAAACAAAAAAGGAAGACATTTTCTTTGCTTTTGGGGTTTGATAAGTGTTTATAAATTTGTGTTTTTTTTTTTTTTAAACTGATAAAGCTAAATTTCTATCTTACGTTTCTACACTACACTTAAATCTCAAGGCAGATCCAGCATTCCTGCTAGGTAAACATGCTGGAACTGCAGCACTAGAATTTTTGAAGTGTTCATGTCAGAGGCCCAAACGTGTGGGCTTTTGCAGGTCCAGCTGGTTCATTTTCAGATATACAGTTTTGCCCCATACGTGGCCTTCTTTCCAAAATGAAAGCTTTATAGCTCGGCAAGGAATGAGAGATTCCTTGGTGAACACAGCTGGGAGCACAGGGCTAATTGGGAAGTAGAGGAGCATAGGTTACTGGAGCCCACATTTTAGGAAGTGTTGCTACAGTGTAACTGAGATAAAAGGGTTGCAAAGATGGCCATGATAACATTTGCTTTATCTAGCAAAAATTAGTTCATGCCAAAGCTTATCCCTTGCAGTCTGGTTGCCAAACCGTGCTGAAACATGCACCCCTGCTGCTGCCTCTGTTAGTCTCAGGGAATGTGAGCATGGGAATGTTTGCCCATGCTGCAAGCAAGGTGGGCAGCGTGTTGGTATTTTTGTTCCATCTTCTTGATTGTAAAGTATTCATGTAACAAAGGTTATTGGATGCTGATACATCTTCCCTCCCCAGAGCTCAGAGGGTGCATGTTTTCATGTAACTCTTTCTCTGCAGGAGGGAGGAAGAAGGAGAATGAGCTGCACTTGGTCTTCTCTCCCCCTCCTCGAGCACTGTATGTGAGCAAAGCTAAAATGTATATTCATATGGGGAAGAATGTGTGCTGGAGTAGGAGTTACCAGCAAGGAAGATGGGAGGGTGCCATATGTTCTCCTGCACTGCAGGTTTTACTGTTCCCCTGAGACTGTTGTTCTGAAGTCTTTCTGATTTCTTGTCCTCTCCAAAATTCAGATATCTTGCAGTATGTGATAAGTAATTAAAAATATATATAATAAAATTGGCTGTTACAGCTCATTTCTGCTATTCTTGCAGTTATTACCATGTATGCACCAACTTATTTGAGGAAATCCTAGGCTACCTTGTTCTTTATTATTAATGTTAGATGAAGGATTTTTGTGAATTGAGATCTAGGTCAGTATTTATTTATTATAGCTTTTTTTTGTTACTGCATATTTAAAGATATATTCCTGAAGCACTTATGTATCACCCAATAGAAAATCTTGGTATGAAATTAATGTTGCTCAGTTGCTTTTTGCTGCAGATTTTTTTTTGTTTTGCCTAAGGAGAAGTTAATGCATGAGGCTTTTTTCATTCTGTTCTCCTTTCTACATGATTCTTGTTTTATCTCCTTTTAAAATTTTAACTAGGAATTTACTTTACAAAATGCTGTACAAGTAAATACAACCAATCCTTGCACAACAGAAGACATTTTCTGTTTGTGTGGTGTTACTGGCCATTCTTCTATGTATTTGGAAAATTCTCACCCTTTAATTTACCCAGGCATCAACACTTCCACCACACCTTTGAATTAACTAAACCTGTCTCATGATCAGGGATATTTTTCTCCTTCGTGCCAAGTAGCACTCTTTCTGGAGGCCCTCTGACAGTATTTTCTGTACTGGGCAGTGGGAAAGCAACACTGTATCAAGCTTAGGTTATTTCAATGCTTCGTAAATTCTTGTGTAACTTAAAGCAATAATAAAGCTAATGAATTTGTAGATTTTTACGTGGGCTAAGAAGCCTCATGTTCTTGTGATCTGACCGGTGCGTTCTGGCATCAGACTTTAATTCATTAGAATCTGAACTGTAAGGTATGAAACATAAAGAATATTTTAAGCTGCAAATTACATTTTAAAGCAACGGTTTGATAACTGGTTGACTCTTCAAGATTGATCTGTCTTTACTTCGAAAAATTTAGTGCAAGAATGCATGTCATAGCCATGTAAATAAAGTAGTCTTTGCTCTGAGGTGGTTGACACAGCAAATCTACTGCAAATGCAAAGTGTATCATGGAAATAATAAGCCTCTGAACATCTGAAGATTGTTTTCTTGTGCATATTATTTTAAAATGCAAGTTTGCATTTTAAGTTTGTGTATAATCAATTCTATACATAATTTGGAATGACTCTTTTCAGTTTAGAAATTCCATGATTTTAGAGAATATCTTTGGGATTTTATCTTCAGAGAGGAAAATGTTTAGCATAGATTTTACATCTGTTTGTAGGTCTTTTCTTCTAACTCTAAAACAAATGATAAGAACTTTTAAAAAAAAAAAGATTACTAGCTTTGACTAAAGTTAGTTCTTAGATTAGTTCTTTATTCTACAGCTGAAGTCTTTTTCCTACCCTTAAATTACCTCATACATTATGCATTGGTAGTTGCATGTGGAACAGGGAACTTAATCCTACATCTTGACATATAACTGTGCCTGGATATAATTACTCTTGAGCACGAAACTTCTTTAAAGATTATTTCTATCATATCTATATAAAATTTTTATGAACAAGCAATTAATTCCCCTTTTCTTTTCCTTTGGAAATTGTACTAGAAAATACTCTGTGCCCCAGGTAGAAGTACTAAATGTTCTAAAACACTGTGATGTTTTCCTGTATAATAGTATTACACATTTCAATTTCTATAAGATGTGTTAGTTTGTTTTCCATAATTCATTGTGACTTTATTTATATTTCATGTTAGTTAAGTTCACCATTTATATGTCATTCAACAAGGGAAAATACAAAGGGGATGGCAGCTGAATTTTAGTGATGAATGAGGAAGCGAGTTGTAATTGCGGTAGTTTTCCTAATACCACTTTAGTCAAGACTCATTGTCAGTAATCGCTTTCAATTTTTTATATATGTGAAAGTGTTTTACCTTGGCACTGGCAATTCTGAGTAGGGATAGCAGAGCTAATTTCTGTTTCAGTGTAGAGTTCAGGATCTCCATTTCCATTCTCCTTCCACCTTGTAGACCTCTTCTTTTTTTCTTCTTTTACCAACTTATAGCTGCAACAACTATTAATAAGCACTACACTAATGTTTTTAATTCAAGACAGTCTTTTTTATAAATATGTACACCCAAACCAGAATGATCTCATGTTTATGTGAGTGGAATTCATATTCCATATGCCTTACCATGACATTTCAGTTTAAACAGATTATAATGCCTGTGCTTTTTGAATTCTAAGCCTGTCCAGTTTGAGAAGTTGCCTATCATCTTGGTTTATTGTCATATGCACATTTTAATAATCTCCTGTTGTTTTGGGGCCCTTAATTGGGAATGTCAGATCTAAGTGAAGTTAGATGTGTTAGAATTTGTTAGAATCTGTTTAAACTGAAGTTAAATCAGACATTGTGAGACACAGTTGTGGGGTGCCATACCTTTTCAGTTTTAAAGTGTATCACATAAATACCCTTTTCAGTAGGGTTGTCCCATCCAGGTCTTTATGCTTTTATATTAAAATAGCAAAGACGCTATAGTAAGGTTATGGAATACGAATTCCACTCTCATCAATAGGAGATTGGAAAAAAAAAAAAAACAGGCACGCTTCTATAATTAAAAACAATAATACAATGCCTCTCACCAGTCTTTATAATTGTAACCCAATTCTTTATGTCCATGTTGTGACAGTTCAATCTGGACAATGTTTTCTTGGATTGCTTATGAGAAAGTCACATAAAATAGTGTCAGCCATGCTCCAAATCAAAATGTATTATCCATCTTCTATTCGAAGTTGCGTTACTCTGTCACAGAAACAGATTACTTTGGTTTGGCATGATTTGGTTCTGACAAAGCCATCTTGGCTATTATTTAGCACCATATTAACATTTCCTTGTGCGTATCAAAAGGTAATTTAGCTGTGCAGTCAAATGTAAATAAGTTATTACTTTGTGGCAATCAGACTATATAATATTACGGTGCTCTTTGATGGTTTAGTTTTGAGGAACAGAAATGTAATGTATGAGATGCTAATTTCAGAATACTGATAGTGCTAATGACTTGGTTTTATGAGAACTTTACACTCCTTAATGTCTTGTTTGGATTTCAACTCAAATTTCTGGAAATTTGCTCAAGTATATTGGCAATTAAGCTACTTTCTGGATGTAATTAGTGAAGCATGGTTTAATTAATAAACTTGCAATGACTAAATGTAAATTGTGTTCTTAAAGTACTGCAGCTTGGATAATGAAAACATTTACAACCTACATCATTCATGGAGAACAATAATAGAATACTCCTTGTTACATTTTGCAGTGAATCAGTGAGCTATCTTCTCTTTCTTCATCCCCCACTGCTGACAGTTATTTTAAGAACAGAATTAATACTTACGTATTTACAACTTCTCTGTATCAGATGGATTAAAGAAAATAAGTTTTGGACAATGCTGAAGTTGAAATATACTTTCTAAGGTGGATTACACATCAGCTGTAAATGTGTAGCAGAATTCTTCTATAATAAAGCATTTATAAATAGCCTGGGATTTTTGCTAACAAGTAAGCATTGTACTCATTCTTGTCTTTCACTTTTGTATGTGACATATCCACTTAAGGTGAGAACAGACACTTGTAGGCTAGTATAGTTGTTTCTCTGAAACTCAAATTAGTTTCTAAAATGGAACTAACAATCTACTCTGAAACTTATAAAAAAAAAATAATCATATATTTGGAGTTTTAAGATGGTTTCTGACCAACCATTAAATTGGAAGCATATGAATTCTGAAAGAACTTCATATTATCTCATGGGATACAGCCATAATTTATTAGAGGATTTTGTTTCTGTTTTCTGCAAAAGTCACCACTTTGAAGACTGGTATGATAGTTGCTGGATAATGATTCTCATCTTCTTATAAATTGATATGAGCCCTGTATTGTTTAAGTTACCTTTATTGCTTGATTGTTGTTTTTTTTTTGTCTTTTTCTAGAAAGAAAGATTTTCTGATCAAATTTTTTTTGATTAAGGGCAACATTTGTATACAGATTTTTGTTTACAGTCCCTCAAGCTCAATGAGCATAGATTTAGGTTAGATACAAGGAAATGTCTTATACAGTGAGGGTGGTGAGGAACTGGAACAGGCTGCCTAGTGTTGTGGTCATGCCCCATCCCTGGAGACTTTCAGGGTGAGGCTGGATAAGGCCCTGCACAACCTGATCTAGCTGTGCTGTCCCTGTTCATTGCAGGTGAGTTGGACTAGATGATCTTTAAAGGTCCCTTCCAACTCTAAGGATTGTATGATTCTATAAAAAAGAGGGGTGGACAGCTGGTAGCATTTTCCTTGTGCTCTGACTTTCATTTCCAGAGGAGTTTGAGTCTCTGACTTTAAAATCTTTGCATCTGAGTATTCAGTTTCTTGAGCTAAAGTTAGCAAAATTTATCTCCACTTATAGCTATGACTCTGAACTATTTTAGAAAGCTGATTTCCCGCTAATTGTAACTTGGATTGGATTTTTAGTGTGTGTATGTATCCCTCGCAAATTTATACATATTATGGGGACAAATGCACTAGAAATAATGGAGATTAAAGATGTTAAGAGTTATTATTTAAGGAAATGATAAGCAGCAAGACATTCCTTATCATAAGCACAAAGCTAACAAAAAAAATCCAAGTGATCCCAGCAGCCAAGGGAACAATTAAATACATCAAGGATTTGCTGAGAAGGTGCTTTCTTTTCTTGTCTTCTTTTTCACTCACTGCTGAAGATGTTGGGGAAAATGCATCTGCTTTTCCAAAGAAGATATGTGGAAGATATTCACAGAATTATGTAAATTGAGAATATGGCCATATTCCATGCTAAACATAACTGTGCTAATCACCATCTCACTAATAGGATTCTGAAAGATTTCAGGAAAAAAAGCACGAGAAAGTTCAGGAGTATTAAAAAAAGCATCAGTTGAACAAGTTAACTATATGTAATTATCTAAAACAATCACTCTTACTCAGAAGAGAGAAAGTTGAATCTGTTAGACTTTCCAGTTTTTATGAAACTGCCTGATGTTTATACGTCTTTAATCTGTTTTGCTATTTCTAGTAATCTTTTTTTATTCTACTCTGGAAGACTGTACTATTTTGGGGGGTGAATTTATATGTAAGGCTTGCCAGAATCCCTTTAGATGTCTGGATTGATCAGACTGTTTGCAGCAATTAAGTAGCGAAAAGTTCTTTGAACTGAGACTTTAGAAAGGGAAAAGAATTTGAAGACAAACATTTCCTTCAGATAAAATGTTTGTTTTTGAATTTATTTTTTCATATTCCATTAACACTAAGAATGGACATGAGTAGTTTGAAATGCAATCTTTGCTAATTCTTTCATTAAAAAGACTATTTAAAAAAAATCAGATACAACATAACCCCCCAAAAAATCATCTTTTCACATATATATTTTTGATGGAAAAGAGTCCAGGTGGAAAACTTCTGACTGAATCTGGTTCTTTAGTTATTTATGGATCTATTAGAAGAGACAAAATACTGATGTAGATGGACCTTTAACCCGATCTAGAATATAATGCAAAAACCCTTCTCATTTAGCGGTGAGTTACCTGGTGAAAAAGTAACCTGGTGGTTAAATCAAATAGCATCTCTGAACACCACTAACAGCAGGCAACAGGAGACTAAATTACTGTTGTAGATTTACAATTAGTTCTGAAATTTTGAACTTTCAATTTGTGAAGTTAACAGCATATGCTGGTTATGTTCCTCAGTGGTGCCAAGAGAAAAATACAGGAATATTTACTTTTAGTACAATTTTGTGAAAAACTATGGTCTTCTCTAAGGAGAAATGTTGTCTTTTTTTGGTTTTGTGGCATTTTCCAGCCAGATCATAAAACAGCCGTCCAGCAGAGTTTCAGATCAGTAGGAAACTTCATAGAATCATTAAGGTTTATTAAGATCATCTACTCCAATCATCAGCCCATCACCACCACGCCCACTGAACCATGTCCCTTAGTGCCACATTTACCTTTTTCTTGAAAACCTCCAGAGCTGGTGACACCACCACCCTCTGGGCAGCCTGTTGCAACACCTCGCCAGAGGTATTCTCTGAGATGTTTCTTACAACAGTCACAGGTTAACAGTAAGAAAATTGATTTATTAAATACTAACATGAGAACTTATGAAGTTGTTTCTATAGACATTACTGAAACAGGAACATTTCAAATTTCAAGATTGTTAATATATGTCATTTACACACAGTAATTCCATTAAGTCTCAAAAATCCCTGAAGAGTTCTCTGTGTCTCATAAACTTTTACAAAACTTTATTCCTTTTAGTCCTCAACATTATTTTACACTCATATTAGTGTGAAATCATGAGTGTTCTGTATATACTTGCTGCTACCAGTGCTTCTTCAGTTAAGGAGATTAACTTAAGGAGATTAACTGAAGGAGCTGTCATTAATTATTTCTGCAATTGGCTTTAAAAAATAGAAGTATACTCAGTCATAACAATCACGTGCTATAGTTATTGCTTTCTCATTAGTGTTATAGAACTCCAAAAGTACAAACAGAGAATAACAAAAATTACATTGCCATTATTTTTGTAAGAAACTTGAGAAGGAAAATTGTTAATTCTAGTATTCTTGTATTCACTACCATTTACTTTATTCAAAGAGCTAAACAGCATTTCTGTGTTTATGAGCTGTTTCACAGGCATTATTGATATGTAGAGCGTTGTGAAGGCACGTTTTTATATGACGGCTCACTGGATTGGAGGGAAATAACGGATTTTGTTACAAGGTAAATTACTTTTTGTTTAGTAGCTTATACGAATTTTTGAGTAAAATAATCTTTTAACAAACATTGGTTTGCTGCTAACGCCGTTTTGCCTGAAACCGTGACACACTGAGTAATGCAGTATTTTGTTAGATTTTCAAGGCTAGAAATTTAATACTAGTTATCCCATATGCACTTCACATTAGGTTCCGTTTCATAAGCAATAGTCATAGTAAGCTCAGATAAACAGAGAAATCTTGAGTTCCCAAATTGACATTCTCATAAAAAACAAGTTTGAAAAGTCAGTTTAACTAACGTATATATATAAATTTAATCCTAATTTGCTGACTGCTACAGTTAACCTCAGTCCTGTACCTGTGTATGGCATAAATTGTGTCATGCTGCTTATCCAGGTGACATTGTCCCTGGAAATAGCTATTATTAGCCCAAATGTTTCCCTTTTAGGAATCCACTGGAACTCGATCATACCTATTTGGTTTATAGCAATGCTGAAAAATTAATGCCCTTTTAATGCAAATTTTCTTGCCTCTTATTCCTTTAAAAAGCAAGTGAGATGCACCTGGACATAATTATGCCCTTCATCAAGCAGCATTTATCCCCTAAGAAAGTTGTATGAAGTCTCTGATTTGGAGTTTTAATAAAAAGGATACCATGTTAAATGTCAGAGCAATTCCACAAAGTTCAGAGGAGCTGTGAGGAATTCTTGGAAAATTTGTTTTGATACAACCTGCGTTTATTCTAGTTCTGAACATTAGCTTGAACATAACCATTTTGCTCTTTGAAGAAAGAACATTTTTCAGGAGTTAGAGATCTGTAAAACATGGTTGTTTTTGTTAGGATGGACTATCTGACCTTGAATGAAGTGTCTAGCCATGTAAGAGAATGGAACTGACTCTGAACAAATGCAAATTGGACTTTTTTCCTCTCAAAGTCCAGCTGTTATGCAGTTTGTTTGTTTATTTTTTGTAGCCTTTTGAACACTTTTAAATGCAATGCAAAGACTTTTAGCATGTAAAACAAAACTGAGCATTGAAAATGCTGTTTTCAGTTTCTCTTAATGAAAAAACGTGTTGTTTTGGCATATAAGACCATGTTTAAATTACATCTCCTTGGAGAGTTATCTTAATGCCTACGGGTGAAATTCAGCACTTCACTGTTGCTTGAGCCAAAGCATGATCCTTTAATACAAGAATTGTTCACTCATTATCATCACAACAGAACAGAAAATGATACCTTACATGGATGTCCACAGAGGCTAATGTTAGAGAGACAGCTCATTTTACCACACTGGATCAGGATTGGACTTCATCTTTGAGTTCTTATTGCCAGTGTTGTATGGATGCACAAGACCTTGCAGCACAGAGGCCTAGAGAAGAAGCTGAGATATTTTAGGATTTATTCTTACATTATCAGATCATCCTTTAATCCCTTAGAAGTTTAAAGAATATTTTTATTGTCCTTGAGATATTTATATACAGGCACTAGCATTTTCCCTGATGTAATGATTTAACAAGTTCAAATGAGCAGTAGGAAGCCATAATTTCTGCAGTGCTGCCTTATGTACTTTGTCAGCAAATGAAGATAGTGAACAAGGATTCAGCACTCCTCTAGAGAAACAGAACAAGTCAGTAAGGCAAATGGAGGATTTTTGTTGTTGCCAAGTCATAGGAATCCTTGCCATAGTTTGTCTTAAGTTTGCAAAAAAAATAAGAAATCATAATCTGTCATTCTGGAAGGATTGGTGCATTTTCATAATACGTCACAGATTGTTCATGTCATCTTTTCAAAATAAAATATTTCTTTTCTCTGTGACCTTCCTTTTATACTCACTGAGCTGAACACGAAGTCTAGCTACACTGTGTGTTTTGCTGACAGATACCTCTCGAGGATAAAGGATCGTGGACCAGGATTTAATTCAAAAAATAAAATAAGCCCACATTACTATAATCAGTGAATTTCTGGTCAGAAAAATATGAAATGAGTGGATGCTCTAGACTGGAAGTGTGCTAGAAATCAGATGGCTAAAGAATAACTGAAATATATAAAGCCTTCTTAAGTAACAACTGTCCACTAGGAACAGAAAAACATATTGCAAATAGGAGAGCCACTGTTGCTGTCCTGAGAATGTGAAGGATGACACGTTCTCTTTTTGTCTAGGCTTAGTCAATAGATAGAGACATGTAGACTTGTAAATCATTTGTAAATCAAAAAGTGGATCTAGAACATCTCAGAAAGGTCAGAAATGTACCTGAGTTGGCTAGGAAACTGTGGATAATTAGGGATGATACTTGATTAGTGTGGTGGTGACTTTCATAAGGTAGAGGTTTGAGGGATATAGTGTTGGTGTAACTAAGAAGCGCTTATGCACTTAATGAGCTCCTTACAACTTGAAAAGTTAAACTGTATGTAGTTGTTTCTTTGGCTTAAAGCTGCTTAGGTATTTCTGCACAGAAGTTGTTACAAGTCAAATTGCCATGGGGTTGTAAAAGGCTGATAATGTTTCGACAGTTTACTTGTTTTGGATGGCTTGTAAACCAGCCCTTCCTGCCTTGACCCTCTCATCATCTGTTCACTGAAGGTATTCCATGATTTAGACTAACTTCCCCTTTTGCTGTTGAATAACTCTCAGTAGTTGCTTTTCAGTAAACTTCTTGTGTTTAAAATATATTCAGAACTTGTCTCTGTTAATCTGATATGGTTTTACTGGAGTTGGGAAGTCCTAATTATTTCATTTTTTATTTCTTTTAATAACAGGGATTTATGAGTATCCCATGTATTTCCATCTCTGAAAAACCTGAAGAGCTAATTGTGCAAAAGCACTGTTCGTTAGAAAACCTTTTAATGGGCTGTGCCTGACCATACTATTAAATCGATGATTTTAATATGGTTGAACCACTGATTTTTTTTTTGTAAAGCTTTCCCTCTAGAATTCTGCCAAAAAAAAAAAAAAAGACTTGAGAGAATTTGAAAATACTCTTGATTAGTGTATATTTATTATTTGGCTATATGCAATTTCAGAGAATTATTCTTAAGTAATCATAAAGATTTTTCTTTCTTCCAGATCATAATTATTTGATTTGCACTTAATTTCTAGTAATCGGTGCTAAAAGAACAATTAAAATGGTTCACTTTATTCATGACAGTGAAATAGATCCACATCAGGAAAGACTTAGATCACCTTATGTGACCTCGGCAATTTTACATTGTTTCAAGCTGGAGCATTTTAGCCTTGAGTTGTGCCATAATCAGAGCCATTATCATTATGTCAAGGCCCTAGCAGGGTGAAGTACTCCCTTGCAAACAGTTTGGAGGAAGAGTAAGGTGAAATTCTACAAGATGTAACCCTGTTGAGCTTTGAGAAATAATCTTGTCCAAGGAATAGTCTGCCAACCATTAGAGTGAATGTTCCCTATGGCTTGAGAGGGAAATTGGATCTGATCTTTTATTCTTGGTATTTATTTGATGTTTGGTAAGAATCTCAGAGACCACTTGTCTTTTGGAGAGTCCGATGTAGGTGGGGAATCCTAAGTTTGGGAATTAATGTAATTGTTGCTCTACCACAGGCCTGTGTGTGGTACAAGGATATAGAGAGCAAAACAGAACTGCATAGTTTCTCAAAAGTTGCAAGTGAAGATTTGTGGAATCCATAGCTTCACAAGAACACACACTTGAGAGCCAAAAAGAGCCATTATATCTATACTACTCCTTTTCACATTTTTATCCTTCCCACCTGCAGACTTACAGGAAATATGTTTTTTACATGGCCTTCAGATGTATTTCATTGTGCACTCTCTTTAGAGTCTATTATCTTTCAAAAAATGTTCCTTAGTAAATAAGAAAGGACTGTAGAATTAATCTTGTATTTTCACTTACCTTTAATTTTCTCTGAAACAATTAGAAGTGGTAATTTTTGTCTGGGTAGTTGACTATTCCTAAAACTGAACTAGGAGAGAGAGCAGGCAGAGGAGGTGTCAAAAATATCTTTGAGGTATAGCTGAACCTAATTTGCAGTTGTGGTGAATTTAGTTATGTTATGCTTCCCAGTGGAAAAAGGCCAATTTTGATTTCCAAGGATTAAAGCACATAGCTTTTATTTAATTTTGTGATGAGACTTTATGTTACTTGTCTTAATCCAGCCTTGTAACTGTCAGCAACGTGTCATCACATGGAATTACTGTACATACATCCTGCTACCTGTTGAGAATGCATTCAAGAAAAGTGCACAGTGATTATACAGGAAAGGAAAGCAGTGCTTTTTTTTTTAAAAAAAAAAAAGAGAATTAACGAGGTCCAGGGGTTTATAAGCAGAGTGTGAAAGTGTGGAAGTTAGAGAAGCAGACCGAATATTCAATTTAAAGCTTTTATTAAGTGTGTTCTTGCTGCCTCTTAAGAAGCAAGAACTTAACTCTTAACTCTTAAGTTTTCACTGTTATCATCTTCACAGGGAAATCAAGACAGTGGAGGCAGCTAAGTGTTCTAATGGCTGGGTGCTCAGCCTCACAACGAAAGGAGCTAACATCTCTTGGATCTTAGCTCTCAGAAGTGCCATTGCTATCTCCTCTAGCTGAC
Source organism: Numida meleagris (assembly GCF_002078875.1). Lineage (NCBI taxonomy): Eukaryota > Metazoa > Chordata > Aves > Galliformes > Numididae > Numida > Numida meleagris. Next base: position 14,465,159 of record NC_034409.1, on the reverse strand, counting down.
AATTTTGAGTATCCTGCTCCTGTTTCTACATCTTCCATGTTCTGTCCACCTGCGTATTTAAACTATGGGCATTTTGTAAAACCTGTAGGCGTTCCTGCTCCATTACCTTAATTTTATGGGGGGAGCTACTTTGACCTCTGCTGAGCTTGGCCACTGTGACATGATGATGATTAATGGAGCAAGGTATTTGCTGATTGTCAATGGGACTTGAAAACGCCATGTACCAATACAGCGGGTAGCCAGCTATGTTTGTGAGTAGCTTATCTGATTTTATAATAAGTACAACTTTTTTTTTCTCTGGGTAGAGCTAACAACATGAAACTTTACTGCACTGTTGTGAATGTTACGGCTACTTGCTTGAAATAAGCTTAAAGAAGAAGAATCTCCTGAATCTTACATCCAAGTGGAAATACCTCTTTATGCTTTTACCTAGAACTTCTTTGTTTTCATTGCTTGAAAAATTTTACTTGAAGAAATTAGGATTTTTTTTTTCCATAGAATCGTAGAATGGCTTGGGTTGGAAAGGATCTTAAAGATTCATCTAGTTCGAACCCTCTGCTGTGGGCAGGGTTGCCTACCACCAGATCAGGCTGCCTAGTACCCCATCCAACCTGGCCTTTGACACCTCCAAGGAGTGGACATCCCTAGCTTCTCTCGGTGGTCTATTCCAGTCCCTCGCCATTCTCTGAGTAAAAAATTTCCTCCTAATATCTGATCTAATTGTTTTGGTTTAAACCCATTTCCCCTTGTCTTATCACTATCAGACCATGTAAAATGTCAGTCTCCCCCCTGTTTATAATCTACCTTTAAATACTGGAAGGCAGCAATGACATCTCCCTGGAGACTTCTCCAGACTGAACAGGTCCCTTCTTCATAAAAGATGTGCTCCAGCCCTCCGATCATCTTCATGGATCCTCTTCAACAGCTCTGCATCTTTCTTGTGCTGTGGGCCTCAGACCTGGACGAAATACTCAAAATGGACCATCACAAGGGCAGAGCAGAGGGGGACAATCATATCCTTCACCCTTCTGGCCCCTTTTTTGATGCAGCCCAGGATACAGTTGACCTCTGGGCTGCAAGCCCATGCTGTTGGCTTGCATCAAGCTTTTCATCCACCAGAACTCCCAAGTCCTTCTCCACAGGGCTACTCTCAGCGCATTCTTCTTCTAGTCTGTACACGTATCTAAGAGTGTCATGATCCAAGTACAACACCTTGCATATGGCCTTGTTGAATCTCATTAGATTCTCCTGGGCCCACTTTTTGAGCTTGTCCAGGTGCCTGTGGATGGCATCCCTTCCTTCTACTGTATCAACCACACCGCTCAGCTTGGTGTCATCATCACACTTGGTTCCACTGTCTATGTTGTTGATAAAGATGTTAAAGTGTGCTGGTCCCAAGATGGACCCCTGAGAGACACCTCATGACCGGCCTCCTCCTGGACATAAAGCCATCAACCACAAACCTCCAACCATTTTTGATTCTGGACAAAATGACACCCCAAAAAACATTTTTTAAGTAGCACCAAATATATATATTTCCTTTCTCTTTTTAAAGATTCTGGAACGGGGTCATATTTGTTCAAGAGAATCAGAGCAGAAGTGATAGCATTGATCATTAATATCCACCTCCCTAGAGTAATATTATTTTAGCTGGAAAATGTTTGTTAAAATAATAGATGGCTTTTATTAGAAAAATTGCACCAAAACAAAGTTACAAAGATATGCATCTCTCTCATGTTGCAGTTACCTTGGCTTCAGAAAGCAGAGGTGTCAGCATCTCAGAGAGGAGAATGAGCAAGTAGTGCAAAAGAAGTTGGAGTTTTTAATAACTTTTCCCGTGTGTGTCTAGCTTTTATTTCAGGATATCTATAGTACAGGGAGTAATCCAGGAAAGTACCGTGGGGACTGCAGAAACCTTTGACTGTTGTTTTAGAGATGGTCAGACAGAGATCTGGATGAATTGCTACTGAAGGTCAGGCATTGAGTCAGTAGAGTATTGATCCTGTGTTTTATTACTGCTTAGTACATAAGTAGTCCCTGGTGTCAGAGGGGAAGGTGTTGAGGATACAGCTGGTTGCAAGAGCAAGAGGGAAAATAGTATTTGTATGGTGGAATGTGTAATGGTGTTTTTAAATCATCAGTTTCTTAATTAACATAGAAGCAACAGCTACACGTTTTGTTAGATAAACAAATTTAGCTTTAACTACGTTTTTAATAATAGCTTTAGATGGGTGTGTTGCCAACTGTATTATAAGACAACAATAAATAAAGCTAAGACTGTGTAGAGCATTATGCTGCAGGCAGACATGGTAGCCATGCAAAACTTGGTGGGGAAAAAAAGGTGTTAATTAACTGAAGTATAAAATCCAAGTCCTCTTAGTCTACATATAAAAAAACAGTGATAGACTGATAATGAATTTGCCATTTGGTAAGTGCTTTTAGTATATAAATGATTAAAATTGCTATCCTAATTAATTTCCAAGGAAACTGCAGATATTTTGAGATGGTATTAAATACGTAAGATTTTTCAAATATCATTTAAAATAGTATTTGAATTACTGAAGTCCATATTGAAGTTTCTTTGGATTTGACCAAGGATATTTCTCAAGTTCAGCTGAATCACACAATTCATTTTACCATAATAAACTGTATTTTAAAATAACTTTCATTAAATTTATACTCCAGTATTGGACTATTAAGATAAATTATGTACATGTTTTTAGTAAATTAGTTTTTTTAAAAAATATATGTTACATATTGAAGATTTTGAATATTAACTACTAATTTAAACTATATCTCTGTTATATGGATGCACATAACTCCACATCTATTTTTATACACTCAGGAATAGTTGAGACAGATTCAAGTTTGATTTTTAATTCCTCACTGTTGTACTGTTTGGTTTTCTTCTTATAGAGGAAGGCTTGAGTCTCAAGAAAATGCAAAGCTTGCCACTGACTTAGTGAAATAGAAAAGACAGAAGAGAGACAACAAAATATTGAGTAAGATGAGAACATTTTAAAGACTCATATTTTGTGCAGAGATAGAGGTAATACAATGTTAACGGTGTCTTTCTGCAAAGTATTTGTTCACCTAAGCTAAGAGATAAATATAAGCTCTAACCACTCAATGTTGTTATTGATAGGTTACAGATTTACTTTTTGTTTTGCCCTTTTTTATCTCAAACCAAAGAGAAATGGACACTCTTTTTACCTTTTCTCAATCTGTGGCTCATCTTTTTTAGTGTGGCTTTTGGAATGCTGCTGTTTGCCTCCTCCTTCCCAGCTGTTCACTAGAAAATTCATGACAGAAGCCAGTTCATTTGCTTTCCTTCTTTATTACCAAAAATGGCAAAATTTTGCCAATGTTGTCACTTTTCCACTTCAATAATAGATAATAAAGTTGCACGTGGGAATTTTTGCATATCTTCAATTTTTTGAGTGTGGGAGGAATACTATTTCAAGCTCTTACTCTGAAATGCTAAAACATGGAAGACTGTATTATGCAGTTTTTTTTTTTTCTGTGATAACCAATATTTTTAGCTTATTTCTGATTCATCTGAATCCAAGCTATCAGAGGCACAGAAACAAATGGTCATGTATATACTCTGGATTTCCTTCCTCTGTACACTTTGGGAAGACAAAGTTTTTGTTGCACTTGCTGAGTAGAGACAAAGAGTTGGAAAAAATGGGAAATGTATCTTTTTTCTTTTTTCTCACCTGAGAAGAAATTTTCTTGATGTTAGCTGTAATTTTGTTTCATAGGAAATAGTTTACATCTGTGGAGGACATATTCTATTAGATTCATAGACATTTCAATAATGTCTTGTGCAGAATGTTTTGACAAAAGTTTTTCACAAGGCAAGAAGTGACCAAAAATTTGTTCAGATTCCCATATCACACCCAGAGTCTGTTACAGACGTTTTAAGAAATACTAAAATGAATTATTTGTAAGTAATAAAATCTGTCTCAATATATTACTGATGTGAAGAGATCTGTAGTCCTCATGTCAGTTTAACATTCAATTTTATAGCATGTGCATGCCTACAGGCTCCAACTTCGTGCACATGACTTCTATCATTCCTCATTCAGATTACTGTTCCTCATTCTCTACCTTTATTAATGAAAAAAATGTGTGAGTATAAATCAGTAGTTTAGGAAAGACTGTGACTTGTGAGTTACTGAAGAATTTAAGGTGAAAGGTAAAATGACAAATAGGACTTGAGAATTTCTGCAACTGTGCCTATAGTCATCAAGAACTAAAGGACATTTTTGTAGAGGATGTGCAATTCAATTTAAAGAATTAAAAAAAAAAACTAGTAACCTGCCTGTTAACTTACCTGACTTACCTGTTTGTAATTTTTTAAGACAAATAGGTTTTATCTTTTTTTTAGTGCCATGAGTACAGGTTGTTCATTATAATATAGGCATACCTGCTTAGCAATGGTAATGTACTCCTGAAAAATATAACGTGTCAATAGATAACAAAGCATTTTTCCTTTAAGAGTTAAGGTAACAGAGCACTGATGCATGTGGAGATTTTACTGTGTTCAGTTTTGGGTCCCTCATTACAAGAAGGACATCAAGGCCTTGGAGTGTGTCCCGAGAAGGGCAACAAAGCTGTGAAGGATCTGGAGCACAAGTCTTATAAGGAGCAGCTGAGGAAACTGGAATGGTTCAGTCTGGAGTAGAGAAGGCTCAGGGAACGCCTTATCGCTCTCTATGGCTGCCTGAAAGGAGGTTGTGGTGAGGTGGGGATCAGCTTCTTCTCCTGTGTAACTAGTGATAGGGTGAGAGGGAATGGCCTTAAGTTGTACCAGGGGAGGTTCAGTTGGAAATTAGGAAAAATTTCTTCTCTGTAAAAATGATCAGACACTGGAATGGGCTGCTGAGGGAGGTGGTCGAGTCACCATCCCTGAAGGTGTTCAGTAAATGTTTAGATGTGGTACTAAGGGACATGGTTAGTGGTAGGTAGATGGTTAGAGTCCTGGTCCTATGATTCTATGATTTAAATACACAGGTATGAAACCATATTCTGGAATGTGAAAAAGCAAAAGTATGACTTTCAGGATTATCAGCTGGAGGAGGGGCAGGCTTAGCAGCAACTGACTTTTCTTAAGAGATTATCAATATGAAAGGAAGATCTCAATTGCTTCTTACATGCAATTGAATGCCCAATTTTAATATGATACTCTGGACATTCTTGTATTTTTCTGTATTTCCACTGTGCCAATCTTCCTTGGAATAATCAAGGTCAAGGAAAGCTATCAAAGAAGAAAGAGTGAAAAATGGGGGTAGTGACAGTGATTGGCAGCAATTAGGCAATGGGTGGTACAAGTCCAAAACAATGCATATGGACACAATATAGTGATGTGTTTTGTTACCACTAATGGAAAATACTTGTTACTGTGAACAAAGTAAATCATCTCATCTACAACTCAGTTCTGTATTTCATACATTGATAAATTCATGACTCTGTCAGCATACGGCGTTCAAGGACATTGTATACTAGCAGTTTGCTTACTTGTGTTTGTAGGTGAGCAGCATACTTTAGAGCTGGAAGAAAAGAAAATCATTGTAGCCTGTCAGAATGGTGAAAATCTGCATGATCACTTTTTTAGGTACCCATTACCTGGAGTCCTGTTACTTGCAAGGACATCAGTGGCTGGCTTTGATAAGCAAACCACAAGAGAAATGCAGATAACGTGGGATAGATAATGATGAAAATTAAAAAAAAACAATAACTGATAAATGAAAAATTACTGAAGAAAACAAGTATTTTTAAAATTAACAAAACAAAAAAAAGTTAAAGTTATTGCTAGTCAGACCGATAAAATGCATGTTATGTAGAATGCTTATTAAATAGAGTAGGGAAGAATTTCAGCTTGGGAAACATAGACCAATGTCTGAGAAAAGACACTCTCCATCAGTGGATGCTATAGAGATTTGAACCTGAATAATGTCTTCCCAAGTAAAAGTATTCAACATGCGTTTCAGTAATGTTTAAGCTATTGGCTGATATATGCTCAAGCTTTTCAGTTGGAGTATAATATTGAAATACAGCCCAAGTGGACCAAAGGATGTAAGTTTGTGGCTTGATGGGACTCAGTGCATGCATAGGGAATGCTTTGTAAGTATACTCAGAGAGAAAATTTCTCAGCATTTTGAGGGGTAATGTTCTTCTAAGATACTACAAGTAATTTGAAGGGATCTAGTGTGGAATTTCACTCAAAATATTTGTACTGTAATCACCACTCCCACTCACTCACTCAATATACTGCATATGTAAAGATAATAGAATCATGAAAAAAGAGTAGACTATAGCTTATGTCTTAGAAATTTAAGTACAAATTACATGTAGATAATTTTTGTGTGAGGTAACTATCACATTAAGCCTTTCAGGCTTTCCGTTTCTATATCAGAGATTGTTTTTTGAAAACACAAGTAACATTAGAATTGAAGGAAGATGGACACAGTACTTCTGTAGGTTGGGGTGATGCTCCAGAACTTACGTAAATAATATAAATTCATACATTAAAATATATATGCATTGCAGAATTTAAACACTTGAAGTTACACAGTCAGTATCGTACTACATTAATAAGCTGAAGGGGACAGCAGAAAATTTCCTTTTGTCAAAACGTGCTCAAATCTCCCAGATCTGTCAGCTGTACTGTTTCTCCAGTGGTGATAGTGGCATTTTGTTAAAAGTAGAATTGTGCATTTTTGATCTTAACTTGTGTAGTATGTCATTATTAATAATGTGTATGACGTAGCAGTGATGGATTTGAGCACAGGAGGAGGACAGTGTTATATACTGAGGATCTCTTTCTGGGCATTCCTCTAGACTTCTGTCTAAAAAAAATTGCATGGATTTCAATCATCTGCTATCTTGTCAGCAATATCTGATTTAAATGACATTTTGGTCTCTGTTTAAGACATTTAGTATACCAGAAAACTAGGACTACTTTTTAATGTGTATCATTCAGAGTATGTGTATTCGGTTAGAGTAACTAAATTATTTATGTTTCTTGTAAAAGATAAAATATTCGTGATCTTTTTGTATTTTTTATTTTTGTCAGTCTGCATTGCTTTATCTGTTGATATATAAACAGAAAATACAGTTTTTAGCTGATGTGCTCAGCTGTCTTATTTTGTTTAGTCTTTGTGTGAACTTCTACAACTGTGTGCATGGTTTTAATGGATCAGTTCACTGAGAGAGAGTACTAAGCTGTAACATTTTGTCAGATGAGTTCTTTGTATTCGGGATAAATCAAAAATCATGGTTTTAGATCATGTACGTTACTCAAGTTTCAAGCAGAAGGAAAACATGTACAGAGTCTGAAAAACCTTTTCACAACTGCCAGAAATCCCCTGTGCCAAGTTTCATATTTACTGCACATTGTTTCCAGATGCACTTAGTAAAATGTTGTTGCTATTCCCTGGTATTCTGTGTTTTCTGTTTTTGATCTGAGAGACTTGTCTTTCCAGTAAAACTTTACCTGAGTTTGATTCAGATTAAATAAGTCCATTATCCGTGTTACCAGAACTCCTTTGAGTTGCTGTTACCCTTAGAGCATCTTTGCAATAGGGGTGAAGTATCAACGTTTTGGTTTTGCGATGGAAAGACTGAGATTTTTATAATGCTCTTAAGTCTTGCTGCACACGGTAAACATTACAGCAGTAAAAATGGGGAGGGAGAGAGAGAGGTCCTTGTGCAAAACCTGCCCCTTCTTTTATGTAGGCACATGTTTGTAGCTGTTAGAGAAATTGTTTTGCCATCATTCCCAAGCCAATACCTTTACTCAACTTAAGTACCTGAGCCTTTTAGGCATGAGTGGCTGCTTGTTTAACTTCACAGAAGGAAGGAAGGAGAGAAAGAATGGAAGGTGCTTGTGTTCAGTATTTCAGGCCTTGGAGCATGAAGGCGCTTGTGTTCAGTATTACAGGCCTTGGAACACATCTTCAGGGAGTGGGAGTGAAACCTGATGTCATTCCAACCCCTGAAAGGCTTTGAGCTGTTTCTCATTTTTAAAAAGTGCCTTGCCCTGCAGCTCCAGCATGTCTAGGGCGGTAGCATGCTGTTCTATGGCTTGTCCCTGTGGCACCTCTGTCATCTTTTACCAGCTTGTGAGGTCTTATCATTTACTTGTGCAAATCAGACAACTCATTTGTACTCATTTATTTGAATCTCCTTAATAAAGATGGTGTGGACCCAAGGTATGCAGGGCTTACGAGTCAAATGGGAGAACAGCCATAGCCTATGAAGGGCAGCGTGTCCTTGGTACCTGGGAAGCTGGAGTTCAGGTCAGTTGGGGGATGTAGGCCTCAGTGACTTGCTGACAGTCACTCCTGAGCAAGCTCCTGAGGCCAGATTCTAGTTAGTGGATTGTTTTTTTTTTTCCCCATAACTTGAAAAGAGATTGAAGCCGTTAAAAGAACTGCTGTTTCACTGAATTTTCATTAACTGCAGTGCTGTTACTTCTTACCAGAGAATTAATGTGGTTGAAACTGATAATAAAAATAAGTTTGCCTTCTCTCCAGTGACTTTAAACCTTCAGAGGGGTATGGGAGAGCGAACAGTGTCTTTCAACATTGCATCCTTTCTGCTGCTGTTCTGGCCGTAGTGCAGAGGCAGTTTATTTGAGCATTTTTTTTTTAATCTTCCTTTTCTGCTACTCTAAGTTATTTTTTAAAATAGAAATCGAGAAGGCAGAAGCAATGATTGCTGCAGGGAAGCACTATGGAAACCTGTCACGACAACAGTTTGAAATGAAAGAGAATCTTCAGCATTTAAAAACTAAAAGTATTTGTCAGATGCTCAAGAGGCAGAGTAGGAGAGGAAGGAAGTGTACAGGGATGTGTTGAGAAGAAAATACATGTTCTTGCTTTTCACTAGGGGAAAATACGTTACTGGGCTTGGCCTTGCATTTATGTATCCTGCAACGTATGTATGATCTGATTCCTAAAAATGCCCTATTACTGAATCTGTTCCAGTGCTGTGTTGGCAATATTGTCCTTTTTGGTTAATTACACACATCGCTATCAAATCTAACTTGTAAATGTTAGATGTAAATGTAAACATCTACTTTTTTTTTTTCCCAAGAAATCGTGGACAGACATTTCTCTTCTTTGAAAAAATTAATTATAAACTGAAAATAAGTGACTGATGATGTGTGCTGCAATATTTAAATAGGTATACCTTTAACACAGATCTCAGTTGTGGGTCATTGTCTTTATCTTCCAGATGGAAAATGTGAAGTAAATGTGGAAGTGGTATAAGATCCCAAGTCATGGGATGTTTGTTCCCTGTGCTTTTGCCAGAGAAAACACCAAATGCATTTGTTCTTATTAGTAAAAAATGCAGAAAATAAAAAAATGACACGAACGTGGTACTGCTAGTAATGCTGAGGTTGGTGGATTCACTTTCTTCTCCTGTTACATTCACAGCGCCTTCTAAAACTTGTTAATTGTTTCATCACTATGCTGATCCGTAACAGTGTAAAAATGCATATATGAATGTGATTCAAAAGATAATAGAAATAATAAATGTTTGGAGTATTAGTGATTAATCTCTGTAACAAATACAGTAACCTAAAGGAAATCTCAAAAATGTGCAGCGAGTGCAAATACCAAAGAATTTCATTTACCTCTAGTCATTTAAGTTCCTGGATGTGTTTTGTAACATTTCTTGGTCACGTTCATTCCTGGTAGAAGTATTGGAAAACAATATTTAATAAGTAGAGAATAGGTAAAGGAAAATTTTATATATATATATATATATATTTCTGTTATTGAAAGTATATATATATATTGAAAGTATATATTCTTAAAAGGATTGTTAAGGAAAAAAGAAAGACTTGTTAGTGGAGAAGTCATTGTAAACTAGCTGATTCATCTTTTACACTGTGCAAGTAGGCATTCTTGTAAAATTAGCAGAGGTTTTATTTTCACATTTTGATTTATTTTTTTACCGCTGGGTTATAAAGCCTTGGAAATAATAGACATAGTGATTATCTCTTTATGCTGTGAGATTCTGATTTTTCCGATTTTGATGGATCTGTGCATTTATTGAAATGTATATACTGAATTTAGAAACAGATTATGGGACTGTGTGGACTTTGCTTTCAGCTGTGATGTAGAAAGCTTTATATCACTTTGCCATTGTGCACTTGCCCTATGTAAAGGTAATTTAGGAAGCTTAATGTAATTGATGTCCAACTGTGGGGCAGTATTTTTAAAATTCTTCACTGCTCTTAGCTTGCATAAATGGTTAATCAAAATGGATTGACAGATTCTGTGTCTGGGTTTTTTTTTCTTCTTCTTTTTTTTTTCCTGTAGGTGTTTGTGACTCATAAATACAGAATTAGACTGAAAATCTGTGACTTGAAAATACTCCATTATCCAGTACTTCACTGTACTTTTCAGTGCAGCACAACAAATAGCCTGCACTTTCCGGTGTTTATTTGTAAGGATTTGTTATTCAGTGGCCATGCTAATCCCATCATTTTTGTTCCTGTTTTTATGACAGTGCAAGAAAGTGGTTTATAAATAGTTTCTATAAATGGATATTCCTGAAAATATATCTAATCTGTACAGTAGTTCTACCTAACTGTCTTTTATGGTAAAGTAATAGGTGAAAATTGAGAAGTCATTAATGTTTTATATCCCTTCATTCTGCTATGAATCATCACTTAGCTGTTTGCCAAAATCTTTATGTTCTGTTTAGTGACAACTTTATAAGAGAATCAGCTGGATGATTTTTAAATTCACTCATGGTCTTTTTTTTTTTTTTTTTTTTTCTGAAGGTTCATCTTGATTAATTTGCCCAATTGCCAACAAAATGTTAAAAATCTTCCATTGTTGATGACATTTTAAATACACGTTAACTTAGAGGTTGATAATGCTTTTCAAAGAGCATGGGTAGCTCTGCTGGTTTTACATATCTTTTGGAATTAGTAGCTATGCGTTGTGTGGGTTAGGAAAAAATTACCTTGCATTTTAGATCTTCCCATTGAGACTAGTTATTCTGAAACATGAAATGCTTAGTTTGGTTTCATACCAATTAGTAAATGTCATCTGTGATCACTAAAAAATTATTCCGCGTAGAGTATCAGTCATGAAAACACAGGAATGTTTAATAACATTGAGTTCAGCTTTCTTCTCAGACTGAAATGATTTTAAATTAGAGGCTGCTTCATAGTCTGGTGTGTTCTGGTTGTCCATCTGTTCAGGTGGTTTCTGTGGACTGGAAGCATGTCAACCGTTACATCTGGGTCAGCTCTGACCAGCTTGCTAAACTGAAACTGCACTAAGGCTAGCTAGTATATAGAAGTACAGGAAAGTATCTGATTCCAATGCTTTTTAGGATAATTAATGCAAATACGGTAATTGATTCAGCCATTTATATGCAGAGAGGCATAGGCCACTGCTATGAGCAGCTCAACTGTGAAAGGCTTTGTAAATAAAATATGCTCTAAGGGGAGGATGGAGGAGACTGAGGACAGTATGTGTCAGTATGGAAACTGGTAAGTAAGTTGAGAAGCTGAAGATAGCTGCTAAGAAAGATATGAATGGAAGGGACTGTTTTAAGAGCAAGACTACAGGAGAGGTGGAGGGTGAAATGGGAAATGGCTAAGGCAGAGCTGCAAAATGAGGAAGTGCTGTTCCAAATAAGAAAGGCAAGCTAATATAAGATCTCACTGAAAATAGTTGAGGTAAGGTTGGCATGAGAAACACAGAGGCTCTTCTTCGTCACAGACATTGCAATGCTTTAATTACAGGGGTCTAGTCCCTATAGAACAAATTTAATCACAATTGAAATAAAGTATTCTTCCTCCGGAGTCCCTGTCCATTCAAGTGTTTTATACCAGTTTGAATGAAGTGGTTTCTGTTTGGTTTAAATGCTCATAGGTAAACAGTGGGTATGAAATTCTGCTAGCAGAGACTGACCCTGGCTTTGGTTGGGTCATTGTGTAATCCATCCCAGTCTATTTAATTGGTGCTTTAGTGTATCTGTCTCCCTTCAAAACTAAGGCTACACTGAGGTTCTTTCTCTCCAGATAAGATAGTATGTTATTGTTAAATGCCTTTTCCAGACTGTAATTCTATTTGTGGTTTGTACTGTTGACTGTTGATTGTTAACAGGTTCAGGAGTAATGCAATTAGGTGATCCAAGAAGAACGTATGAGGCATTAATAAGCCACATCTGCATACAGCAGAGTGAAAAATCTGATCAAAAAGCCATGATACTCATCTAAACAAGATAATATAATTCATTTTGCCTTTTTTCTCAGGTTAAGAACCTGTTCTTTGTCTCAGTCTCCTCTGAAAAATGGGTGTTTCATTGTATTATCGATCTGCTGCTCAATACCATGTGAAATTCTGCATAATTGTACATTTGGATGTCTTCTTATGATAACAAAATATTTAAATTTTGGGGTTATTTTGAAGTGGCATACAGAACTGGAAAGTGTGTTGCATCAGAAAGCAACACAGAAAGATGTAAGACAAAAGTCTTACATCAAAGTGCTGCAGTTCCTGGGTGATGAATAATGTCCTCTGTGTGGATCGAGTCAGGCGCTTAATTATTTATTCATCTCCCCTTTCATCTCCCTTCTTTCCTGCTGCAAGTATTGTCCCCAATCAGTTAAACATGCAAATAATAAATGAAAATAATTTGAAATAAAATAACTTTCTAAAATTTGTCACATTAATGTATTTGAGGACACTTTAGACCTGTTGGCAATGTGTAACACTGATTTTAGAAATGAGAAGCTGTCACTTGTGTAGGTAATTATTATCTTGTTGCAAAGACTCATAGGGGAACAAGAAACCCCAGATGGGTTTTGGTAGGTATTTAAATCATTTAGAACATAGCATTTAAAGGATGTTTTGTCTGGAATTAGAGTTTTTTGTAAACATAAAACCAAACAAATTATAGCTCTCTGTAGTGCTCATTCCTGATCATAACTGCTAAGATGGAATTAGAACTAAAACCTAAGATTTCTGTGCTTGTAATGGCTTTGTTCAACCAGCTAGCAGAGTGAGCACATACATAATGATATTCTGGGGTGAGAGAAAACATCTGATCACAACCTGCCATCCAGAGATCAGAAGTACTAATGAGATTTTGTGTCCTTACACTTCTGTGCTTTAGTTATGGACTTGAGTCAGCAGGTGCAACTTGAAGCTGCATGGGGGGCAGGAGAAGTGCGACTCTCTAATCCTTGTCAGAAAGCAGTAACTGGGTTTTCTGTAGTGAAGTCTCATCTTCAGTTTAACTGGCCTACTGCTTCTTTAATGTACGGCTTTAGAGATTGGCCAAGTTGTGTAAGGTGCGAGCTGCATTTTAAGAAGTTTGATTTGGCCCAGATACCCCCATGCTCTTATAGACTGTTAGATTTAGTATTTTGTATAATTTCTATTCTGAATTTATACTCTTTCTAAACTCAGATATATTACTCTAGGGTAAATATTTTAATTGTAATGATCTACTTGCTCTAGCTGATCTGTCCTCAGAGGTGCCAGATACTTTCTCTCAAAGTGCTGTCATGTTGATAGCCTAAGGCATGGTAAACTTTGGAATAGTGCTTGATGTTTCATGAGATAATTCTTTACGACAGTTCCTGATGCCTTTCTGTTCCATTAGCTGCTAGCCATCTGTTGCTTTGATTACACTATTATTGAGAATAAGTGTTTTGGCAAGCTATTTAGCTGTGTTGAAAAATCTTGTTTCTTTGCTTTCTAGTATTTTATTGCTGCTATTTCTTTTTTTTTTCCTTTCTTTTCTCAGCCTTTGTTGTGCAGTGCTGCTTGTTATTTCTTTCTTGTTACTCTAAGAAACAAAAACCTGGCCTAGCTGAAGGAAACAGTGTGGTTTCTAGCTGTTTTCCTCTTGAAAGTAGAAGTCCTTCTACACCAGGAAGTTGTGTATTCCAAATGTGCTGACAGAAGGTAGATATTATAACCTAGCCATATTTAAATGTTTACCTTTGGGATTTTAGCCTCTTAAGGTTTAGAATAGGCTTTTTTTAGAGTCAACCAACTTGTTATGTCAGCATTGCCTTCGGTAGAAAAATATGATGTCTTAACTTCGTGCTTCCTTTGAGCACCGCAAAGGTCAAAACAAGAACTGGAAGATCATTAGAAAAAAGTCTGTATTTGACTTTCCATTGTCAATTTAACCTTTTAATGTATTGCTTAGATTTTAAAGATAAACAGAAAAAGACAGATGGGATGATAGTGATCAAAGAGATATGCTTTCCAAAGTCAGTTCATTTTTAGGAGTTGTGGTAATTTTTTTAAGGCTTGGATGTTTGGAAATGAAATAAAATACTGTTTTTAGAATACTGTAGAATTCATTGGCATTTAATTTCTACTTTTAGTTTTTTGTTATTTTTTTTCCTGCAGTTAAAATAGCAAAGTGGTACTGTGGAGCAAGAATTCCAAGAAGTCTCAGTAACAACAAGTCTTAGCTCTATTCAGTAGGTCATTTTGGATGGCCTTGGTTTTCTTCACTTCTTTTTGAGTTCCTTAAACTGTGTTGCAATTTCTGATTAACTTCTTACTTTTTTTTCCACACTTGGTGTCCATAAGAGCCTACTAAGATATACTTGTAATTGATAACTGCAAGTGCTTACAAAACCTTCCTCAATCACTTCACCTTCAAGTAGGAGTTCTTGTCATTTGGGGTTGAAACACCAGTGAAAAATTTGCTTGAAGGAGGCAGTGAGATGTACTGTAGTAAGAGGTGAGAGGGAGAAAATAGTGTAAATGAAAGAGCTGACCAGGGATTTTCAGTCTCATAAAGAAAGCTAGACCAACCAGTTGTTAACAAAATATGTGTGCTTGTATTTGCTACATATTTAAAACCATTGCAGAAGCTATGAAGGATGCTTTTTCAGGTTGTTGAAGTGACCTCATGCAGCTGTGCTGTGCTGGAAATTCCAAAACTGTCTCATAGAAACAAAATTAGCTGTGTGAAGTACATGAAGCAAAGTAACTAAAATAGTTTCCAATATAGTAAATCTACTATCAAATAAAATTATTCAATTCTATGTGCTAGTCAAAGTTACTTCCAAGTACCATTCTGGAAGCTGTTTTTTATTTTATTTTTATTTTATTTTTATTTTATTTTTATTTTATTTTTATTTTATTTTTATTTTATTTTTATTTTATTTTTATTTTATTTTTATNTTTTTATTTTATTTTTATTTTATTTTTATTTTATTTTTATTTTATTTTTATTTTATTTTTATTTTATTTTTATTTTATTTTTATTTTATTTTTATTTTATTTATACCAATAGAACTGCAATAACTTTTGCATTCCCAGTCAGTGAATGTTTGCTTGCAGGTTTGGTTGTTTCAGTTTGTGCTCTTTTCTTCTCTTAATGTATGTTTATGCCATTTATTTTTTTTGAGGGCTGGGGAATGTTGTGTCTTTGTTCAAAATACTACTCATGGTAGTTCCTGCTTGCCCTAGTGTCAGACCACTCTACTGAAGTGATACGTGGAATTCATGGACTTATCAGTAATTATAACTATTCCTTTAGCTAAGCAACCTATGTAATTCTTTTTGTATGTTGTTAAGCTGTCTGTGTAGGGGACATAGTAAAAGTTTTACCATAAAAGACGTAAGGCTATGATAGCACACTGAAATCACAGCTGTTCTGTAATATCTACATATATTTTTATATCTAGACTAAATGAGGGACTGGACAGAGCTTGACTTCCCTGTATATGGTGCTTCTGAACAGTTATGCTTAAGAGAGTTTCCTTGGAGGTCTATTCTGATTATGTGGTACTGGCACTTCTGAAATTTAACTACGAGACTGTTACTTACCTAACCCTAATTCTTCATGAAATCTTAGTAGTTGCGTTAGTTAACTTAGTTAGAGTTGTGTAAAGAAACAGATGCTGAGTTCCCTGGGTCTGTGCTGTCTGGAGAAGAATGGGACACATGGTGAATCCTATGCCCTGAGAAGACAGAGAGTTTGGAAGCTGTGTTTTAGGCACTTGAGCTAATTAATTTTGCCTGTCATCTAGTATTCTTATTTTCAGTTCAGCCTTATGGTAGGGATCTTCTTGTCCCCAGATTAGCTGGGTGTCATCACCGCACTTCTTTGTGAGGAGCAGGCTTGCTCATCCAAGCTGCTTTTCTAGTAATGAAAAAGAAAATTGCTTTTTATTTAGCCATGCTTTCAGAAAATTGTTCAGATAATGCTAGTGGCAGTGACAAGATAAAAACCTATGATGGTGGACATTATAAAATAGACAATTGTGGTGTTGACAGGAAAAAAAAAAAGACTTGGTTTCATCATACGAGATATTCATGAATTAGAAATTGGGTAGGTATTTCATAGAATCATAGAATCATAGAATTAGCTAGGTTGGAAAAGACCTACAAGATCACCTAGTCCAACCATCCTCCTACCACCAACAACCCCACTAAACCATGTCTCTCAACGCTATATCTAAATGTTTCTTGAACACCTCCAGGGACGGTGACTCAATCACCTCCCTGGGCAGCCCGTTCCAGCGCCTGACCACTCTTTCAGAAAAGTAATATTTCCTAATGTCCAGCCTAAATCTCCCCTGGTGCAACTTGAAGCCATTCCCCCTCGTCCTGTCACTAGTTATAAGAGAGAAGAGGCTGACTCCCAGCTCACTACAACCTCCCTTCAGGTAGTTATAGAGAGCGATGAGGTCTCCCCTGAGCCTCCTCTTCTCCAGACTGAAGATTTATTTGTGTTAAGTCTGTAATGACTTTTTTTCTATCTAGTCTTCACAGGGTTATGATCTCTCTGGGAAAGGAAGTAACCAAATAGGGTCCTGCTTTGCAGAATGACTCTAGATGTTGTCTTGGACCAGGCAGGATCTTGAGGTTATTGTGTCTAGTTGGCTTCTCCTGAAAACGACCGCATGATAAGATTGTGAAGGAAAAATAAACATTCATATTAAATGACTACAGAAGTATTCCATGTCACTTCTTTTCTGCCTGCCTATGATGTTCTACAGGACCAAGTGGGATGGAATAAAATTGATCGAAAATGATTCTACTAAAATTAACAGTTTTGAGTGATTGAGAAAAGGAGCATTTGGTACGACGGCACCATCTCTTTGCGTTCCTGCTGGTAATGGGTATCCTTACATTTGAGAAAAGCTATGACAATCTTTTGATTCTCAAAAATGTTTAGCTTTAAGCTTTCTCAAATAGAGGAAAAATATTAGAGGCAATTTCTTATGAAGAAAGTCTGTTGGTAGTGGCAAGTTCTGCAATACTGATTGTCTAATTTTTTTTTTCAGTATGTATTAATGGTAAACAGTCTAATTTTAAGGTGTGTATACAGTCTTGAAGTGTAACTGTTTTCTTCTTGCTTTCCAATGTTTTATTTCTACACAATACAATTGTTCCCAAGAGGTGCTCTTTTTTTTTTTTAAACATATTGTCTAAACTAAGAAACTAGCTGTGCATAGCAAATGCAATTCTCTTGAGGCTGGTGCTGAACCAACAATGGACTTCATATTGCCTGTCTTGGGCAAATGAAACACAGACTTTTTTGTGGTAAGAAAAACGTTGTATATGTTCCTAGTGTATTATCAGGGTTTTAATATATCTCTAATCCCTGTTATACAGGATGAATACATGAACTAGAACCCCTCTGCCAGCAGCCATTCCACAATTTGAAGGAAGAAGAAGTAGGGCATCTGCATAACCTTTTTTTCCATTTGCTGCTGAATTTCAAAGATACTTTAAGTGCATAGCAGGTTTACATGAGTGTGTTTGGATTATTCCCTATTCCTAACTTCAGAATGAATTGTTTAACATCCTTTGTCTAAAACCAGGTCTTTTAAAACAGAGCCTAGGGCTCTGTGAGAACACATTTTTATTTCTTTCTTGACCAGTAGCAGAGTTAGTTTCCTAACCTGTAGGGGCACTGAGGGTCACAGGATTTTTTTATGTATTGCCTATTTATCAGGAATGTATCTGACCATAGGTTATTTGAAGCTGGATAGACAGTGCTGTGTTTGCCTTTTGATGCTATTCTGTTTTTTCTCAGTTAATGTATGAGCATTTACTGATGTCTGACTGTTAGTGTTGCATTAAGATGGTATTGATTTTTCTTTAACGATTTTGTCTGGATTTAAAATTTTTTAGATAGTCTGCAGAAATCAGAACAATTTCAGACTTATAAATGGGATGTGTCTTTTCTTACTTTCCTTCCTTTCAGTTTCATTTTTTTTTCTTTCCATTCTATTTCCCTTTCACTTCCCATTTGTATTTTCTTTCTCTTGTTCATTCTATCCCCAAATTCCCTCCTTGCATTATACTATTCTTCATTTTCCGACATCTCATTAATCTTCCAGTCTTTATGGCTTACTTATCCACCTCCACAAGCACACCCACAGGATGCTTAGAAATTTTACAGCGTACCCAGTTGTCAGAAAACTAAACCTACAAGTCCCAGACCCATAATACTATGCTGGGAATGCTTGTTAACGCCCACACTGATTGGAAAAAGAAACCGGTACAGTTAATGTAAGGTCTGCAGACCATACTGCATGCCTAATATTATATTGCTTTTCTCTGAAGATGGGAACTCCTCATCGGAATTGAGCAAGGAGATGGGATCTACCTTGTTTGCTTTAACTTTGATTCTGATCTTCATAGTTACACAGAAAACCTAAAAAGAGTACCGTGAACATGGATGTATAGCACTGTCACCTATGAAGCCATAGATTTGGGAAAAATAAACTGTTCGTTATTAATTAGGAAACTTGTTGCAGTAAGTGGATGAACCAGCAAATCCTCAATCCAACAGCCGTATCATAGCTTTACTTTTGTGGCATCAGTGCAAGGTCCCCACACTTGGGGGTTAGATGAGCACATCCACTTTCTTTCACTCGAGAGTGTCTGACTGAAGAAAACTGTCACCTGGGGAAGGTGAAGCAAAGTTGCGTGGGTCTTGCAGTAGAGACTCCTTTAATACTAAGTCAGCAGCTGCTATTGCTGCTGCTAGAAGCAAGAGCAGTGCAATGGCATGGGACCTCAGTGCTAGAGGAAAGTCAGCGTGGGGTTTCTGGAGGGATGTGCCTGTGGTCTCAGATGCTTGCATCCAGTCTGGGTGCTAGGATTTCTGCCAGACCATGTTCTTCTCTGCTGGCAGCGGTCACTAAGAAAAGTGACAAAAGGTTGCATCTCTGATGTATGGATGATCAGCTGATCACCCCCTCCACTAATTGCCTATGAATGCTAAAGAAAAAAGCAGTAATCAATGTCTGGATGACAGTGCTTTGTTCCCAAAGGCAACAATTTGAGGTTTTTCTATTGCTGAATAACACCTGTGCCAATGTGTAGTGTTGCTCAGTGGAACTTAATCTTAATAAAAGGTTTCTTTAACAATGGACCTGAAAAGTTTTTGGATAATTTTTTACTCTCTTGTATTTTGGGAAAGCTCACAATACATACTTTTTTTTTCTTTTTTTCTTTTTATCAGGCTTTGGAAATAATCACTGTGTTACTTTGTATTCTTAATTCTGCTATGAGGAATATAGGATGTGACATTTAGTATCAGCACTAGAAGTAAAAATGTAGAAATACAAACTTTAATTCTGCGTCAATCAGCAGTAGGGTCTTGGCCTGCTTGCCTCTGCTGGCCCTCAGTTTTTTTTTTTCTTTAAGTCTGTATGAGATTTAATCAACTGTGTGGCACTTAAATGACAGTACTGTAACAAATATTATATGTTAAAACAATATTACTAGTTACACCATAGGTGATTATAGCTGTACTGTAACTAACCTAGGAATTATTGAATCAATCACTGGTAACCCACCTCAGGAAGTATTTCCAGCTATGCTTCCAGTTCCCTTTTTTATGTTCTTTTTCAGAGGATACTGCCAAAGGAAGCAAAGCTAAGCATTGCTAAGCAGTCAAAGGAAATCATCCCTCTCCTTTACCCTCTAATCTGTTATGCGTACAGTTTATTTAATGTTAAATGAAATGGATTAGCAATCTGAACTTTAAGATGTACTTATCCTGTAAAATGATTCCTAGATCATGGGTAAAGAAATCCATATTGCAGTTAAAGGTATTTGACGTTTTAAAAAATCTTCTTTCTCTAGAGTCCTACTCAAGTGGGGACTGCTCTTCAGGTTTTTTATAACCTTGGAACTCTAAAGGATACCATTGCTAATGTCGTGGATGGATACTGCACAGTCCTGGAGGAGAACATAAAAAATGCTTTGGATATCAAAGTACTGACCCAACCATCTCAAACTGTTACAAGAGGTATATTTGTTTTACACAGAGCTGTACCTGATTTTTTTTAACAGAAATAGATAATTTATCAAACAGAAGAAACTCACATCCAAACGTGTCATAGGAATGTTTCCCTCCTTGCTTTAACTAGTAGGTATGTCTCAGAAATCATCTAATACAAAACTCAGATTGAGTCTGTTTATTGTAATTGTGCTCAGAAGTTTTCCTTTATTTTTAACTCCTCATTTTCCTCACTTGCCCAGGAAATTGTCCTCATTAGTTTACAACTTTGCAGCATTTTCTTAGGAGTTTGTCATGGAAAGATGAATCCAAATTCTACATTCTTTGTGTTGGTGGAAGTATGGGTAGAGATTGTTTGCAAGGAGTGGAACAAACATGAAACTACACTGTGATGCTTTTGTCAGATGGAGTTCCTTTCAAAGCACTATTTTTAACATGAGAGAAGGTTGTACAGTTCCCACACGTAGTTCTCACGTATTAGCTCAGATACCAAAGAATACTGAGGAGATGTGGAAGGACAAATTTGAACATTGGCACTGAATCACAAAATCATGTAATAGATGAGGTTGGTAGGGACCTCTGGGTCCAAATCCTTCAGCCCCCTGCTAAAGCAGGGACATGCAGGGCTGGACCCAGTATTGATCCCTGGGGTACTCTGCTCATAACTGGACTCCAAATAGACTTGCTCCACTTACTACTATCCTTTCAGCCTGTTCATTCAGCAAGTTTTTGATCCACCTCACTGTCTACTCATCCAATCTATACTTCAGCAGGTTGTCTATCAAGATCTCATGGGAAACAATGTCAAAAGTCTTACTCAAGTCTAGATAGACAATATCCACTGCTCCCTTTTTATTCCTCAGGTTTATGATTTCAGGTTGGTCAGGCATGACTTACTCCTGGTGAAGCCATGCTAACTACTCCCGATGATTTTCTTGTCTTTGATGTGCTTGGAAACGATCACTAGGATTAGCTGTGGTGAAAATTTAACACTTTTTTAAAACTTGCAGCGATTTTGTGGTCTGAAAATATGATCACTAGCATAACAAAGAAATATAGCCCCCTCAAGGAGAGTGATGGTATAGAAGTCGCATGCTCTTCATATCACTTCTTCCAGTTCACCTGTACATTTAAGTCCTGAGCTGAGATGGTTATATCTTGCTATTACATGCTGCAGCATGCTCATTGGCACTACCTTGGTGTTTCTGTGGAGATATGAATCAGTAAAACAGATAATAGTGATTAACGTTGAGTTATCCTTGCTGAACTTCAGAATTTAATTGATTTAGAAGTTGAAACAGCTGAAGCCATTCACAAAGCTTTGTTTCAAAGCTAGTTTAGGCTCCTCTGTTCTTTTTTTAAACAACATTTCTGATGTCAGTCTATGTATTTTACATTTCACATGTGAAATATGCTATTATGTGTTTTTAAAACGTATGTAGGTGGCCCTGGTAGAGCTGCTATGCCAACACCGGGGAACACAGCAGCTTTTCGGGCAGCTCTCTGGACAAACATGGAGAAACTCATGGATCAGATCTGTGCTGCTTGTGGACAGGTACTCAGCAGCTAATCCCTGATTATTTGTGAGGGAATTTCGTATATAAGATATTTGAATATATCAAATGTCACTTTTCCTCTCAATTATTTCTTACAGGTGCAGCACTTGCAGAAACTATTGACAAAGAAAAGAGATCCTATTTCACATGTCTGTTTCATTGAAGAAATAGTTAAGGTAAAGTTTTAATTTCAGTGAGTATGTTTTAGTAATTCTGTTAAGGAAATTGCCACGAGGGAATGCTTTTGTTTGAAATTTTAGAGCTTGATAACAATTCTGAAATTATATTCATGGGAAAGCAGTGGAAGTCAAACTAACGCTGCAAGCTTTATTTATGGTCTTTGGATTACATCTGTAGGGTAGAAACATGTTATTTTTATAATAATTTCTTTTGTTTTCTTTAAAGGGGGTTGGTAAGGTACCACTGTCAGTTTTTATTACTAATCATTAATGTCATTCCATAAAATACCATGTGATTTGGGCAATTAATTAAGTCTGTTAGTTTAGCATAGGAAAATGTGTCTTCATCTAACACTTTCAGCCATCTGTTTCTCTACTTCTTGGCAATATTTTCCTTGAAAAATAATCATGGCTGTTCTTTTGGATACCTATTCCTTTCCATTCAATTTCATTGTTTTCTATTCGTATTTGGGATAATTTGATTAATGGTTTCCTTCAGTGTTAGGAACAGTAGCTGAAGCTTATGAAGCTCTTTCATCTACCTTGATAGATGAGAAGAAACAAAAACAAAAGATGTGTTTACACAGACATCTCTTTTTCCATGTATATGTCTGGATTTTTAATTTACATGAATTTAATTTTTGAAATACAGTGGGGAAGCTGTTCAGATGCAAATGTGATCTTCTCAACAGTAAAAGCAAACAATGGAGGTTAAGGACAGTGTACAAGTTGATCTGTCAATTAAACCCAGCTCCAAAAGATGCTGCATAGAACATTACCTTTCTGTGGGGCAATTTAAAATTCTTTCTGTGTTGGAAAGAAAAAAAAACACCAAAACAACAACAACAAAAAAACAACAAACACAAAGCAAATGAACCCAACAACAACAACATAACCCACAACTCAAAAAGCTTAGAAAGTTTTAGCATTTTTTGTTGTTGTTAGAATGTTTTATTTGGCAAAAATAGCTATTACTGCATGGATGGATCCCTTCAGTAGATCAGCTTTTTTTAAAGAGAAGCTTAAAAACCTAGAGACAGAAGGAGGAACTCTGGAAGATTCTGGAAAAACT
Source organism: Numida meleagris (assembly GCF_002078875.1). Taxonomy (NCBI): domain Eukaryota; kingdom Metazoa; phylum Chordata; class Aves; order Galliformes; family Numididae; genus Numida; species Numida meleagris. The sequence goes on along the minus strand of NC_034409.1, from coordinate 14,442,069 downwards.
GGCGTGGAAAGGGAGCTGAGATAAATGAACTTGCAGTGCTCATGATTGTCTCCCATCCTGACCCTGTGCCTTCTCGGTTTCGTTCTCTTCTTCAGTAGAATAGCATTTGAAAAGAGGATAGGAGGTTTTCCAGTTGTTGAGGATAGTAATAAAGGGAAGCCAAAGAAAATCTTATATCGTTCTGGAGAAAAATGAAACATGCAAAATGAATTTCAATAGAGGCTAGATGCAGAATGAAGAAAAGCTCATTAGAAAATAAAAGGCATTAGGGTTGTCGTATGCTAGGCCTGTTCCACGTTACCTTTGGTAACCCTTCCTTCCCACAGACTTTGTATCACAGGATTACATCTAAGTGACAAATTTTATTTCCCAAATGAAATCCATCTATTTGTTTACCCACAGTTGCCTCACTTCCAGTGAGTTTACTCTTCAACAGCTATTTTGGTGATGGTTGTCATTCTCTGTGAGCCACAGCTAAGGAGCACTGGTATATCCTTGTCTAGGTCTACTAAAACTCTCTTAGCATGATACAGTACTACTGAAAAGGTATGGCACCAGCCTATAGATGGGTGAAGTCACGCCATACAGTACAGCTGTTTTTTAGACAAAATGAGATGAATACAAGATGCTGCTGAAATTCCAGAAAGTATGTCCAGATAGCCACATGGGAGAGTGTGGGTTGTTGTGTACATTGAAAATAGATATAAATAAGAAATTGGTAATTTGCCATTTACTAATGAAGATTCCATCTATTATTAATCCAAACTGAAAAAATATGCTTTCCACAGCAAATGTTTTGGAAAGGCAGAAAAGTTGGATTTTCTTTATCATATTCAATTTCATTAATAAATGTAGCAAATGAACAAAACACACTAAAGGTACTAACATTAAATTCATTCTCTAGGGCAGCATGCCCACACCAGAAGATAGAAAAAAATCATCCACTCTGCAGTCTGTGCGCTAATTACTGTTACTGATGTCAACATTATGATTATAGTCATCTTCTGCAGCAGCTGCAGTACCACTTTGCCTGTCCATCTGCTTCCTTGTTTTGATTATTGCAGTGTTAAGTATCGTCCTAGGAAGCGTAAGAGGAGGAGACCCAGCTTTTTGAAAGCACAAGTCCTTTAATAGTGAGGAAGCAACTTGCTTTTTTTTTTTTAAAATCATTCTCTTTTTTTCTGTTAGGAATTTTTTTTTTGTCTTCACAGCTTGTATTTTCCTAATTTTGTGTTATGATCTCAGAAATATGCTTTCTGGCCTTCTAATTACCTGTTACCATGCTATACTTAGTAGTGTTGCAGCCTGTTATAACCAAGTATCCAAACAATAGTTCGAAAAACACAAATTAATTAAAGGATTCACAAAATCAACAGAAAACAAAACAAACAAAAAAAATCAACATCAAACCAAAAAAAAAAACCGAACAACCCATCAATAAAACTAAAAAATCTGACAGATAGAGAAACTGAGGCATAGAGCTTCATAAATTTATAAATACTGCTGGTCAGCAGCAAGACAGTGACAGCACCTCCATCTTTTCCACGTTATGGTTTCTCTTTTTAGTAACAGAATTCAATTTCAAATTTTTTCACCATTAAATGTGGTCAAGAGTGAAGTGACATACCCAGACTTACATGAGTACCATGAAAGAATCTGCAGATGGAATTTGCATCTTTGTTTGCTCCAATCCTGCCCTTTCCACAGCTGGATTCTCACATTTGTCCTCTGTCACAATATGAAAGGAATTCACATCTCCTTTGAAAAGGAGTCATGCCCTCATAGTACATTGTTCCATTTCATACTAGTAATGAAATATAGACTCGTTTTTGATCTGTAAATACTGAAACTGTAATATGCATTTCCAAAAAAAAAAAAAAAAAAGACCTGGAGATATTTAAATGAGAAATACATTTAAGACTGAATTGATATTTTTCTTTTTTTTCTTTTTCTTTTTTAATCTAAGAAGACTTCTGTCATTACTAGATCTTAGTTGATGAGTAAAGCTAAGAATTCAGAATTCATAAATTCTAATTTAGGTTTTGTGAGAAAATAGATTTAATTTTATACTTTTTTTAAGATAGGTGATTTTTTTCATAATCTTGAGGATCAAACATGACTTAAACAATGTAAAGTTAATATTTTTGTTTGCTTAATGTTGGGCTAGGTTTATCACTTTTTTCAGTTGCTTAATTCACCTTCAAAGAGCTAGTAGGCTACTCCAGTTTACTCTGCTTTATTTCGCTTCCTATGTGTAGTGACTAATCCTGCTTCAGCTATTTTAATACCTAAACGCCAATTGACTTCAGTGTAAATCACAGCAGAGCATAATCATCCTATGGCAGCTAGTTTCCTAATTGGAGATAAGAATCCCTCTAAGCCCCTTGTGGAAGATTTGGAAATGATCTCTGATCCTCATGTATTTTGGGTCTGTCACTCCTACACAGGCATCAGTGAAAAGTTCTGCAAAGTGAGAAACAACTCTGAAAGCGTCAAATGATTATCAGGGGGGATAGTGTTGTCTGCTCAATACGGAGGGTGAGCTGGCTTTTGTCCACTAATGGGTAGGGGGTCAGGGAAGAGGGGCACAGTCTGTGAGAGAGCAGATTTGCCTTTGATCCCTTTTGGTCAGCTGATGTCCACATTTGTTAACAGCTCAGGAAAACAGCAAAACCTGTCATTTACGTAAGGCTCTGGGTAAGAGAGTGAGCTGAGAGTTACAGGGAGTGTTATTCTGTGTTTTGTGGAGGGCTTATATCATTGCCTCTCCTGGTGAATGCTTGGTGAGTAAGCAGGCTATTTTCTGGAGTTGTCAACACTGTCAATACGAGGTGTTAACGATACAGAAGGGAATGTCCTCACAATTACATCAGATAAAGAAAATAAATGGAAAATGTGTTTCTTTCCCAAAGCATACTTACATTTCATCTTATTTTTTCTCTTTTGTCCAAACTTGTTAAAAAAATGTTGCTGCCTTGAAGTTATCTGCATCCTAACATCACATGTTCGCATTCAATTGACTCAATAAAAATAATCCTAAGTGGAAAAAATTAAAAATAATCCAATTACTGCCTTATATGAATCCACAAAATAATCTTTCACCTATTATTACAAGTACGTGATTTATTTTCCAGTATCTTTTGTAGAAGCAGAGTTGGATTATTTGTGCACCATTTCTACTGTGGTTTCTGTTTATTATTTAAGCATTAGCAATACTTTGTGGAGCTCTGAACACAGGTGAATGAGCAGGTTTGTCATCCGCAACGTACTGAAGAATGCTCTAGGTTTCAAACCTACAAATTTTCCTGTTGACTCCTGTTGCAAGGTTTCTCTTTAAAAAAAAATCTTACTAATTAAGGAGTCTTACTTCTAGTTTTAAATGGATCCATGTGTACACAGCCAGCCTTGTTAAAAGTAATTCAGTTCTAATTCAGATGGGAGGAACAGAGCCCATGTAATGGTCTTCTAATGACACTGCATTTTCTCTAGGACTTTAATCCTGTTTCTTTGCCAGAAATGTGCAGCTGTAAATAGAAGGGATGGTGTCAAGGCTGCATGGGTTAGTAGGTTATAATGACCTATGTTCATTTTCATTTCGATTTTTTGGGGGTCTATGCAGATTGTTGTTCAGTGATAACTGAAAATTATTAAATCAGCTGGATTACAGTCAGATTACTATTAGAAAAGAAATACATTTGATGGCAGTGTCACCTTTTGTGATCAGTTCTTGTCAGCCTTAACCTGAACCACTGGGGTTGAATGGACGTGGTAACAAACTATCGCTTCATCCTTGGATGAGGTGCCTAACAGTCAAGGTGAAAGTGTAGAGTTACAGCTGTGCATACTAAATCAGTTCTGTGGACAGAAGGCAGCTGCCAAGTCCCTTGGGTAGTTACTGGCTTTTGGAAACACTGACTTCATTTACTTCCAGTTGATGCATATGTTGCAGAAGCATGGAAGGATTAATTAATGTTTTTTCTAAGTAGTTTTGAAGATACAGGACACTGTTTAAGACCTAAGTATTTTGGTTACTTGCAGATTCGTTTTTCCAAGGAATCGTGTAGGAATTCTAATACTGGAATTGGGGAAAAGCACTCTCTTTGTATTCCAGCTAAGAAGCTAATATTTAAAAAAAGAAAAAAAAAAGATTTTGTTTCTTTTGTCTGATGCATAAAGAGACCTTTTTAAAATGTTGCTCTATTGCTGGAAGTCTAGAAACTATTACACCTTGGGTACAAGGTGATCAACGCAGTGTAATGAAATTCTATACCCTGCAGTAAAACAAAAAATCAAGGTCATTTTTAAAGTCATGGTGTCATTTATTGACATGTGTTCACCTACAACATTCTAATGTAGACAGTATTAAAAATTCATACTCACTGATCTTTTTTAAAATTTAATCTAGACTACTTTGAGAAACTAGAAAAGGTTTATTCGGCACACTGATTTTTTTTTTTCCTCTTTCTTTACTGGTTAATTGCACTACTGAGTGTGATGGCTTTTTGTTCGCAGTCTAACATTTGGTTATGTTGTTGCTATAGAAATAGTGCAAATAGAGTTCCTTATTTCTGTCCCATAAGATCTTGCTGTACAGAATTCTTAAATCATTTGCATTCTTGCCTTATTGGTGGAAAAATATTTACACTGTCCTTTAAATGTCTTCTGTTGTTAGAGCAATGTTCTTGAGTCCCGTATTTCTTTATGGCCTTTGATTACAAATAGAAAACACTGTATGTATTAGTATGCAAAGCCTGATTTCAGGAGCCTGCAGCAACTAGCTGCATGGTAATATTCAGTTTATTGTTTTACATTTCAAAGGATCTTCACAATAAAGATGTTTTTCACATTCCACTCAGAGTATCAAAATTTCTGCAGGGAAAAATAAGTTGGAAGTGATTGTCATGAAGGGGAAGCCAGTTTAGAATCAGTGGGTCAGATTTATTATTCAAATGTTAGAATAGCTATTTCAGACAAACACAAATATGATAATTCACAGATGGGAAATTATACTCATTAAGTTCTAAATTTACAGTGTGAAGGAAATAGAGACATTTGTAAAAATAAGTATATGTCTTTTCAGCATTTTCTTGCATTCTTATCTAATACCAAATAAGGGGGTATTTTCTTTGACATTCATTGAATTTAGATTTAATGTCAGACGCCAAATAGTTATATAGAGAACACAGCTCAAGAGATTTCATTTCTATAATAGCAAAGTTAATGAGGAGCTTGGTATGTTTTTCCTAAATGGGATAAGTTGTTGAGTTTTTGTTTTTGAGGTAACTTTATGTCAGTTTTCTAATCTGCAACATTAATATTATTGTAAGGTAACAGTGGATACAGATCTTCAAATATCATTGCTCCTATGGTACTGGTACTCACTATTATTCAGTGGTTTATTAACTTAATCACAGCTATTAGCAGAAAATGGGTTATACTTTCTGAACTGTGGAATCAAGTCATTCCATGTAAGTGGGAAGGGAGTTTTAGCACTTGGATTCTGTTAGTGGTTTTTTTTTTTCCAGTGAAGACAATCTCATGATCCTGTAAACAAGGAACATTCACTTAAATTTTCAATCTGTACAACTGAGTAATAATGTCGCTTTGCATTGCTAACCGGACAGTCTACAATCTATAATACAACTCACTGAAAGACTACTGGGAAAAAGAAAGGATTTTTAATATGCCAGTATACATGTATTTTTCCTCTTCATTTCATACCAATATGTGAATTCTTAACATAAGTCATTGCAGAGAAGATAACAGTTTACAGTCTCTGTGCTATAACAGCCCTTTTTTTTTTTGAAGCTCTGGATCTCAGCTTTTTAAAAGTGTAGAATTGTTTATGTGTGGCCTAAAGTCTCTTCTGGAAAGGTTAGTGGGCTGCTTTTAATTCAACACCTACTAAATGTAGACTCTTTCTGAGCTAGGCTATCAAGAGTGCTAAACTTTTGGCATTAAATATTAAACTTGCATGCTTACTTACATTTATGTTAGTAGGAGAAGACTCCATTTTGTTTCTTTACAGTAGAAAGATTTGCTTAACAGGCCCTTATCTTAAAATAGAGTTTTCTAGTGAGTGTTTGCCTGGAATGTGCAAGGCATGTTGGACTGAGCTTTCATATTCGAAGTCAAGCGAGCAGGATGAATTGGCACATCCGGATGTCTCCTGGCCCTGTCATTATTCAGCATTATCATGCATTCCTAACGGTTTTATCTAAATAAAAACTTTTTGGGGTTCTAAATTTCAGAATACCTGTGCACGGTATTGACCACAGTAACTTTATGGTAATAGTAAATCTAAGTAATAAAAGTGAACACATTTTTTTGCTGATCGTTGATTATGGCGCTGGTTCAGCAAAGCACTTAAGAACATTCTAATTTCACATACATAAGAAACACAATGAAAGCCAAACAGACTGCCTGTATGTATTATTCTGATGAGGGTAAACTTTCTTGAATTATGTCTTACACTAATGATTTTTTTTGCAGTAATAAAGTGAGCCCTACTACTAAGAAAATGAATTGCCGTTTGTGGTCCAGCCTAATGGACTTGTTTTGTCTGATTTATGTGTGTAATTTCCATGGAAAAGTAATTCCTATGTGAATGGAGTGTGTGACTGAGTATCTATTTTTTATAAAAAGTACTAAAAATGAAAAAATTATAGTGGGTGGTCAGACTGGAATATGTTGTGTTTTCCTATTTTACACAGATGCAATTTGATTCTAACTGCTTATAGTTCATATGGTTTTCAAAAGCAAGTTTATTTCCCTGGTTCTCGACAGCTGTGCACCAGGTCAGAATGGCAAAAGGCTGCTCTAGTTGATGTCACTGGGCAGTTGTTCAGTTTATTTCTATGATCAAATAATTGACAAGAGGAAGACAGACCTAAACTGTCTTGCACTATCTGCAAATTTGCATGGAGGCTACAAAATGGAGTGCCTGATCAGCTCTATGAGTTCTGGGAAAGAAAGTGGTCACTGAGCACAGGAACAGCAGTGACAATACTTTCAATTCTCAGTATGAATTGGTAGATCATTAGTTTATGAGGTGTAGTTTAGATACAGGAGCATTTTCATAGTGGATTTTTATGAAAAAAATAGTTCTGTGGCTGATCCAAGAGCATTTGTAGCGGTGCAAATTATGATTTCTGTGTGGATTCTCCTTACTGTGAGATCAGAATAAAGGATGGATTGGATTTTGGGCAAAAATCCTGTTTTTTATATTTCTATAGTTGAAATTAACGTTCATAGATTTAATTCAGTTGTACTCTATAATAGGAAAAATATGTATACGTCAACCTGAATCTTGCCTGTCTTGAGTATTAGATACCATCAATCACAGTTAAGACTCTTTTGTTGAGGAAAGAACATATTGCATATGAAAAGAGGAAACGGCATTACATTAAATGCTAAGGTGTATTAATTTCCTTCAGAAAGACTTCAAATTATGTAAGGATTTTGGTATACTATGCAGTAACCACTTAAAGCAGTTTTGCCCCAGATAACAGTAATGTTAGACTATCTCATTAGACCTCTTACCTTCCAAAGGTTTTTTCTGCATTATTAAACATATCCACTGATGAGGGCTGGGGTGGAGTATGACAGAATAGTGATCTTTATCCAGTGTCGTTGGTTATGGAATAAAAAGCTGATGGAAAATGATTGCCACAGAGCTGAAAAGATAATCGGATGCAGTTCATTACTCATCTTGTCAGCTGCTCCTGCTACAAGGGATTGTATCACAAGACGTTAATCTGCCTGTGACTAGATTTCAAAGCAAGCATTTTTATTTTGGGGAGGGTATAGCTTCTTTCACTTTTATTTAGTTTTCATAAGAGAAATGGAACATTCCCAATTTAAAGGCTCAGAATGTTAATTGATGAAAAATATTAGCACACCATTGTGGGTTCTGCTACAGAAATATGATGATGTGCTACGGATGCTGTTTAATGGCAGAAATTGTTCTTTTTAAGCTAGCGATGAGGTTGCTTGTCTACTGACCTAGTGATAGTCTGTTGAGACGCCAAGCACTGAAGGGCATCAAGTATAGACACAAGACGGGTTTGCACCAAAAAGAATCACTTCTACACATTTAATCACAATGTGAGTGCACCCAGAACTCCCATGTGTTGTCTACCAGTGAGGAGATTTGGTGTAAGTATAGTGGAGGACCAAATTTGACAGGAATGCAATTTCAGCTAGATTACAGCTTCTGAAAGTGAAGAGCCCAAAAGAGCAGTTCTTTTCTGATATTGTTGGGATGTTGCACACAGTGCTGTATGAAACACAGGGGAAGGCTTATAGACTTACCATTATGATAAGATGCATCATAGATCTGCTGTGTGCATTTCAGGCAAGCACTGCTGACTGCCCTTTCCTATTCTCCTTCATCCTGTCTGTCTTTCTAAGTCCTTGAAGAAGCTGTCCAGGAGAGAGGAACGTTCCTTCAGTCTTTCTGCTAAGCTGGAGTAAAACGTTCCTTTTGGAACTTCTTTTGTGTCCTTTTTTAGTATTGATTGTTGTCAAATGGAATTGCACATTAGATTTTTAATAGTTAAATTACAATTTCTGTTGTGATCTACAGCATAGAAGTAATGTTAGAATACTTTCCTTAAAAAAAAAAAAGCAGTGAGGTACCTAACATAAGAAAATAATATACTGAGGTAATATGTAAGCAAAGAAGTTGCAGGTTTAAACAAAATAAATAAATGTTTTCTGAGTGGTTGTGGTTGCATATCACATTTTTATATCCCAGCAGATGTATCTAATGCTAATGCCTTGTTGCATTCTCATTTTAGTAACTACAGTCCTCCCAGTTATATTCTCCCCGGTGTTTGTATAAGCAAAAGTATTCTCTAGTTCCTGCCAGAAACTCTCATGTGGTCTTTTGCATACTACTAATCAGCAGTTGTATTTCACCTCCAGAGTGACCACATCTCAGCACTGGGCAAAGTGAAATATCACCATTCACACTATAGAAGCAACTGGTAGTAACTCCCGAGATAGTGTTTTCAGTTGTTCTGAAAATGGGTCATTAATCTTTTTTGTCCCCTAAACATTTTTGACTGAGTCGTCGATCAGTATAAAATCTTTGAATTTTCCATGTATTTTTCCACTCTATTTCCTCATGCATAATACAGTTGGATAGCCAAGTCACAGAGGCCTTGATGATTGTAAAATGTTGCTAAGTTAATACCATTTACCCAGGTCTAAAGATGGAAACTAATGGGCAGAGACTTAACTGATACGGCTGTGGCTACAATGCAAATGTTTACATGAATACATACATATATACGTCTGAGTTTATATATATTATATATGGATGTATAGTTACATGCAAATGTTACGTATTTTCCCTCCAATATTAAATATTTTCAGGTTTTTGTTACTGTTATTTGTCACAATGCTGAATCACAGTTAAGACAGATGTGGACAGACGGTATGCAAGTTTGTTTTCAAGGCCACATTTAATCATTGTATTTTCTGCTGAGACTATAATAGAGGTGTAGATGGTGATTACACTAATGAAAGAAAGTTATTTGAAGGTGGCCTGTAAGTATTTTTCCATATCCATTAGATGATTTAGAAATTTAATTGAGTTACCATGCTGAATAGGCAAATATTGTTCCAGATCGGGATAGAGAATATGAAAGCTAATTAATTTATTTTATAGCTTATGTGAAAGCCCATTTATTTTATGGTAATTTTCTTATTTTAAATATGAAACTGAAATGAAGAACTGAGTGATTTCCTATTTATGCTATAATAATCAATTTATCCAAAAAAAGACCTTTTGTGCAGTGCACCTTCTGAATCACTGTCTAATATTACTATTATATTTTTCCCATACATGAAAATCCACTGCAGTTTTACGGAAGACACAAATATAGCTATGGAATTGGTTAGTCTGGTTTCTAAATCTGTAAGTGTCCTCAGGCAGTCACAAATGAGATTCCATCATTCATGTTGATGTTAGTTTTCTGTGTTAATTCTCATACATTTTTCAGGTATGAGCCTCCCATCATCCTGGATACCCAACAGCAGAAAAGATGTTCTCTCTCAGTTCTTAACACGACTACAGATTTTATCCTCCTTTGTCTATTCTACCACTTATGTCTATATAAGGGGTATGATTGGATGAATTCTTTGTCTAATCTTAGAATTTGTGAAAGCATTCTGTCTGATAATCTGATATTTAAAAAAAAAATTATATGTCTCAGTTTATTTTTGACTGATTTACAAGTTTTATATAAAATTTCTAAGGTGATAGTTTTTGAACTGAAAACTTGAACTCGAACTTGCAATCTTTCAATGACCAGATCTTCAAATTGAATGCAGTGGTACCCTACTAATGTAGGGCATTCTGAAGACTCTCATCGCTTTGTGCCAATGCAAGTGAATAGTGTGTGTTCTTTTTTCCTCTGTCATCTTGAGTAGTAATTCAGTTTGGAGTGGCTGAACTTTTATATTTGAAAGAGCTTGTGTTATTAACAAGAACATGTGGTTTGGTTCAGTTTTTTGTTTTTCCATTTTTCTCATAGTATGTCATGGGCAGCACCAAAAGGAAACCTCAGAAAATGCATCCATCTTTGACAAAGATTACAGTGTTGAGCCCTTTACTTAAATGCATCTTTTGCTGTGAATGCTGTGCTTTGATTTAAAAACTTGGATCTTTCAGAGTGAATCAGAATAGAAGCAGCCAAGTGCCAGCCTAAAATTCTCAGCATTGCTGACATCTGTAATCGTTGCTGGGTGTTTTGTTTTTTCTTTCTGAGCACATTTTGCAGATAATCATTTGCATAGTTAGTGGTTTCTTCAAAGTGGTAAATTTATACAGGAAGGTCAGTATACTGCATAGGTATATGAAAAAAAATGTTCTGTTGAGAGCTTTCCTCTCCCATAAAGAGTTCAAGGCCGGGTTGGATGGGGCTTTGGGCAACCTGGTCCAGTGGAAGGTTTCGCTGCCCACAGCGGGGGATTTGGAACTAGATGGTCTTTAAGGTCTCTTCCAAACCATTCTGTGATTCTCTGACTAAAACACTGGACAGCCATCCAGGCATGCAACTAGGGGGCAGGATAGAATGCTCACCATCATCTCTTGCAATTTTTGTGGCTCAGAGACACAAACAAGAAGAGAGCAAAAGAGAGAAATGGAAACCGTACTCTAATTTACTTCGAGCTGTGAAATGGGGGAGTAACTAAATGGCTTGTAGTTTCAAATGTCTTTTTTTCAAGAGTACGCTACCTTGTTTTCACTGCTGCCAGCCAGCTCTGTTGACACAAGGTGGTGAGGAGCCAACTGTGAAGTTCAGTGTATCTTTTTGGTTGTTAAGGGCTTTGGAACTGGAAATTCTTCTGTTCTGTGCGAAGCAGAGCAGCATGGACTAGTTCTGATTCCTGATTGCAATCTGTAAACATGTCATAATGCCGCTAACAGTCATTGCTGTGATTTAGTCAGCATGAGAATCCCCACTGAATGAGAAGGTCATTGCAATGCGAAGAGATTTTCTGACACAGTTCCAAGGTGTGCTGTTTCTTTCTGCGCTCATACCTTTTTCCGAAAGATTGGTTGCCAGAGAGCTCGGAGCATTTCCCTCAAGTATAAGGGAAAGGATTTGAGAGATGACTGAAGCTTTAATTTTTGTTTTCCCAAGTAATTTTCCTAGTTTTAAACTTGAGGAAAACTTCTCAGACTTTGTTTACTTAGTTTTGGTTCTCAGTATTGGTAAAAGAGCTGTGACTGGAAGCATTTCCAATATTTAAGATTCTTTGAAAAGAGTTTGCTTTGAAACCTTCTTTTCTTTTCTTTTCTCCTTTGCTATCAGGATGGCCAGTCTGATATTTTGTACAAATTCTGGACTGCAGTAACTCGGACTCTATCCTCTCAGTTTCAGTCAGCAACAGACTGTAAGTATTCAGTGTAAATGATTCGTAATGTATTTTGTAGTTATTTTGAATCTCTCATTTCCATAAGTTATTTGCTCGTTATCTCCTCTTCTAACAGCAGTGGTTCACTTAGTGCTGGGTCTGTGAATTTAAAATTTTGTGGTTTTATAACGAAACATTCCTAAATTGTAATTGAGTTTTCTGGAAAAAAAAAAAAAATGTTTTCTGTTCCATTAAGCAGTCATAACCTAATAAAAACCCGTATTTAGGCCAACTGTATGTGGAAATAAAAACATTTGGGATCTCATTATACTTTCTAAAGTGAATGAGTTTGCTGAAGTCGTTAAGTAGTAATTCGATTTTAAAAAGCAATCTATACATTCTTCTGTTGTCGAACACTTGTCAGCTGCAAAAGACTGATTTTAGCCATTTTTGCAAACCTTATAAATAGGAGCTGAGATTCTTTAAAATTGTGTCTTGTCTAAATATAGATAATTGGTAGTGTTCTGACTATACACAATGTTCTGCACATATGTAATAAATACCTAGCAGAAACAACCAGCAATATTAAATCATGTTGTAAATATGAGTACTGTTGTCATATTAATGCAGCATGCAATTTCATCATATTTGGTGCTTTCACAAATACATTTTTCATAGTTGTATACAGAGTATATAGTGAATCTTTTCCAGATACAAAGTGCATAAAGTTTGCATTAATCTTGTGATCTCACCTATTTCATTGGCCCTTCAGATTTTGATCCTGCTCTGCTAAATGGCAACAGTATAATTTGAGGAAGTAGCTGTTTGATTCATGTTCAGTGGTTGCTAAGTAACTAGATGATTGCAGAAGAAAATGAATTCATCTTGTGTTAAAACATATTAATTTTACTGTTTGCTTTACACATACTTTAACAGCGGTAGGTACATACTAGGGATCTCATATGTTCATGCAGAATGTGTGCTGTTTTCAGCATAAGGTTTTAAGACTGTAAAATTGTGACATGAGTTAAAGGGATCAATCAACATTTCAGAAGTAAGGTAACTCTTAGATTTTATTTTGTTACTTGTAACTTTTAATGTTTCATATATAAACATTCAGAGCATTTGGATTTTTAAACTGAGTGCTGTTTTTACTTTGCCACATCTGAGTTCGGGGAAAACTACTTACAGCAAGTAGACTTAATTTTTTAAGTGATATGTCTATATAAAAGTGTTCACCTTTAATATGTTAATTCTAAGTGATTGAATCCACTGACATGAATCATAGACTCTCAGGATCATATAGACCAGAGGAATATCAGAAAAAAGCATGAACATTGTTCTGTGACCTAATATAGCTCTGCATTTGAAAATAAATGTGAATCCTCCAGTATTCAGAATTAGAATGTACTTGAGTTGATGGGATGGGCTGAGTCAAATGGGGCAGATGTCTAAAACTTGAAAAACCTACGAATGAATGTAACATTGTTAATCTCCTAATGTAATGAGGAAATCCATGAAGTATGAGTGATGTTAGATCAAGATTAACATCGGTGTCTAAAGCAGTTGTACATTTGTTTCATTTCCTGTTACTTTTGGCAAGCTTTTAAAGGATGAAGGTAATGCTGACTTTTCTGCCGGTTTTGTCATTATTTATTTGTGTTGGAATTACATTTTACGTACATTGTTTTAAGAGGTGTGTGTAAAAGCAGATTTCATAGAGTTTGGCTTATAGACGTTATTTGTAATAAACGAGTATCTTGAAAGTTGCAAAGCTCCATGCTTCTTCCCCTGCCAAGCTATTGTTAGAAAATCTTTGTTCAGTGAATTCTAATCACACTTTGGACTAAAATGAATAGTAGTACTAACAATTAAGTTTGATTCTAAACGATTCATGACCATGATTAGTATATTTAATACGCAAAGTAAGATTCCCCTGTCCAGTATTTGAATTGTGGAGTTTATACTGAAGCTTTGGATACATATCATCATCAACTTCATGTAACATGATCGCTCATACCACTTTCAAAGTAATTATAAATATTACATTAGCAGTGTTAAAGGGGGAATGACATTAGATATCATTCATTGATTTAAATGCAAGGGTACAGATTATTCTTACGAATCAAATAAATTAAACTTAGTAATGCATATTACTTACTGCTTCATTTTGTAGCTTCTACATTTTTGAAACAAGCTTTTGAAGGAGAATACCCTAAATTACTGAGACTTTATAATGACTTGTGGAAGCGCCTGCAACAATACAGTCAAAATATTCAGAGGAATTTTAACACAAGTGGAAGTCCTGATCTCTTTGCCGAACTGCAACAAATGGAGGAAGATGCACAGGACATATTCATGCAAAAAACCCAAGATTATGAGTATGTATTATGAACCCTAATAAAATAAAGCTTGGTACTGTGCAATAAAACAGAGTATATTTAAGAATATTTGGTGTTAATCAACTAGTCTTATTAGGAAAATTTTTAAAAAATTATTTTTGCCTCTTGTAAATTCTTTTAATGCTATTTTAGAGCTGTGAGATTCTTGTTAGAATATGTAATTAAAAGTGGTAGATTAATTTGTCCTTCTTAAAATGCCTGATAATGTTACTGTGGAACTAGTTTTTTTGTTTGTTTGTTTCTTTGGGAAAAGAAAAAGCAGAATGATCAAAATTCAGTTTTATATGTGTTGCAATTACAGCAATAGCTTTCTGTTAATGATATCGCAATCACTGGAGTGTGACAGATGTTCACTTCGTAATGATTCACCGTTTGTATGTTTATAGATCGTAGAAAAACATTATTTGATTGGTAGATATTGGAATGATTAAACTGTAATGGGCTTATTAAGATTAAGACCATTAAGATTTCTAGACTTTTGCAAAATAAAGTGATTATTTTAGGTGAGATTTATATTGTCTTAAAGATGTTTCTGAGCAGTCAGTGGAAGAGGTATCATGATTTAAGTGGAAGCAAAGGAAAATGTTCATCAGACTTTTCTGACAATGAAATAAAATATTTCACAAAACTACTACTTAATCATTTTCACCAATACAAATTCTAAGGACTAAAGCTTTGTAATTTTAAGATGGGTCTTTCTATCTGAAGCTTTCTATAAACATACCTCTACCAGGAGAGGCTTTTTTGTATGTATTTGGTTTTGAGTATTTTTGTTTTTGTTTGAAGTGTATAATTGATCACAAAATATCTTCTAATGAAACACTGGAATACAAAAAGGTCTTCGATTGCAGTTCTAGATATTACTAATGTTTATAGAACTATTTCTCAAGAATACCTTGAACTGGGGATTCCACATCGGTCTTAAAGAAAGGGCTGGGAACTGTATTGAACTATCCAGGATGGCTGCCTGGCCAATTATGTGATTCAAGTGAAAAGCAAGCTGTTATTCAGTATTCAATTTTTTTGTCAAGTGTATGTACTTGGTTAGCAGAAAGAAAAAACATATTGGATATTGTAAAGCTTGTACGACCCAAAAAGGTTCAATGCTACTGGGTCCTTTAATTTAAAATGTAGTAATTTTGTCTCATCCTCACAGCCCAGAAAAAGCCTTGAAAGATTCACTGCAACAGTATGAAGCTGCTTATTTGTCAAAATCCTTATCTCGACTCTTTGATCCCATCAATCTTGTCTTCCCTCCTGGAGGTCGGAATCCTCCCTCTTCTGATGAGCTTGACAGCATCATTAAAACGATAGCCAGGTATGCACATATAATACATTGAAAAATGTAATCTTCAGTGACTTATTTTTCTTTTAAGTTACAACTTCAGAAATGAGACTGTTACCAATAAAACATTGGTTACTCTTTAATTCTATAACTGATTATCATAAAAATTAACTCAGGATTTATCTTCTGAATTTAGTTGTTCTGGAACAACTGAAATATTCATTTAGTTTAATTGTGGAAGCTTACAAAACATGAGGAAGAGAAATTTTAAACCTACGGTAAATGTCTGGTATCTTAACTATTCTGGCTGTATGAAAGATAAAATAATAGTTACTTGTCTGCAAATGATAATCCCTGATGTAAGTAATCTGTTACAGTGAAGATACAGCAAGATAATAATTGAAGATGATGATTCCAGTTAGAATTTGTAAAATTAGATGCTTAAATTAGAAGGAGAGTATTTTCACTCCTAAGGTTTTGGTAAGGACTAGTCTGTGTAATAGAACCTGAAAATGGTGGGCAGTGTTCTCACACTGTGAGCGTGCATGACAGTGTATGTGTATGTGTGTGTATTTGGTTAATATTAAATACTGATGCTGTACTTGTGACTGAGAGTTGGAAATGCTCAGAAAATGCTTATCTGTGCAGCTGTTGATGTTATTTTCCTCCTTGCCTTAGGAAAAGGGAAAATAGCATTCAGCTCTGGGGCATGCAGCATAAGAAAGACATAAGGGCTGGAGTAACTCTCCTGTGAAGAGAGGATAAGAGAATTGAGGTTGCTTAGTCCGGAGAAGATAAGGCTTTGGGGAGACCTCACTGCGGCATTCCAGGCGGCCTACAGGAAAGATGAGAAGGGACTCGTTATAAGTTCTTGAGAGAAACTAATCACTAGCAGCATTACATTCGCTTAAGATGCCCTCTGTGCTTGTCTGCATTCACAGTAGACATATACGAGTGCAGCTCCAGCTGATGGAGGTCTGTGGGGTTCCATGAACAAGGAATACTGGAAGTGATTTAAATGTCTTTTCTGTCTTCCATTTGTACCTTGTCACTCCCTTGATGCCTTTGTTGCTACACTGTATTGCCTAAAACACAGCTTATTAGTTGTGTCAAGCTAAGGCATCCCTTGGGTATTTCTGCACAGCTCATGTAATTCCAGAGTTGAATGACTATGTATTCACCTGTAATGTTTGAAGGCTGCTGCCAAAGCTTGAATGTAGTTAATTGCAGTCAATATTTTTGAATGGCTTACTAATAGTGATTTCATACTGAAGTGTCATTCCTAAACTTTGCTCATTTTTACCAGAATAGGAACATTCTGCACATAAAATTCCCAAATGACTTATTAAATTGTAAACTGAATTACAGTGCCTAGAAAGACTCGGTTATGTATTACTTTCTCTAATTTGACTTGCTGCATGACTGTGTATTCATAGTTAATTCTTTATCAATTAAATACAGCACTGCTAAGTTATTAATTAAGATTTGCAATCTTTGCTTCTAGTGAGCTAAATGTGGCTGCTGTTGATCCAGACCTCAGTTTAGCTGTGGCCAAAAATGTAGCAAAGACCATTCAGCTCTACGGTGTAAAGTCTGAACAGCTTGTAAGTAATTTTAAATTTTTTGAAACTCCTATTTTTTCTATGTAGGATGTTCTCTTTTTTTGTAGATTTACAACATAACAGTAATGCAATCTAAATAGACAAACCTTTTGAAATGGCTTTCCACTTGGAAATATTTTCAGTTAAATTCTGCCTTCAAGTATGCAGTCTATTGATAGCAATGCAATTTGTGTGTATAACTGAAAATTGAAAAATCTGAAATTCAATAGCAAATACTTTTTTTACTGTATGTGTTCAATGAATTGTATTGGAAGTTTGCAAACGAGTGTACAGGAAAGGAATATAGGTGAAGCAGTCATGAAGGCCATAAAGAATATTTAAAATTTTTAAATAAATCTGTGTAGTGGGATTATTTTTCTGTATTCTTAGAAGTTAGATCTTAAACTGAGTCTTCATTTAAAGATGCCAATTTATGGTGGCATAATTTAAGACTAAAGTTTGCTCAAAAAAGAAAGTAGAGTGTTTGTCTATTAGGTTGACAAAGAAACTTTAAGTAAGAGGAAGTAAACTTACATCTGTATTTATCTTGGAGTGTAGAGTCAAATACTGGCATACTTATCAGCTGTAACTGTGAAGGCACCAGTGTCTGCTGTGTTCATCACCTCTATTAGAGTTTGAATCTGGCCAGTGGCTTGTTCAGGAATGTGTATCATTTTGTGATCAGCCAGCTGGCAAGTTCTTAAGAAGCCCTCAGAAAAAGGATTTGTAGAAGTAAACTATAATACATGATTTGTGGCTTGTGTTAGTTGACTGTAACTAAAATAACGTAGGAGTTAAGAGGGAATCTAAACCCTTGAGCTAATTGAATTCAAGTGAAAGTAAAACTTGAAACTGAAAAATCAAGAGGCAGGATTAGTCAAACTGTCAGGATGAACATCCTTCAAGGATATACCTGCAAACTGTAAAACAATACAAACTGTGTATTGCACTGCTACTTTTTTTTTTTTTGCAATTTTTAATTTCCTTACTGATACATATCTTAAAAAAAAAAAAAAAAAAAAGAAATTATACAGGAAGGGCTCACACAGTTGCCAAGGTGTATAGTGTCATCTTTAAAATACTAGAATACCTTCCCTAGCCTCCAGCTGCCTTTCCAGAAGAGCATCTCTCATGTCCTACATCATGCTTGCCAGCCCTGTGGATATAGTCTAGAACCTCTAAATGATTTTTTGTGCCTATTTTTGGGCAGACAGATTGAGCCTGAAATGTTCA
Source organism: Numida meleagris (assembly GCF_002078875.1). Taxonomy (NCBI): domain Eukaryota; kingdom Metazoa; phylum Chordata; class Aves; order Galliformes; family Numididae; genus Numida; species Numida meleagris. The sequence continues at coordinate 14,423,677 of NC_034409.1, read as the reverse complement.
CCATGTGTAGAACAGGAGCTATGTCAGACACCACTTTTTCATTACACTTCTGTGGTGTAGCCAAGAATTCAATCTTCATTCAGTCTTGCGATTCAGTTTACAGTATTAGCTTCCTAAAGCTGAGAAGGGTGACCATGTAACTTTTCTGTTCCGATGCTTGATTTCTGATAGCTATATTATACCAGTGCTAAAGATGGAAATTGAATTTCCTGGAGGAACTCACAACAAAGTTATCTTCCAAATTAAAAGTAAACAAAAAAATTGAGAATTCTTCATGAAGGAAGATGGGAGGGTACTTTTAAGAATCATTTGGTTTTTTTTAAATTGTTTTAATGTTGTTGGCAGGTTGTTGTAGGTAGATTTGAATGGTGAGAAAGTCAAATGTGCAGTTCTAAAAATGCAGAGAGAGACTGATGTCAGGTTTTTATTTTTTCAGTTCCTTCTAAATGAAATAATGATTTCAGAAAACAGGAAATTACATTTTACTTAAACTTTATTGCTGCTTCTTTAGCTAGTTTTAGATAGGATAAATAACAAGAAAAATATTATCCAGGATTTTAATTTTGAGTAATAGCAGCATATTGCAATATAGACATACAGAATTAAAATAAAAACAAGAAAAAATGATCTTTTCCAGTGAATCCAAAACGTCTATTTCCATTGCTCACATCTTTGTACACTGCTGGCTTTTGGTTTTCCTGTTTCCTCCCACCAAGAACTTGCTGTTGCAGTGCCTCAGACCTATTCTTGTACTAACCAGTTCAAATTGTTTCAAAGAAGATATAAATAACTACTTATGAGCAATAGGTAGATTTATTCTCTTGCTGGGTGATTCTGTAACTTAGTTAACCCCTTGTCAATGCCTGATGTTGTATGGCATGCCATATTCAAAATTGTTGTACTTGTTTCACTCAGTGTAATTGTAGATGTTCTTATAATGAAGAGTTTTATTTTAATTAAAAATATATATGAATATTACTTTTTAACCTCATCACCCATCCCGTGTTTTGTTAGGTGATGCTGAGGAAGAGTGATTGGTGTATTTTCTCTGTTTCATTATTACTTTGTGTCTTGTTATTCACATTCTCCTAAATCACGCAGCCCAAGCATCCTTACAGTGATTACAGACATCATTACAAATTTCTGTTCAGTCAGCAGTTCTATGTCCTTGTCATTCCAGATTAAAAAAGAGATTAAAAAATCTGATCTGGTATTTTGGGTAAGAATGAAATGTTCTTTTTCTGAATTTGCACATTGAAATCCATTCCATACTTTATAACATACCTACTGCTTATAGAGCCAGATTTTATCTGTCAACCATTTTTTTTGTACAAGTGAGGGCTCCCAAATTATTTAAAAAAACAAACAAAAAACACTAAATTTTCTCTTTTTAAGTTTTTAAGGGGGTTCATTATTCCCATTTGCAAATACTCTAAGTTACCATCTTGATTGACACACGTAGCTTACATATTGTCATGTTTATCTGGCCACATAAGGGAAATCAAATGTTTCATCAGATGCTGACAATAAGTACAAATGGAGGGGAGAGATTCATGAGAAACTTCTAAGTTGCATTTCCTGAAAACAAAGAAAAAATTGAGTAATTTTCTTTTTTTTTCTTTTTGCAAATCTATGCTGCTTAACAAAAGATCAGAGCTCATAAATCTGCCTCTTAGATTTTGACCCATTTATATAATTCATAGTTGAGAAGAGACGGAAAACAGGGCTTGTATCTCACCAGCATCTTCATTAGATAGCTTCGAAATGGCAGCAGTAATTGCATGTTGGAATCCTCAAGGGTGATGCTCTCCAGATGTTTTTGGTCATGTACTGTAACCACCAAAAACTTTTTGAGCATGCACTGCCACTATATGTGTGTACATATATATTTATAATTTATATACATAGAGTCATGGAATGGTTTGGATTGGAGGGGACCTTTAAGATCAGCTAGTTCAAACCCCCCTGCTACATGCAGGGACATCTCCTACTAAACCAGGTTGCTCAAAGCCCAATCCAGTCTGGCCATGAATGCTTCCAAGGAGGAGGCATTCACAACCTTCCAGGAAATGTGGGTTATGTTTCAGGCGAGGGTTCAGAATGAGGGTTAAATTTGCAGATGGCACCAAGCTGAGCAGTGCAGTCGATACAGTAAGGGAAAGGGAAGCCATCCAGGGGGACCTGGACAGGCTGGAGAATTGGGCCCATGAGAACCTAATGAGGTTCAGCAAGGCGAAATTCAAGGTGCTACACTTAGGCCAGGGCAATCCCAGGTATTTTTACAAACTGGGGGAAGATCTCTGCAGGGCTACTCTCAAGGAGGACTTGGGGGTCCTGTGGACGAGAAGATGGACGTGGGCCAGCAGTGTGCGCTGGCAGCCCAGAAGGCCAACTGTGTTCTGGGCAGCATTAAAAGAGGAGTGGCCAGCAGGGAGAGGGAAGTGATTGTCCCCCTCTACTTGGCTCTTGTGAGGCCCCATCTGGAGTACTGCATCCAGGCCTGGAGCCCCCAGCACAGGAAAGACATGGAGCTCTTGGAGCAGGTCCAGAGGAGGGCCACTAAGATGATCAGAGGGCTGGAGCACCTCTCCTGTGAAGAAAGGTTGAGGGAACTGGGCTTGTTTAGTTTGGAGAAGAGAAGGCTCCAGGGAGACCTCATTGCGGCCTTCCACTACTTGAAGGGAGTGTATAAACAGGAGGGTATGACTGTTTATGAGGGTAAATAATGATAGGACAAGGGGGATTGGTTTTAAACTACGACAGAGGAGGTTTAGGTTAGATGTTAGGAGGAAGTTTTTCACTCAGGGGGTGGTGACACTGGAACAGGTTGCCCAGGAGTCATTCAAGGCCAGGCTGGATGTGGCTCTGGGCAGCCTGGTCTAGTGGTTGGCAACCCTGCCCACAGCAGGGGGGTTGAGACTAGATGATAGAATCATAGAATCATAGAATTGCTCAGGTTGGAAAAGACCTTCAAGATCATCAAGTCCAACCGCAACCTAACCATACTACTCTAACAACTCACTGCTAAATCATGTCCCTGAGCACCACATCGAAATGGTTTTTAAACACATTCAGGGATGGTGACTCAGCCACCTCCCCGAAGAGCCTGTTCCAGTGCTTAACAACCCTTTCTTTAAAGAAGTTTTTCCTGATATCCAACCTAAACCTCCCCTGGCGCAACTTGAGGCCATTTCCCCTTGTCCTGTCACCTGTCACCAGTGAGAAGTGACCAGCCCCGCTCTCACTGCCATCACCTTTCAGGTATTTGAAGAGAGCAATGAGGTCTCCCCTCAGTCTCCTCTTCCCCAGACTAAACAGCCCCAGTTCCTTTAGTGTCTCCTCGTAGGGCATATTCTCCAAGCCCTTCACCAGCCTTGTTGCCCTTCTTTGGACCTGCTCCATCACCTCCATGTCCTTTCTGTACTGAGGCGCCCAAAACTGAACACAGTACTTGAGGTGAGGCCTCACCAGTGCCGAGTAGAGGGGCAGGATTACTTCCCTAGTCTTGCTCACCACACCATGCCTGATACAAGCCAGGATGCCATTGGCCTTCTTGGCCACCTGGGCACACTGCTGGCTCATATTCAGCCAACTGTCCATCAGCACACCAAGGTCCCTTTCCGTCAGGCAGCTTTCCAGCCACTCCTCCCCAGGTCTGTATGGTTGCCTGGGGTTGTTGTGACCAAAATGCAGGACCCGATACTTGGCCATATTGAAACTCATACGGTGTACCTTGGTCCATCGATGCAGTCTATCTGGGTCCCTCCCAACTTGGTGTTGTCTGCAAACTTACTTGAGTGCACTTGAGGGTGCACTCAATCCCCTCATCAAGATCATTGATAAAGATGTTGAATAGAAGAGGCCCCAGCACCGAGCCCTGGGGGACACCGCTCCTGACTGGCCGCCAACTGGATTTAACTCCGTTGACCACAACTCTCTGGGCCCGGCCATCCAGCCAGTGTTTCACCCAGCAGAGCGTATGCCCATCCAAACCGCGGGCAGCCAGCTTCTCCACAAGGATGCTGTGGGGGACAGTGTCAGAGGCCTTACTGAAGTCCAGGTAGACCACATCGACAGCCTTGCCTTCATCCACTAAGCGGGTCACCTTGTCATAGAATGAAATCAGGTTTGTCAAACAGGATCTACCATTCATAAACCCATGCTGACTGGGCCTGATCCCCTGGTTGACCTTTAACTGATCCATGATGGCTCCTGAGATTATCCGTTCCATAACCTTCCCTGGCACCGAGGTGAGACTGATAGTTCTATAGCTACCAGGATCATCTTTCCAGCCCTTCTTGAAGATGGGAATCACATTGGCAAGTCTCCAGTCAACTGGGACATTCCCTGTTAGCCAGGACTGTCGAAAGATGATGGAGAGCGGCCTGGCAACCACATCCGCTAACTCCCTCAGCACTCTAGGGTGCAATCCATTTGGCCTCATGGACTTGTGAGTGTCTACCTTTCGGAGCAGGTCCAAAACCATCTCATCGTGGATTGTGCATGGCCTATTCTGTTCCCCATCCCCATCTGCCAGCTCAAGGGGCTGTGTGCCCAGGGCGTAACTAGTCTTACTATTAAAGACTGAGGCAAAGAAGGCATTAAGTACGTCAGCCTTGTCCTAATCCTTGGTCACTGTGTTGCCCTCAGTGTCCAACAAGGGATGGAGATTCTCCCTAGCCCTCCTTTTACTGTTGATGTATTTATAGAAATATTTATTGTTGTTCTTCACCTTAGTGGCCAAGTTCAGTTCTAGCTGGGCTTTGGCTTTTCTAATTTTCTCTCTGCACAGCTTCACTATGTACTTGTAATCTTCATAAGTTGCATGTCCCCTCTTCCAAAGACCATAAACTTTCCTTTTGTTCCTGAGTTCCAGGTTAAAGTCCCTGTTCAGCCAGACTGGTCTTCTACCCCGACGGCTCGTCTTCTGTGACTTGGGGATGGTCAGCTCCTGCACCTTTAAAATAACTTTCTTAAAGTATTCCCAACCGTCCTGGGCTCTCATGCCCTCCAGAACTGCCTCCCAAGGGACTCTCTCAACCCTGCTCCAAAGGAGGCCAAAGTCTGCCCTCTGAAAGTCCCAGGCTGCAGTTTGGCTGACTTCGCTCTGAGGTTCAGCAAGGATTGAGAAGTCTATTATGTCGTGATCACTTTGCCCCATACGGCCTCCAACCTTTACATCCCCCACAAGGCCTTCTCTGTTAACAAACAGCAGATCCAGGATTTTGCTTCCCCTTGTTGGCTCCTTCACCAGCTGTGTCAGGAAGTTGTCTCCCACACACTCTAGGAAACTCCGGGACTGTTCCCTTTCTGCTGTATTATAATTCCAGCAGGTGTCTGGGAAGTTGAAGTCCCCCACGAGAACGAAGGGTAGAGACCTCGAGACCTCACCCAACTGTCCATAAAGTATCTTGTCCACCACTTTGTCCTGGTTGGGTGGCCTGTAGTTGACTCCCACGATTATGTCAGTCTTATTGGCCTTCGCTTTTATCCTAACCCATAAGCTCTCAACCCTATCATCACCATCATTAATTTTCATACATTCGTATTCTTTCTTAATATAGAGGGCTACACCACCACCTTTCCTGTCTTGCCTATCTCTTTTGAAAAGTCAGTAGCTATCAATCACAGTATTCCAGCCGTGTGTGTCATTCCACTATGTTTCCGTGATGGTGACTATATCATAGTTTTCTGACTGCACAATGGCCTCTAGCTCCTCCTGTTTGTTACCCATGCTGCGTGCATTGGTGTAGATGCACTTGAGCTGGGCCACCTTATGAGTGGGAGAAGCCCTGATACCCTCTTGACCATGCTCACGTGTTTCCATAGCCACCAACCTCACATCATCCCTTGTGTTCTTCCTATGGAAAGGTGTGTCGTCATGATCATTATGGTCCTTTTCAACCCAGGCCGTTTAATGATTCTGTGTTCCCGCTTCCACTCCCTATAGGCTTTCTTTTTGCACTTAAGTCCAGGAGCTCCCTGTTGATCCACAGAGTCCTCCTGGCATTCTTATCTGCCTTCTTTTTTCTCGGGATGTGCTGCTTCTGGGCTTGGAGGAGATGGTCCTTGAGTACTGACCAGCTTTCTTGGGCCCCTCTTCCCTCCAGGGCTTTATCCCATGTCACCCTCCCAAGCAGTTCCCTGAAGAGGTCGAAGTCTGCTCTTCTGACGTCCAGAGTAGTAATCTTGCTGCACACTCTCTGACGCCCTAAGGATCTTGAACTCCACCATTTCGTGGTCTCTATAGCCAAGGTTGCCCTTGAGCTTCACATTACTCACCAGCCCCTCCAAGTTTGTGAGGACAAGCACCTTTTCTTGTGGACTCCTGTAGAACCCACCCTCCATGTACTGTTGAAGTTTCAATATTTTCTTTTCACATCCCATCATCTTGCTTAACCCCTGTGGTGCATGCATGCCACTTTGAAGACTACTGCTCAAGGGTGATAATCTGCAGGAATGCTCTGTGACCAAGAAGTGGGCAGATTTTGGCTGTCCATTTTTGGAAAAGGGATATGATTGTTCTCAGGAGCCTTCTAAATCCTTGAGTTTCTGTTTTTTTTGTGTTGTTCTTTCTCCCAGTATGCTTCTTAGAATCAGATTTTTCTTTTATGTATATAAAAACAAAAATCATAGTCACTTTTTTTATTGGAAGTAAGACAAAACTACATTTCCCTGATTTACTACCTGTAATTTTATCATTTACTGAGCTGAATTTTAAATGTATTTGAAATGTTGTAATTTTTCTCATTATTACAAACCTCTTTGTTGCAATTTTAAAATCATTGTGTTTTGGTTTGACTGCTGATAGGGATGTATTATTTCTCTTACTGACACTTAGAACTGGATGTCTTGCAGAGACAAGTCATGAAACATTGAGAACTAAAAGCTCTGAAAGTTTACAAGATTGGTACTTTGGCCAACAAGGAGAAAAATAAATTGTAAGATCCTTTGTCCTCGCTGAGATGACAGAGTTCTGTTTGGTCATCTAGTCTATTCTCTTCCCAGTGCAGGACTATTCCAAGTAATATTTATTGTTGTCTTTATTTGTTGCATTCTTTTTGCCTTTTGAGTGATTATTTCAGTTTTTTCATTTATTATGAGTGGAAATGTAAGTACTGTATGTTCTGTTGTGCTATTTTTGTTCAGCTTTGCATGTGGGTGGATTGAAATACACTAACACACCCACCAAGCGTACAGAGATGGAATGTGTTGTGCTGAGAACATGACAATGCAGTTGTTTAGAGATGATGCGGTTCTCCTACTTCTTGAACCTGAAGGCTTCTTAGTGGTTTGTTCCCCAGAGTTACAGCCATCCTGTCAGACTGTCTTTAGTAATTGTAGTCAGAGTCCCACAGCAGTCCCTTCTATCTTGCTGTCAGTGTTGTGGAGGTTGCCTTGCCACCTCCCACCATGAGGCTTAAGTGCCAGAGACAATGGGCCTGGTGTCTTTTGACCATTAAACAGGCAAAGAGCAATTGTCAGAGGCAGAACTGTAAAAATCGGGTTGCCCACTTGTTTTTCAGAGCAGGTGGGAGTGATTATGCTAGCAACGTCTGGAGGATCAAACTATCTTAAAAATCACTTTTACATGTAGTGGTGTGCTTACCTGGTTAAGGCAAACACCATGTCACTCTGCTGTGTTCCCAGGGTAGCAGGGCATCACTGCAAGTTCCAGCATCACTGCAAGCCAGGGCGACTAGCTCAGGCTGAGCACAACTTTCTCTTTCAGCTTGGAGCACAAACAGGGCAAGGTCACGTCTGCTTGTTTACAGACAAAGCAAGAACCTATGTGATCATATTACACCAAGCAGATTTATCCTAAGGTTAGGGGAGGTAGTCAGTGGGAGCTGTGATTTCCTGTAATTGGAGAAAGTTCCTAAATATTGAATATTTGTATTTTATGGAATTATAAATTTTAACAGATTGTCTAAAAAAGGGATCTTTCTAAGAGACAAGAGGCTGCAAGCAGATGACTTGATGGAGATCTTACCCACTGTCAGAATTGTAAGCAATTATAAAGAGGAAGCACTCAAAAGATGGAGAAGGAGAGTGGGTGTAATGAGGGAGGAAGGAAACAGAGAATTTGAATATTTTTTTAAATTATCTTAACTAAATGTCGTCGGACTTGTGTCATATATCTTACAAAAATTGATGAATGAGGTGGAGCCCCAATCTACAGCCTGTGGGCAGTGCTCTGGGAGACCTACAAATCTATCGTTTGCTCACAGCTTATGGTAGGTGCTTGACATCTGATCAGGATTTTATCCTGGGCAGTGGGTGTTGGATTTTCTGGTTAACAGGTTTGCCTAGTGTAAGCTACCTGGATATTTTTCAGCTGTAGAGAAGAGGATCTACAGTCCTTCCTGGCATTTCAAGGAATTCTTCCCCTGAGCTTCTTATGAAAACTTAAGATGGCATTTGGTGCATTTTATACATTTCAAAGACAAAATGCTGAAGACCCAGGAATAGAAATGAATTCTGAGGTTAAAGAGAAGATATAAGTGTCTCAAAAAGTAGAGTCCCCACACCAAAGTTCAAATTATTATGTATTTTCAAAGGCAGGACATTGACTCATGTATTAAAGACCTCTGGTACTGAACATGCCAAAAGGCAAAATTGACGTTGTGATCCCAAAAGCAATGGACTACTGCACACTTGGGGCACAAGTAAATCTGACTGGATTTTTCTTTGGAGAACTAGGCATTTAAATTCTGGCTTGTTTTCAGAGAAAAGTCAGCATCAGCTGATATATGTGATAAAGAGTGGGCAGGCTGTTTCTCACTATTTGGGATTTTCAGTAGTATATGGAGATTCATTTACATTTACTTAAGTAAATATCTGAGTTACGTAATGTTATATGTGGTTTTAGATTGTGCACTGTGGCAGAGTTCTAGAGAAGTAATATGAGCAGTAATACGGTAGTACAAAAAGATTCTTGGGAAGTAACAGGGAAGCCTTGAATTAGCCATATATTATTTGTTCAGGTGTTGTAAAATATTTGCTTGGACTAATGTTTAAATGTGAATCAACTCCGACATAAAAATTCTATGAGTAAAACTAATAGAAATAATATCTAAACTTTATTTGTTCTCAGTGTTTACTGAGATCTACTTTTCAATTAACTGGTGCTAAAGAGTGTAATTGGAACTGCGTTAGTAGAAAGTATTATTATCCATCATAATTATGAGTAACATGTTTTTGATTGCAGGTGTTCTTAGTGCATTATTGTTTGAGAAAGAAAATACCAGTAGAGAGGATGAGAAGTAGAAAAATGTAACAATGTGTTGTCATTTTAACCCCTCCTTCAGAGTCAAATGCTGATATATCCCAATCACTCACTGCTTGTCCCTCTGGAGTATAGATGAGGAAATAAATGCATCTGACTGACCTCTGAGCAGTAAGTGTAAGTAAATGAGCTTGGTCTCATCTGTTTGAAGGCAAATTTATATCATTGAGGCTTGTTCTGATTAGTGTTGGCCTCACTTCAAAGATCAGCAAAACGTGTCTGTTTTTGCTACAGAAAGGCTGTGTATTAAATTGTTCCACGCTGTCGTTCTGATGTTTATGTTAATATCTGTCTCTCTGTCGAGAATCCATGGTTAGCAAAGACTTCTGACTGACACTCAGGACCTACTTTGCTCTCCTAGCTGTGAACTTCCTAAGTCTCTGACATGGGATGGATTAGTGACATCTATCCTGGTGGATGGGATGCACCTGTGCCCCAAGGCCAGCTGGCAGAAAGCAGCCTGCCTCGGGGCTGGTGAGGGCTCTCCTCCAAACACGGTGGCTGCCTGCCATGGCCCTTCTGAGGATAATCTCTGCAATGTGAAGCTGTGCTCCATCTCTGGAGATCAGCTGGGAGAGTAGTCACTTCTCAGGCCTAACACTTGCTAAGGAGTGTCCCAGCAGTTTAGCAGTGGAGATGATCATGTGCGAGAGTCCAGGAGCCTTTCCTGATGCTGTTTAATTTATTGCTGTGGATGTAGCCAAGATGTGAATGAGATCGAAAGAGAATGGTGTGTGAAATCTATTCAAGAGGAAGCTTAAAATGCTGACAGATTGGGGTAGTTTTTTCTTGCATCTGGAATTCATGCTTTCATACTTCTGATGTAAATAAATCTCTGAGGCAAAAGTTGGGAGATGCTGATCATTCTTTAGGAACATTTCTGGTCTTAAGATTTTCTTAAAACACCAGAACTTCAAAAGATATTCTTTCCTAAACATGTTTTTCTATTGGTGATGCTTGTCAGCTGTACGTGACTGATTTTCATGTAGCATTTGCTGTTTCTACCAGATTTTTAGCCCTTGAAAAGAGCACAGTTGTTGTTGGTGGTGTGGCTGGTTTGCAGCTCCATGTATTGCTGGCTGTGTGCTAGGAAACTCTTGGATGTTAGATCTTCTTGGTGTTCAGGAGTTCAACAGTTTCTTCTGGTAGCCAAATCTTTCTTTGAACCAGCTGAGATAACACCTTCTTGTGTGCCAGTGCAGCCAGTGCCTTCTGTAATTTAGCGTTCTATTTTTAGTGAATGTAATGGATGGATATATAGGCTGAGGAGCATCCATCTGTCTGTCATGCTCAGATATTTTTAGAGCACTGATCTTTGTCATGCTGATCAGCACCAAACGCATTACATAAGATTAGCATCAAAATATATATAATGAAAAGTCAGCTTTGCTGCAGTTGTTCTTAAATTATTTTTAGTATTACCCTCAAAATTTGTGTGGCTCAGTGGATTATCCCATCATTGTGTTCTATCTCTACTCTGTAGGGATCATTTCCTGGTCAACTGAAGAGGTCCCAGAAGACCAGTGTGGTCTTGCCAGTGTGAATCTCATCTACAAGAAGGGTCGTAAGGAGGATCCGGGGAACTACAGGCCTGCCATCCTGACCTTGGTGCCAGGGAAGGTTATGGAGCAGATTGTCCTGAGGGAGATCATGTGGCATTTGCAGGACAACCAGGGGATCAGGCCCAGCCAGCATGGGTTTGTGAAGGGCAGGTCCTGCTTGACCAACCTGATCTCCTTCTATGATTGAGTGACCCGCCTGGTGGATGAGGGAAAGGCTGTTGATATGGTCTACCTAGACTTCAGCAAAGCCTTTTGACACTGTCTCCCACAGTATTCTCCTGGAGAAGCTGGCAGCCCATGGCTTGGACAGGTACACTCTTTGCTGGGTAAGGAGCTCGCTGGAGGGCCAGGCCCAGAGTGTGATGGTGAATGGAGTTAAATCCAGCTGGTGACCGGTCACGAGTGGTGTTCCCCAGGGGTCGGTGCTGGGGCCTGTCCTCTTCAATGTCTTTACTGATGACCTGGATGAGGGCACTGAGTGCACTCTCAGTAAGTTTGCAGACAACACCAAGCTAGCAGGAAGTGTTGATCTGCCTGGGGGTAGCAAGGCCCTACAGAGAGATCTGGACAGGCTGGATCTCTGGGCTGAAGCCAGTGGGATGAGGCTCAACAAGACCAAGTGCTGGGTCCTGCACTTTGGCCACAACAGCCCTAGGCAACGCTACAGGCTTGGGGCAGAGTGGCTGGAAGACTGTGTAGAGAAAATGGACCTGGGCGTGTTGGTCGACGCTCGGCTGAGCATGAGCCAGTAGTGTGCCCAGGTGGGCAATGGCATCCTGGCTTGTATCAGAAATAGTGTTGCCATAGGAGTAGGGAAGTCATTCTCCTTCTGAACTCAGCACTGGTGAGGCTGCACCTTGAGTACTGTGTCCGGTTTTGGGCCCCTCACTGCAAGAAAGACATTGAGGCTCTGGAGCGTGTTCGAAGGAGGGCAATGAAGCTGGTGAGGGGTCTGGAGCACAGGCCTTATGAGGAGCGGCTGAGGGAGCTGGGATTGTTCAGTCTGGAGAAGAGGAGGCTCAGGGGAGACCTTATCACTCTCTATAACTACCTGAAGGGAGGTTGTAGTGAGCTGGGAGTCAGCCTCTTCTCTCTTATAACTAGTGACAGGATGAGGGGGAATGGCCAGGGAAGATTTAGGCTGGACTTTCAGAAATATTACTTTTCTGAAAGAGTGGTCAGGCGCTGGAATGGGCTGCCCAGGGAGGTGGTTGAGTCACCGTCCCTGGAGGTGTTCAAGAAACATTTAGATATAGTGTTGAGAGACATGGTTTAGTGGGGTTATTGGTGGTAGGTGGATGGTTGGACTAGGTGATCTTGTAGGTCTTTTCCAACCTAGCTAATTCTATGATTCTACGGTTCTATGATTTTAAAGTTGAATTTCTCTTCTGTCAGACCCTTTCTATCACAGGCCTTCTTCCTGAGGCTTCAGATAAGATTCATTGAAGCACGGGAAGGGACCTTTACAGGTCGTCTAGTCCAGCTCCCCTACAATGAACAGGGACAGCACAGCTAGATCAGGTTTCCCAGGGCCTGATCCAGCCTTGCCTGGAAGGTCTCCAGGAACGGGGCGTCCACCACATCTCTGGGCAACCTCAGTGCCCATCACCCTCACTGTAAGAGATTGAAAGTCAGTGATACATGTTATGAAGATTTTAATAAATGCCTACTTTCCACTAAGACTGAAACTGGGCCAAACAATTTATCTCTCATTGTCCTTCAACACAGTTTATATTTGAACTTGTGATTTGTAGGTGCAAGATTCCAAATTCTGCTTTACTTACATTGTCAGCTACTGTAGTGTTCTTTAATGCTGCTTCAGCAGCTTAATGTTGTACTGTTACCCCTAATGATCTTTTCAATTTTCCACTTCTACTGAATATTCAACGCTGATATCTCCCTGTCAAATATCTCCGATCCACTAGCTAGCTATTTAGAATGGGTTGGAATTGATTTTTTTGCGTTTGTAGAGGCAGGCTGTGAGAAACCCATCTGCATTCTTCTTACACTGCTCTAGAAAATTTCTTTCTTTCAAATTTACTGTGAAAAAGCTGATCGTTTCTTTGAAGTATGTCTATAAACTAGTTTGTAATTCCTGATGTTTAAAATAGATGACAACTTTCTGCACATCCCTCTCATCATCATAACTATTTATGATATTGTCACAGATTTGTCCTTCTTCATTTCTTTCTTTGTGGGTTGATGGTGCATTTGATACATGGTAGTCAATATAAAATAGGCTGCAGTTTGTCTTTGGTGATGAAGTTCTGAAAGCTTACTTCTTCATGCAGTGGCTTCACAGATCTTCCTGAGAATTTCTTCCCAAGATTACAATGAAATGTGCTCTGCTCTTTGTTTTTATTTTTTACTGTTTAAAAACAATCTCTCATTTATTAATTTTCTCCTTGGTTTGTAAACCTTGTTGCAATAAAGAGGATGAGGAAAGAAAATGCTAGGACAGGTGGAATAGAGAAACAACACTTAATTCAGCTTAAACTCTGAACTGAGAAAGAGACAGCATATTTACATGGAATTTTCATAATGTCATTTGTTGAAGAAAAAGTGTCTGTCATTTTTGATCAGGGGAATGAAGATTTACATAAGCTGTTTTCAGTGGGTTATTTAGATTATAAGCAATATGAATGGCTTATTTTTTTCCAGAATCGAAAAGGCTAAAGTGTACTATAAGGATTCAGAGACTATATTGGAACATCTTGCTGCAATCATTGAAGTTGTTGAGAAATGTAGGAATGCAAGAAGATGTGGTTTAAAAATTGAAATAATGCAAAGATAAACTAGATGAATGAGAAGGACTGGATCTCAGTCTTTTCTTAGTAATCATGGAGACAGGGGTTTTTTCTGAGTCTCTCTGTCTATACTTAGTGTTTGACTACAGAAAGGCAGAAAGGGACTAGGCTAAAAAGGTTCTCCATTGTCTGCCTAGTCAAAAGTAAAGATATCCATAACACACTGCAAGAAATAAAGATGATGGTGTAGGAGGGCTACAATTCTAGTTTCTTCTTGGGGAAATGGAAAAAGATTAGAACCTCATTTATGGAGGAAAGCACTTGTTGGACTGACTTTACTGAGATACGTGTTCCTGAGGGGAAATGTACCTTATACCAAGCAAAAAAAAAATGTTTTGCTCATTTAATTTATACAAAGTCCCTGAATTAAATGTGTTATACTAAGAAGAAATCTTATAGTTGATGTGAGCTGCATCTCTGTTTACTGCCCTAACTATGAGGTTTAGGTATCTTCCTGCCCCCTCCCCCTTCCCCCAAACTCCAGTCTGATACAGCTAAATTTAACTAGCTGAATAATTCAATGAAGTAAGGGAGAGCGGAGAGGGAGAGAGCAGACACTTCCTGGAATCAAATTCTTCCACTGAAGTGAAGATGCTGTTCATATGCTACAAATTTTGCACCACCTTTAATCTCCATCAAATTTATGAGATCTGTGATGGTCCTGAATTGAAAAGCATGATGAGTTCTCGTTGCAATGGAATAAGGTAAATTTCTGATGGTCATTTTTATTATGTGGTCTTGCAAGAATTAATCCATGTCTTATATTAGGTGGTGTTACATTGAATTGTGAGTTTTCTTTTGAGGATGAAGCACTATTCAGGACATATTCTAACAATAAGATTTGTCTGACAGTTCCAGGGAAATGTATCTAGTCCTCCTGTCTAAGTGTCGAATATTGTGAACTTTGGGAGGAAGTATGAAATATAATGAACTCACAGGTAGTCAAGAGCAATAGTGAAATGACACTTTGGGAAAGGTTTTCTGTAAATAACAGGTCAGTTTGTGTAAGTAATGTAAAAAATTCAGTTTTCCCCACTTCTCTTTGAAATATGTATATTAATTGTTTTACACCAGTACCTTGAAGACATAGTGTTACTGTAATTGAAAAACTTGGAGTTGTGCTATCTAAATGAGAGGACATAAAAATATGAATTCACTATTAGGCACATTAAAGGAATTCATTAATAGGTGCTTAAATAGAATATGTAGGAGGCTATTGTGTACTAAAATAATTTCAGAGAAGATTATTATTTCACAGTAAAATAACAAAACTAAGAGCTGACAGTGGGTCTAATTTGAAAACGATTAGAGGTCAGCTAAGGATCTCCTTTGTTTTAATGGAAAGATCAGAAGAGTTTTGTAAGGAGATTCACATTCATTAGGAAGCTGCTTATAATTGACAGAAAATAATCAGAAATACCTAGCTGATAAGTCCACTTAAAAAGAAAACCCAGACATTTAAACTTTTAAAAATTGAACTAAATATCTAGAGAAGAAAGTTGCATTAAAAAATAACTTCATGAAACATTTTCTTCATTCTCATGTTGTCTTTTGCTGGTTAGATCGTGACTCACATCACAAATGTGTGATGTTAAGTGATACTGGCTAAACTCCAGAAAAAATCATCCAAACATAAAAGGCTGATTTTGAGAGTACTATGCTTTTCATTTTATCTTGCTGGGAAAGTGGCTAGAAGACTTCTTTAAATCTAGCATGCAGTTTTGTTGACAGGTAGAAGAAGAGCAAGACTGCGCAGTCCTTACAGCATTTTGTTATACTGTGCTCTAAATCATCTCCTGCCAAGTTATTTGGCAATTGATTGGCAATAGGTAAAAGTATGTTAACATTGTAATGTATTTCATATTTTATAACTATAGAGCAATTCTAATTAGAGTTTGACAGTATAAAGCTCCTTTGTAAATTTCTACAGTGTAGAAGTATTACAATCTCAGCTAATGTGTGGACTGGATACCAAAAATGGCAGATGGCAATTAAATAAGTTGACTATACTTGTTATGTACAGATGAACCCTGTGATGTTGGACCTGCTGATTTTGTGTGTCTTGCAGATAGATGGATACTTTTCATGTCTGGAGGTACATTCTCAGTAGTCCACTTGGTTGGGGCCAAAAACTATTGGGATGACATAAAATGTGATTAATCATTCAGTCATTATTCTGGCAAGCATGGAAAATCTAGTGAACTGTTACAGTTTTAAGTTATTTTAAGTTTTTGCCTGAACTCACAGATTATTTCCCCTCATAATGTCTTGAAATATTTCATCTTTGAAAAACTAGAAGTCATTTCGAGAACATAAATTCTTATTTATGATTTATTATTAAATTTTAATTGGTTATTTTTAAAGCAGGGCATTCATTTTAATTTATCCTAATTTATCAAGGACCTCACATACCCTTGATTCATTCATATCTTACGGTTCCAACCTCTAAAATATGTTTCTGATTTTTTTGCAGATTGTTCTCTATGTACTAATACATTATCTGGCATAGCTAGTGGAGTTCAGATTGTTATGTATTTTTTTGTTAAACGATGTCATATTTTTACAAAAAGCAGCAAACTGATTCTGATAAACTTTCATTTTACTTAGGTGGAAAGAGATTGTAGAAGGCTCCTTCAGCCATATGGAGAACATTAAACTAAACAGTAAATCATCCCAATTATTTGTAGCTTATGGGAGAAATCCCAGGGCCGAGCCCTATTGACTCAGAGACTTTGTAAATGGATTCTGTGTTTTATAATAAGTTGTTATGATCAGGCAGGAGGCCAAGTACCAGATGGATTGATTGCTTTCTGCCAGAGGTATGGCCACATCAGCTGCCTCTATTAGGAATGTATTTATACTCGAAAATGTCAGCTTGACAATTGGAGTTCAATTTGTGCTATCAAAACACATTAGTCTCATGATCCTAGAGTTAGATCAAATGCGTTGTTGAGAGGCACTACTTTAGTCTTATTTTGATTTAAGATCTTCTCGGTACTCCTAAATTACAATGCTGTTTCCTGCTCTTGAAAGAGTGGGTTTGCTGAGGCTGTTTTAGAACAGAAAAATGAAATAAATGGAGTTTTCTAAAACTGTCATAAAGGATGCGCACAAATCATAGTTACTTAGTGTAAAACTGAGCTTTTTCACAAAATGTGTAATCTGTGAAGGGAATGGCAGCAGAACAGCTAGCAAATCAGCATCTCTTCTGAGCTGCCACCTGTTGCAAGAGAGGAGGCTAGGCACTTTGAATCAAAAATAAACAGATTACAGGAAAAGATGCATCAACAGTCTGAATATTTCTACAAAAATGACCACCTTGGTCAGCATTTTTTTGTAACCCAGAGGGAATTGATGATTTTACTTTTATCTTTGTCTAAGTTCTACATTCACTGCTTTGTTGGATTGGGCCCTGGGCAGCTTGATCTGGTGGGTGGCAACCCAGCCCACGGCAGGGGGTTGGGACTGGGTGGGCTTTGCGGTCCCTTCCAACCCAAACCATTCTGTGATTCATGGTGAAAACAAGAATTTACCCCAAAGAAATGACAGCACATGTCTCAACGTGAAATGAAACCCATGCTGTCAAATTAAATATCTCTTCTTAGACAGCACACGTGCATCTTTGTTGTTGCTCTAGATTCCCACCTGCAATCTGGAGGCAGGGCGGTCATGTTAGTAGTTCATATTAGTGAAGGATATGAACTAAAGGAAAATGTGTCACGTGATTCTGATCAGAGCATGGTGCCAAGTCACAGCTCACAGTTCTCAGCCATGTGATGCTGAAGCAAATCAGATGGCCTTCAGCTGGTTCCTCTTTGTGACACATTTTTTGTGTATCAGCTTCTGCAAGTGTCATTTTTGGTTCACTAAACTACTCAGTAAATATCAGCTATTTCATTTGTATACTGCTGGACCTGGGCAGACCTTGCAATGCTGAGCTTTGTTTCCTTTAGAAACCCTATTAAAAAGAAAGTGCCTGCAGGGAACAAAACAAAGGCAGAATCTTAACTGAGCCACAGCCTGACAGTAGGGTCCAGGCAGACATTTCCTTAGAGTTACAGCTCACTTCAGCAGGAACTTCCGTGTACTGTCTATCTCAGTTCTTCAGCACCCACAAAAAAGAATGTATTCAGATGCAATATTAGCATGTGTACCCATGTTACCAGACATTTTTTCATGCAGAGCTGTGTACAACTTGAACAACACTATTGTCACAAGGGTTTTATGGTGAGCTGAGTTTATAAAAGTTACCCATAACAGGAAGCAAACTTAGTTCACATTACTTCTAGCTCTGTATTTCAGTTTCCCGTGTTTCACTTCTAAGTTTCACTAAAAATGAACATCTCAGTCAGTCAGCAAGAAAATAGGAGGGCAGATTCACCTCATGTAACTTCGTTTTCTATGATGAAGACACAGACATTGAAACCAGATCTAGATTCCCTTCATAAACAGTGGAGAGGGGAAGGCTGGTGTATTTTAAACCTTTATGTTAGAGTGAAATTGGCAATGCTCTAGAAGGGTCTGTTCTATGGCATTAGTTTCAAAGGGATCTATGAATGATCGCGTTGGCGGTAGATATATAAAATCAGCTGAGAAGACTCTTAATTCATATCTCAAGATAGACAAAAACTTTTTATTGTTTTATAACTTAGGATATAAAAGCATAAATTATCCTTCAGTTATGCTGTCATTTTTTTCTGCAAGCATTTTCAGAGTGAAATCATTATTTTGTGCACTTTAAAGGATTTTTAGGTAGAAGTATCCTTAAGGCCTATCCTTAAGTGTTTTTCCAAATGTTAATCCATAGTGTTTAAGTAATGAAGTGCTGTGGGTCTGTGCAGTAGGACACAAGCTGGTTCTGAATGCAGAGCCCCCCTCCCTCATTCAGTCTGGTACCAGGTTTACGGCTTCCTCAGGTTTGAGTCCTTACTCTGCTCAAATGGTTTGTGCCTTTCTCTTGCAACACATCTTGATGACCTCCTTCAAACTCATTTCTCTAAAATATAGTGAAATCTGCCTCTCATGAAAAATCACTCAAATTGTTGGTCCTCAGATTATGTTGAATTGGATTTTTAGAAGGCAGTTTTCTAACCTCCCTCTTCCAGCTGCTACACTGAGCAAATTTCAACCTCCTGCCTTAGAGAATGTCAAAAGGGCAATGCCTCCAGTGTTTCATTCTCATTTTAGTCTAACAGTTATCCTTTGAGGTTTCTTGAAATGCCCAGCAGAACAGAAGCTCATTTTCATGTTCTTCGGTGTGCTGCAAGGCACAGCCCTTGTGATGCATGCAGCAAAAGCCCTGGCTAAGTTTGCTGGTGGAGACCTCTCTCTCTCACTAGCATCTCATATTGCCACTGTGCTGGTATTTCATGCTAGCAAAGGGAGCCAATACTGATGTGTTACCTACTCTAGAATTGCCACTTGCTGGGGTATGGGACACCTGTGCTTTGCTAATGCCCACAAAATCGTTGTAAACAGGTTTGAAGGTGAAAGTGAAATCAGTTCATTCAACTGAAATGGGAGTAAGAAATGTATTGCTGTGTTTAAAGTCAAATACAGAAAATGGAACAGTACAGTCCTTGTTGCTACTCATTTAGGTCCGGCCTCTGTATAGTTCCTTTTAGTTTCTTTTCAGCTAGCAGGTTTGAGCCAGCCTGGCTCCCAGAGCAGTTGATCCCTGGAGATGGGATCTGATCTTCCAGCTCAGCACTGTCTTTTAGCTGTTGCTTTCCCCAGATAAATTCTGATTTGGGATGAAGGCACCCCTTTTGTCCTCCCAACTCCTATGTAGCATAAATTCACCCTTCTGGCATTCTGCAATTCTGGATAAATATAAGTGATTAAAAAAAAAAGGCAGTAGACAAATTCTGTCTCTACTGCTCTCTTCAAAAGGAATTGTGTCTTACAGCTGAGTGGTTGTGGCTTAGTCACACTTATTTGACTTAACCTATTTACACAGTGCAATTCCCAGCAGACAGATAACAGAGGAAGAGTTACATTACCACTGTGCTGAAGTGCATAAACTACATGCAGCACAGCACTTCAAGAGTTCTTGTGATATAATTGAGAATGATGACTCTGATTCATTGAAAAAAACAAGTATGATGGAAAAGAAAGCAAGGATGATTTGTGTCTAAGGTAAATGGGCCATAAGCACAGTTTGTTGGGACTGAGGAGACACAATGATAGTGTTTTCCTACTTGGATCTTTTGAATAGTGATAAAATACCTGAAATCCAAATATATGCCATTGGTGAAGTGTATATACATGAACTGCTGGGCAGACCTCAGCACAAAACCTTCTTAAGGCAAGACCATAGAAATCACTGGGGTTACAGCAACAGAAGAGAGGGACCACCTGAACTTCTGCTGGAGCTGGAGCGAGCCATTTCCATGGCGTACCTTGTGGGAAGCCATCCCAGGGAGCCCTGGGCTGCATGGTGCTTGCTGCTGCTTCCAAGAGTTGTTTTTTCCAGACCTGTGATTTTATTTTGAAATACACAAGGGAGCAGCTCATCTGGCTGTCAAAGTTCAAATGAATTAATTTGAAGAGAATTTAATATTGTAAATAATTTTAGAAGGACTGGTTGCTTTTAAGGCATTTTTTGATTTTGCCTGTGAATCTGTTGTGCTCTAGTGCTGAGTACAAGAATCCCTTGTTCTGCAGAAGGCTTATGTTTGTACTTGTTACTGTTTTTGTTTATCAGTTGAGCTTCTTTTACCAGCAGAAGTTACACAGTTTAATGATTTCATAATGACTGAAGAAAAAGAACTTGTGAGACCTTTGCAGTAGACTCCAAAGAACTGAAATTTAGGTGTCTAGGATGTAAAATTCCACTGTTCTAATAGTGTCTTTTATGTGTAATAGCTGTAAATGTGCAAAATAACAGTTGAGTTGAATAGTCTTTGCAGTGCTTCCAAAAGGTGTGAGAAAAGGTCAGTGGGGTGTGTGAGGTGGCCAGCTGCACGGACAGGGTGTTGTGTTTCTCTGCACAGCTATTTTGTTATTAATCTGGGAAGCTGTGAGTGTGAGAAGCAGAATTCTTAAAACCAGTCAGGTCTGTCAAATTGAAATAGTAGGAGGCAAACAGAATTGTACATAGCTTACATGGCTGATCTCATCAGGAAGGCAGGGAGCTGCTGAAATGATTTATTTATCAGCTAGTTGAAAGATGCATTCTGATGTCAAACAATTAGAGATGTGTTAGAAAAGACTTCTGCCTCTGCAAAGGCCTCAGGAACCTGTTTATCCTTAAATAAATCCTAAATTTGAAGAAACCAGAATGAACTGATACTGTCACTCTAGTGTTGTGAATAAATCTGCATTCGTGTGTGCTTGCAAGAACTTGTCTAAAACTTCCATTATTAGCAGTGCTGGCAAACAGTAGATAACTATATTTGCATGATGGCTGAGTTTATGCTGAATGGAAGCCATGGGAAATACAGGAAAAGTCTTCCTCTAGCAAAAATTTGTTTCACATACCTTGAAAATCTTCAGGCAATGTTTGTTCCTCTTCTTGAACAATTTTTGCTACCACATATTTGGTATCTAGGAGGCTTCCATAGGACCTACAACTGGTAAAGATGCACCTCATAAAAGTTTCTTGATGACTTGTTCAGTGAGTCAAGTATATTTGTACTGAGAGACTTTTGGATGTGACATCTTCAGGAGTTTTCTGGAGGATAACTTTGTATCCTGAAATATAGATAGCTGGTGAGATAACTGTATCCCAGTAAAGCCTTCTTTTAATAGCTATTCTTGCTGTAATATTGAGACATGCTTCTAAAATTCACCTGGGCTTTCGTCAGTTATTTGTATTCCGTTAGCTTTCTATGCACAAGGAAATTCCTGTTTGTTTCCCAATTACAATTTATTTTATTTGAAATTATAAATATACACTGCAGGATCCTTACAGAACTGTTCTAGATTTAATTTCTGTTTGTGTATTCCTGGAAATTTGACTTCTGTGGTAGTAATAAAAAGCACACAGTAGTGTTTAAAAATGAAGAATTAATTTTCTCATTTTTGCTGAAGGATTCGTGAGTAAAACTTTTTAAGGACAAGAGCAGCAGTTTTGGACCTTGCAATTCTATTTCCCTGCTCACTTGTGTAGTACAAATCGTTAAATGTAAAAAAGCTGTAAGCCACCTTTTAGAAAAAAACAGAGGTTTTAGGGAAATGTTTGAATAGTTGACAAAAGCAAGGTCTGAATACTCATATACTGTTTTCAGTTCTGCTGCTGCTAGCTTATACTGCATCCCTGGACAGGTGATTTCAGATTCTTAGATTATAAGGTTGAAGATGTACAGGGAATGGGTATCTCCAAGGCATCTGAGTGCTGTGGTTTTGGAAGCTAAGACAGCTGTCTTTCTTGGTTCTTGTTCCTTTTGCCTGTTTGTGTTATATGAAGTTGGAAATCACATGAATCAAGGTGAGTTCAATGGAAGAGCATTGGGACTGAAGAGTTAACTATGGCTCTCTGCCACAATCTAAGTTTAGTTAAATAAAATTTGGAGGTGATGCACCATTAAAAGAGTTGATGCTGTTCTAACCATTTCTGCAATCACTGCAGCTGTCTACTCAAGGAGATGCCAGCCAGGTGATTGGACCTCTCACAGAGGGACAGAGGAGGAACGTGGCTGTAGTTAATTCATTATACAAGCTACACCAAGCAGTTCTGAAGGTAGGCTTCCTTTGATATTCCTTGTCTTTCCATAATATAAATTTCTTTGCTGAGCTGTATGTATATTACTGTACTTGCTGGTGAGAAATCTAACAAGTACTGACCGATTTGGGGTTGATAACTGCATCTCGCTGTACGTTTGTACAGCTTTTCAAGACTTGGTTGGCCCTTTTAAGCACTGCTATTTGATAAATTGTCAGTGTTAAAAGAGGAGGGAAAGATGTGTTTATAGAGAGTAATCACATCTCACAGCCATTGTTATAAGTTTTTTTTCTTATCGTAAAAGCTCTATCTTTCTACTCGTAAGCCTGATAGCCCTTGCCTGCATCTGTCCCTGCCTGAGCTTATCTTTCTAAGACCTTCACTGCTTTCCCACAACTGTGGCCAAATTGAAATGGAGAAGGAAAAAGTGAAATCGAGAAAAGCAGCACTTCATGTGTATCTCTGTGCATTGCTGCTGTGACCCAAGTCTGGCCTGGAAATGTTTTCAGGACTTGGCTCAGTTATGAACAATTTCAGTTTGCTGACTCAGTGATTTCAGTGGTTACACAGCCTCTGTAAATTAATACAAACAGATATAATGGTACTTCTAGTTAATCATGTTTAAATCCTAGCCTGATTAGAAACAGAATCATGAGTACTCCTGACTGTGGATATGTTTAAAGAATGTTTAAAAAGGCCAAAAAGCTTATAAAATTTGCTTGGATTTTGAAAACAGATGGTAGATCAACTTTTAAGTCTGCTTTCTCTGATGTATTTAGTAATAAACCTCGTGTGCCTTAGTGTTGGAGGGAGTTTGATATGATTCAGTCTGAGTTCAGTACTTATCTGGCTTAAAAATACTACTACATAGCGTGTTTATAACTGGAAGGAAATTGGTTGAATATTCCTCAGGTCATCCCTTGACTTTCAGTTTGAATGTATATAATCAGCTATTCAACATGAAGTATTACATACAAGTTATAGTACTGAGAAAGAACGTAGCCATTCTTTCAGATGTTTGCTGTAGAGCTGCTTGTACAGTTCTCCATAAATTCTGTAGTTCACAGCAGGAGAATACACCACTTAATTTTATTCTGGTTCTTTTAACCCATCAGCTATGTTTCAGTAGAAATCTTTTGAATCAGAGTCCATAGGAAATTTGAGAGCAAAGAAATGATGTTGGTGCACTGAAAATTCTCTGTTTAAAACATTTTTGATAGTTACGTATAATGCACACATTACAAAAAATAACTCACTGTGTTTTAATATGAAATTAAGTGTTGTGGCTTTAATCATTTTGAATGTTGACTATTAACAATTACTTCAATGTTTGTAGGTTGTTACCAATCAGAATTCATTCCCAGCAGCTGCTGAAGAAACAATCACAACTGCCTTGAAGGTAATTGAACACCCAAGATTGAATGCTTTGGGGAGAGGGCTGAGGTTTGCTTTGTTTGTTACTCATAAAATAGTGGCTTCTTTTTTCCAGGTATTACTTTGTGTCAGCGTATATACTAGCCAAAGGTACACAAATATTCTGTAATTTATATTTTACCTTATCTGCAGCTACGTAAGTGTTGGATGTGCTAAGTCACAGCTTGAGTAATGTTTGTATTTAAGAATATTCTCATAATGGTCGGAACCCAGATGTCGTCTGACTGTGAAAATAAATGCCTTTCTCTGCAGCGTTCACACAGCAGTAACTGAATCCTTTATCGCCACCCCTGACATGCGGGCACATAAAATTATGATCTTTATGCTACCTGGTGCTTTTCTGAAGGGCAGTGTGGATGGCCGTGCGGCCCTCTGGGTGCTGTGGGTGACAGCTATCCACATCTATCCTGCTGTGCTCTAATCTGGGAAAGGGTGTGTGTGGAGGAATGAAGGGCAGCTTGCCTGTCTCAGGGGAATGAGCAGCTGAACCAAGTGTGTACGCCAAAATGTGTTTCTAGAAACCAGGAATGGCAGATTGCTCTGCATCTTTTTGAAGGAAAGCTTTAAATACATAGAAGTAGTAAACAGCCTTATTTATGTACCATACTGGTAAGATCAGTAAAAGATAAATGCTGTCTTAGGCTTTTGTCCTTCTATTTAGCAATTTCTAATACAGAATTGTTAAAAAAAAAAAAAAAACACAATTAGAATGAACTGTTTGTCAAGGTATTCTTGAGGTGTCAAAATGCAAATGCTTGTAGTTTCTGTTCCTTATTTCTGCCTTTCTCTTACTCTATTTTAGGCAGTCCATGATCTGATGGGTAGTGCAATTCAACCGTTACTGAACTCTGTAGGAGATTCAGTAGAAGCTATTATCATCACGATGCACCAGGAAGATTTTTCTGGGTAAATACCAGTATTTTTAAAACTTACTGTTGCCTTAGTAAGGCATCCTGCCTGTGCATAATAAATTGTTACTGCCATATGCATAATAAATTGTTATTGCTACAGAGTCCTTGGAGCAAGAGCCCGTGTTTATTAGGGGGAAGGTAGGTGATGCATTATGGTCAATTAACACAGCTATCTATTGAAACAAATTAATCGGGCAGCATATGTCTTCTTCGCTTTTTTTTCCCACATCTGTTGAGTAAAATTCATTTTAAAATGAAAAGAAAACCTATCAGGGGCCCTTTTTATGCTTTAAAAAACCCTCTTCTGCTTGAAAAGATTCTCTGCTTTTTTTCCTTTTTTTTCTTTTGCCTTTTTTTTCTGGATAGTTACCAGAAATGTCAGTATTCTTTTTTCTTAAAATAAAGCATAAGGCCTCTGATTCAAAATTACATGGAAAAAATTCTTAACACATTACTAAATGTGAAATGGTTCAAAGAATCTTTTTTTTATTGAAAGCTCAGGTTTGGTGTGTACATTTTTTGTAAAATTTCAGATTGCCATTTCTAGTATTCTTTATCCGCAAATATCTTGAGTCCTAACTGTACTTGAGACTTCCTTTGTGAGCATTGTTTTGGTTGTTATGTCTGTTCTAACGTGTCTTACATCATCATGAGATGTCCTGCAGATGCAGAAGATTTGGCCAATGAACATCGCTCCTTTGTATTCTGTCTTGGAAATTCACTGGAAAAAAAATGTATTTTCAGAGCTGGTTTTTGTTTTCCTTTTGACTTTTATTTAACAAAAGCAAAAGCTGTCAATATTTTACCCTCTCTATCTTTCTTTTGCTGCCTCTAGTAAAATATCTCTGAGTGAATAAACTGATTGCAGCCAAAGGCTGAGTTCTGTTAGGTATTCTGTATGCTCAGTTTGGAAGAGCTTGGTTGCCTGGCTGTGTTTCAAAGGAAGAGAAAGGTGATTTATTTCTGTGTTTTCTAGCTTCTGTGCTGCTTCTATGATAATTAGATTGACTTCATAATCCTGGGTTTGGAGCAGTCTAGGAAACTAATTCTAAGAAAATAGGTTTGGGATCGGCTAAACTAGTGACCCCATGACATGTGCTTGTATTTTCTGATCCATTATTAGAGTTGTAAATCAACAGCTGGGACGTCTACATTTGAGGGCTGGATTTGAGCCTTAGGCTCCAAACTCATGGAGGCTCTGTAAGTTAGGTGGGAGCAGGATGATTTCCTGCATCTTGCTAGGATGGGAATGGCTGATGAAGAGAGATTTTTTGACCACAGTTTCAGAAAGAGCTACACACTCTATTTGGAGCCTGAATGGTACTCTGTAATTCATGCCAGGACTTTATGGGGTAGCAAAAAAATCAAAAAGAATCCAGTCAGTTTTGGTTGTATTTTAAACATGAATTTAACTGTCCCTATTTCTTTTTTTCTTTCTTCTTTCTTGGCAGATCATTATCCAGCTCAGGAAAACCAGATGTCCCTTGTTCTCTGTACATGAAAGAACTACAGGGTTTTATAGGAAGAGTCATGAGTGACTACTTCAGACATTTTGAGTGTTTTGACTTTGTCTTTGATAACACTGAAGCCATGGCTCAAAGAGCAATTGAACTTTTCATTCGCAATGCCAGTCTAATAAGGCCCCTTGGTGAAGGTGGGAAGATGCGGCTTGCAGCAGATTTTGCACAGGTACCCCTAATACTTATTTCTGCTTTTTATTGTTGCTTCACTGTATTCTCTGAAAGGTATCATCGGTGCTTTTGCCCCCAACAAAGTGTAAACAGACAGCTGTAGAGATCGGTGCATTCCAGTTCTAAACGTTTTCTCTGCGATAGTGAATCCTCAGAGGTGCACCCACTAGTAGTTGGAGATCCCTTGTCACTGCAAAGCACGTTCCAGGAGTTGTGACAGCTCTCCATCGAGTGAATGTTGCATTTAAATTCAGCTGTATCTTGAAATTTTATCCAGCTTGACTGACCTCCTTGGTATGTCCATCATTTGCCACCATTCATTCACTTCACTCTTTCTCTCTCTCCTAACGCAATGGTGTGTCATTTTCTTAATTGCTTTAATATATCACAGTGCCAGCGGTGGTTAATCACTAACTCACCTACCTTGCAGAGTAGGATGCAAGCTAAAGAAATAGTAATATCCTGTGAAAGAACTGCCCTTTCATTTTCTTTTGGATTCTCTTTATGATCTGACTCGCCTGTCTCTCAGATTTACCTGTATCTTTATACTGGACTGAAACACAAAACAGATTGCGAGTTTAATATCCACTGCTTGTCTGTGTTATCTGTTGTAGTCAAATCTAATTTGTCAATAATAACATCATGTGATTAACTTGCCAAAAAACAAAGGCATCCACTAGATTGGTGTGAGGGTATGGGTTATCGTTATCCAGGTGGAAAGGGGAATTAGGCCTCACTTGTCTGCATATTGAGTGCTGCTTTTGGCTCATAGGTAACTGGGGTAGGAGAGGAAGGCAGGGAGGGGAGGAATTACTGTTTTATTTCCGGGTTGTGGCTGTTTTATTTCTTTTGCATTTAAGTGCCCTAAAAGAAGGCAAGAAGAAAAATGTTTGTCAGGAGATACACATCAGATTGCCTGGCCCTGTGTCAGCCCTTAGGGGTCAGAAAACATTAATATGTGAAAAGCTGCCTCTCTTTCCATGTTCTTGGCTGGGAATTCGGATGTCATACCCAACGTAGGAGATGGACATCAGGGCATTCTCATTTGGGGCATTTTGTTTTGTCTGTAGATATTGAAAGAATCAACTCCAGCTCTTTCAGCTTTCAGATTCTTATGCAACTGTCGGTTTTTTAGCAGTGGATTAAACCATGCAGTAGGCTCACGTTGAATAAATTTGGGTAAAGTTTTTGTATTCATTATTCAAAAGTAGAAAACCAGCCGTTAATCATAGAAGTTAAGGGGAAGTGTTCAATTGCTTTCAGTGGGAAGGTTCTATTCCCTTCTGTATTTTAAGACAATGACATAAAATAGAAAGAAAAGGACACTTGACTCCTCCTCTGGAAAGAATATAGACATTTTTTGTAATTTATGCTGCAGTACTTAAGTAAGTTGCATAAATTTAGGAAATATCTTTACCAAATTCTACTGTAAAGAGCATCTGATCTAAGCACCTGCTATTATAATACTAAAAATATAACTCATTTATCTTTTAAATGCATATTTTTCTCATTTTGACATGGGTTGCCTTTTAAGTAAAAAATGAAGGTATATTTTCTTCTGAATGTAGGGGAATTTGCATGTTCATTCCCACCTTGATGAGCATAGCTCCCGAGTGGACAACTGAATGAACTTTTGAACTCTGGATGGAGAAAGTTTTAAAAAAAAAAAAAAAAAAAAAAGGTTTTGAATTCATTCTGATCTCCTGCCTTCAACTGTTTCTGCTTCTGAGGGCTGCCTGAAGTTGTTCTCATTTTCACACTGCATAATATTTTAGCTTGTTTAAAAGTGGGCTTAGAACAAGAACTGGCTGGGTCTACTCTCTCTGTTTTGGAGAACAAGTCCACGATGCCAGCTGCCTGGTCTCCTGCTGGGGAGGGTGTAGGTTTGTCCTGGGCCTGCTTGCTGAGTGCTCAGTGTGAGTTATGGCTGCAGTTCATTGCACACTGTTGTTGGCATGGTATGTTCCTGTGTTGAGGAGCTGTCTGGATTCCTCCGAAGAGAAAGGCAGGTGGCTGCTGCTCTAGGTTGAGGAGAGCAGTGAAGAGCTGAGCTGGGCTTCTGGCTGGGTGGAAAGAAACAACCTTTCCAAGTGGCTGCAAATGCTGCAGGCAGAATTTTTTCAGGCCTAGAAAGGCACTGTACTGCTGGACTGACCACATTTCTGCCAGGGCACTCAGAGATACAGTTGCCTCTTACTCATCCCAATAACTTTGGCTGAGAGTCCAGTGTGAAAGTTTTCCAACCACGGATTTTTTCTACTGATAGTTGCCTGAAAACAGCAGGTATCATTACACAGAAGGAGGAAGGGAGAGGTTTCAAGCTGTCTTCGTTCAGCAAGCTCAGCTACTTGTTCAGTTGGAAATTGTTGTTGTAATTCTGTTGAACTTGCATCCTTTGTCTTACCGTGTTCAGAAGTGCTACTGACACTGTGGAATAGAATGTTATCTCATGCGTTACTGTTATTTCAGCAGTAAGGCTGGTTGTGTTGCTAGTTTGGCAGCTGTAAACGTAGGTATGATAGGCATGAAATATGGCAGAGTGTCATGATTTCATAAAGATCGGTGCTTACAGGAGCACAGAAGCATTTTAAGCCCTAGGAAATAACTGCAATGCTGCAAGCTTATTATCGCACACTGTGCTGTTCCTTGGGACTCATTGTTTGAAGTACTTCCAGTGTATAGGCTGAATTCACCTCTATTCATGCTCTCAGCTTTTATACAGGCAATTGCACAAGATTGCTTTTCAGTTTGCTCCTATAAAGTCCTGGGTCAGGTTGTTTTCATTTTTGTGTTATTAAGATGACCGTGATTCAGTATTTATATATGTAATACTAAATTTTATTTCCAAATTTTTCAAATTCAGGCTAGAAAAAATGTTCTCCTGGAGTAAGCAAACCTTGATGGTTTTTCAGTGTTCATGTTTCTGGGGAGTACCAGTTCTTCTCCAGAGGACCTTTTAGCTTGCTTGATATTCAGAGTTGCTACAGCACTTACTTTGAGGCATACTTTGGGATTTGTGGTTTTTAGTTCATGTCTTCCTAAAACCTGATAGAATTGCTGGACAATGCAGCCAAGAATGAAATACGTATAAAAGCAGTCAACTGAGAAATTTATTTGGAAGAAATGGGTATTCTGCAGTAATAGTTGGCATGAAAATTAATAATCTGCTACATAACACTTGTAAGTCGATATAGGAAAATAGGTATTCATTGATAGCAAGTGTAAATACAACTGCATTGAAACAACTAGTCTAAATGTTGCAAAAAATAAGTAATCCTTAGGCTTCATGCATGAAAGCATGACATGGTTTCCCATCTTTTCATACAGATGTATGTTTGATGTAAGAGAAAGTTGGAGCCACTGTCTGCCACAGACCCCATGTCATGTCATGACTGATTATTTTCAGACATTGTTGAATGAAATGAAATATTTTTATTGGCCCTGTTTGAACTAACACTATGCTTTGTTCAGCTTCGTATACTTCTCATCTAGATGTGACTTACCCTTGAAGTTTTTTTTGTCATTGTTCAGTACTGTGGTCAAACAGTTTTGATGGGACATAGTTAATGCTGCCACCAACTCTTGAAGTTTTTATCTATATGTTAATGCAAAACATTTTGGGTTTATTGACTTTTCCTAGAAAAATGTTTTTACTGGATAAGTTGACTGTGCTAAATTCTAGCATAGGAGTGTTTCTAACTGCTGGTTAACATATGGTCAGAATCCAATTTCCTTAATATGCCTTTTAAGAAAGCAAGAATATTAGGCACTTGTGATTTTGTAAGTGTAAACAAATTTGTTCCTTTGAGCAAACATGATGATACAATGTAAAAATGCTTCTTGTCATTTTTCATAAAATACTCTCCTTTTTTAGATTCTTACTGAGAAACGAGGGAAGCATCGTGTCGTAATCACGGTTGTAATCATAAGCACAAAAACTACTAAAACTAAAATGTACTTAATGTCTAATGCCAACTATCCTGCCAGAGGAAAGAAATTATTTTCTTACGTGCGGTATTTTGGAAGTATTGCAGCTGAAGGATTTACTTAAACATCAGCTATTTCGGAATTGCTACACAGTGAAGAAATCAAATTCCACGTCCCTTTAAGGCCAGCTTCTTTCATACAGTAATTCAGAGCGCTTCTGCTTCCTTGCTTTTTAAAGCATTCTCTCCTGCTGAATGACTAGAAAAAAGCATTTAGAGTTAACATTTAAAAACTTGGAATTCATCTTGGCCAGGAGGAAATATAATTGCTAAAAATTTAATGCTCAGATTTTCCAACTGAAAAAGCAGCTTTTTAGTAATGAGAGATCTTGAAAATAGCACAATGGGCACTAAACAATAACGTCACTATGGAGTTTTTCAAAGCACTCTTCAATATATATGCATTATCTGTATCTAGACTATGTATTAACTTCACCCTTGAGTTGCTGAACATAATCCAATTAGCAAAGCCAGCCATGTGATGGATTTTGTACAATATGGCTAGCCAGTGAATAGTTCAACAGATAATTGACCAGCTAGCCATGGGCAATGACAGTGTCATCTGAGAAGAAAAGCTAATATAGCCTTTTTAGGCTTAGAGAGCAAGAATCATTGAGAAGAGGAATATGTTTTATATAAAAGTTGGGCAGGTGTCTGTCATTGCGTTCTGTGAAGCACAATGAAGTACATGAATAAATCATGGCAAAGCAATGGATTTGGAATGAAGTTAGAGGAAAGGAGAGAGTAGTTAGCCCTTCCTCCATTCTAACTGTCCCTTTTCAGTGTGCACTTGTACTTCCTATTGCATCTCTTCCAACAGATCCTGAGATCCTGTAATAATGGTTATCTCAGTTGAGGTTGCACGTTATTTCTTGGGTGCCTGATTTTTCAATGAATTTAATGAAGACAAGAATTTTCAGCTCTGCTATTTTGGGAGAGAAATTTGGAAAAGAAAAAGGTGCTACTCATCCTTACATATGTAAAACCCCTTGGGCGTGAATGTATGAAAGGCCTTGTACACTCTGTACAAATACTGGCTTGCGGACAGCCAGAAGCATCACCCAACCTGATGAAGCTCACCAAAATACTCTGGAAGCTATAGCCGTATCTCATAGCAAAAGCTGTTACAGCAGAACCACATTGCATGAATTGACAGCTGATACAGCTTCAGGTGATGATGGGTAGCAAAACTGAAATGATGTGCACTCTATCCTCTGCCCAAATCCAGCTCCTTAAAAACAGCAGCTGTTCCTAGCTGAGTGTGTCCTCTGAGGAAGACCAGCAGTGCCAGCCAGCAGGGTGCTTGCAGGGACACAAAACCCATGCAGAAGGCCTGCAGAGGGGGTCGTAGCAGAAGGAAGATGCTGCGGCATCTCATCAAGTCATTGGACTCAGACAAATAGCTAAAATGCAAGTGGGTAAAAAACAATCTTGGTTATTATGTGAGGTATAATTTTTACTGGAGAGATTGGTTTATAACGCATAGTAGACTAGTATTGTAAAGTAAAAAAAAAAAAAAACAAAAAAAAACAACGCCAAAAACGAGTTTCTGTGGTTTATGTACATTTTTACCACATTAGTTTTCACTCATTCCCACTCTTTGTGAGTCAGTTTGAGATGGTATAGTGTGCTGCAAAGCTTAAAAACAGTTTTTTTTTTTCCTTTGGCAACTAGTGCTTCACGAAACAACCATCTGCTGCCATTAAATTTATCTAGCTCTATCAATTCTAATAATTTCCTACAGTGAATAAAGGTTGAAGATGAAGCAACAGAATTTTCCAAAGTAAATTTTATTCTTCAGCATTTAAGACTGAAAATGCTGATTTATGGAAGCTGCTAAGTATGTTCAAGAGAAATCATTTAAATTTGTTTTAATAAGGAATTGGTTAAGCTGTAGAAAATTTCACTTATGTCTCATTACATCATATTATGTTTCAGGAGAGAAACAACCATTTAAAACTTACTAAGCAGAATTACATTTTGCTCTGCAGGGATCCTTCTCCTTGTGGATACAATTTAATCCATGCATATCTGTTTCCACAAGTCAGAATGGTTGCTTGTTGCCTACTCTCAAATTCTCCAAAGCACCTAAAAGAATGATTTTCTCCCCAGTTCCTCCCAGCTATGAGCCCATGGCTCCCACCAGCTCAGGGACACCAGCTCCTACAGGATCAGTGCTGCTGCCTGAAAAGAAACTCTGAAGAAATCAGAGCTCCCATTTGTTTTTCAGGGTCTGCTGGGATCTTGTATCATGATGCAGCAAATCCTACTTAATAAGCTCTTCTTCTTGGCTGCTTGCTCCTGATCCTTTGCAGCAGATTGGAAGCCTCTTGGCTCCCATACATGCTTAGAAATGTCCCAGGGGATGTGTGGAAGCAACCAGCTGACCTTGTGTTAATCTTTATCACCATGTAGAGTTGGAGCACCTCCCTGCAGAAATCCCAACGGAGAACCTGCATGCACTCAGCACTGCTCACTTGTGCCAGCAAATTCAGAACAAGGCACAGCAGCTGAGGATTCCTCCTGAGCAAGGTGACACTGGCTTCCCACGGCATGCTGAATGTGAGGCATGTACTACAAGGCCTCTGGGCCCAGGGAGCGGCTTTGTGCTGCCTGCGAGAGCCTTCCCCATCACTCTTCTGAGGTGCTCCCTTGCCATGTGTGTAGAGGAAGTGTAGGTGCCTAGCTGGGGCACTCTGGGTCTCCTGGATTTGTCTGATGGAGGGTCACCTAGTGGGTGCTCCTACAACATGACCCAACTGACCTAATTTCGATATCTCCCTCAGGGTATCCCACACCAGAAGTGGTTGTTTCACTACAGTGTCCATGAAGATAACTTACAGATGTTGAGAGCTGAGCGATAGGACTCCTCCCATCATGCACACGGAATCCCAGGATGGCTGGGGCTGGCAGGGCCCTCTGTGTCCCTCTGCCCAACCCCTGTCCCAGCAGGGACACCCAGAGCAGGGTGCCCAGGGCCATGGCCAGGCGGCTTCTGGAGATCTCCAAAGAGGAGATCTGCAGCCTCTGGGCAGCTGTGTGGATACTGTATGATCACAGGTGCTTTGGAACAAGTTCAGCAATGTTACTTAAATGGGAGGCTGATTGTGTGGTGGTTTTCATTTCTGATCCTTTGGAATATCTTAATTGTGCACTACTTGGAAAGCAGTCTGAATGATTTTCTAAGTTGGGGATTTTAACAAATCTACACGAAGAATAAAATTTGCATCCTTCTGTTAACTGACACTTCAGCTCTGAAAAAAAAAAGGTCTTAATCCACATCTGGATTTTCCCAGTGTTTTATTTTTTTACATGGTGGTGTTTGCATTATTGTACATGTTAACCAAAATTTTGCCATGTAATGGCACTGAAGGGTTCAGTCTGGGATTGGGAGGTGAAATTGTTTCTCTCACTTCTCTGTCTTCAGTGGTAATGAAGGTCTTGTGATGGGAATTTAGTCTCACATGAGTGATAGAAGAACTTGAGCAGAGTCTGGCTCTTGTTTGGAAAGACAGATGAACTCCACGTTGCTTAAAAACCAGAGTTTAAAAATTGTTTGTTTTTAAAGATGGATTCTGTAACTCAGAGCGGGGAATGGACAGAAAATAACGCTCTTACGGATGTTCTTTTGTCTGTGAGTCCATGGTAGTAGGTCCCTGCTGCCTTCTAGTCCACTAGCTTTTGTGCCCTTGAATTTGGGGCTGAGTATTCATGAATGAACCACTTTAATCTTGTCCTTCACCAAAGAAAAGGATGTTCAGCTGAAATATGTAGGTTGCTCTGAAGGTAATGCCTCCTATTTATTTCCACGGAAACTTCAGCAGATACCAAGAGCGCAATAACACTATTTGATAGAGCAAATTCTCAACTACCAAACGCTATTTTCCAACATAGTCACCACCATTAGCTGTGCATCTTTGCCAGCAATAAACAAGAGCCTGTGTGCCACACTCATAAAAAATTTACATGGCTGTCTGGAAAGTGGTTTGTCTTTCACATCACTGTTGCCAGTGCCGAAATGCAACACCTGCTGTCTCACTGTGTTCACATCCACTAGTTGGTCTCCACAAACATTCAGCAAGTATCAATGAATGTCAGTGGGTGCCATTTTTTCCACATGGAGGAATTCATTTCCACACCTTTGCTTCATCTGTACTTCCACGTCAGACGCCATTTTGCCAGACTGCCCCTCTGCTGATATCTGTCGCACAGCAACAACATGTAACAGAAAACTGATGGGAAGGTTCAGCCTCTACTGCCAACATCCAATTCTGCTGTCATGGGCCAACAAAATAAAAGAGCAGGCATTACTTTTGGAGCAGCCCTTATATGTGTGTGCTTCTACTGCTTTTGTAGTGGTTTGCAGAAACCTGCCTAGATTTCTTGTCTTCCCACTCTGAGATCAGAACTTTGGGGCTCTTAATGTAAGTGCTTCATCAGGAAACTCATCACCGTGAAACTGAGCTCAGACAAACAAAGCTTCAGTCACAGGAAGCTCACAAGAGCATGTCCTGTTCTTATCTGTAGCTATTGTTTGTATGCACTGCTTTCTGTGTTGCCAAGAATGAGCAGAAGATTTGGCTTGGGCAGTGCAATATGAAAGAACAGCTTCTTGTCTCAAAGGCAGCCACCAGTGATAAACTGATGAGTTGGCAAACTACTGAAATACTGAGTTTGATTTTTTGGGATAGTCTAATTCAAATTCAAATCTTTGTTTTTACAGATGGAGTTAGCAGTAGCACCGCTCTGCCGCCGAGTCTCTGACCTAGGAAAATCTTACAGGCAGCTGAGGTCGTTCAGGTGAGTTGCGGGCACAGCAGCCTGCAGTTGTTTCTATGACCAAACTGTATTTCAAAGCTAATTTATTACCTTTTGTTAGTTCTGATTGAACTGAGGGCTTTTTTGGCAACACCCACAAGCAAATTAGAAATAGATTAAAGTTCTTGTAAATTTTATGCAGAGTATGACTCTGATTTAAAAGTCTTTGTCATGTAAATCATGGCCAAATTGTACCGTTTTGTGTTGCTTTCAGTGCTGCTGCTTTATGATAGCAAGTTCTGTAGTTGCCTTATGTCTTTCCACTGTAATATAAAATTTGCAGTCCTGTACTGTTTAATTAAAACAGGCAACTTCTGTTTTCACAATCTGAACCTGTGTTGAAAAACCTGAGATGCAGACTGGTGGAAAAAAACAAGGTGATTTTACCCTGTGACAATATTGCCACTGGGTAGGTATTGTTCTAATGCATAAGATAAGACTTTCCTTCCTTTCACAAGTATATTGTTTCATTGTTCCAGACCACTGCTGTTCCAGACCAGTGAGCATATTGCCAACAGCCCAGCCCTGGGAGAAGTTATTCCATTCAGCGTCATTCTTCAGTTCTTATTTACAAGAGCACCACCAGAGTTAAAATCACCCTTCCAGGTAATAAGATTAACCCGTCTTTGTTTTCTAGATGTCCTGAGGAGGAAGAAACATTTTTGTTTGCCTTGGTTATTTTAGTTAAAAATATTCAAGCTCGTATTTTATATGACTTACTGACTTTGTTTTCATTGTGACAAAGCCGTTATGGTCATTGATTTCATATTTTCATTAACAGTAGGAAGACGATAATCTGATTTTGAATAGTCTCTCAGTTCTTTAATATTCTGTCAGCTCATAGAAGAAAATGAAAGACCTATTGTAGGCTGCAAGTTGCAGTCGGATGTAGAAAATCTAGATTCAATCCACTGCCAGAACTGGGTGAGCAGCTGATGTAGCAGATCATGTCTGAGCTTCCAAAATAATGCATTGGGCCATTTCTGCTAAATAGTCTCTGATTTCTTAACTAATTCTGCATCACTGCAGTGTTAAGAGTGCCTCTTATTGATTTCACTTATTTCATCATTATTTCTGAAATTAGTGTGTATGTCCTTTTCCACATTTATGTGTAATTGGTGTTTCTTTGTATTTCCCTGTGTCAGAGGGCTGAGTGGTCCATTGCCCGCTACTCTCAATGGCTCGATGATCATCCTTCTGAAAAAGACAGGCTTGCACTCATACGGTAAAAATCATCTTTATTTCTTCTGTAAATTTATGACAATTGGACAATAACTTATAGGGGCACCAGGACTTGTCACAAAAAGTAGAGAAGTGTGCAGTAGGAAACATATCATAATTACTGTTACCCTCTCCCCACTCACGGAATTAGTTGCAAAATGGGAGAATGTGTAAACTGAACACCTTCCTCTGCCATATCCAAATCCTCCAGTGCCTTTGGAATGAACGTATAATCTTGCAAAAGACGGAAATCACACCCAATGATGGTTCAGATTAACACTGTATTTTAGCAAAACTCTCAACCATTAGCAAGCCAAGGCTGCAGCCATTTTGCCATAGAGAAGCATTTAATGCTTAGACAATGAAAATGTAGATAGGAATTTGAAATGGAAGACTCTTGTTTGTAACCCGTGTAATATAATGTTATTCTTATTCAAATCAACTGAGGATCTTTAAGAAGTTTTTATGATTTTATGAAATCTTCCTAGTGTAGATAACTTTACAAGTAAATCCTATTTTGTGTCTTGAAATGTTAGGAAAAGTTATGGAGAGTTTTGTTTTTCAAAACAAACTGTTTTTTAAAATACATCAGAAGAATGGTAATGCTGTATGAACAGTACAGAGCCAGCATGTAGATCCTCTGGATTCAAGCTTGGATGATCAGTTGGCTCCCAGTGGCCCAACTTACCCAGCCACCTTCCCAATGTCCCGACCCAACCTCAGTGTTACTCACCTGAGTGGCACAGGAGAGGCTGTCACGTAGAGCTGTGCCAAACTCAAACTGGAAGCCAACTCTGTCCTGGCATTTCTGTGCATGGAGGTGGCCAGCTTTTGCTGAAATTGTGAAAGCTGACTCTTCAGCTCCAGCCAGCAGTGGCTGTACTTGAGAAAATCTGCTCTTATCTGTCTTCACTTATAAACCAGGATTTAGAATACACAACCAAGAAGAGTCTGCTATAAACATTTATTGTTCTTGAAGCTGATAGCACCATGTAGTCCACTGTATTGCTTGTGCCAACTAAGGAAATACTTATTGATCACCAATAGACCTTAATAGGATTAATTTCCAAATTATTAAAATACAAATATGCTTCTTCATATGTGTATTAAAACAGTATATTTTGAAAATCATACATGTCATTAGTCTAGTTTAGCTACAAAGCTAGGTTTCTTGAATCTTGCACCATGGCATCTTGAATTATAGGAAATGAGTAAGAGATATAGCACTGGTAATAGGTATACAGCTATACGTGTAACTTAGCGGTGATTATTTTTAGTGTAATCTCTGTCCTGATAGTACTGGCAAAACCGTTGATTTCTCTGCACAAATTTGAGAATGCCATCCTTAAACTACAACACGTTATTGTCTTTGCTTATGATTAAACTTTGTTCAGACTGATTCACGTAATGGGCTTCTGCTGGTCGTGTCCAGACGCTGATAAGTTGCTCTGACCACCGAGGTTTTAATACACTGAGGAGAAAGCTTTTAGATGGAGAGAGTATCTTCCCTTGGACCAACTCATATTGCCGGCAAACAGCCTTTTCAGTTCAGAATCCCATATTCATTTTGCATGCAGTACAACTATGAAAGTACTTAAATTTAACAATCCTAGGAACATGCTGCTGTGAGTTTATCATTCGAACATTTTACAGTCAGACTGGTCCTTGTGCTTTGTACTATGCAGTGCTTGCCCTCACTTGCAGGGCATGGAGGAGCAGCAGTAGAGACCTGTCCTTCCCTAACACCGCCGGTCACGCTCCAGGCATTCCTCCCAATGGACGGCTTTTTGTCCCTGCCCCTGCTGGCTGCTTTTCTATCCATCCCTAGTGCCACCTCCTGCACACAGCCCTCTGCTGCGCTGCAATTTGCTGAGCGCATCCCTTCCCTGTGGGAATTGCTGCCCCTGTGGCCCCATGCGTTAGGGTCATGCAGAGCGCGGTGAGGCCAGGGAGTAAAGGACATGATTCTCCTGACTCTGCTAACTTGCGTATGCATTGCTGTATGCATCTCCTTTTGACCATCTCTTGTCATGACAGCCACTTCTAGTAGGCTGCTGAGCCCTACAGAAGACAGGCAAGCAAACCAGCCGCTCCTGTGGCCATCTGTTCCACTCGTACTGTATTTTCCTTTCTACTATATTTGAAGCTTTCTGAGCCTGCTATTCTGTCCTTTGTCCTCCGTGCCTCCTTTGTGTGCATGAGCCTGAGCTGAACTGCGGGCGGCTTGCTCATTTGTCAGGTCTTGTATTGTGCCCTCTCCAAGCCTTCCTGCTGCACTTGGGCTGCGCTAATTGGACCCTGTGCATCTTGGGCCTTCCAATCTCTGGCCTACTTCGAGAAATTATCTTTGCGTTTGGTGCAGCCTTGCAAATGGTAATTTTCTGCAACTTCAGTTTATAACAACTGTGCAATTTCTCTAGGGACTTGCTTCTCAGATATTAATTCACACGTGTGATCAGAATCTTTACAGCTTTATATTAAATCTAATTGCAAGTTTTTCTTCAGCTCTGTGGATCTTAAATGCTTCCTATGCAGCACAACATTCACAGTGTTAGTCCTGTGAATTCTGAGCATTCTGAGTGTCTATATGCATTTCTTTCTGCTTGTATTCAGCATAAAGGGTTGGATTTACCTGGCCAGAGGTGCATTAGCTGTACTCCTGTTACAGAGAGGAGCAGGCACTGCCGGGGCTGATTCTTCTCATCCTGAAGCAGGCACCTAAAATAGGTCAGCTGCACTGTGCCCTGGAAGCTATATTTTCTCTGTTCAACAAAGGTCGCGTGGGCAAGAACCGGGCAGACAACTACCCCGAGGATGTGTAAGGCTGGCTGAGATGGCCGTGCTGCAGGGCTGGGGCTGTGTGGGAAGGAGCCCTTCTGCAAGCAGCCAGGGCGCCTTTTCTTTTTTTAAATTTTATTAAGTTGGAAAACCCAACCAATCTCCCATAAAGGAAAGCTTGCTGTTCCACTTGGCAGGGTTTGAGCCAGCTTGATGGAGAGGACCCCTGGGGTAAACACTTCTTTCTCAGACTTGCCTCCTCCCATTGCTGAGCACAGCGAGGAGCTCATCTCCTGGAGGGCTGATGTCGGTGTGTCCGCACACGTCCCCGCCAGCACCTCTCGTCCATAAACATACTTGGTGCCAGTTGCTCTGGTTTGTCCAAGCCCAGATGCACCAAGCTCTTCATTAGGTAATTTTAAATGAAACAGAGATGTTACTTGTTGCGCTACGAATGATGATGTTGGAGATTTTACTATTTGGATTTATAGTACCTCTCATAGTACCGATTACATAGCCCTGCTGTTGGACAGACTCACTCTTGCACAGCACATTTTCTACTTTTCTCTTTGACTTGGGGCTATGCCATCAGCTTCTAGCAAAGCACCACGCCACGTCTGACCCTGCTGCCCTCCAGCTGCCCCGCCAGCTGCCTGGGGCCGGGCACGGAGCTGGGCACAGAGCTCTGAGCTTCCCATCACCATCGGCCTGTTCTCCTGAGTCAGAGCCCAGGGGCAGCGCTGGTATTCACAGTACCATACAAAATTAATTAATTAATTAGAGTAATTCTAAGTGATACGTATTAAATTCTCCTGAAGAACCGTAGCCCAAATCGTACACTTTTTTTTTTCTTTTTGCAGTAGATACAAATCTTCATGAGTTGAAATACCATTTTAAAAAAAGAACTATCTGGGTCTTATATAATCAGCTTGTCCTGATTTCCAAGAAAGCTCATGTTTTTGCTCAAGCAAGTGAAGTAATTTAATAAGTGCTTTAAAATCCTTTTCCGTATGTAGGAGGGTATCTTAGATTTTTTTTTTCTTACTTCTTATGGCATTTTTAATGAAGCATTAATGTATGCAGAACATCCCACCAACCCTCTTTCCATAGCTCTCTTTTACAAGCAATATTTGTAATGTATACCATAGCTTGTCTTTGAAAATAGAAACAGATTGCTGAACAGGTTTTATGTCCTTTATTAGACTGGAAGATGCTGAATATAGGGCATTATTTAGTCTAATCCCTTCAAGAGTATGTTTTGTATATTACATAAACAGGGTTTCTTCCATCTTCTTAAACATCAGTAATGTAACTATGAACTACATCTTCTATATGACAACGGCTGTGATCTCAGCGCTGCAAACTGGGTGGTACTGTTTTCAACCCTGGTGCTGTTGATTTTTTAATTATTACTTATGCATTGGTGTTTTTACAGTGTCCTCTACAGGAGCAAGTATACCTTTTCTAATAGAGGACTTTAATAGTACAATGATGCATCTGAATTACATTCTGTGCTGCCAGAATAATTTACAAAAGCTTCTTTGAGCTAGAAACAGTCAAGCTTACAAAAATAGTATCATAAAAAATGCATTTCAGGTGGTAGCACTGCTATTAAATGCGTTTGTTGCCAGAATGAGATGCAGTCATGCAGGCATTTCAGCAGCTTCAGTGAGACACATTTTGAGGGGTTTTCCATTTCAGCCAGCCTAAACTCTGGCTGTGAGCTCCAGCAAAGACATTGCTTTGCCCTAAGCAGCTCCTGCGCTCTGTGTTGCTGTATGTTGTAGTCTCGAAGTCCCACCCTTAAATTAGGTAACTGTCTTCAGAGAAACAAAACTTCCATCCAGAATGTACTTCTGAAATCACATCTACTTTATGACCGTTTGTGCTTTGTGACCTCTCCCAGCCCTTTCCTCCCTCGCACTCCCAAAGCTGCCTCCCTGGCTCCAAATGTCCAGTCAGGGAAGCCTGATGTAAATGTTAAATTTGGTGAGGCGACGTTCAACACGCCACACCTTTGGCTTGAGTTGAGCCATTAGCAAAGCTTCTGCTGTCTGAGGAGAACTTGGCTTCTGTTTTAGTTCCATGTAAAGTTTCTGATTCTGAATTGCATTTTAGCTATCAACTTCAGGGCATTTAAATGCTTCTGTTGGAGATGGGAACGTGGGACATGGGAGGGAGTGAATGCATTTAATGTTACAATATTGAGAAGGCTTTATTTTCATTATTTAATGGAGAATTGTGCAAAGTATGTTTTAGAAAAATGCCTGAGAATTCACCTTATGGTACTGATGGAGCGGTAATTATTGTTTGTCTTGAGTGGAAAACAGTTACGGTGTTCCTGGGCTGGTGAAACTGACGAAGTCTGACTTTGTTGCTTTGAAACAAAGCAAGCAAAGCTGTGAGAGTGAAAGCACAACGAGGGAGCTGACACAGGGCTGCTTCTGTTGGCTGTTTGTCTGCTGGGGAAGGAGCAGGCTCTGGGCAGGCCCGAGCTCTGACCGCTCATGGGACAACTTGCAGAGCGCCTTTCAGCTGCTCCCTGAGTTACAGGGGGGCAGCACCTGCCAGTGTCAGAGTTTGTTTGCCAGTTAAATCGGATTCTCTTGAGACGAGAGAGAGAAGAAAGATAAAAGCAGCAGGAAGGTGGGCCGGCAGGGCTCGGGTGCTGCTGTTGGGCACTTAGCGTAGCCTAAATCTCATTCCCTCTTGTTTGATCTGGTGGGAATAACACTCTGTGTAAGGATTATCAAGGACCGACATGGAGTGTCTTTGGGTACTGCTTTTAGGGTAGAGCCGCCTCTCCCTTTCATCTGAAGTATCTGGTTATCTCTGTCATGTTTTTCAAGGTTTTTTTCAAGCAAGGAGATAATGTCGGGAAGGGATAGCAGTGTTACCATCTGGGTAATGATGCCAACCCACAACTTCACCAGGAGGTGTCAGAGTGTTCTAAGTTAAGCAGGTCAATATGTTTTTTTCTATTTGCGGCTTTTGATGACTTAAAACCTATTTGGAGCCAACAACCTTTGAGGACTGAATAGAGGAAAAGACAGAGGGGCACTTGTGAGTGGGAAGGGAGAAAGATTCTGCGGACGAATGATTGACGGCTACAGTAAGAAAACTGTTAGAGGAGTTTCTCAACTGTCTTTTTAATATAGGGGACTGTTCTTTGTAGAAGGTGACTAAAATCCAATGCATTTAATGATTACTGCTGCTCTGAGCACTGCGCTGACCTGAGGGGAAGCGTGATACACATTAGAGTGTGTGAAGCATCTCTCTTCATCTTGACAGCATCCATGAGCCGGCCCTGCCTGCACCTCCCACCCCTGTTCAGAGCTGACCACGTGCTCTGTGTGCCCCATTGCCACTGCAGACCCGCAGGGCTGAGAAGCACACTGAGCCGCTGTCTCTTCCCGTCTCGTCTTCTCATGGGATTTAAAGCTTACCTGGGGATGTGGCCAGTCTCTGCAGTCAGTGTTGGTGATGGGAGCGGGGTGAGCTGCCCCTGGAGATGTGAGGGCAGCGAGTGGTTCTGTACCTGCTGCTTCCATCCCGTAGGCTCTGTGAGGCTCCCAGAGGGAAAAGCAGGATGAAAGCTTTCAGGGAGCCGACCAAGTGCATAAAGGCAGCTCTGGTACAGCTAGGTAAAATATTCTGTCCCTGCCATTCTGCTTGTGAAGGGGGATAGCTTTTCTCTTGCTGTTTGTTGATATGCAAAAAAAAATAATGCAAAGGGATTCTTTAGTATGTGTTGGTACCAGGTGTGGAGCACTCGGCAGTAACTCACTGGTGAAGAACTGTTACTGAAATTGAACAGCTCTCGAAAGCATGCAGGCCAGTGCTGTTTGTGTGCTCAGTCACTGTATGCTTCTGGAACCTCTGAGTCTCCCCAGTAAGCCAGCCCACCCTCCTTTTCCATCACCTCAGTCTCGCAGTGTGCCCATGCCCAGAGCTGCAGTGAGCAGTGGGCACTGCCCGGTACCGTCCTGCTTCATTCCCACCCTGTGCTCAGCAGGAGAGCTGCCTGCAGCTTTTTCCTGCCACGTCTCCCTTGGAGCTCTGCAGCATGATGTGCCTGGAGAGTTTGACTGCAAATGTGTGCACCTGTGTGCCTGTTTTCACCCACCTCATCTGTGTGCTCATGCCAGGAGGCTCACGGGTCACTGCCTGGTGGTGAGGTGGGGGCACCCCAGGCTCCAGCACTTCCAGCACGCGCATGTGCGTGCGCACACACACTCTCACTCGTTCACTCACTCACGACCACTTCCCCAGACTGCAACCCAGAGCAAGCTCAGCTCTCCTGCTGGGGCACAAGCAGCCAGAGCTGCAGCTGTGCGGGATGGAGGCGGGGTGCTGCTGGAATGCTGTGTGATGATGCTCTGTATGAGCGCTGCGGGGCTGCACCAGGTGCCTGAGTCTCCTCTTGAAATAGGGTCTGCTGGGGGTGTGTGTTTTCTCCTCAATAATGTCATTTTGCTGTAAATAGCACCATGGAATGTAGCCCCAACAAAGGCTTTCAGAAGGACCCACCCTGCCCCCAGTTCGTTGTCTCTTATGAAGAAATGGGAGGAGAAAAAGGATAGGAAAAAATGAGTTAAATTCGATGCTGTATTTGAGTAGCTGTGGAACTAGCTTGGCCTACTTCGTGGACCAGTATGTCACAGCTGAAGTTCATATTACAGCCTGTGTTCTACAGGTGGACAGTAATTCAACAGCACTATTTCCCAGAATGACTGGGTGATAGGAGGCCCTGTACTTGCAAAGCAAGTTAAGTTGAACTATGCACAGACAAGTACGTCATCACAGTTGCCCCTTTCAGCATGGAAGTTCTCTATTTGTGTAAATCACACAGGTGTGACCTCCTACAACAGTGTGTAAGAAAAACAGAGTGAAGATGTACGAGTGCACAGACGCAGTCTGTCTGTGGCACAGAGCAGTATCTCCCGGAGGACAGCGGTTCAGCAGCCTGA
Organism: Numida meleagris; assembly: GCF_002078875.1. NCBI lineage: Eukaryota > Metazoa > Chordata > Aves > Galliformes > Numididae > Numida > Numida meleagris. The sequence goes on along the minus strand of NC_034409.1, from coordinate 14,379,545 downwards.
GCCAGGGAAGCACCTGAAGGCAGCTCAGCTCAGCACAGCGCAGCTGTCCGCGGGTGCCCCAGTTCCACTGTGGAAGTTGTACTCGGGGTGTGCAGCAGCTGGAGTCTATTCTTTTCCTTTCTAAAGGTTACCAGTACAGCACTGTGCCTGCGTCTGTGCGTCAGAGCTGTCATTTCAAGCCATCTGCAACATGTGCTGTTGATTATTTAAATGTTAACTTGTTCACTCCTCAAAACATGCAAGAAAGGAGAGAAGAGCATGGAGCAATTCTGCAGAGCTTTGCAGGCTTTGTTCGCTGCTTCTATCCACAAAGACACGTGAAATCGTTTAAGGAAAATTCTGTAGCAGGGAACGATTTTGATTAATTTCAATTTCAGATCTTGAACTTCCAGTACTTTGCACGCTACTTTATTGCTATAACTGTGTTTTTCCTTAGAGGCGCGCTGGAAGCTTACGTTCAGTCAGTAAGAGCGCGAGAAGGAAAGGAGTTTGCTCCCGTCTATCCCATCATGGTTCAGCTGCTGCAGAAGGCGATGTCGGCCCTTCAGTGAATGCGGGTGGGCAGGAACACGGTCACGGCTCTCTGCTGCCACAGCTCTACTGGGGGTTAGCGTAAAGTATTTCCACACACATACGCTTTACAGTGAGGTATGTTTACCTGCTTTATCTGTGGAGCTTCTCTCTTGCTTTACGTTCTCATGGGAATTTATTTATACACAAATGTTGTTAGAAATTTGTATCGTTGCTACGTGCTATTAAGAATGAATCGTTCTCTTGCATTCCTTTTGAATTTAGGAAGGTATAAAATTAGAGCATACTCAAATATTACAGCGTAATTACTGAATATCTCAAATAAGGAAGTAGCTCTTTTTTCCTGCAAGTGCAGTCTAAAAGAGCTGAATACATTTTAGCCTTATTCAGAAAATTGTCCTTTTGAAATGCCAGAATCATCAGTTTCCATCTAAAAATCACTAATTTTAACACAGAGAAAAATACTTATAAATAACAGAAATGATTTGCTCTTGCACTGCTGTCACTTGGGAATAATTTATACTGATTTCACCTCTCTTTTTGCTTAAAATGTAATAAAGAACGTTGACTTCCCACTCCTGAATTCAGTATCTGCAATTCTTCAGCAGCTTCCAAAGTGCCAGGTATCAAAACAGACTCGGGCCGGGCTCACAGAGCCTGGGGGGGGACCTGACACATCTTCGTCTTCATTTCAGAAAGCAGACGCCACCAAATTTTAATGAATTTATTTGAAATAATATACAAGAATATAGTGTGCAAAAATCTTAGGGGCAACATCATGTAGACGTGTCAAACTGAAATTTACAGTTGTGATTCTTAAAAAAAAAAAAAAACACACAGCTGTTTAGTACATGAAAAGCCATGATTGTAGTTCACAGCAGAAGCAATTGTAATCCTACTGCGGCCGCTCTAATTCAGACAGTTGGAGGAGGAAAAAAAGTAAAGTGCAAGTGTTGCACGTATAGTTAAGTGCAAAGTTTGCCCCCACCACAAAGAGGTCTTATGGCAAAATAAAATATTGTAGAATATGTGGCAAAGACCAAACACGAAGTTAAAACTATGATGGTGACAACGTCGACAGCACCAATTTGTCTTGAGCTAGCGCTATTTGTTCCTTTCGCCCTGGCCCGGCCCTTGTTTCCACTGAAGTGAGGGCTCTGCTACTGGCAGCTGCTGCCAACATCTCATCACTGCGGGCACAGACGCGACCCAAGAAGCAGCTCCCGTGCTACAGCTCCCTGTGCTCTCCACTCACCTACCACACGTCCTGGTAACTTGCTGGCATCTGGGCAGACTGGGAGGCTACTGGTAATACATTTTTGCCATTTCAGAAAAGCCCAGGTCCCAGAATCGTAATTAATAATATGGTTGTGCAATACATATAAATCAGCAATAAGAATCGATGTATATAAACAGCTGTTACGTATTTTAAAATTCCCCTTTTTGTACATTTTCTTTTAAAAATAAACATTTATACACATCTCCTTCGCCTCTTTCTGAAGTACTTTAGCACCACAGGATATCCATTTTCAAGCCTATATTACCTGATACATATATGAAGAAGTTTGGAAGAAAAATAAGGCAATTTGGTTTAAAATGTTGATAGTTTTAGCTTACTTAATGTTCTATTGTAAAAAGCAATCCGCACTCCTATTACATCGTTTCTGACTCGATGGTGCCAGTATTTTATGGTCACACAAATGCACAACAAATAGTTAGACCTCGATCTTGCATCTTCTTGCCATCAAGCAACAGCCATTTTGTCATCGCTGTCGGCAGAATCCCGGCTCAGTGCTGCTGTGAGCCCTAGGGACAGAAGAGAGAGAAACACGTCAGCAGTTACCAAGCAAAGGGGAAGCAGCTATTACCTTAATGGCAGCAAACACCTATTTGGAAGTACGTGTCATCACTGCTCAGTTATTCAGAAGAAAACCAAAGTCCAAAACAGATGATGATTTTATCCCCTGATCATCCAAAGACCACGAAAACTTCTTTGTCTCGGCTGGAGTTGACCATCGTTATTTGGAGCTGTGAACAAAATGCTTCGTTTGCTGAAACAACTGATCAAGTTGTCTCCTCCTGCTGCTGTTGTAACACCAAAGTAAGGCCCTACCACAAAGGGGAACACCCTGCTGTGGTGGGTTAAGAAAGCCATCCTTCTCCCTAAAGCCAACCCAAATATTCCTGTCCGTCACATATGCACGCACCTGCTGAGCTCCTTGAAGCTCAGTGGAGCACACGTGAAGTGAATGTGAGCTCTCAGGCCAAGGCCCACGACTCCTGCAGTGTAACAGTGGTATTAAGAAGTAGTTATTTTAACCAAAAGCCATATGACAGTTAACGAGGCTGCCACTGTTGGTTAAAATAGGATACAGTGCAATGTCTGGAAATGACAGTGAACGCAGCAACAGCTTGCTCCTGGCACCTGGATGTGGAGAAACCTCCTGCCACCAGGGGTTGAAGACTCCTCAGCAGAGAGTAAAGCAGCAATGTGGTTTTGGAGCATCAGTCTTACAACAACACCTGCACAGGCGCTTGAGAAAACAGGCTCACGTACACAGGAAAGGCAAGGCAATAACTGGAGATTATCAAACCCGCCAAGTCCACGATGCACGCGTTGCTCTCGCTCATGTGTCAGATGGCTGAATTACAGCACTGTGCGCCTCACAGGGCCCCTCCTTCCGCCCTACTGGCCTGCTGGGCCTTGCAGGTTAGCCTGAAAGCCCTCTTAATTTGATCGTCTTCTACACAGAGGGAAAAACTTTCCCTACACGGGAAGTATTACGCAGTGTATTTTACAATTAAAACATAACAATAAATGAAAGGAACTGAAGAAAAAAAATATTAGATTTGCTCCCTCAATGATTTCGTATGTACAGAGTAAAAACCACCAGAAAATGGTAAAGAAAAAGCTTTTACTGATGAACAGCAGAAGGATTCTGGGGAAGCTCTGGTTGTTTCGGGGAAAGGGACAGCCTTAACTTGGGTACAACCTCATGGGCTCGGTTACTTCAACCAGAAGCTCACGTGCCGCCCCACAAGCACGCTCACTTCCAGTTCCATTCACGGAACTCTCCTAGAACACAGACAGATGTGTGCTGTCTGCCTCCCGTGTCCCACAGGAAAGGAGGAGAGCAGAGCACATCCTGAACAGACAGAAAACACCGCTGCTACCATACAAGCACATCTAACTGCGTACTGAAAAAAAAAAACAGCTTGACAAAACTTACAGAATTTGTTCGTTTTCGTTTCCAACAATCAGGATTTAAACGTTTCTGTTCTTCTGCCAAGGCCTTGGCTTCTAGCGTGTACATCCGTCTCTCCTCATTCTTCATTTTCTTCCACCTGTCACCGAGTATCACACTTATGGCTCTGCAAGACACATTTCAGACTACAGTCAGGATGGGATTTTATCATTTTTTATTTTTTTTATATATCTCAGAAACATCATAAAAAAATGCACAGAAGCGATCTTTTTAACGTTTTTTCCCTATCACCTTCTCTCTTGTACCAGTTAAACAGCTGAGACATCTATGAGAGCTGAGCAGGGGTCAGCGAGCTCTAGAATTTCCAAGTGTGTGCATGTGGATACACAGCGACCGGCAGAAGCCAGCAAACAGGGATGCTAAACAATGCTGACAACTACCACCAAATGGTAACTCAGTTCCTTTGCTCTACTTTCCTACCATAAGCTTGCACGACAGATTTGCTGAAAATATGTTCCCTAATAATTAGGGCAACGATCTGAGCGTGACCTCTGCCAAACACAGGTCTGACTAACTGCAGCCCCCGCGTCTGGTTCGTGATCCGGGGAGCTTCCTCCACCTCCAGCCCCCAGCGGGGAGAACACGAGTGGGCTGAGCACACGGCTATGTTCTGTGTAACGCTCCTGCACAGGGAGGAACCATTTGTTCCAGCACAGCCATCGGTACGTCCAAGAGCTGAACGAGCTGTTTTTATGCTCCTTATAAGCTTGGTGACCTCTGGACAGTATTTCCCCACACTGTCGTGCCATATTGCTTAACTGCGCTCCCAAACGTTGGATCAATATTCTATTAAAATGTTAATGCCATCCTTTGGCCGAAGGCAGATCTCTGCACACAACCGCTGCCCTACCAACAATTATTAATCTACGGAATAGATACGGCGGTGGCTTCAGATGACGGGGATGAAAGCTGTACAACTAGTTCTAAGAAAAAGGTGCACACAACTAGAAATGCTCTGATTTTCCTTATTACAAAAGCTCCCCGTTGGGTGAAGCCATCTCCAGGCAGTGGGCCACGCGTCCAACCAGGGAGGAGCACCGCGCCTCAGAGCAAGGCGTGCTGAGAAAGCCATCGCATTTCCTAATAAAAACTCCAAAATCTTTGCTTTTCAAATGCAATAAATGAACGTACAAAGAAATGGTACCTCCAGACTTGAGCTGCATGGAGGCACTGAAAGCGAGGGCTCATCAGTACACTTAAAAAAGCTCAAGAAATCTATGGCACAGATGAGAGCTTCATTTCTCCGAGGAAATACGACACGTGAACCTCTGAGACTGAAAACAGACGCATACAGAGACATTTCCTGACATAAGAGACCTGATTCTCCCATCCAGAAACAAACACTGCAGAGCTGCCCCTACAGCCCTTTCATCCCAGCAGAACTTCACCGTGCGCCGTATGCTGCCTTTTGCCTCTTCCAGTGCTGGTGAGATGCCTGACAACATTACAGCAGCGTGCAAGCCCTTACATCGCAGTTCATTCAAAACAAATTGGGAAACAGAACTGGAGACAGCCTCAAGTTCACTCGGTAACGATGTTCAGCACTAACACCGCTAACAGGTCAGGGGATTTTCTTCACCTTTAGAATGTACGCTACCCAAAGGATTCATCTTTCTGAAGGCACCATTAAGTCCAGCTATGGCTACAGCAAGAGCACCTGCAGAAGCAATAAACGTGAGCCTGACAAGCAGGTCTCTGAAGTACTGCCCTCAGGTCTGTCTACAGCGCCATGTGCATGCTGGGCTTTGCGTGTCGGCAGCTCGCTATCTCTTCACTGTGTCCCAAGCCACTCTGTCTCTGAACAGACGGTTTAACTCCGAATATTTCAAGTTTTGTTCTTGCTCGTGAGCACAGACAACACAGAAAGGTTCTAACAAACACAGGAACTCCAGAGTATGGAAATGGGCACTGTGTGTAACCACAGTAAGATCTACTCAGTACTCTGAACACCAAACATACTTGCATTTTTAGAACACAATAGTTGCCTCTGAACAGCTACACTGAAGACAATCGCAGAACCCTTAAGCAACAGCAGCTGAATGCCTAGAAAGTCACTGAACTCTCACTGAATTTTATGGATGCCAAGAAAGCACATTCAGAAGGCACAGGGAGCAGTGCACTCTAGAGCTCATTTGTAACTCTCACCACTTTGCTTCAGCATGAGTGCGCTCACTGAAACATTCAAACTATTCTCACATTCATCCAGCTGCAACTCCAGCTCACTGAAGTCATTTAATCAGCACTTTTTAATTAAATAATCAGAAACTTTCCCAGCTGACTTTCTGTCAGCTTCTCACTCATAGCTGCAATGAATTTGAAGACAGCAGATCCGCTTCGCTGAAATGACTAGAAACACTGCAGACCGTCACTGCCAGGACACATGGGACTGTGTGGAATTTAAGGACGGGCTGTTTGTAAGGCAGGATTGTGTTTCTCAGCAGCAGCTTCAGCCTCCCCAACAGAACACTCTGAAATAGCCAAAGCCCTCTTAAAGCACTGTCTTCTTTAACTTCTGCCACGTTCTGTAGTAGAACTTCTATGTGAAACAAAATTGCTACAGTCATAGTTTTTCGTTTTATATACATTTTAAAAAGCTGACTTTAAGATGGGTGCATTTGTGTGCTTTTGTTTATATTTACATATGTACAGCTAGCACCAAGTATTCAGCGTGCTTCAATATATATATACATGCAATGGGCAGCTTTATAAGCATGAAAGAACAAGGCAAGATCCTTTCCCCCAAGCACACAGACGCACACAGCTCTTCTGGCACGTTCCAGCAGGTCGTTCTGTGCTTTTATGACAAGCAAAATGTGCCTATGTGCTGTCTGGATTAAGATCTTTCAGACATCCAATCAATCAGTACCTCATTATTTAATAAGATCTACAACTTAGAACAAATGGAAGTAACTTCACTGATGATACAGTATTATGTCAAGATAACTACGGCTATACAAGAACCACCAGAACTTCCCTGTTTCTCTAACAGCACCTGAGCAGAGAGCCTGGTACTTTTTTCTCCCCGAACATTTCCCTTCAGTGTAAACAAGGACTGCTGGCCATTTGTGATGCTGGCAGTGCGCGCGTACCCACCTCAGCTGCTGTACCCGAACGCTCTCTCAGCAGAAGGCAAGTCTGCCAAAAATGGCTTCTGTCAGATTTACACGGTACTGCAGATATTTAAAGCCTGCCCGTACATCTTGTGTTAGCATCTTTCAAAACTTGGTCTTTACATAACAAACAAACTTTTTATTTCAAGTACAAAATTCAGTCCGCTCTCCATTTAAAAGCGGAACACGGATACGCTGCTCGCTCACCAGTAATAAGCAAACGGTAATTGTATTCCGTTACCTGTTGTCTTTCCCTGGATACATCTGAGTATATTCAACTCTGTATTTTTTGGCAAAAAGCATGAAGGCATTCATTGGTCTTTTGCACTTGTTTGGAGAAGTGGCACTCACAGTACTTGCAGTCCCTGAGCCGTGGCTTTTGCCAGCTTTGCTGTACAAAGAAGGGGAGGAAAGATGCGACGATGCAGTGGATGCACAGTTTTTAGTACTGCATTCTGATCTCTCGGCATCTTGACTGCTCGATCCTCCGCACGACAGAGAAGCGCGACGCTGGCGAGCCATGCTGCTTAGCACGTACACTGCCGAGGAATCCAGCGGTGTAAAATCGTAACTGGAAGAAAAAGACGTATCACAAAATGATCAAGTATTTTATACGTACAATCCTGAGGCAGCTGTTCACTCTTCATCCCTGCTAGCTTCCTACTATCTGGTATCTTTTGTGTCAGTGCGTGCTTTCAGTCTGTGCCTGATGCAGACCTCAGTGTATAAAAAGGGTCTGGGAGGTGAACCACAGTTTCGTAACATCTGCTGCAAACCTCCAGCTGCCCAGCAGCACATCACACACCATCTTCAAACGTCACGTTCTTTTGAAATACTCTTCTTTCTTTCTGCATCTGTCCTGCCTGTAACGCAGAGCTGGTCAGAGCACGATAGCTACTGAAGTGACAACTGACCTGGAGAGGAGCAGTGTTGAGTTCCCTTGCCAAAACATGGAGGTAACGAATATGAAACCATTATATTAGAACAAGCAGCACTGTATACGCTCCTGTACAAATATCTGTTCTAAGTTGTTACACTGGAATTCTTTTACAGACAAACCTTTCACTGAGATTTAAAAAAACGTTTCAAGGCCCACGGTATTGCCATCGAGTTCAAAGCTGACACACGTCTGCCCTCTAGTGACAAAAATGTAAGAATTCCTCCCTGTTTCAAACATCTCAATAGCTTAGCAAGTTGCTGTCATACAACTGGGACCTGCAAACACTATAAAGCTACTTTACTTTTTGTTGACCAACAACTACAGTGAACTCCTGCCACTACAGAAGATGTGATAACGAAGTCTCCCCCAGGTGCAAGGGGGAACCAGAAGCTTTACCACGCAACATGAAGAAAACACACCAACAAAGGTGCTACTGAGCCCTAACTTCACAACTCTGAGCACCACTGTGCAGCATGTGACTGTAAGACTCCTTTCACCTGCTGCTCACTGTGGCTATACTTCAGTGATTTATGGCAAAACCAAAGCATTAGCGGACTTTTTTTTTTTTTTCCCCAAAACAGAATAGAACTAGTGGCACAGAAACGCTGCAAGTGACAGCTCAGCCCCTGCGCACAGGCAGCCCCTTCCTGGGGGATGGGGCCAAAGCAAGGGTGGAGACTGAAGGATTGTCTCCAAAACGCCCTGGAGGAGGAAAAAGCAACAAAGCCGGGTCAGTGCTCACAATCTCACAGGCCAGTTTACCAGGTGACACGAAAGGATCTCCCTGTTCTCCCAACAGTCCCGCAGTGCTCCTAATCTCACAGCCACAGAATTTTGGTTTTTGATGACTCTGTCCTGCTAACCACCGCTGCTGCTGCAAGCTCCCTTCTCAGAGACATTCTCTTCAGCCCAAAGAAACAGAGACAAGGAATGTGAAGCGTCCAGCCAGGCTTCGGCTAGGCTGCAGAATGAGCAACGAGCCACAGTTCTTCAGTAAGACTCAAATACAATGATTCTACCAGCTCTCTTCATATGCACTTCAGAATAGAGTCAGTAAGAATTAAAAAAAAACAGACAGCAAAAGAGTGAAGACAACCGAACCCACTCTCTATCCCCCATGGAAGATATACAAGAGCCCTTCAGACATGGACTACCAACAGCACTTGGAATTCCTTTTTTCAATTTTAAAAAATAGCAGTGAGCAACTGGGCTAAAATCAGATGCTAAAAAAGAGCCAACATCATAGGAAAAGATGGATTCATTCAAGTACATTTAGAAATCTCTAAAAAGCATGGAAAAATCTTGACGAGTAAAACTATTTCCTTAGGATAACTTATGGTGGATGGGACTTCTGAAGGTCACCTAGTCCAATCTCTGGCTCAAAGCAAGGCAAACCTCAAACTTATCTAACTTTGTTTGAAGTGAGATGTACTTGCTGCACTGGGAAAGAAACACAAAATGCAGAATTTACAAAAATAATAAGGACAAATTATGAAAGTACTGAGATCTTGTATTCTAAAGCCATAGCACGTGAATTAAGTGACTAGGAAACGACTCTGTTTCAGGTACACAGCTGCCTATGAAGCACACAGTAAGAGCTGGTTAACACTGCCGTGGGACAACTGTACCATGTTTTTTAAACCTAACTAGTTACATCTAAAGGATCTGTACAGATATATTCCTTACTGCTTTACCTGAGCTGTTTGGAACTATCAAAAGCAGAGTCTGAAAAGTTTTACTTTAGCCCAAGAAATTTACAGTTCAGCACAGCACAAAGCTACACAGCTTTCCTGATACTCACTTTCCCCTCTCAATTACCTTGCACAACAGTAAGTATTCTTTCTTTCTTCTGCGTAATGCTTACATTCTGGTGGACTTAAGTAAGGTGCCTACTCATTAAATACAAAAACCGCTGAGGCCACTTTATTCAAAAATTACCTTTTAAATGTATCAAAAACACCTGAATCATCAAAGTTAATGGCATCAGGGTGTCCAGGAGGTAGACACAGATCTCCAAGATGCATTTCACAGCATGGAATGCCATGCTGTACCACAGTCAAGCTTGGATAAAAAGATGACCAACCTGAAGTGGTAAAGAGTTAAATTAGACAAACGGCCAGACAAATCTCTCTAGTCTTAACTGGAGCAATCCTACACATCTAAATGCTATCATTTCATTAGTGTGGTCTGATGTAGTTTCTTTCATCCAAAAGAAAAATCAAGAAAACCTGGAAACTTTTATCATCAGAAGTTCAATATTTAACATGACAGAAGTCTCCCTATTTGCTGCTTCCCCTTCTCCCCCCAATTTACCCATTTTCCTGCATTCCACTCGTATACTTGAGCAAACTTCCTCAAGTTATATACGGTATTTCTATAGCTTTACAGTTTAAAGTTCTACTTTTCATTACACAGATACATACTGATTCTTCAACATTGCTTTTATCAGCTCCCTGAGTAACAAGAGACAGTAGTAAAATCTGCAACTACTTCCTAAGAGTATTTTAATATAAAACCAAGTATATCTATAGTACTTCATACCTTTATTTTTAACATAAAAAGGGTGATCAAGTCTGCACTCTACTGTGAGCAGGCCATCCTCCACTGTGCCAGGATCAAAAGTCAACTTCAGCACTGACTCACCAAAGGAAATGCTTTCCTCATGAGAAATGAGCTTCAAACCATCGGAGCCATAGCCCTGTAAATATGCAGACCATTCAGAATTTCCACAGAAGGAAAGCATACATGTTTGTAACACCACGAGTGTATACTTATCATCTTACAGTATATTACCAAATATCTACATTCTAAATGTCCTCTCCTGAAATTAAAAAAGTGATAAAACATTCGAAGCCTACCTAATGAACACAGCTCAGACACCTTATGGCAAGGCACTCAAACAGAACAGCGAGCAGCACTAGACAAGTTCAGTACTAACCCCTCTTCCCAGACAGTAAATACAGGCACACAGTAACACTGCTAAATAAATCCTGTGCTACAGCTATTGAAAGGAACGTGTCAGAACTAACAGCTACCTTGTAAGCACTCACTGAGGGATTTTCTTCTTTTCCACTGCTTTCAGATCTTGCAAATTCTTCAATGTCCTGCCATTCTTTATTGCGCCCTTTATGAAAGCACAAACGAGAACCTAAGAGATATTTTTAAGGAGAAAAAAAAAAAGAAAAAATATTACTGTCGTGTACAAAAGAAAAGAAAAAAGAAATCCTTACTCAGTGATACACGACATTTTACCTTTTAGAAAACAGTGCCAAACAGTTGAGGGCCAAGAATGGCACCATCCTAGATCATCATCGTCTGAAAGTGACGACATGCAGAAAATACCAGACTCCGATTCGCTATTCGTCTATTAAAAAAGGCAAAATGGCATCAATACATTAACATGCAAGATTCTTAGGCTGGTCCTATACATATTTAAGCATTCTCTAATTCACATCTGTGTCATAATTCTGCCTTAAAACACAAACAGGAACCTTAACTAGAGAACAAAGACTCAAGGAATGCAGTAGATGAGGAATTAAGTGTTTTCACAAACTTGATTTGAAATGTGCTTTCCTCAGTTTTTTTCTTTTTCATCCTCCAAAATTCATCTGTGCCCTTATGGGTCCTCCTAGGCTTACATACAAGCAGTTTATGAGCTATCACTCTTTAATCATCCACAGAAGCAGTAAAAACCATGTGTTGTTCTATGGAAAAACTACTGGAAAGCTGCAGGGCCAAGTCTGCACTTGATAAGAGCTGTGAGAGACACAGTGTTTTTAACAGACAAGTTTCAGACATGAATTAATACACAGGAAAGGGAGAAACAGGACTGCCTAAAAGGAGATGGGTCCATATTCCACTTCAACCTAGGAAATGAGTCAATACAATTGTCAGAAGCTTGATATAGAAGGAACAAGAGAAGCAGAGCTTTCTTGGAATGTGTTCTCTTTACAGAAATGTTGACTCTCGTGTAGCACAAGCCTACAGCACTTAGCAAAACGAATACTAACAGAAAATCCACCTTGAACTTAAAAGCTGATTTTTTTCAGCCAGCTTCTCTGTTCCAAAACTTTAACTCGTGCAGCTCTATTTAGTTTAGAAGTGTTTTGGACAACTCACCCTTTCGTGTCTGACCGGTGTTTCATCCAAATCACTCTTGGAGAAGTTGGGATCGTTCTTGGAGGAGCTCGGCGGAGGACGTGCATAGGAATGTAAACTTTTGCTTGTAGCTATTATGTGAACAGGAGATGATCTGCAATAGAAAGATGCATTTAAAGTATTTCAGATTAAGACAATGCAAGACCCAGCTACCTTTACTCTAAACTACTTTTATTTCACGATATTTCATACATGAAATTTTACCACAACTGTTATGCATACAAATATCCTGTCTGCGTTCAGATTTTGAATAAGCAAGGAACCTCTTCTGCACTTCTCTGAATTATTTAGAGCACTTCATTCGAAGGCAGTAGGTTCGCTGTCAGCGCTGCTATTTACAGCAGGTGACTTACTGTGTGTATAGTTGCATCTACGCTGCAATCTTGGGACAGAAGATACAGTCAACAGTTTTAAACTTCTGTATGAAATACTTACATTAGAAAATCCTTCTGTTTGCGTGAGCCAAATACCAAACATCCCCCACAGCAATACTCAGAACAGGATGAGTAAAGGGTGCAAGCTCAGGCAATGCTGCGTAGCTCCTATCTAGCACCCAGCTGACAGTACTACTTCCTCATCAGTTTCTCCTTGTCACAATGGAGAAGTCTGGACAAGTATCTTGAAATCAATACTCCATTCTTAGAGTACCTAAAGACACCTGCTCTGTCTTAATGATGAGATCCCAACCACATTACTGTTAGTAGTACTGCATTTAATTCTTATTCTAAGCCTAGAGTAAAGCTGTATGATTAAAGGTGAAGCCCAGAAAATTTTAAGATCCCACAATACTTCTCACAGCCTGACAGAACTTGCAGATAACACATCTGAAACAACATCAATAAATTGCATTAGATTTTCAATTAGCTCAAAACAATTAACTGAAATCAGTGCGCTACTAAATATTACTAATTACATCACACTAATAAGTACTAAGAGATTAACACGACACGTTCATCTGCTGCTTCACGAGGCAAATGCCAGAAGTTCTGTGGTCAGGGAACGTCTTTATAGTGTCCAACTTTGTTCGTGGCTGGCAGTTAAGAGATTTTTGCAGCAGACTCTGAAACAAGTCGTGTGCAATCACCTGCAAAAGGAGTTAAGGTACTACACAGAAAGATTAAAGAACAGATCTCCAGTTCAAAGTCAGAGGGTGGGAAGAGTGAAGGAAACGTTTCTGGAGACATAACATTACAAATCCGAGAGCCAGACTTTAAAAAATGTCAGTACCTGTTATAAAAAGAGCACTGCATCAGAGGGCTCTGAGGACTTGTGGCTATGTTTGCTAGTTCTGTCAGCCAGTTGACCCCATTCTCACAAGAATAAGCACTTTCTGTATTGCTGCTTGAGGTATGCTGGTTCCACGAAGGCCTTGAACATTCCTGATGTGAAACATCGGTGCCAAGCTGAAAAAGCGCAGATGGGGCAGAGTCTGTCTGCACAGCCTGTAGTTCAGGAAGATCATCTACAGACAAACACGCAAATTACCGTAATTACACCCACTGATAAATACTAGTTGACAATGAAACTTGCAATTAAAATTCAAAACCAAACCACAACAAAGTAACTAATCGTATTTTCTCATCTCATAATTACCAACATTTCACAAATCCGACTCATAATACTTGCAAAACGTCCACAGAAATCATTGCATCTCTAGTCTACCATACATTCAAACAAACATTTTAAGGAAAATGTCACGTAAGCTGGTTATTAAATCTTCTTACTACGCTGACTAGCTTACACAAAACTGTACTGCAAAATTCTGCAGATGTGGCAACAAACTTCACTAAAATACTAAGAGCTTCAGTAAAAGGCAACTGAACTATTCTGTCCTAGTGGCTATGTCACTGAAAATAATCAACCTCAGAGGCTGCACAGGGTACAATCTGTCATGTTTCCACCAGTGAACTGGAATCTAACAGCTCAGAAATCATTAAAGCTGGATATACAGCCTGGCAGGGGCGAATACCTATCAGTAACCTCCACATTACACATGCTATGTTGGGTAACTTCAGAGAGCCCAGCTTATTAACAACAGTCTGTGTCTCGTGTAACTAAGAATCGTTATTCTTAGTTAACTCTACCACTTCAATTAAATGCACTAATACTGCACGGATTGTATCAATTCTTTCTAATGTGGCAATATTTTAACACTTTAAGTTAAACGTTCCTCTACCTTGGAATATCTGTTAGGAGTTGACCTAAAGTAGAGCAACTTCCCTTTAGGAGGAGCTCTTGAGCTTTCTGTTTGTTATTCTTGAGCCAAAAAAAGCTCCTCTGGAGATCAGGAACAGAAACTCGTAACTCTAAGTTCAAAGAACACGATTAAGTCAACAAGCCAGTGTGTCAGAGCTGGAAATAGGTTACAGGGAAAAGTGGTTGTAAAGCAGGACTTTCAGATGCCACAATTCACTGCCACATTCCCTGCCCTAACTACATGAAGTCAGTCGTCTCATTCAGTCAGCTCTCAGTAACCTCACCATAGGAAAACAGCAACCAAACAAGCCTCAGAAGTGGCCTCCTCCAAAGGCCGTGTTGCTTACCAAGCTCCATATGCTCGTCACAGGACGCATACCCAGGAGAAGAGGGCAGGTTTTCATTACACTTCAGCAACTCCAGTGACTCATTCATCCCTGAAGTTCTCTTGTCCACTACCAACAGCAGCTTCTGAACTGCGTTAGGCATTTGATTCGTCTTCACTTCCCACACCATGTTAGGATGTTCCAAAGTATCTGACTTCAAAGAGACAGTGATTAAAAACTTGTATGCACATGAATCGTTTTAAGTGCTGCAGTGTCCAACAACTCCTCCTGAGGTAAGTTCTCATGCTTGTTTGCTCAGGGCTGGAACTTCCCCTGCAGCCCTGTGACCACGGTGCCCAGGAGTGGCCACAGCCAGTGCCAGCCTTTTCACCACCCTTCCCATCCCTGCTAGCTCCAGCCGTAGCCTCACGTGTCAATGCAGGCACTGTGCGTGGGCTGGAAGAGGAACCCAAAGCAGGCCCCCACCAGCAGCCTCTTGTGCAGTTTCATTTCCCCAGCTCTAGTGCTGCAGCCTTTACCCCCAAAGCAGCGCTCTTCATTAACTTCGACAGCCGGAGAGCTGTGATTTTTCTACACAACCACTGTTCCTAAAAGCTGAAAAACAAGGTTACCCAGTCTACGGCAATTTGGTCATCTACTGCTTTTGTTCAAATGATGATGAATTAAAGTTACCACAATACAATTACTTCCTAAGTGACACTGGAAAAGAAATAGTCCATCACAAAACAGCAAAAAATTGAGCTTAGAAAGAAAAAAAAAAACGCCAAGTCTACCACGTGCAAGACCGCTAAGTGCCCCACCACGCACCACTTTAAAGAAATACATCTAATAACAGCTAAAAGCTAATAATCTCACACGAAACAGTAAAGCCTACAGGTTCTCTCGGTGTGAGGCATAAGGGGCCACGTGATTACAACCATGAAAAAACACTTTGCTGTAACAAATGGTTGAAAATTGCCCGCACAGAGCCAACGTTAACAACGTTCTGCGTTTTTACTCATCCTGCGAACTCGGCTCCTTCGTTCCTCAGCCCTCAGAGGCCGCCCTCTTTGTGCAGCTCTGGGGGTGCCAGAAGCGCGCAGGGCAGCGCGGGCCCGACCCAGAGCTCAGCAGCTGACCGCGCTGCTGGCGCTCAGCGCAGCCGTGCCGAGGGCAGGTTGTGAGGGCGGGTTGCGAGCAGCAGCGCGATGGCTCTGCCCGGGAATCCCCCACCCCATCTGCTCTCACAGACGCGAGCACAGCGTACAGCAAGCTGCATCCCAAATTAAAAAAGGCAGCTGGGACTACTTGAGACATCAGGACAGAACCCGGAACAGCGTAATTCCGACTTTAAATAGGTGAAGGAGGAACCTAAGAGAAAGGAGCACGTGCAGCCCGAGGCGCTCTCAATGGTGTATCTCACTCCTCAGAAGCATCCCTAACGCAGCGCGCTCTGCTCTGGCCCATGAGGAACAGCGCCCTGGCAGACGGCAGCGCCCCGCCCCCAGCCCGGGACCGCGCACCCCCGTTTTCTTCGGAGGCCAAACGAATGTATTCACGAACTTGCGCTCTACGCTACGTCAGTTCCTCACGTTTCGAAGAGAAAAACAACAACAGAAGGCGACACGAGCGAGGAGCCGATTGGTCGCATCGCTTCGGGGCCGTGTTTGCGGCCGGTCCCCCACAGACAGGCGCAGCGGGCCCGGCAGCGCCGCCCCACCCCCCCGCCACCCTCCGCCCGCGCCCCGCACCGCTCCCCGAGCGCCGCGCCCGCGTCCCCCCGCCGTCACGTGACCCTCCTGGCCGCGGCCCTTGTTTATAAACTCCCCGCCGGCACCGCGCATGCGCGCAAGCCCCATTCATTCACAACTGCGTAACAGCTCGCCCCAGCCGGGGGGGGCACACCGCTCCCCCTCCCCCACCCTCGCCGTCGTCCCCCGCGCGCCCCTTTCCCTCAGCGGCCGCCGTGCGCGGGGTCGGGGCCGTTCCCGGTGGGGCGCAGCGATCCCGCTCTGACAGCCCGGGTCGGGAGGCCGGTTGAAAAGGAAAGCGGGGAACTCCGCAGCCCCTCACTTCCCTCCGCGTCCCGGCGCCGCCGCCGCCGAGTGCCCCGAGGGCGGCAGTAGCGCGGCGCCGCAGAGTGGTCCCGGCCCCGCGGGCGGACGGAGGGCAGTAACCAACGCGCCCCGCGCTGCCGCCGCCCCACAGCGGGGGCCCCGCGGCCGCCCCGCCGCCCCCCCGGCCCGGCAGCCACCGCCCGCTCCCCCCGCGGGGGCCCCGTGCCCCCCACAGCGGCAGCCCCAAACTTCGCGGCACTTACCGAACCCGTCGCCATTACCGAATTCCTCTCGGCTTCCCCCCCCCGCCTCGTCCCCCCTCGCGGTCCCGCCCCGCGCCTCCGGGGCTCGGTCGCAGAGTGGCCGAGGACGACGCTGCTCAAGCGGCTGCCGCTTCCTATTGGCCGCCCGGGCCGCCCGTCAGGAACGCGCCCGGAGGGCGGACGTGTTTTGACTCTCCCGCACAGCGGATTGCACCGCGTCGCACGTCAATCACGCTCAGACAGCGCCGCGATTGGCCGACGCCTCCTGCGGCGGGCGGAGGGGCATCCTGGGAGCTGTAGTCTACGCGGCCGCCATCTCCTGCCAACTCGGCCGCGATAAGACGACAGCCCCCAGGGTGCTCCGCGCGGCACTCGGCCGATAGTAAACAAGGGGTGCGGGTACACGTGGACCCTCGCCGCTGGGCGCCCGCAGCCGAGCCCGGCGCTACCCGGGCCGCGCAGGAGAAGCGGCCCAGCGCTGCGAGGAGCGGGGACCGGCCCGGCCGCCCCCGCTGGGCGAGGCCCCCAGAGCGCCATTGCCACCTCCGCCGGCCGCCCCCTCCCGGAGCCGGTGCCCGGGCCGGCGCTGAGTGCCTGCCCTTAGCGAGCCCCGCGCTGCCAGCGGGTGCGGCCCCGGCGGGAGGCGGCCGGCGCGGGCAGCGTGAGTCAGCGCGATTAGCGCGGCGCTCCGCCGCTCGGAAAGGCCCCGCGCTGCGCAGCGCCGCTCGGAAATAATCCGCGGTATTCTAAACAACTGAGGGAGAGTTTCAAAATTATGCAATTTGGGGACTTTCCAAGAAAACAGTTCGTTTCTTGCGCTGTTTCCCGCATCCTCCCCGTCTGGCGAGCCGCTCCTAAATGGCGCTGCAGCTCCCGTGGCAGTTCGGTAGTACTGACTTCGGGTATGCCCGCGGTTGGTTGGTAAGCAAAAAAAAAAAAAAAAAAATTTTTTTACACAATGTAAAGAGAAAGGAGTCCCTCACCGGCGGCCCCCGGGAGCTGTAGGTCCCGTGGAGCGCGCTGACGGCGGCCGCCAAAGGGAACGCTGCGCTTATGGTCACCAGAGAAGCGTTATGCAATGGAAAAAAAATCACACGCTGAAATGGTCGTTGGCCGTCAACGCACAGAGCGCAGATTCCCGCACAGCTCGAGGCTCGGCCTCTCCGGGAAGCAATCCTGGCAGCCGTACCGCTCCGCCCTGTAGGCGCTGAACAGACGTCGCTCCGAAAACACAGTGCCTCCTGCGGGGCGGGCTGGGAGGATCGCGTTATGTAAGTACGCTCTAGCTGAGCTGACAGAAGGAGACCCGACCCCAGGGTATTTAACTAAAAAATCCTCTGCGCTTAACTGCATAGCAGAAGAACCCCTTGCAGGTCATTCTCCCACTTTGAAAACGCAATGATTTGAACCAATGGAGCTTTGGCAGAAGACCTTTGGATACACAGATGTCTCCACTCCACAGACAGGCTACAAAGCTTGTGCACTGCCACTTGCAAAGCAGAAGTCCCGCTTACTCTTCAGCAATCCTTGCCTACCCCAGTGGGAAAGGAGTGCACACACAGGCCAGATTGAGTGGCTACAGAAGATACAAAATCTTTTTAGTCTTTTTAGTTTGTCTGCCTCAGGGCTAATACCTTGTTGTGGAGCATGTTTCCACCCCGCTAAATGCTTTTTCTACACAAAATGAAAAGTGTTTTCTCAGTCTAGTTGTAAAATACATTTGCTGTGAGGGTTCACAGTTTTTTGTAGAAAAACTTGTGCATAAATGCCACCCACAAAGCCCAGTCCTCCCATATCCACTGGCCCAGATACGAGAGAGAAGTAAATACCACTGCTGAATTGGAGCCTCAGTATCACACCACCTTACAGAGAGCACAACAATCGAAATCCTACTTAGGGTCTGGATTAGGGCTTCATAAATATGAGTGTCTGAATTGTTTACAAGATTCTAAAAGCAGAAACATAGCAGCTTTCTTATTTTCAAATCTACCTTTTCTTCTTTGCTTGTGAAAAGTTTAGTCAGAGAAAATGAGTAAGAGGACAGATATTCCATGCAGTAGATGGCAGCAAAACACATAGAACTTTATCAAAGATGACCTACTAGCCCCCCCACCCGGTTGAAGTCAAATATTCTCTAACTTTCAGGTGATGATGTCAATCCCATGCTCCTTGCTAGGCTGTAATTAAATCATTGCTCCATGCACACACCCTGCCTCACCTTACACCATGCTCCAAATGAATGGGTGCTCAGGGAGTGAATCAATACTGTGCAACACCGATGTTGTTGTAGCTTTGCTGATTCAGTTGCTTTTGCTGTTTTAAGAGGGACAGACGATAGATAACGTGGGGGATTGTGAAGTCTTAATTGGGAATTCTCATCACCTTATATAAGGATAGCTACCAAGAAGCACAAATAACCAGGAATGACTCCAAGCAAATAGAAAATAAAGATACCGATAAATTTACATTTACCATCACCATCTTACCTAGTTACTTCTGAAAATTCCCAGCCTCAAAGTTGTGAAAGCAAAAGGTAGATTAAAAAAAAAAGATTAGTCAAAGTCATACTAGTAAAATAATACTACATCTTGAATTTATGCCTATCTCTACTTCTAATTTCTCATCAAAAGCTGATGTTCTAACTTGCTTTTTATGAGACAACTGTTGTTGCTGACACTCTGAAATACAACCTATCATCACTTTAATTCTGCTATACAGATGCTTTCACATCCACATGTACGTAATGAGGTTCAACAAGGCCAAATGCAAGGTGTGGCACTTGGGCCAGGGCAATCCCAGGTATTTTTACAAACTGGGGGAAGATCTCATTGAGAACAGCCCTGCAGAGAGGGACTTGGGGGTCCTGGTGGACGAGAAGCTGGACACGAGCCAGCAGTGTGTGCTGGCAGCCCGGAAGGCCAACTATGTTCTGGGCTGCATTAAAAGAGGAGTGGCCAGCAGGGAGAGGGAGGTCATTGTCCCCCTCTACTCGGCTCTTGTGAGGCCCCATCTGGAGTACTGCGTCCAGGCCTGGGGCCCCCAGTGCAAGAAAGACACAGAGCTCTTGGAGCAGGTCCAGAGGAGGGCTGCTAAGATGATCAGAGGGCTGGAGCACCTCTCCTGTGAAGAAAGATTGAGGGAACTGGGCTTGTTTAGCTTGGAGAAGAGAAGGTTCTGGGGAGACTTCATTGTGGCTTTCCAATACTTGAAGGAAGCGTATAAACAGGAAGGGGTACGACTGTTTACAAGGGTGGATAGCGATAGGACAAGGGAGACTGGTTTTAAACTGAGACAGGAGAGATTTAGGTTAGATGTTAGGAGGAAGTTTTTCACACAGAGGGTGGTGATGCACTGGAACAGGTTGCCCAAGGAGGTTGTGGATGCCCCGTCCCTGGAGGCATTCAAGGCCAGGCTGGATGTGGCTCTGGGCAGCCTGGTCTAGTGGTTGACAACCCTGCACTCAGCAGGGGAGTTGAGACTCGATGATCTTTGAGATCCTTTTCAACCCAGGCCATTCTGTGATTCTATCTTTCCATCCTTAGTAGTTAACAAGTGACTCCACATAGTTCAGATAACCCTGCGTACCAGAGCTGCCACCTTTACCCAGCTGGCAGCCTGTCCTGCAGGCGTTCTGCCAAACCCTCGCACATCAGTCTTCTTTCACTGTGACTTCTGTATCTTCTACAGCTGTTCCTGCCCTGTCCCTCTTCTCATTCTCTCTAGAAATGTATTTTGTCATTACAGCACAGATTCCAGTTTTAGCTACACTGTTATCACCTACTAAGACAAAGCAAGACAAAAAAAGTGACAATGGTTTCAGGAACAAAGATCTAATAGATAAGAAACAATCCTGAAGAAAGGGAAATAAGAAAACCTATGCAAGCCCAAGGCTTGTAGAAAAACAAATCAAGAACAGACTACAGATGATCTGCAGGTTCTGTGTAAACTGTAGTGCCAGGGAGTGTTCAGCGGCACTGGAATACAGTCATCTGTAATGTACTTTCTTTTTAGAATAGTCCTGGTGTAGTTTTTGTGAGGGCCAATCACAAATAATTCTCAGACATGGTTTGGGAGCTAGCATGGACTGTTCTCAGTTGGCCATCTGCATATGGCCACCACATACAGAAAGCTACAGCTTATAAATGAGCCTGCAGAAATTCTATAGAGTGGTGGGAGCGCTGACCATTTCATGCCTCAGTAACAGCAAACAGTGTCAGGCACATGCTTCCTGCCATGGATGTAATGGTACAGATTCAGCTAAAAGAGAGAATGAGAACTGAAAGGACAGTGAAGATGAGGTTGCTTAAGAAACACACCATGCGACTCCACAAGGACAGAGCAAGGAGGAGGAGAGTAAGGTACAGCTTGGTGAAAGCTGCATTGCCTTTTCCAAATATGACATTTATCAAAATGGAGTTTCCAGCATCTTCAAAGATGTGGGCAGCAGATCTCAGGGGGTCTCATGATCATGAAGGAATTACTCCTCCACACAGCACAACCTGCACACACAGCATGATCTCCTCCCAAAACGTCACAGCTGCTCAGATGAAATAATTCAATACTTTGAAAGAAGAAAGGACAAAGCATTCATACCATGCCACAAAGCTATTTTAGTCTGTCCTAATTTCATTTACCTCAATAAGAAGTGATTGAGTCAGCACATCCTGTCAGAATGCCCTAGTATGTATTGGAGTATGTAGTGGAGTTCTTCACACTGCTTTGACAGGGCTACGTTTCCTTTATATAACAGTTTGGCCTTTTCCCTATATGGCATATACAGTTCTAAGGAGGAAACACAGCCAATGGCAGCACCATTGCTGCTCTCTAGCTCTGCTAGATTTGCCACTGTAGAAGGGACAGGAATGGGGACAAGGAAGAGAGTCACTGCCCAGTCAGCAGGGCACTGCATCCCAGCAGGGACCCAAAAGCCACTCCATCACAGAATTTGTGTTGGAAGGGACTTAAAGCCCACTCAGTTTCAACCCTGCGCCACAGGCAAGGTTGCCACCCACAGATAACGCTGCCCAGGGCCCCAACCCACCCGGCCTTGGTCAGTCAGTCACTGTGTCCAGCAGGGACCCAACAGCCACTGCAGTTCTGCCATTGCCTCTTTGCCTGGCTGTCAGAATAAAGGTCATTTAGAGAGAGATGGGTGAAGGAAGAGACAATGTAGAAAATGTAACTTTTTTTTTTTTTAATCCTTTCAAGGTTATTCAGCTCACTTTGGTCCACCAAGTGGAGTGCCCAGCCTGTAAATACCAGTCAAAATAGAGATGAAGAATTTAGAAACAGTACTGGTATCTATCTGAAGGAAATTCAACTCTCATTGGATGTGGATACAATCCTAAATTTTGTAAGACAGGCAAAACCACTGATGCCAACATACTCAACATACAAAGAAGCGATCATCACTTGGTGGGAGTGAGACCTCACGGTGCTGGTGGGGTGTCACGTTGGTGCTGTGCATCAGTCGGCGGGTGGTGAGTAATTGCATTGCAGCTAGATGTATTGTTATCATTGCATTTTTGTTTCCGTTTTCTTCTGCCCTGGTAAATAGTTTTTATATAAATAGATGCATTCTATTTTGTTTCCAGTTCTCTCCTTCATCCCATCTGGGGAGCAGTCAGCACACAGCCACATGGTGCTGAGCTGCTGCCAGGTTAACCCACAATGAAGCTGCAGATGGTTCCATAATGCATTTCATAGCTTTGACCCAAGAACTCTTGACTTCTGGATCTCACACAGAAAGTGCAGTGACTTCACAAGTCCTTATCTCAGATAATCTCCTGAAGCACAAACAAATGACATTTCAGAAACAGTGCCACCAGCACGAGGACCAAGGAGGCTTGGTTTCCCCAGGGTCTGTGTCTCGTGGTTGACTGGGGGCTGTGGTTGAATGTCTTTTCCCATGGTTCAGACATCTGTCAACACTCAGTGCCATGCACATTCTCTTGTGCTTGGTAATGTCTGAGGTTGTGATTGCTCTTCTCCTATAGAAGTTGTCTTGGTTTTCCTTACCCAGTAGGGCACATTTTCAAGAAACTAATTGGAGCATTTATTTTGTTAGCTTTCCTCTGTAGAATGCAGCCATTTGCCAAATTTATTTAAATCACCTGCAGGACTACAAATTGCTGGTGAGGCTGGGGATCTGGGAGAGGAACAGAATGTAGGTGCTGAGCCGATGCCTCAGTCCCACTCCTTTAGCAACCTGACTACAAAGATAACATCCTCAGTATTGGGAGTGTCAAGTAATCTAAATATGAACATAGATACCTTCACATAAGGTAAATATGACATTGTTCAAAACTATTAGAACTATCTACCTTTTTCTTTTTAAAATGCCCCAATAATTGAAAGTTGGTGACTTGCTATGAAGATGTGCCACATCTCTAACACTAAGACTGGCAAGTCTGAAGCATACACATGACTAGATCCAGGAGAAATCCCAATGCTGACTGATGAAAGATGTACAGATTTATACCAAACTTACGAAGTGACCATTTATTACTGTTGGTAATTCACCAACAAAGAAAATTCCAGAAATCATCCAGTTCCCAGGAGCAACACAAAGAAACTTCCTCAGTAGGAAGCCGTAATTTGGGACCTAGAAAATCTTAGTGTCTGATTGTCTGAAATTTGTCACTCCCCACTACCACAGCATCTTCCCAGCTATAAACGAAAGCAAATCACCCACTCCAAAGCAGCTATGACAAACACCACATCAACATGTTATCTACAATAAGTAACCAGAGTATCTGCATAACTTAATTTACGAAAATCAACATGAAAGTGTTAAGAATTATGAATGTTTTAATAAATGAATATAAATAGTTCACTTGCAACTTTATAATAATGAAATTAAAACACAGCAATATCAATAAACATATATTTATATATATAAAAGTGTTGTTTATTGTAAGGAAACTTTAAATATAACCAACAATATTGAAAATATTGTGACTGGCATTTACGGCCTCGATCGTAGTTTACTGCCATACAAGTAATTTCTAGCATTTCTCTTAATCACATTAAGCTAGCGCAGAATTTAGGTAGCTTTTAGAGATTAAGCATACAGAATGACAGGAGTGTAGATTTCAGTTACCTGATATCTCCTTCTAGTATAACAAGCTTCTCTTTTTTCCATAAATCAAAAGTATAAAGGCAAGTTATCATATGTGCAATTATTCATACCAGGTTTGTAGGTTAAAAAAAATGACACTTGTAAATTTTGCTCAGAATGGGGCTTGTTAGTAATTCGACTTATAATTTATACCATACTATATGGCATAAATTATATAATTGTATTATATAATCATAATTTCATATGCAAGTGTGATTATATAAATTGTCAGAAAGTATCACTAACTATAGGTTAATAATTACATCAATGTACGTAAATATATGGCATTAGAAAAGTCATTATCTAAGAAGGAAAGATATTATCATTCAGGTATTCAAAACAGGGCACAAAGCAGCCTTCCTACAATTCTTGTAGTGCTGTTTTGGCAGAACTACTGCCTGTTGCCATTCTGTGCACTAGCTTGCTATGTAAATCAACAGATAGGTCGGTAAGCAGTATTAAAATCGGGCTGTGCCTGAAATTTCCAGGCACAGACCTTCGTAAGCAACAAGCCCTGTGCTCCTAATTAAGATGATAGTCTCTCTCCTCAGTCTCAGAAGGTATCCCATGCTATTAGAGCTAAAAAGGTATTTTATGATGACCTACATTTTTTGAAAGCAGGACATGTTAGCTTTAACAGCAGCATTATTTCCAGAATTGTACAAAGCTTTTGAACTATTGATCTTTAAAATTCAATATATTTTTGCACTCGCTGATAAGGATTTTTTCAAGAACAAGCTTAGTTTAGCATGGCTCTCAATATCAGTCACTTCGTTAATTGGATCTGGTCTTTGATAGCTAAGATTAGACTGCAAGAAGAGAGAGATACAGAGATCCTTTGAATTGAAACAGGTTGAAGATTTAACAGATAAAAAAAGGCGAGATCTAAAAAAACTAACTAGAGAACAAGCATAGAGAAGACAAAATGCATAAATATAAAAGAGGGAGAAGTAAAACGATATAGGTTATGTATGATTAGGCAGAACATGACAACAACCTATGCCTTTGCTTTTAAAGCATTGAGGTTAATTTGTCAGCCGTTCTCTAGACTATACAGAATACACATAACTAATAAAAAATGCAGTTTATTGCAAAAATATACAAGTCCTCTGAATTGCATAAGATATTACAATGTCGTGCTGAAACATGACATATTAAACAAAGAGGACTTCCAGACAAATTACAAAATGTTAAAAATCAGATTTGGGTCATGAGCGTTACACAAAATGCATTGTCATGCTTTGTCTTACAATTAGTCTTGTGATTCACTACACTTGTGATAAATGCAACATAAAATCATGACAATTGTAGTAGTCAGAAAGTAATATCTACTGTATATCTTCTGTATTAATACATATAAACACTTCATGTGCACTAATACTTTCAACATATCACATTCAAACTAACAGTCTTCCCAGAAAAACTGTAATCATTTTGAAGGACAGAAGATGGTTTAACAAGTTCATCGCATGTGGGTTTTTTGAAATCTACTCTTTAAAGAAATGTTGTATTAAAGGACTTGATTTCTAAAGGTGCTGTGCTCCCACAGGTCTTCTTCATTTCAGATGGAACCATGAGAGCTCAGCACTTTAAAAAATCAAGTCCACAAGTCACTGAATTTCTATTTTGTTTACTAGTACTTCCACTGTAATAAGTCCAAAAAAATACCCCAAAACCCGCTCCTAAAATCACAGAAAATGCTTGGCATCTATAGGAAGAGAGACAATTTCTCAGTGGACTAACCACTACTGTGCTATGTTCTCATAACTGATCTTGTTGCTCCAATGTTTAGTTCATGCACTGGTGTCGGCAATGTCCATGTTTGTTCCAAACAGAGCAACTAGCTGCTCTTCATAGTTTGCAATGTTTCTTTTCAGAATTTCCATACAAGGTCCCAAAAGCCTTTCAAATGCCTGCACGTCCATAACTAAGATAAAAGGAAAGAGAAAGAGAAAGAATGTAATGTGTTCGTCAGCGGCAGGCACCAATCTTAGTGTTTATGACATTCCAAAGGAAAATTTTAAATGGTAACTGGAAAGATCCTACTGAGGTACACGCTCTGTTTACACAGAAGAGAACCACTTACCATAGCTGAAAAAAGATTTACCAATACATTGCTGTCATGAAACTTCATAAACAAACTTAGGACTTGCTAGCTTTCTTACTTATAACATATTTTAAAAGTAAGATTTATGTGATGCAAGAGCTCCGTGAGAACTCTGGAAGGGCCTGGATTCCTCCACAGAATGCAGTGTTAAGATCCTTGAGATTTCAAATAAAACACATCCTTTCTTGATGTTTTTGGCTGTATCTGGGGTCTAGCTTGGCATATTTTCTTGCTGTTTTTACCTGTTTCCACTCACAGTGGAAATGAATAGATATTTACTTCCCAGCGAACATACAAAAAGTTGGAAAAAGTAATCAATGTCATGTCAATGTGCTCTATCCAGCCAGCATGTTTCCTTTCACTGATATCCTGACGTTATCCACTGTTTTTCTAGCCAACAGGACAGGGAGGAAACTTCACACTTCAGTCAGCTTTCAGCCTGCAGCCTCCTGGCTCCTGAGAAAAGTTCAGATCTCTGCTATTCAGAAGTGCCAGAGATGAATCACCAGTATAGGGTGAAGACAGTCTTCCTCCCTACTGCCTCTCATTATCTCCTTTCTACAGTTTTTACTTTTTGTTGCCTGTTCATCTGTGTGAGTTTAGAGATACGGATTTAAAAAAATCCGGATTAAAAAAAATTTTTAAAAAAATAATAGTTTAATAAATAAGAAATAAACATCTTGGTTACATGGTAATCAAGCCATCCTTCAAGGAAGCCAAATCCATCTTTACAGTTTTCCCATAACTAGATGTGGATATGTAGAAGCTGAACATTATGACCATGAAAGGGAATGGGTCAGAAGAGGTTGTGTATAAGCAAACTACGCTGTGACAGAATGATTAAATTAGCAGCTGGCGAAGACAAAGAATTTGTTAAAGCTTAAGTCGTGGTGATAAAATGGGACAGAAGTCTTACCACAAAGTTATTTTATGGGTGATAGTCAGTATAATGGGAAAAGAAATTCTTTAGCTAGCTGCAGTGTTGGACAGATTTTTCTGATAGCTATAGAAGGTTTGCAGCAATATTACCTGCACTATCTTGAAGCAATTTTATTTCCATGTAATCACAGAAAAGTCAGAGAGTTTGCGTTCAATACCAGTTAATAATTATAAACCATTTTTGCATGTAAATAAATTAAATAGGAATACATAGTAAAAGGTGATGTGCTTAAAAAACCTTATTTGGGTAAATGTAATTAAATCTTATATTCTGGAGAAAGACAGAGTCCACAGTTAAAACAATCCAATAGATTATATCATTTTATATTAGATATAAAATATTATTGAACAGTACCTAAACACTTGACAGTGCCAAGAGCAAATGCAGAAGCAGCTCGTGGTTTGTTAGTTACAAGAGCTAGTTCTCCAAAATACTGTCCTCTTGAGCATCGAGCTATTTCAACTGCTCCATTCTCTTCTACCTCTACATCTGGTTTACCCTACAATGTCAAGCAAAAAGAAAAAGAAAAATTGAGAACAATATTTGCTGAACTCACTTGTATAAGCAAAACTAACAACAATAATAATTGTAATGTTTAGAATACATCAAGATTTCAAAAAAAAAAAAGTGTTTTAGGGATGTTTTACCTTCCTTGTCATTATAATCCTTACTTCCCCAGATTCCACAATGAAGAAAGAATCAGCCATGTCGCCCTGTAGAAGAAAAAAATAAAGTGGGTAAAGGAAATGTGAAATTTCATTTTAATTTCATGGTACGTAGGTCAGTCTGAAAGTAATGCCTCCTATTTATTTCCATGGAAACTACAATGAAGATCATAAGAACACTATTTTGGTAGAGCAAATTCTCAGCTACAAAGCACTATTTTTCACCATTAGCTATGCATTTTTGCCAGTGATGAATAAGAACTTGCATGCCATGCTTGTAAAAATCCGCACCAGCAGAGGTGATCCACTGTTTCACAGCTGCTCTAATGGTGTTGCTAGGAAAATGCTGCCCATGCAGTCCATCTTTCATTGGCCTGAACAGACTGAAGTCAGAACGCACCAAATCCAGACTATACAGTGGGTGTGGTTGGACAGTCCAGCCAAAATTAGCAGTGTGGTCCACAATCTTCAAACTGATATGGGGCCTGGAGTTATCGTGTCGCAAGAGAAAGGTTGTCTTCTTCTCTTGCCTGACTCTGGAAGTTTGAGCCTTCAGCTTAGTCAGTGTCACGATGCAGTGGTCAGAGCTGATGGTTTGTCCGGGTTCCAGGAAATTCAGAAGGATCACCCCTTTCATACCCCAAAACACAGTGCACATCACTTTACCTGCTAAGGAATGTGTCTTGAAGTTTTTCTTCAGTGAGGAATTCACATGTCATCACTCCATGGACTGCCGTTTTAACTCAGGCTCATAGTGGTGGCACCGCGTCTCAACACTGGTAATAATGTGATCTAAGAAACTGTTACCCTCATCCCCATACTGGCTCATGAGGTCCTGACCAACTTGCATACAGTGTTCTTTCTGTTCCTATGTGAGCATTTTTCAGTGGCTTACGGGCTGGTTCAGCCCGGTTCTGTGACTAATGGGACGGAGGAACCCACGGACACACGCCCTGGGAAAAGGGAAAAGGGCAGGGAAATGGGCCGAAAACAAAACAGTGGCAACGATGTGAGGAGGAAAGCTAATTTATGAAATAAGGTATTGGAATGCAAGATAACACAACATAATACGATATAATACAATATAATTGGAATTGAAGCTAATAAATGGAATAAAATGTGAGAGTGTCCAAAGACCTTACTCTAAGTGAGCTGAGGAGATACGGCTAGGAGCACCCAGAGCAGAGACGAGCTGGACGGTTGAAAAAAAGGGGACATCTTGTGATATGTGAATAGTTTTTATCTTTCCCTCTGAACAGAAAACAGAAACAGAACGATGCGAAGTCCTCTGGGGGATGTAGTCCTTCCCTTCTGAGAACCAGGTACCTGAAACTTTCCATGATCCACAGAACTGGAGCATTAACTCTTTAACTCCCAGCGCACTACATGATGTTATGATGTGGAATACTGGTAACCAAAAATCATAAAACCATGACAGCATTCATGGGAGCCCACTTGTGCAAAATTTGCAATATTCCAACATTGCCACCATTGTTCCCAATGCACTGAAACCAATATTCAGCCTTGAACACAGTCCCCTGGTTATAACCCTCCATTTTGCATGGATGAACTGATCGAGATGCTCTTGTTCTCGTGATGCAACAGCTGTGTGTGGCTGTCTAGAACATGGCTTGTCTTTCATGTTGGTGTTGCCACTGCTGAAATGCACCACCCTTCTCCTCACTGTGCTGACATCCACTGTTTGGTCTCCATAAATGATCATCAAGCATCAACAAATGTCAGTGGGTGTATTTTGTTCCCCATGGAGGAATTCAATTGCACACCTTTGCTTCACATGCTCTTTCATGTCAGATGCCATTTTGTCAGATTGCTCCTCTGCTGCCTTCTGTCTCATGGCAACAAAATGCAACAGAACACTGGGAGAAGGTTCAACCTCTATAGCCATACCACCAACATCCATCTCTGATGCTGCAGGCCAACATAATAAAATATGAGGCATTACTTTTGGAGCAGATCTTGTAACATTAAAATATTGGCAGCCAGTGCCTTCAAGTTTACCTTTTTTATATCATTGCCAAAGAAACCACTTCTAATGTGAAATACTCTTTTAAGGTACAAAACAATTAAAACATCTATAGAGAACTGACTGCAAATACTTTTCACGAAAAGACATAGCTTATACAAAAAGCAGGGAAAAAAAACAAATTATGGAAGATGATAGGATCCTTACTCTTGTTTCCCCACCTCTGTATTCTTTCCAAATGATTTCCCTTACAGTTTCCCATATAAAAGCCTCCAAGGGCTGTATCTGACATCCAGTAAATACTTTTGGGGAAGACAATCTCAGTTGCCTATCCCAAAGAGTTTTCTAGATCACAGAATCATAGAACATCCTGAATTGGACGAGATCTAAAAGAATCAAGGAGTCCAACTCCTGGCTCCACGCAGAGAGTATATATAACAAAAACAAGGTAGGCCTTCAGCGCTCATTAGTGTAAACTATCATTTGATTATATAGTTTGAATTGCTAAATATATTAAAAATGTTGACTTGTTTATTCATAGCAACAAAAAGGGAACTTTTTCAGAGTACCATGTAAGGGAAAAATTAGCCTCTGAAACAGTATCACCTCTGCCAGATTCATTGCTTTTGTTTCTTTCGACAAGGGAAATATAAAATCATGTATCATTTATAAATATTATGGTAATTATTACCTACTGGAAGAGAAAAACTAAAACAAAAAATAAACAACTGTACCTGAGCAATGATTTGTTCACCATCTTTGTACACTTTGGTGCCAATCACATCAACCACTTTCAAACGCTCTGATACCTTCATTTAAAAAAGAAA
Source organism: Numida meleagris (assembly GCF_002078875.1). Classification (NCBI taxonomy): domain Eukaryota; kingdom Metazoa; phylum Chordata; class Aves; order Galliformes; family Numididae; genus Numida; species Numida meleagris. Next base: position 14,349,055 of record NC_034409.1, on the reverse strand, counting down.
ATTTTAAAATATTTGATTAACATTATAATATTACATTTAGGAAGTCCATTTATACTTCTTTCCATGAATCTTTACATAGCATAGCGTATCTTTAGGCTCCTGTTTTGATAATCATTTAAAAAAGGAAGGGCTGTTGAATAGCATTTCTGAGGTTATATTACAGTCTCAAGAGGAAGTGTTGACAGAGCTTCCATTTTGAATGTCTATACATCCATGTCTTCCAAAGTTATTTCAGAAAAGCATGCCAGTACAAATATAACTGTTAAATGAAGATATTTTGAAATTCCCTAAGTAATCATTTAATTCTACGGACTATTATCAAACAAAATTAATTTCAAGAAAATGAAGATAAAAGAAACAAATAAAATCAGCCACCAGTTTAAAATACAGTATTAACAATGGTTCTTTATCCTTAAAATTTAAAATATAAAAACTATGGTATTTTTCCAAAGTAGTGCACTAAATTTTATTGTGGAGAAAATTTTAATTCCAAATTTTAATTCTGCAGAAGCAGAATTTTATCAACTACCTCTGATACAGCATTAAAATAATGCAATAGAAAGCTTACTTCTAAAGATTTAAGGAATGGCAATGACTCAATAAAATTTTCATACATTCTTCTCTTTTTGGCATTATTTTTTACAATGATTCTTCGGAACGTTACCCTGTCCTGTAAATGCAAAGAGAAGAAGAGATTTTAGCAACAGAAAACACATACGTGGTGGAAAATTCTTTAGAAGCAGCTGAAGATGTTCATATTACCCAATTTTGGTCACTCCGTTTAGTTATCATGCTAGCTATCTAGTTTCCCCTTAGAGTCAGTTGAGAAAGCTAAATTCCTCTAGAGGTCAGTCATGAGCTCCTAAAATTAAGCTCCTGATCTCAATCTCATTCACGTTGTTCCCTGCCCTTTGGCAGAACATACATACAGAGTTTACTTATAGACAGATTTGTTTCAACAGGTTGGCTGCATGATGAGCATTGAGTGGTGTGAACAATAGCTACCCCAAAATATACACTATACAATTGAAAACAGGAAAAAAAAAAGTATTTCTAACCTTTTGAGGGGTCAATTGTTTGTTTATTAGCCTCCATGTAACAAGCTAATGTTTAATGGCTTTCAAACAAACATAATTTTGCCTCTTTTAGTCCTCACTACTTAAATATTTAATTTACAAAGTTTCGTCAACATCCTGAAATCCCACATATATTGATATGTCAGTAAGGAATTTATTCCACAAAAACAAAATACCTGTTCTGGGTCTAGGACCACAGTAAACCCACTTTCTGCTATTTCAGCAGAACAAGTCTTATTGCTGCTATAAACAGTCAGCTGGACATTCTTTAGTATTTGCCACTTGAAGTGAGACAGACAGATGGAAAACTATATGTATGCTGTTTTCTTTCTCTTAACTTCATGTCACTACATCCTGCAGGGAGAGGTGAAGTGCTTTGCAAGTGTTCACTGCAACATGTAGGACTTGCTGACCAATGCAACCCAATCCACTTTAAAGCTATTCTCATAGTGTCCTAAACTCTGCAGCGATCCCAGAAGTCATGGGGATTTTAAAAACATGAAATTATGCCTGAAAAGTATGCATTTTGCTTCAACAGGAAAATGCTATCTTGGGATCAGCCAATAAAATAAGTCTTAAGAATGGCTAACACAGTTCTACTGTTTTGGTAAATTCTGCTGTTGTTGAAGATCTAAATAACATAGATAAATAACCTCATATTTGAATTCTACTTCAGAATCAACAGCATTCATATCAAGATGCAGGAAGCCATTTTGCAATTTGGGAAATTAACAATAAAGTACAATAAAACAAGTTTGTTTTTTTTTTAACTCAGAGTTTTCTTGAGCCTCAGGTTTGTTTCCACAAAAGAAAAAGAAAGTGCTAAGAGTTCTCAGAATTTTTAATATTAAACTTTAAGATATCATAATTCTTTTTTTTTTATAAATACTGTTATAGCATATCAGTGCCATTTATATCATACATTTAAAACAAATGAATAATACATTAACGTAAGTACTTCACTTACCAAACCCCAGATGGCACCAGGAGAGGTAGCTATAATTGTAGCTGCTCTGGGTGTATTGTACATTAAGGCCAGCTCACCAAAACTTCCTCGGTTGTCATAGGTGCCAACACATCTCCCAACACCATCACATTTTACATAAATATCATATGTCCCTCTGTTAATAAAATACATAGATACAGTGAGTAGAGTCTAGTCCTGTTCTTTGCTAAGCACTCTCACTCTATTTTTATACCACGAATCCCAAAAATAAAGCATTTGAAATATATATTCCACCTGCTTAAATTATATTAAGCACCTTGGTGAGACAACTCCATCACTTCAGTAAACATTCAACAAATAACAAAAGTAGTTTCTCTTTAAAGTGAAGGATAAGGTTGTTAGTTTTGGCAGTAATTCACTGTAAAAATAGTCTGGATTTACAGTGATCTATTGATTGCCAAAACTGTATTTATTAAAAATGAAGTAGTAGTATCCATGTCTATGAATTTCAAGTCTGCTGTGTATAAATGTAACATATTGTTATGGTATGAAACAACATAATTTAACATTTAAAATACTTTAAAATAGTAATTTGTAAGGTAATAATTAGATGAATTCCACATTCAATGAATGTGTATGAAAAGCAACATAAGATTATGAAATAAAGAGATCATGTAATTATCTAACATAAAGTGGATTTCTTCCTCCTGTCCATTAACTCCTCAACTATTAATTTTTTGTTGTTTTGAGAAAGCAGTAAAATATGGTATCTTACAGAACATGACACAGCCATCCTCACTGATGCTAAGCCATCGCTTCGTTCAGTGCTCAATATCTGTACAGTACATGTTGATAAATCATGCAAATGATTTCCAAAAACTGCTCTCCAAATCTCAGACACAACTGCATTAGTTCTCGTGTTCTATTTTCTTTCTCCCATGCAAATGTGTAAGAATCAAGTACAAGTACATCAAGAAATATTTTTTTCTCAGTGGACTTTTGCACAATACTTTGTGCTACAAGACACAGCCATTCACCTATCAATGACATAGAAGTTGTCACCATCATCTCCTTGATCAATGACATGTTCCCCTCCTTCAACCAGCTTTTCAAACATCGCGTCCAACACCTGGGACATCTGTTCCTGTTTAAAAGAACACGGTCAAAGACAAGAAATTATTATCTGCTTTCAAAATGTTACTCTTCTTATTAACTAACTGCTCCACCTCTCAAATATGCAGAAACTGCTTAGGGACATAAAAATGTTTATGCTACAGAGATGCATGGGTAAGCCAGAAAGACAGATTTTACTTCCTGTTTAGTGTTAGTTTTTTCTCTTCCAGTGTTCCGCTCCCAGCTTCCCTTCTTGTACCTACTAATGACTAAATAGATCTTGACTGCAATAAAAATTGCTCATAAGCATTCAAAGATAGAATTTCAACCTTCACTAATTTCGCCAGTTATATAGTTGCATACCTCATTGCAAACAACACACTTACCTGGTTTTGTCTTCAGAAATATTTTATCGGATCAAAATGGCTGCAAGTACTTTGAAAATCTGAATTATATAACGTCTGCATGATGCTGGGACAGAAGTGACCATACTGGTCTGCAGTGCTTTGGTTTAGTAAATGCTAGGCTTATTGGGAAATAGGAATGTACACATGGTTATAAAAATACTTTATTAAACTGAATGGAATATGAATGTCTGGAGGGAAATATTAACAGACTAACAAGATGTCAACTTTTGAATTATAAAACAATAAACTAATAACTAATTATACAATTTGTTTTGCTTGTTGTAGACCTGCTAAAACCTAGTTATTTACATTAAAAAACAACAAACACAGCTCTTTTGTGAATTAATACAAATCCTAAATAGATAACTTAATAATTGAAATTTTATTTCCAGCTTATTCAGCAAAATACTTAAAACACTGAGAATAAGCACAAAATTCTCATTGACCTTTTCAAGCTTACCAGGTATGTATCACACTGGAACAAACAGGTTCTACTGAAAATCACAACACAGAAAAGCTGACGGATTGAGATCCTGTGGCATTTTTGAATGGTTTGATTCATAGCATTTCCAACCACTGCAAAACAGCATTTACCTTTCCAAACAAAACCAGCTAAACCAGTCCTGTAAGAGTCCTTTGCAGCCCAAGGGCAGAGATAACCATACCACATATGTCAGAATAATTCTCTAGAGATTGCTCTTTCTTCCCCCTGATGACAAGGAGAGCTACTACAACTCAATGACAGATACTTAATTTGTAGACAGATAAAGTTAGGTGAATGAATTCCACCCTTAATTTATTGAATTTCTTCACTTATGCAAAGCTTTTAAAAATAACAAGCTTGCGTTATCAGATTCTATTTAAAAATGAAAGCAGCCAAATACAATTTTACTTTACAGAATTAATTTATCACGTGTGGGCACAGAAAAACAACAGATGGACAGCACCCATCCTTAGCACATGTCATGGTAAAGTACAGAATGACATAATGCAGCCTGCCTAGGCCAGCAAGGAATCCTTTGACTATGCCTCTGTTTTAGTACCTTTTTTGTTATAGCAGGTACGTATTTGCAAAAATAAAGATCATTTAACTATCCATTCAGTGAATAGGTTATAATTCAACTTAAGAGAAAAGTGTATGCGTGTGCACGCCATTGGGAAACACTGAAAACTATATACTATTATCTTCTGAAGTATTACACATGTATTTTAACTTTCTGAATAAACTCCAACTAACTTAAAGACAACTGGTCCTCTTTCTAAAACTTTCAACACAAAATAATGATAGAGCAGACTGCAATAGGCAAACCAGGCCCATGGCTCTTGATGTCGCCATGAGAATTACAAAAGCTGCTTGCTTAGCTTGCTTCTATGCGAATCCTCTCATTTCCCTGCCAAAATGAGGCTCAATTTATTAGAACTCTCTGTAACTGCTCTGAAAGGATAAAGATGGGTAATTTCAAAATTAAAAAGTAGATCTGCTATCATACGCAAAATGAATGCCAGCATTTTGTAAAATGGAACAATCTGAAAGCAGTTTGGGTTTGAAAAAGACTTATAAAATGCAACCAGGAAGATTTTTTTTTATGTCAGTGTTTGCAGATCTGTGTAATGCTATGGCAATCTGGTAATCCACATTGCTCAAACGATACTTTATTAAAATGATACAGTTCTAATAGAAATAATATTTATAAAGAAACTGTTGTAGTGAACGTGGATGTCATGAAATCTGTGACTTCTGCCAGAGTTTCATTATCTTAACACAGATTTTTCAAGAGTAAACAGTTATATCTCTTTATTCTTAAGAACAATGTTCTCTGCAAATAAGAAATGCCAAAACTAAAGTTTAAATTACTTGAAATTTGATTCTACGTATAATATTTATTTGCATACTCTGATTAATAGCAGCAATGGATTATTTTATTTTATTTTTACATTCTTAATGGTAAAGCATGTAAATATCAAAAAAGGAACCTTTGAGAAAATCATGGGAGTCTTGGTTTGTTGCCCTGAAAGCAGACTCAGTATCATCATATGCAACAGCAAAAAAAACTTTAATTTCCTTAAGAATGAAGAGGCTGAGTAAGAAATTAGATTTTCTGAAAGATACATTCACAATACAAACCATAATCACGTAGCAAGATTTTCTTCATAAAGGTATTTTTTTCTTTTCTTTTATCTCTTTTGAAGTGTAGTTATTGCATTTCTGTCAAAAAGTCTAACGATTGGACTTAATGACAGAGTGCGATTTCACAAAATAATTTACTAGATGAGTGAAATAAACAAGCTATAGTTACTGTCTGAATCATCTTTGATTTCAGGTGTAGATTTAGAATCACAGAATATCCCATGCTGTGAGGGACCCACAAGGATCATCAAGTCCAACTCCTGGCTCCACACAGGACCACCCAAAATTCAAACTCGATGTCTGAGGGCATTATCCAAATGTACTTTGATCTCTGTCAGCTTGGTGCATGACCACTGCCCTGTAGAGCCTATTTCAGTGCCTGACCACTGTTGAAGGTTGAAGAACCTTTCCCTAATACTCAGCCTAAGCCTCCACTGATGCAGCTCCGTGCTGTCTCCTTGGGTCCATTACCACTGGGAAACAGGAAAGCAAAGGAGCATTAGTTCACTCACCAGCACCAGTCAGCATGATACATCCTCTCCTACAATGTAAAGTGGAGACAGTGCAGTTTTCTTTTCTTTTCTCTCTTATTTAGACCAAGTCTGTACCTATCCTGGTTTAGTATCACCTTAAATGAGGAAAGTTCTTTTGCATGTTTAGATCAATCAGAACCAGTACCAACTTTGAAGCGCAACTCACCAGGACCATGGGTAGTGCTCAGGCACTGGTATGGTACCATCCAGGCTGTTTTGCTCTTGGCACAATTGTCAGCAAAGCTGGAACAGTCTGGGCTTGTGCGCCAACTATCGTTCCTCCTCATAAACCCTGGTCATGATCTGAAGGAGTAGTTGAGCCAGGGCTTCTTCCCAGAAAACAGTCTAGATAAAACCACCCTGGTTACTTGCTTGGTTTTGTGGGGTTAGCTGGAGAGGGAGGTGTAAGAGTTAAGCTGTACATTCACGTGTATGTGATACTGCGCTGCTTAGCCTCAGGGACACTGAATGTCCTTGGATCTATTGTTACTGATCATAGAACTGAAGAAAGGTGACAAGAATATAAAATTTTAAGAGTAAAACAGCCTAAAACAGCCTACTGTAGTTAGTCAAACTCTGCCTTTTGGCATCCTTCTTAATTTCCTGACAAACAAAATCTGTCTTTCTAGTCAATCAAATTACATTTTCCCCTGTAATTAAAGTGTTCAAAATAGTAAACATTTAATATGAAGAGCATGTTCCATGACTAACTAGTGAAAAACAGTGAGCAGGGATTCTTAGTTCTTTCATCCCAAAACGTGTAAATTAACTCCACAACATCTCTGGGCAACCTGGTCCAGCATTTGACCATCCTCACAGGTAAAAAGGTCTTTACTTACACTTAAACAGATGTTATTTATTTATTATTATTTCAATGTCTCCCAGTGCCTCCTGCCTGACGCTACACAGTCCTTTGCACATCCTTCTATGGCTCCTTCACCTGGCAGCTCAGCACTGAGCGCAGCACATTTCCCTCAGGTGATGCCACCATTGCCCCCCAGCCTTCAGGAGAGACATCAGGCACTCTCAGGAGCCTGAGACCCGGATGGCTGTATCCTACCTCAGGATCCAGGTTGAAACCTCTTATGTGACCCAGCTGGCTGGTCCAGCTGATGCTGGGGAGCACTCAGTGGGGCTCATCCTCACTGTTACTACACTAACACTAGTATTTCCACAGCCTCTCATGCACTGTTTCTTCAGGCCCCTTCAAGCTTCCATCTGCACAAAGCACCTCAGCTGTAAAGTCTCCACTAATTTGTCCTCTTTGCTATGCTCCAGGGAGCCCTCTGTCCTCAGTGGAAGTTACACAGGAGCCCAGAACTGGACTCCCTTGTACAAAGGAGACAGATATCCTGGAAAGAATTCAGCAGAGGGCCACAAAGATGATTAAGGGCCTGGAGCGTCACCCCTATGAGGAAAGGCCGAGTAACCTGGGTCTGTTCAGCCTTGAGAAAAGAAGACTGAGAGGTGATCATTTTAATGTTTATAAATATCTAAGTGTGGGAGTCAAAGGGACATGGCCAACCTCTCTTCAGCAGTCTATGGGGACAGGACAAGGGGAAATGGCTATAAACTTGAGCGTAGGAAGTTTCATACCAATGCGCAAAGGAACTTCTTCACAGTGAGGGTGATGGAGCACTGGAACAGCCTGCCCAGGGAGACTGTGGATTCTCCTTCTCTGGAGACATTCAAGACCCGCCTGGATGCCTACCTGTGCAGCCTGCTGCAGGGAGCCTGCTTTGCAGGGGGGTTGGACTCGATGACCTCTGGAGGTCCCTTCCAACCCCTACAATTCTGTGATTCTGTGATTATCATTTCATATCCTAATGTGCATAATAAAATCATTTACAAGTTTAAGTCCTCCATGAGAACGAGCACTTGTGTCCATAAGGCTACTTTCAGCTGTCTGTAGAAAGCCTAACCAACTTCCTCCTCCTGTTTAGGTGGACTGTTATAAACACCCACAGCTGTGTCAGCCACATTTACCTTCCCCTTAATGCTCACCCATAAGCTCTTAACTCATTCACAATTCATCCCTAAGCAGGCCTCAGTACAGTCCAGTTGTGCTTTCACATAAGGAACAACTCCACCAACTCATCTCACTGGTCTGTCTTCCATAAAAAGTACATACCCATCCATGACAGCATTCTAGTAATGCAAGCTGTCCCACCATGTCTCTATGACTGCAATGAGATCATGGCCCTGAGACCACACACAGATGTCTAATTCTTTGCCTTTATTCCCCATGCACACAGCATTGGTAGAGGCACTTCAGAGCAGAGAAGGGAGCAGAGGATGCAGGTTTCCCTGGGGAAATGCAAGAGGATCCCTCATAGCTATACACACCCTTGAGGAGGCTGGTCTTCTGGCTCATGTCATGGGAAGCAGCTAGGGAGTATTTGTCGCTTTTCTGGTTGGCCTGACTCATTCCCAGTTGGTTGCAATGGCATTAGCATTGCCATTTAGGGCCCCACCCCCCAGTATGAATCAGTTAATGTTCAGCAAAGTACTGAGAAGGCAACGGAGCAGACACAGTACTAGAATAGTGAGGGGAAAAAAAGAGAGAAAAATTCAGCCGAGTATAGGTAGGGAAACTATGGGAAGAAAAAAATTACTAATCAATAAGTCAGGATCTTGGAGATGAAGTGTAAATTGCAGGATTCATGTCTCCAACACTCAGTGTTTGTTTGTTCAGAACAAATGCACATATACTTCCCTGGAACTCTGATATTAATGTTTGCAGCACTATCGATCCAGCTCAAAATATTTAGCTCCTTTGTGTGATATCCACTTTTAAATTCATCAAAAAGCCCTTATTTCTTTACTATCAAATAATCTAATTTATATTTAGATGTATGATCAATATTTTTGAGTATTAATCAGTATTTTCCTTAAGAACTTGCCCTAAAATTCTTCTGCAAAGTTAAATGTTGTTAATGTTCTTCCTCTGACATATCACACATATGCCCATCAAGTCAGGCTCACTTTCTCTATTTTGTAACTTGCCTCTCTGAACAAGTTGGCTTACTCTCTTCAGCAGTTCACTAAAAAAGACCAGAAATAATACTGGATTGCAAGCACTTTCTAAGTTTTTAAGATGAAGGCACCTTACACTGGGTAGTTCTGTTGTAAAACATTCACTAACATAGGCCAGGTGGAGAGTTGACCAGATATGGTGTGAATGCTAATTTTGTCTCAGAGAAAAAAGGAGAACTAAGGGTAATTCTGTGTTTGGGAGTCCATTAGTGAAGAGTTTTGTGCAGTCTAGGAAAGCAGAATATTAACATGTTCATGCATTCTGGGCTCCCTCATTCATATATTCATGTATGTATTTGCATTGACTGCTCTACCATCTGTAGTCTCAATTTTTCACAACAAAAAAAAATTAAGAATGTAAAAGCATTATGAGAACCTTCTGTTGGTAGCACACTTCAATTAAGGCTTTGGCCTTAAGCAGAATTGTCCACTATTCATAAAACATGGTTGCCTTATGCTTTCTTTCATCCTCCCTTGAATTAATCAATTATAATTGATTAATCAATATTTGTACTCTGTTATAATAATTCCCCAGGTGAATGAGTGGCAATATGCCCAGACATTGCTCTTGTACATTTGTGGAGAGTATGTATAATTTATTACCTTTTAGAAAAAGGTCAAATCTTATTTGAAATATTCTCTACAGACATTAGCAGGGCAATGATCTACAAAATAAAGTTTCCCTGAAACAGAGCAGATCTAAAACTGCTTATGGATTTTTGCTAAATAAAGGATTTGAACTTTAAGTGCTAGGGTGCAGCATAACTTTGATGGCACCAGTCCCTTCAGCCACCTGCTTATTCTGATAATAAGTTGGTTCATCACTTGTTTTTTTGTGTGCTTTTTTTTTTTTAACTGCTAGCCCATGGGCCAAATCTAGCAGATTTATATAAATCATAGCAAACAAACCTCATCACCTGCTATTCATCTGCCTCAGCAAAATTTCCTCTTAAAAGACAAAACCAAAAGAGTAACTGCTGGAAGTCTGTCATCTAGATGAGCTGCTCCTGCTGCTGCTGCTATTCCTCCCAGTGATAGAACAACTGCTGGGTTGCATGCACAGAAACAAAACTCAGTAACAGTGACTTGAGGTTCATCTTCAGTAATGGCTCAAGGCATCTGGTCATCTTGTTTTCTCCTTGTTGGCTTAGACAAAATGAAAAGGAAGGGAAAGAGGGCACGAATCAAAGAGGAAGAAAAGAGGACCTTGATAGGAAGAGGCATGCAGCTTCTGATTCCACTGCCAGTAACCTCCAGTATCCGTAGTATGAAGGAGAGGGTGTGAGAATATGCCTTGGGCACACACCTTAGTGTGTGGGAGGTGATGGGAAGTGAGCAAACTCCAAGAAAGGTGGAAAAAAATGTTAGTACTTTAACATTTTTAAAATGTTTAAAAAGTGTTTTTTATTCAAGGGAATTAACTCAGGAGTGCATTGCTGAACTGACAGTAACTTATTGGTCACATCCTTAGCAATCCACAAAGTTAAAGAAAGATCCGAGATAATTCAAAGAACTTCACAGGGAATTTTACAAGAGTTGGATTTTAAAGCAGAGCGTGCTACTTAGTGAACTGTACCGGAGCCTAATGTTCCTTTATAGTATGCTGCTTTTTCAATTGGAGTCTTTATGTGAAATATTGATATTTATAAATACTTCTGCATAAGTTTACCTATCTAAACACTGCTATCAGGTAAATGCAGGCTCAAGGCAGTGGTATGTGTTTGGAAGGTCCTAAATTGTCTCAGAGTCTGAAGGTTATCTTTTTCTCCTCTCTGTCATTTTGTCTCACATTCAAGTGGCTGTTTTTTACTCTTATGTGAAGCCTCTTGTCTTTTCAAATGTGCTCTTTAATTAAAATGCTCAGCAGCACTGTAAGTCACCTCCTAACTACTGCAACTTCTCCTTTTGCTTTTACGATACCCTTATCTTATCCTTTCATTCACATTAAAATACAGTGTGTTATGGTAGGATAAACTTAGCAAAATGTGAACTGCATTTAGCATCATCACTGAATGCCATTCTGATCGTGCCTTAGGACATGCTGCTACACTGCATTTCAGAGTGGTATCCTATCTAAGAATGTGTTTGACACCTTGCTAAAGGGCCATCAGGGAAGAGCCATTAAGCACTTTACATTCTCTTTTCCATTCTACTCTCTGATCTCTGCAACAACGTTTTTCATACACAGAACTATAGCAGGAAGAAGCTGAAGTTCAATGCAAGGAAGAAACAGTGGGAGTGGGCAACACACCATTGTACACAGCTTGACTTTTGTTCCAGAGACTTTAGCTATAGCAGCTGAAAAGATTATTTCTCTCCAAGTTGAATGAGGGGTTTCTTTGCTAATATGCCAGAGAGCAAATTTCATCAGCTGGCATCACACGTACTTGTGTTGTTGGGTGGAAAGGCAGAGGTGAGGAAGAAATCTGGGATAAGAAAATATAAACTGTTGCAGCTACTGTCACAGAGCTCTTAAGTCACTGTCTAGGAGCAGAACAAGCAGGAGTGGGGGAAGTTCCATGGGACTACAGAGCTGTGCTCTCCAGAAGCAGCAAGCCAGACTGAGGAAGGCTGTGTTTTACTACCCTTGCTATCTTCAGAGGTCAGTGATTTTCCAATGCCCTTTATGAGTAAAGTTTTAATAAAAAAACATCTTTACAAAGAATATCTTCTTTGGCTTTTGGAACACTGTGAAGGATTTAATCTACAAGAAAGTGTTCGTAATCCACAGGACATAATCCTGAGCAAAGGCGGGTGAACAAGAAAAGACTTGGGTGATCCCAGGAACAGACTTGAAGGCAGAGCCCCACAAGGGAAGCATTATGCCAAATAGGTGGAAGTGACAGTGGGAAACGCTAACAGTCACAAGTAACTGATTCAGAAGCAAAAAGAAAATACATCACAGCAATGCAGCCACCAACAGGGGTGGTGATCCCTTAGAACTCTTAGCAAAATCATAAAAGGTGCCCAAGCTGGAACAGTTCACTGCTGTGTGTACACAGCATTACAATAGGACGCAGCAGTAACAAGGAACATGTAAATAAAGCAATTCCACATCCAGTGCAGATACCACCAAACCTCTGTGCGTCCCTGAAGTCACACAAAAAAGTAATTAAGTAGTGGAAGGGCCAAATGTTTGGATGCCTTCAGCACAAACCAGTATAGTGGAACAACTAGTTTGCATTAAACGTACAGGACGAGGGAGCTAGGAGAATCACAGAATCATAGAATGGCCTGGGTTGAAAAGGACCTCAAAGATCATCTAGTCTCAAACCCCTGCTGAGTGCAGGGTCGCCAACCACTAGATCAGGCTGCCCAGAGCCACGTCCAGCCTGGTCTTGAACTCCTCCAGGGACAGGGCATCCACAACCTCCCTGGGCAACCTGTTCCAGTGCATCACCACCCTCTGAGTGAAAAACTTCCTCCTAACATCTAACCTAAATCTCCTTCAAGTATTGGAAGGCCACAATGAGGTCTCCCCAGAGACTTCTCCAAGCTAAACAAGCCCAGTTCCCTCAATCCTTCTTCACAGGAGAGGTGCTCCAGCCCTCTAATCGTCTTGGTCGCCCTCCTCCGAACTCATTCCAAGAGCTCCATGTCTTTCTTGAACTGGGGGCCCCAGGCCTGGATGCAGTACTCCAGATGGGGCCTCACAAGAGCCAAGTAGAGGGGGACAATCGAAGGAGACCCTGTGTCAAGTTCCCCAGCATCCCAAGAATGCATACATATGATTCCCTATGTTGAGACTCTTTGTGCCCTCCTACAGCTCTGCCTCCAAGGTTTTGCAAAGCCCTGGAAGGGTCTGTGGCTTGCTGCTCCCCAGGGCCTCTGTGGGAAGGGGTACCCTGGGTCAGAGTACTGTTTTTGCGCTGGCAAAAGCAGAAGCTGGAAACTCACAGTATGAATCAAACTGCATTCTCTGTAATAGCACTTGACTTTCCAACAGGGCTGCAGGCTGGTCTTTCCATTAGCTCTCTCTCTCTCTCAAATTAAATTTAAAACTTTTTGTTCTCGTGCTTAAAACTATATAATTACTCCTCCCCTCTCCTGATAGCACTGAATCAACTCTCCCATGAAAGCATTTGCTGTGCCGTGAGTCACTCCAACCTCTGCATGCACTTTTTGATTGATACACACACCTTTCCCTTAAACAACCCTGTGCAGTTTTGTAGGATTGTTGCCTCTATCTGATCCAGATCGATCATTCACTGCATTTAAGTTTTCTTAAGAGCCAAAAATTGGTTTTATGGACAGTAGAAGGAAATTATCTGCACAGAAGAATATCTGTAGTGTTTTACATTATCTATATTAAGTAGAATAATAATGTAAACTTCTTGCTATTGCCTTTCCCTCTCTTCCTACTTCTCAAGTTGCTTGGTCAGTTACAGCTATAGCTAAAATGTAGGCTTTGGGGGCAAGTTTAGGTTTTCATGAGGCACTCAGCACACTTTTGGAAAATAAAAAGTAACTAGCAGAAACAATTCAAAGGTTCCAAATAACAGATGACTTTACATAAATGAATGTAAAAAAAAAGATTTAAAATAAGAAAATAAAATACAGCGCAATCACATTAATACATACACTCATGTTAATGTACTCCAAGAAACACATTTTATAAGTGACAACAGTTATAAAAATGGCTCTTCTGGAGTTTATGGTATGGTCAAGAAAGCATACATAAGAGCTTATAAAAGTCCAATCTGCAAGCTTCTATTCAAAATTTTAGAAGAATTAATTCTCATCTACACTGCTAAATCATGTTTATTGTAAAGACGCTCTTACCGGATCTAGGTTCTTAAAAAGAAGAATGTCCTTGCAAGCTTCCTGCAGCCTGTTTCTTTGATCATCTGTTTTAGGGTGAATAATCTGAGAGATATAATAGAAAAACCTTTAAAGTGATTATCATACAGCAGCAACTAGTTGAAGGGCTGAGTTAATTCACCTAAGTATTTTATGCAGTATTTGTTCATGCTTTATAACATTTTCCCTTCAAAACCTTCAGGATTTGAATAAATACCCAGCGATAACGCTATATCACCACAGCATGAGCAAATGATGCCTGTCAGTATTTAAGCAGACGAGATCTTAAACGTTTGTAGAATCCAGTTTGTTTTCACAAGCCATTCTGGACACGTTCATTTAGCAGTTTTTGTGTAAACATTACTCTACTGCTCCACCACTAACCACACATATTCTGTAAAGAAACACCACCGATACATTTACATTTATCTATTTGCCATGACTACTTCCTAAAGGATATTTCGCCAAATAGTCTCTGTGCTAAGTTTATACAAGTAGTTTAACTAGTAAACAGCAGACTTCACATCATTTGAACCAGCCAGAAATCTACTAAATTACCAATGTCTGGTTAATACAACTATCAATCTAACCATTGGTCTAACTTATATTTTTAAGATAACCTTTTTCGACACTTTACTTAGACAGAAATTAGGTTCAATACAAAAATATAAGCCAGTCTTTAAAAGTCACACTTACACCATTTCATATTAAAAACTGAGTAAATGCCTTTAAAGGTGACCCAAGTAAAAGAAAGAAATCTATTTCATTAGTTATTGCTTTCTACATATGAAAATCTTATGTGATTTTACAATTCTTTTTTATGCCTTACCTAAATACTAGAGTGGTGATTAAAATACTGCAAGATTATAAGGAGGCTAAGTAAGTACTTTTAAGAGCAGAAATTCTCTGAGCAAATGTAACTGCGCACAAATGTTTCCATTACAGACCATGGATCATGGGTACAGTAATTTAGAATGATATTTAACTGTGTTCTACATGGGTGACTATTACAGAGAATTTTTAAGTGCTCCTCTAACATGAAAACCTCACAAATTATTAAAGAACATTACAACAAGGATGGTTCTGGAAAGGAATGGTAATGCTAGTTACATAATATATATAATCAGTCCTATTTTCTTCCTAAATTTAATGCCTGAGAACTGGTAAAAAAAATATTGAAGCATTAACTACCCTTGTTTCTGCATCATCCTCTTCTTCATCAGGATTGTAAGCTTCCGCACACACTGGAATAAAAAAGTATAGTCTTAATTGAAAGCAAAATATTGTTTCACAAGAATTACATTCACAGATGCATTGCATGCCATACGTAGCAATGTGACACTCCACAGAGAGCTGCAGAAGATATTGCTGATGAGAGCCCACAGCAGGTCATCTCCAAACTGCTGGTGGAAAAGGGTACATTTACATCAATTTTGGTCGTGTTTTTTGTGTTTTGAAAGATCTCCAAGATACTTCACAGCTTCCCAAGTAACCACTCGTAAGTGATCTGACCTTACTACCAGAAATTTTTCTCTCCTGTCTAATCTAGTCCCTTCTGTTATAAATCTAAGCAATCCATGCTGGACGCAGAGATCAGATCTTTCCCTTTGCCTGCATAAATACAAGCTTTTTTTTTATACAGTTGAAAATTTTTATCTCTTACTTTTTATGGTAAATACTTTGATTTTTGAAGTTTTTTCTTACAAGTCATATTTTCCAGCTCTAATTATCCTCATTGCTGTCCTCTCAGCTCCTTCCAATTCACCCTGCTTTACTGAAGTGCAATGATCAAAACCAGACACAATATTTGAGCCAAAGACAGTACTGAGTTGTCATGGTTTGTGCTAGGACAGAGTTAATTTTCTTTGCAGAAGTTTGTATGCTGCTGTGTTTTAGACTTGGGATGAAAATAGTGGTGATAACACACCGATGTTTTAGTTGTTTCTGAGCAGTGCTGCCCAAGGACATTTCAGCTTCTCATGCTGCCCTGCCAGTGAGGAGCTGGGGTGCACAGGGGGCTGGGAGGAGACAGCACGAGGACAGCTGGCCCAAACCAGCCAAAGGAATGTCCCATGCCTTATGGTGCCATGCTCAGCAATAAAAGCTGGGGTGACGAAGGAGGAATGGAGGTGCCTGGAGTGATGGTGTATGTCTTCCTTAAAAGCCATCACACGGGATGAGCTCTGCTCTCCTGGAAGTGGCTGAACGTCTGCCTGCTGATGGGAAGCAGCAAAGTAATTCCTTATTCTGATTTGCTTATGTGTGCAGCTTTTGCTTTACCTACTGAACTGTCTTTATCTCAGCCCAGGAGTTCTCACCATTTTGCCTTCCTGATTCTCGCCCATCTCACCTGGGGAGAGGAGTGAGCGGCTGCGTGGTGCTTAGCTGCTGCTCAGCACAGCAGATAAAATACTGCACTGACATTTTGCAGGCTATATGTATTTTCATCCACCCACATCTTTTTCATAGCAACTTGATTACGTCTACTCATGTAATTTTCATGACTTGCATATGATTTTCAAAAATCACTGCTTCACCAGCTGTTCTGTGTACGGCCATTCTGCCCAAGAGTAGTACCATGCACCTATTAAGTATCACCTTCTTCCCCAAACCATTTCTGCAATGTGCTAAGATCATTCAGAATTCTGATCTCCAGCATTATTCCAGTCCATTCTCAACTTTGTGACAACAGTAAATCTAATAAACACATTCATACATAATCTAGAGTACCTCTGAAAAAAAAAGAACAGTATCAAAAATAAACTCCAATGGAATACAGACATCTGGCCACGAAACAGCAGTCGCTGCTTGGTAGTCACCTTCTCCACCCAGTTTTGTGGCCATCCCATGCAATTTATATTAACACACAGCACGTTGTTCCCTACTTTGTTTATAGAAGGGTCTTGCAAGACAATATTTAAGTTTCTTAAACTGAAAATGTAGGAATATGTTCCTTTTCTCTTATCCAAAAGTTCTGTTTTCTTGTTACAAGGACATTAGATAGTTCCAACAAATCCATGCCCATCGCTGGTTTTCCCCTTTTCTCCAGGTACTTCCAAACTGTTTATTTGTCTGTAATTTCTCTAAGAGCAAGAATGACCCACAGACCTCTGACAGCTCTCTTCCTCTAGGCAGGAAAGTCACTCCTCCCTTTTAACAATCAAGATTTCTATTTTTGTTTTTTTTCCACTATCTTTCATTTATCTTCTTCAGCTTCTCCATGTTAATTGCTAACAAGCCGAGATTGACTTTTCCAGTTTCTCCTATTTCCAAGTACAGCACTGCTCAGACACAGCTAGCCTGCAGACACCTAACCTATTAAATACTCTCTAATTTGTCCTTTCTCCGTTCTAGGCTGAGTTTTCCATACACTCTTAATGCCACTAGTGAAGATTGACGTAATGTGTTAAGTAGAACAACCCTTTCCTGGAATATCCTCTTAGCAGTAATGTACTTCTAGAAACATTTCTGTTATTCCTAATGTTTGTTCTGGTAACTGGATCACTTTTTTTTTTTTTT